>NC_134139.1:133944500-134627500 GCF_033958435.1 Carettochelys insculpta | reverse complement strand
CTTCAGTGTATATGTTTCATTCATTCAGATGGGCAGATCTATATTTTTGTTACTTTACTATTCAGCATATATCATGAGCAAAAGGCCTTTTCAGGGTCTCTGAACTACAGCTCTTCTTACTTCAAGAACTAAAATATGTCTAAAGTGTGTTAAGGACCCAATGTCTCAGATATCAGATATCTGCAGTAAACTGTATCCATAATGTCTATATTCATCATATCTGCAGAAATGGTCTTTTCTTGAATTTTTTTAAAAAGTGAAGCACAACTCTTATTACTGAAATCTTTTCTCTCTGACAATGTAAGGGTTACTGTCCAGATATTTGAGGCCTGATGGCTTAAAATGCTTTTGTAGGAGTGCACAAGTAGAAAAGTCAGGCTCTTGCTATGTCAAAGACTTCCTTTTGTGTAGTGGGAGCAACTAAAGTGCACATGCAAGAAATTGTCAGCTGCCCAAACTAGTAAGCGTACAAAATCCCAATGTTAAAACAGCTGCGAAGCAAGTTCGAAAGCCTAAGAAAAGATCCATAAATAACATGGATGACGATTCAGTGTCTTGCTAACCTAAAGCATGATTAACCTCTTTCTGGAATGTATCCATTTGGTTTTCTTGATTAACCAAGTCTGTTTTTATATATGGGGGAGGGGGAGAGAGAGCAGATTGGATTATTCTGAGATTGTGTTATTCTAGTCTATTCTATCTAGCTATCTAGCTATCTAAACTTCAGTCTCAGTCTTCTAGGGGAAAAATTATAGAAGCTCAGATTGAATAAACAAAAAATCCAAACATGAAAAGAAACATAAAATATTGAAAAGAACACATTTGCCTGTTACTATTATTTGTTTACATAGCACTTCATATGTACACAGTAATGTACAGTAGATAGATGTGTTCAATAAATGAGTGTCCTTGCCCCCAGAGAATTTATATTTTGAATGCCTAAACAAGTCCTATACACAAGTACCAAATGGATTGATAGCACATCACGGCATATGACAGAATTACTCTTATTTTCATTGAAATGCTGGCTAGGAATTGACATGGATGTGGACATGGACCTGAACGTTAAATATTGTGACAAACCTAAATTATATCCATTCTGAAACAGTCTGTTTTTCTGTCTACCAGCCTCTCGCATTTGGATGGAACAACGTACTCTTTGAAGTTAACTTTAACCTCAAAGTAATCAAATGCACTTAATTTTATGAATCTTCCTGTAACGCCATCTTTTTTATTCTATTATGATTTGTAGAGGTGAGTTTAAAGAACTATTTTTCAGACAGAAGGTGCTATATCATCTCTAAAACTTCTGATTCTGGATTTCACTAATCTGAACTTCAGACGTCAGAGGTGAAGGATATTTCGGACTTCTTGAGGTACTAATTTAATTGTGTATGTTTTCTTTTTCTTTTTGTTTCAATCAGAGCAACTTTTTAAAAATTTTATATGTATATGAAGAATAAATTCATTATATGTATATGTATACATGAAGTCCCTACCCCCACAGCAATGGAAGGACCTCTTCAGTTTGAAAAGGAAATAAATTTTAAAATGCTGATCTGGATCAATCCAGTCTTTTTAAAATCTAAGGCCAATCTCACTCCGCAATTTATTTAATAATTCCTGGATTTCTCCTAAAAAAACTGCAACCCCAACAAGCTCCTGGAATCCAAGAAAACAAAACAAAAATCTTTTCCCATCCATTGTCTGCCCTGTGCACTGAGACTGTAATATTTTCTGGGAAGAGGCTGCCTCTTTTTCTTTGCACTGCTCTAGCACAACAGTACCCCAATCTTTATAGGTACCCTTCCCAATTTCAATACTACTACTAATAAATTATCATAAAATCTGGGAACTTCTTTCTTCAGCCCAGCCTTAAATACCCAATTCCTTACACATACTCTCCTTTCATATGATCACTTCGAAATAGACTCCTATCTTTCTACAATTTTTCTTCCTTGAATTTAGAGCTTAGTAACTTCTTTCCAAAAATGACCCATACCCCTCTTACCAATAAAAATTCAAAGCTGCCTGCATTAGTCAGGTAAGTTTTCAGAACCCCAAGACTCTTGTGTCCTCTCGTCTAGAACTTGGAGACTTGGAGTTCAATTAACATGCATTGGGGAACATGGTAACTTCAGTGTTATTTTCAGTCTGAGGCACCATCAAACAGGCATCTATAACTTTTTGGCCCAACAGATCTATAATTAAAATTAAAAGTGAATTGACAACATGGTGTGTTTATCCTTATCATAACACCCTTCTTGTAGAGATGAGAAACTAAGGCATGGAAAGATTAAGTGACTTGTCCAAGAACACAGGAAGACTTTGTAGATATCATGGGCATCTTGGGGTTATGAAAGTGGAGCAGTGCCTGTTCACAGCGGCTGACCTTATATTTGGGAAATCCTGCCCATTTATTATTTTTTAAAACCAAGAGTGTGATCAACTAATCTGACCTCCTATTTAGCTTTGGTAATAGAAATGCACATGATTCCTGCATCAGACCCAATAGTATGTGGTTAAGCTACAGTATATTTTTTCGATAGACATCCAGTCTAAATTTAGAAACCACATGGGTTTATATAACACTACAACTCTATGTGCCCCAACTTTTATCCTGCAGGTGAGAAGAGGCTCCAGCTAAGCCTTTACCCTCTTCCTTCTTTTACCAGTGCTCTCAAGGGAATCTTTTCTCACAGAATGCGCTGGATTCTGTTGATGTGAAGTCCTGTTCTTCATCTCTTGGTTTTGTGTCAATCTTCAGATCATTTGGGACAGTCCTCTTATTTCCTTACCCTTACAAAATGCTGAAAATTCAGTTATAAATACCTAATATAGCCACAAAACATGAAATATAGATATGGAGAATACTTGTTCTTGAGGCGTGATTTATTCTTTTTATTTTTTTAAGTTACAGGGCAGATGACTCAGAAGAGAAAAATGAGTATATGCACCATCGCTCAATGACAAACATTTTATTTCCTGAATGAGCCATCCTGCAATTTTCGGAGCATAGTATTCTACATTTTCAAAAAATATTAAGAAATATATGAGTGAAAAATTGTTACTGGAGCCTGGTGGCATCAGATGAACTTGTGTTTGATTGGAATCTCCTCCCTTACTCTTGGTTACTTAATTCCTTGATTAATTTTCTCTTATTTGTTAGCAACATATAGAATATTTTCTGTCTTTCACCATAACAGAAAAAAGCCCCTTTCTTACTAACTCAAAATACTGGATTTTAAGCTGGTTTGACAGAACTTGTAAGAGTTTTCCTTTATTGTTGTTCTGATAGGGATTCTTTTCTGTTTGTATTACCAAGCTCTTCTTCAGAGGAACCCATTTGGTCTATACTGTTTGTGTATTCACAGAAAAAGAATGCTCAGGCTTAGCTGATATCAATCCCACTTCATGAAAATGCTGTTTTGAAAGGGTGGGTGCATGAGGAATGGAAGGCCAGTGATACTCAGTGGGGGCTTTTTAACAATAAGCTGAACAACTCCATTCTTAGTTATACTTACACCTGACCTGGCAATGGAATATCTCAAACTTTTTTTCAGACATGGTGTACCTAAATTGCACACTTCTTACTGAGCTCCTCTACAGTTTAACAAACTCTACATAATAAGTCAGCCCTCAAGACCATAAAATTGTGGAAAATCACAGGGGTTTTTGTAGGTATTTCTGTTCTACCAGTTAAATGTTGTTTTCATGTGTCATTAGGCTTTAGCCATGTGCTCAGTGCCTGGCATGTATTATTTTAATAACTGGAATCCAGTTATATAAGATTTAGGCTCCTTATAGCAAGTAATCTATCAAAACAGAGGTCAAAATAATAATCTCCATTGGTATTTAACTCTATTTTTGAAAAAAGAAACATCCTACAGAAATGAGTCGTTGAGACCATGAAAAAGTTAGAAAATACATTGGTGGCAAAGTTTGCTTTCTCAGATCTATAGATACATGCTTTGCAGGTATGTGTAGCACAGCAACAGCATTCCACTAAAATATTTCTGATCAACAGGAGCTTCAAAAGTCTGGGAGGATTGATTTGGATGTCTATCTAGATGATTAGTCTTTAGAGTAAGCACAAAGGGGTTAAAATCTTGTGAATGCAGGATTTTTTTTTTTTTGGAGAAATTTATGCTTGGCTTCCTTCCATATGAGCTGGAAATACTCCAAGAACTGCTTATTTCAGGATACTTTCTCTTTCGATATTATAAGGCTTCTTTATTGGGTCTTGGACATGATCATAAACAAAATATTAAAGTTAAAGGAAAAAGTTTATAAATGTATATTAGCTTTATAAAAATGTGTTTCACTTTGGTTTGAAGTTTGTGTAAATGTTCAGGACAGTTTTTATTTTATTAGAACTCCTTTCCTCATCTTTCATTGAAAGTGCTTGTTTTTGAAAAAGTTACAATTAGGGGCTGTTCCAATTGAAAAGAAGTCCTTGTATATTTGCAGACATCTCCTGGGTTGTGTCAGAAATGACTGTATAGCTTGCAAGTTCATAAATTAGTTACATTGAGCAATTTCCACCCCTGTAACTTGTGCTGTGAGGAATGCCATGACAGATAGGGTCTGTGCTGTGTTTGCCTATGAGATGATTTCCTTGAAGTCTCATAATGAGTTGTATTTGGCAGGATTAATGAGTATTATAATGGTAAATGGATGTTTGCTGCTCAGTTGTGTTCCATCACATAGTAACATGGGGTTTCTGGTCCCTTGGAGGCCATAATTGGTGGCATTAATGCAGTTTTTAATTACACTTCTTGAAAAAATGAATTGGAACCAAAACAAAAGCTAAGTGATCAGCTCTCTGTAGTGCCGTTTGGTGTAAACATAGGACCATTGCTCTCTCTGCTATCTACATTTTGAATTAAGCTGACTGGAGGAGAGTAACGTATTTTTTGGTACAGTGAGTTGGGAATTTTTTTTTACATGGGTAAATAGCTTTTTAATTCTAAGACTCACAGGGCATTTTTCCTCATCTTAGTGGGTCAACAGGCTAGATACCTTGCTGAACATATTGCACAAAAGAGTCCATATAGTTCTATGTGTAGTTGGGCCCTTGCCAGTGAATTTACCAGCTGTTAATTTATCATATATGTAGGATAATCTCTGACTCCTTCTCTCTGTTGATTACTGCAGACTCAATGATTATTGTCTGTGCCATACATAATGGCTATGTCTACACAAGAGGTTTTCCCAGCAAAACTGGGCTTTTCTCGGGAAAAACCATGGAGCGCTTACACGCAAAATGCACTTTGTTGACAGTTTGTCAACAAACCCGGCACATCTGCCAGCATCATTATACTCCTCCCCATTCAGGTATAATGCCTCTCTCGATAGTGTTCTGTTAAAAAAAATAGCAGTGTAGACGCTTTGTGGTCCTTTTGTCAACAGGGCTTCCAGCTCCCCTGGCACCCCTGTTTGCAGAGCTTTCGGTCAGATGTTTTGTCAAGAGAGGGCAGGGCAGTCTGGCTGCTGTCTGTCTACAAAGCGTACCACTCTTTTGATCTGCTTTTATGTGTAGATGCAATCAGTCGACGGAAGTTTGGCTGGGAAATCCCATCCAACAGTGACTTCTATTGACAGAGGTTTCTCATGTAGATGTAGCCAATATGTTCAGGTTTTACTTGTGTTCTGTAGTGGCAACTCTCTGTACAGTGTGCTATATCTAGATGACTGACATGATGAGAGAGTCTTATACTGGCAATTTAGAGAATTATGAATATGGAAGCACAGAGAAAATCAACAACAGAAGAAAGAATAAATAATAAAATACATTCAAACATGGGTTTGTAATTAAATGGTATCAGAAAATAAAAGCCATTCTGTAGAAGTTAGTTGTTATGTTTAATTTAAAACAGGCGTGTCCAACCCGTGGCCCGCGGGCCGCATGCGGCCCTGGACAGCTAGTAATGCGGCCCCACAAGATTGTAAACTTTTAACATTATTATGTGATTTATATACATTAACTATATTATATATTTTATATGTGGCCCAAGACAATTCCTCTTCACTCAATGCAGCCCAGGCAAGCCAAAATGTTGGACACCCATGATTTAAAAAGCCGTATAACAATTTGCATGTTGACTATCACCATAGTATCTGGGTGGTTCTTTTAAAAGCAGTGTAATTACTGTGCCACCATTCTCCTGTATAGTATTAAGTCACTGGTTATTTAAATACTTGCAGGGTAATTATGTAATAGTTTATCTGTCTTCCTGAAGTGCTATTTAACATTTGCCCTGCTTCAGTGTCATAGAATAGAAAATGCAGCTAGACATGCTATTTCTAACATGATACATGAAACTGGGATTAACTCCTTGTCCAAGGATATCACTTTTATATCAGCCTTGGTGAACATAGCAAACCCACTTGCAGTCCCTGTAGGTTTTCCATCTTATTTACAATAAATCAACAGAAATAGAGCTGCTATGTGTTCAGGCTCCTAGTATTTTATTTTTATCCAAAAATATCAGAGCATGCAAGGCTGATGTGTACATATGACAGAAAGGCTTCATGGTGAGCGTTTAACCTCCTGATTGATGTGAGATCATTCAAAATCTTTGACCAAATCCAGAAAAAGGAGCTCTGTGACTGGATCCATATGCCCATGACAATATCTTTGAAGGAACTGGACCTCAATTAAAAGATCTGCTTTTTATTATATTTTAGAAAAAAATGTATATTTAGGTATACACTCAGATTAAAGTCAAACTCTGTGGTAATATGTTCCATAAATGTAGTCTGAAGAGTGAGGGACACTGAAGAAAGGATTCCAAAGGTTACATGATGAACAGGTCTCCCATTGCCCTGTGCAACTAAGGCATTGCAAGGCATTTACTACTACTGATCTTACCCCTTGATGGATATTTTAGTATCATCCAGAACTCAATAGGTCTAGTCTCAAAAAAACCCAAAAACCAAACCAAACCAAACCAAAACAAAGCAAAACCTACTTAATGTAAGAGTGGCTGAATCAGTGAGCCTCATGTAGTTAGGGCAATCCACAAGGGCATAAGTGGCAGTGGGTTGGGAGCATGATACAATAAAATGCAAGGGATGTTAAATAGGGAGGACCAGAGTTGCAAAGATTGAAAGTGCTGTAGTGTAGAAGATGAAGTTAATGAAGGGAAGACTATGCCATGGTCATATTAATGATGGACCAGTCAGATTATTTTAGCAGCAGCATTTTGAATGGGCCTGAGGCTGTGGCAAGATTGTGGATAGAGCTGACAGTTGTTAGCAGGCCAAAGACTAAGGGCAGATCTACACTATCGCAGAACATCAACCTGCTCAGGTTGATCTTCTGAGGTTTACTCTCACATGTCTAGTATAGATGCATGAACTCAACCTCTCAGGGGTCACAGTTGACCCTGCACTCTTTGTAGGATGAAAGGAGTAAGGGAGGCCAATGGGAGAGTTTCTCCTGTCAACCTTCCCCAGTATAGACAGCCAAGTTAGCTGAGCACAGATAAGGCGATTTTAGCTACGCAATTGCCCTAGCTAGAATTGCATCTCTGCAGTTGACTTTATTAGCCTAATGTAAACATAGCCTAAGAGGTTGTGATCATCAGGCTGGGGGGCAATGTGGATAAAGACAAGGGTGTTAGCAGTGAGGTTAGAGTGAATAGGACAGACCGTTGTTATGTTATTGAAGAAAAAAGGCCAGCAATAAGTAAATGCTTTTTAATTAATTATATGACCCTCACTGAATCTGTTTGCTATTTTAACTGAGTATTGTAGAGAATGTAGTATGTGTTAACTGTGTTAATTTCTTCCACAATCTGGAAAATAAAGTATTCCCCAAAGAGTATGAACAGTAGTGCTGGCTTCTCTACACTGCCTTTGTATCTCTGAGATGAAAGACAACAAACACAGAATCATTTACAATTATGGGTCTGAAGTCACCTAACTTGTTTGGCACCCAAAACATTTTATCCTGATTAATGTGTTCCAAGAAACATCTCATGGAAAGTCTTGCTTGCAGTCTCCAGAATACATCACAGCTAGACGCTGCATAGTGTGTTAAGTTGAGCATGCTTACACCAGAGTTCTGCGTCAAGTTCAACATTTACGTTTTGTGCAATATCCACAAAGAAAACACATTCTCATCTTCAGCTTGCCCCTTTATTCAGCTTTCTGTGGGACAGATGCACAACCATTAGTGCTCCTCTGCCCCAGGCCCTGCTACCACTTCCACCTTTCTCACCCCACTGAGCTCCCACCCATATCGCACATTTTCCCAAAGCCCGTTCCCCCAAGTGACCCAACCTAGGGGTTTCACAGGGGCTCTGGCTCAGGGCAGCAGTCGTGGTCAGGTCCACACATTCACTGCAGTGGTGGAAGCCATAGGAAGCAGAGCTCCACCTTACTGCCCGTCTCCCAGGCTGCCCTGGGCCACACAGGCTAATAGCAACATGGAGAACCTTCCCATCCATAGGATGGATGGGATGCCTACCATGGGGCCCGACAAAGCGTGGGGCCTGAGACAGCAGCCTTGAATCATCTTATGGTAGAACATCTTTGTGGGCGGGTGCAGGCTCTGGGTTGGAGCTTGTGGTTGGTTGCCAATGGCCGGGGGGCAGGAGGCTATATTGGATGGCACCTAAAAGCAATAGGCACACCCGTCTGGCAGTGGCTTCTAGGTTGGGGAGCTAGGCAGTGTTCCCTCTAGTTTTTTCCATCCATGGGCAGAATATTTTTTTATGTGCACCAAGGCACGTACAGATGTACACTGCCAGTAAAACACATGCTGACCACAAGTGGCTTTGGGTGCTCTGCTAATCAGCTGGGCAGCACTTGAATTTCTCCTCGATGGATGCCCGAGCTCTCAGCTTACAGGGAATACTGGAAGCAGGGTCTCTGTGTTCCGCTGCTTGCAGGCACTGCCCCCATGGTTCCTGTTACTCATAATTCCCAGCAAGCGGGGCAGGGCAGCATGCGGCAACCACACCCCCAGGAGCATCAGGGATGAGACAACCGCTTCCAGGAGCAGTGCAGAGCAATGGGTGGCAGGCAGCCTGCCTTAGCTTTGCTCTGCTGCCAGCAGTAAGCACAGGCTTTTTTTAAATTGCCCAGGTCCCTGAGCACTTATCCCCTTTGCCTCTCCTGTCCCCCTGCTGCTGCCGTTGGTGGGCCTGCCTTCTAATGGATGCTGCAGAGTGTCCCATATGGGTAAACTGCTACAGACTGAAAAGGAACCCCTCCATGACCTGTGCATTGTGGAAGCCTTCAAGATGGAATGCACCTCCTGGAATGTTAGTGCAGTAAAACCTCAATTTAACAAACTCCAATTTAACAGACTTCAGAAATAACAGATGCTGTTGGCCACTTACATCCCCCCCACCACACAAATAAATGCTGGCAACTCACCAGAACTGTTGCTGCCACTGGAGCCACCAGGGCTGGAGGAGCTGCATGGGGGGAGGGGGCTGGGTGTGGCAGCTGTTCTCTGCCTTCATGTGGGTGGCTCGGAACCAGGGGCTGGAAGAACAGTAACGCTGAGAGGTGTCAGAGGTGGAAGGAGCCAGTCTGGTGTGCAGCTCCTCTCCCAGTAATTGGGAGAGGGAGATGAAGGTGTAAGAGGAAGAAGGGGGTGGGGGGAAGGAGGAGGGAAGAGAAGAGGCAGAGGATACGAGAGAGTGTTAGGCTGGGAAGGTCAGTGCATCATCTTACAGGATAACCATTCAGATATGACGGACTTTTGGCATTAATGGACACCCCTTCCCCACATCAGTCCATTACACTGAGGGTTTACTGTGTTTAAAAAAGAAAAAATCCAAAATCCCCAAACCTTCTTTCACCGACAGATACTTTGAAAATAATAGCCTTGTGTTGTAGTTCTCCACCTATACTGTGTATTGTATTTAAGGAAATTCAAATCCTTGTGGATTGTCTATAAATATTATTACTACATTTATAATTTAGCAGGTTCTTAATATTCCAGACATGAACTGAGACAAAGCTGTAAAAAAGTTCATTTCTAACACCTGGGCCGCGTCTACACGTGTATGCTACTTCGAAGTAGCGGCGCCAACTTTGAAATAGCGCCCGTCACGGCTACACGTGTTGGGCGCTATTTCTAAGTTGAAATCGACGTTAGGTGGCGAGACGTTGAAGTCGCTAACCCCATGAGGGGATGGGAATAGCGCCCTACTTCGAAGTTGAACATCGAAGTAGGGCATGTGTAGACGATCCGCGTCCCACAACATCGAAATAGCGGGGTCCACCATGGCGGCCATCAGCTGAGGGGTTGAGAGACGCTCTGTCTCCAGCCCCTGCGGGGCTCTATGGTCATCGTGTGCAGCAGCCCTTAGCCCAGGGCTTCTGGCTGCTGCTGCCGCAGCTGGCGATCCATGCTGCATGCACAGGGTCTGCAACCAGTTGTCGGCTCTGTGGATCTTGTGTTGTTTAGTGCAAGTGTGTCTGGGAGGGGCCCTTTAAGGGAGCGGCTTGCTGTTGAGTCCGCCCTGTGACCCTGTCTGCAGCTGTTCCTGGCACCCTTATTTCGATGTGTGCTACTTTGGCGTGTAGACGTTCCCTCGCAGCGCCTATTTCGATGTGGTGCTGCCCAACGTCGAAGTTGAACGTCGACGTTGCCAGCCCTGGAGGACGTGTAGACGTTATTCATCGAAATAGAGTATTTCGATGTCGCTACATTGAAATAAGCTATTTCGAGGTAGCGTGCACGTGTAGACGTAGCCCTGGTGTTTACTGAACATTATCTGTAAGTTTCTGGAAAAATAGTTTTATTAGTAATGCAGATAATAATAACAACAAACATATAATTTCCATATAAGATGCTCTCTTCTAAGAGTTTCTGTGCTGAGACCTTTCAGCTGTATCCCCCAGTTTTCTCTGCCTTCCCAAGTTACAGTGTTCACTTTCTTTATGGCCAAGGTGGAGTTCCTAAGCCACACCTGCTTGGGTTAATTGCTGTGAATCAGCTTCTGCCTCCCACTTAGAAAACAGGTCAACAGGTGAATCCTGCCAGCCTGTTACAGTTGACCATACCATAAACGTTGAAAAAAGAAGGGGTGTTCTAGATTTCTTAAGCGATTGGTGTCAGGCAGTCAGGAAGCAGGGCTTTTAATGTTCATTTTACAGGAAAAAATGTTTGAGGGGATGCCAGCTAGCTGGATAAAAGCATAAAGGAGCTGTCGGGATCCTCTACAGCATTAATTCATTCAAGAACTGGATTAACTTTGAAAATGAGAAAGTTGCTTCTCTAGTCATGGAGGATGGTTTGTAGCCCCCCCATAAATCAGACTGAAAGCTGCTGAGGGTGGAGAGGCTTATGTAGATGAAGCCTCTACCTCATGAGGCTTGTATGTATTTATCAGAATAAGATAAAAAAAATCCAAAGTTGAATAAGTCATCTGGGGTGTGGAAACAAAATATATGATCTTATGCAGCATGGATAAACAGAATCCACAGGAAGGAAGACATTTTCATGATATTGAAAAAATACAAATCAAAATGAAAAACAGCATTTGACGCTGGAAAAGAGTGTGTATGGGGATTTGTTTAAAACACAATGCAACCTTAGGATTTTTACAAAATCATTTCACTTTAATTACTGGTGCTTAATGTGTCTCTTCAGATACAGATGCCTTGTGCATAATGATGTCAAATCTTCCACACATTTTTTTTTCCACTGGCTTGATTCCATTGTGCATATTCAAGTAAAATCAACTGCACATTTTTTACAGTGGGCTGAGTCTGTGAGGTCTTCCGTCTCAGCAGGAAATAAATCTCACATAATTTCAGAAGAGCAGACTGTGGGAGAGCCAGTCACCTCCTATTTGCATTGACAGTGCTTGTTTATTTTAGCCAATGCTCTTTGCCGTTGTAGTATATTTTTAAAGTATATACCAGCCATATTACTACATTCCCCTTTATACAAGTACCACAGTCTTTATGGTCTTGTCCTGAACTCACATATAAACACCTATTGAAAACATCAATTTAAATGATGGTGATGATAGTGGAGTCTAATGCATAGAAAGATTTTGTTATTATCTTATTTTGTGTGTATTTTTATTAATAATGCATTGATATAAAAGATAAGAACATTTCACCTCTGGAAATTTGTATCTGCAATTTGTTCTTCCTATTGCACAAACATTTTTAGGAAGCCACTCAGCAGTACTGATGGAATATTTATTTAAACGAATATGTGTATTACTCAACTAGCTGGAAAATCCATGAGTTTGGTTTTGATAGCAGAGCATTTCTCAACAATTTATGTGTACATGCAAATTTTGGTGCTTTGGATATAGGCTAAAGTATTTGCTTTATATGTATTATTTTGTTTGAATACAAGAAAGCTGGTTTGATTTGTATGTTTTCCCCTTATAGAATTGTTCCAAGGCTCTGTCAGAGATCACGTAGAGTAATTTTTCCCATCAATCTTTGCTGTGCAGCCATGCACGAATGCAGTAGGAAAAAGGGGGCAGAAATCAAATCACTTAATTGCAGCATTTTTCATCTACATCTTTTGTTTTATGGTGGTAAAGGCCCCGAAGTAGCCTACCATGATTCATTGCTGTCACTGCTGCCGTTAGCAGTTCAATCTTTCATTCTAGGCATTTTGGTACTGAAAGTACCTACACAATTACTTTGATGAATATGACTTGTTTGTTTTTTCCACATTTTTAGCAGAGAGTGGTTGTGCTTAATACAGACATTTAAATAAGATAGTATTCATGCCTACTGCATCTGCATTGCATTTCAAAAGTTCTGTATTTAGTTTTAAAATAATGCCATTTTATGCTCAGAATTTAAGTTCACTCAGCTTACTGAGTTTTTCTGAACTCCAATTTTTATGATTATATAATGGAAAGTTCTTCATACAACCCCTACTTCATTAAAAAAATGAACTTTCTTTTAAAGATCTGAGCTGGTGGCAATTGCTTCTCAAACCTCACTATTTTTTATTATTTTGCTTTTTAAATTATTTTCATGAGCATGGCAAGGCAAAGCCAGCAAAGTGTTATGCTACAAGCTGATCATAAACTAATAATGGTTTTGTGCAACATGGAAAGCAACTAACAATATTTGCATATTAGGAGAAATGGCAGCAATGACAGCAGGGGTTCTGAGACTAAGGTATTTAAAAAAAACTGTTATTCTATCAGGTGTTCACTGTCATCATAAAATGTACCCTCTTTAAGGAAGAGACAAGAGAAAAAGCATGTGATTAATTTTTTTCATAGGCAAGCTCTGTTCTGACCAGTTAGTTTACCTTTGCAGGTTACCATCCCGCACTCTAAACCCATGGAAATTCATTTAACACCTTACTTTGGCATCCCAGCCATCCCTTAATGGAGAATGTGTTACTGGTATGGATGGACTGTGCAAGGCTTCAGAAATTAAAGGTACTTGGATTTCATTGAAGACCCTAGCTCAAATTTGCTATTGCTTATGTAGCCCAGTCTTATACTTGAAGCTTTTGGTCTCTATTTTCTTGGTGCTTACCCTCATTAATTTCATTGTTATTATTATTATTATCATGTGCTTGGGATGGCAAGTGCTAGATATGCATTCTACATAAAGACATTCAAAGCTCATGACTATATATACCAGTAGGAGGTAGAACATGTCTGTTATCTTTGTGCAGTGATAAATGTTCAGTGTAGTCAGTGGTTGGTGGAGTGTTGTAATAAAACTCAGTACATTAACAGTGAGGGTGAGTAACCCCTCAAACAATTTACCGAGGGACATGGTATGTTTTCCCATCACTGGCAATTTTAAAATCAAAATTGGTTGCTTTTGTACCAGGTGTGCTCTAGGTGGTGTACTTGGGGAGTTCTGGGGCCAGTGTTATGCTGGAGGTCAGCTAACTGGAGGGAGAGGGAAAAGTAGGCAACTGCCCAAGAACCTGGTGATTCAAGAGGGCTCAGGGCTCCACTGTGACTGCAGCAGTGGCAGTGTCCAGAGCCCCAGGCCCTTTGAATTGCTGCTGGAGCCCTGGGTAGTGCTCTCCAGGTGGTGGGAAGGGATGGTTGGGGTAGGGTTCAGTGCACTCCCTGTGTGTGTGTGTGTGTGCACATATGTGCGCGCACGTGCATGTGCACACTAAGGGATGTCCCCATCCTATCTGTCAGAGGCCCCACCCTTCTAGGGGTGCAAAGCTGCCCCCCCTCCTTTCTCACCCCCTTCCTTCCAAAGGGCCCAACAATTCTGTAGGCTCCACTGGACGAGGGTTATGTCCACGCTAGAGAGCTTACGGCTGCATGGACACTGCTTCACAGCTGAGAGCTCTCTGGTGTAGCCATCCAAAGATGATAGGACAGACCTTTCACATTGCCATAATTAATCCACCCCCAGAAGTGGCATTAGTTGTGCTGATGGGAGAAGCTGTCCCACTGATATAGTGCTCTGCATGCTACCAGATATGTCAGCATAATTTGTCGCTGGGGGGATAGTTTGTTCACATCCCCTAGCAACGTAAGTTCTATTGACATAAGTAGTAGTGTCTCTTTGTCTCTCTCACCCTGAGATCCCTTGTGTTGAGCAAGATTTTGTCTTAGACGCCTATAACTGATGAATACGAAGGTGAAAATTTAGGCCAATTCTGGCAAGGAACACTCTCTGGCATCAGCTACAGGGGAGCTCTCCATCTGCACTGATACTGGTACCAGCAGCACCAATTTTGGCCTGGACACACTTCCCTACATCAAGCTCTCTGGTCTTCTTCACAGAGATGATGCTTGATTTCAAAGTGTAGGGCACCATTCTTGGTTGTGGTCCTCCACATTATGCAATCCTCCATGTTCCTCTCTCAGATGTCAGCGTCAGTGTCGCACCTTACCAAGGTGTTCTTACGGACATCTGTGTAGAACTTCCTCTGCCCACCATGAGACCTCCTCCCGGTCACCAGCAGAGCACAGAGAATCTGTTTAGGCACATGTGTCTCAGGCATCCTGACCACATGACCAGACCATCGTAGCTGCCTGTGGGCAATTGTTGCTGGTAGTGTAGACCTAGTCAAAACTTTCACAATGGCCGCAGTTGGCCTTGGAATCAAAGCGTCTGTGAACTTTAAAAAATACTAAGATTATATACACAGTCCCCCAACTCCCTTAAAATTACACTAAACCATAAAGAAGCAATCCTTAAACAGCAACCGCCATAAATAAGCCAGCATATTTAAACTTAAACCTAATAATTAAAACTCTTACAGCAAACAAGCAAAGGGGGGTAAAGTAAATTTGCTATGTGGTAACACTCCAGCAAGGTTTGGATACCCAAATTGTACATTGCTGTTAAATACATGACACCAGAAGTCCTGGGTTCAATTGTGGGGAGCAGAACTGAATCACCAGTTCCTTCTTTTAAAATAATTTTGGACCAGGGAAGAAATGTAAGAGTAGAGAATATTTCAAGGCTCTCATACTGCAAACATTTACATGTGGACAAATTGTCAGTGCTATGAGTGATTCTGACCACGAATGAGACTAAACACATCAGGAAAATTAAGCACAGATATAAGTGAGTGCAGCAGTGGGGTCCAGAAGGGTCAAATCCAAACATATGTGCAGTAACATGGAAGGGATAATGAGATACATTGGTGAAATACTCTAGAGGCTATGTAAAATGGGACTATTTGTCAGTAAGAGTTCCAAAAGCAAGTATGCAGTATACATTGGTTTACAGGGATCCCAGCCACACACACTGGACTGAGGCCATAACCTGTTTGAGATTTAACAATTTTAGGAGGTTTCATTTTGTCAAACATTTGCTGGCAGTGCCACAGAAAGTTTCTTCTTTTCCTTTTGGATTGCCCCAAATGCCAGTTGACTTTGCACCGAAGTTAAGCCCATGATCCGTTAAAAGCAAATCTGCTGCTGGAACTTAAAGCCACAAAACCCTGTAACACAATTAGATTTTGGGTCTACTCCAACATAGTTCTTAAGAAGGTATTGATCAGTGGTCCTTAAGCAGTACTGGTCACATGCTTAATACTTGGCACCAAAGTACTTTTCTGGATCAGGCCTATAGGAGTAGGTCTACACAGTAAAGTTATTTCAAAATAGCAGCCATTATTCCAAAATAACTAAGTGAGCATCTACACAGTGCCACCATAATTTCAAAATAGCAGATGGCTTATTTCAAAACTGGTCAACCTCACTGCATGAGGAATAGAGCCTATTTGAAATAGGTATTTTTAAACTGGGGCTGTGTAGATAGGGAATATCTATATATTTTGATATGAGCACCAGTGTGCCCAATGGCGCTATTTTGAAACAGGCTCTGTTGTGTGTAGATGCTCTATTTTGATATAGCTGAGCACTATTTCAAAATGCATTTTATGTGTAGCTGCACTATTTCAGAATAAGCTATTCTGGAGCACTTCTTCAGGAATATTTTATTCATGAATAACACTGCTGTATAGATGTATCCTAGGTGTCTTTAACTCCTCCATAATGGCATACTATTACTTTTGGTAAGCTAATATTATTAATGACTTCAATATACTTCAAAATACTTCAATAAAGTGAAAATTTTTAGAATAAAATGATGATGCCATCCTGAATAAGACTGATTAATCAATGAATTGTAGAATGAAGAGAATTGAGCTTAGCTTGCAATAGCTGTCTACTGCACAGGCAATTGTTAGACCTTATAATTATGAGCATACGTTGGGGCAGGTTGGATTTTTCAGTGTAAAAGGAGGAAAGTAATTACCGCTGTACTTTACAATACACTGAAGAATACAAGAGACTTATTCATTGCATTTTGGTCTTTCGTAGTATAGTACAAACTAGCAAAGGAAACAACAAATTTCGACCCTGATCCTGCAAAGACTTGTGACAAGCATAACTTTGCTCATATGAGTAGTTCTTTTGAAGTCCAGTGGGCTAACCTTATGGGTAAAGTGAGGCATGTGAATAAGTGGGTTAGGATCTTAGGGCCTAAAGAAGCAGAGAGATTCCCAGCTGGATTTTCAAAAGTGTGTATACACCTCTCAATGACTGAAATTGTTAGCTGCTGAGCTGCTTTTTAAAATCCCACTGAACAGCTCTCTCTGTCTTTAGATACTTGAAGACCTTTTCAAATCTGTCTCTTAGTGCTTGTTTGAGGATGTTAAATGTTATTATATCCAATGACTAAAGTCATGCATACCAATTGTTCTCACATACATGCATGACTGTGTGTATGTCTCTATACACACAGTTACAATTCTAAGTGCATATTTCATGATTATTTGAATATTAATTTTTCTCTTATAATTATCTTTTTATTAAGTGATTAGACCAATCAAAATTTCAGCTTTTCAGTTTTTGTTTGCTTAAATGAGAAAATTTGCATGATTGATGAAATACATCACAAATGTTTATTTTACATGTGAAGCTTGAATAATGCCCCCAAATACTTTTTAAGAAATGCATTTTCCTGGCTGTGGGAACCAGATTGTGTCCTTTAATTAACACCATTTTCCTAATTGTCCTTGGCTCTGTGGACTGGCCATAGCACAGCATGCTAAGGCTCTAAACACAGCTGTACCTTGCAAAATGCTGAAAGAAAATGAAAATTGATTGAAGAGAGAGGTGCTGGTAACATATCTGTAAAGGTGTAGAGGGTGGAATTGATGACTTCTCTGCAAAGCTCAGATTAATAGGGATTTTCATGGGGGAATCAACACAGGAACTATGGAATTCTTTCTGCACCCTGACAGCAGGATCCAGGAACAACTATGATAAAAACAGCCATCTGCAGCATCTCCCACCCCTGCATACAGCTTTGGTCAGCGACGTGGCCTAAGCTAGGTCAAGACCACTGTCTTGGCTCACCACCTGTTGTGTTGTGGAGCGACCAGCTGAACCATGGGGAGTCAATATTGTCTAGCAGCATTTCCAGCACTTCCAATGATTACTGGGCTCTAAACCTAGATCTAACAGCACACAAACTGAAAGCCAGGACTCGTGGCTTCAAGCAAACTTTATGGGACCATAGTAGACTTGGCCACACCCATGATAAGTGGACATCCAGCTAACTAAAATCATGTCGGACTATGCATGTTGCTGGACCAGAGGGTGACAGACTACAGAGGTTCAAACTGTATTAGATGAAGTATTTACTTCAGTGTTATGTATTTGGTTACAACTCTAGAATATGCTAGCTTGACCCTCAGAAACTATAGAGACAATTTGTAAAGGAACCACGGCTTATATCTAAAGTAAAATCACATTCTACTGATACAGTGCACTAGGTCAATACATGTGGGCTGCTTTCTGGAGCAGATGGATAAAAATGCATTTACGGTGGGCTGGTCATTTGGATTTTGATGGGACAGGTGCATTAAAGGGGAAGAGTGTCAGGTTGACTGAGGTGATGCCTGTCAAGAATGCAGGAAAATTTCAGAGTAAGTTAGTTTACCATAGCTTACAACCTGCTTAATGCTGGGAAGAAAGCTTGTAACTGTTTTGCCTTCTCATCAGTATGTGATATGAAATAATCACAGTGGTTACTTAACAGTGATGGAAAGCTTCAGCAGCAAGGGGAAAGACTACTAATCTGATTGAATGCAGGCATTTCAGGTTTGGAAATATGCACTACCTACTAAAATGAGCTATCGACTAATTCTGAAAGAAATGTTATATGGGCTTAATGTTCATCTTCATCCACACTGTAATGAGAAGGATTAGACTGACTTCCATATGTGGAATATTTATTTCAGCAATACAGGGAAATGTATTTCCCTAATATTTTTTTCTGTATGCACAAAACCCTAAATTTTGCAGGTGTGATTAATGTTTTAATTTGCTGTTCTAGTCAGATACAAGTTTACCATACAATATAAATTACTTACAAAGAAATTTGCTTATATGGAGTTTAATTCATATGCTGTTTAACCACCATGTGTGGCACGGCTCTGCTGTCTCTATGGAACTGAGCAGTTGTGCAATTGATTTGAAAAATAAAAATAATCAGGTTACACAGAGCATTTCTTAACAACCTAACCCAAAGCCTTTATGAAGCAAACATGTGGTATAATTAGTATTTATTTTAGCATGAATTGATAAACAGGATATTAATTATAAGTTGTGAATTGAAAACCTGACACATAATTTTGATTGGCCAATCTTTAATTGTTTATTTATATTGTCAATGATGTACTTGTTCATAGATCACATTTGTATAGCAAAAAAAGGTCAACTAAACATATTCCAGGACAATATTTATATAAATCCGTGGCCAGGTCCTCAGCAAGCAGAAATCAGAAATTGAAATTGAATTCAGGAGTTATGTTTCATGCTGAGAATCTGGGTACTAATTGTAATCTCAATAGCTATCTATCCACAGAGGTAGAGCTATAATAGTTCTGTTTCAGGATTGCCTTTATTTTCTTTGTAAAGAACAGCTAAAAGCAGTACTTCCTTGAAATGTATAAACTGATTTAAATTCCTCAGTGCCCATAAATAATGGTGATCTAGGTGGGTTTTAGTGAACCATCTCCAAAGAAGACTTTAGCTTATTACCTTGTTTGGTGCTTTAATATCTATATATCACCCCTTTACTTACTAGCGAATGCGCAGCAACTAATATGTCTTAGATATTATTTGTCTGGAAATCTTTGGTGTTAATAGTTGCAGCAATTTTCTGACTGTGAAACAAAGAAGGAAATGCAAAATATCACAGTATTTAAGTCCAACTCCTGTTTCCTTTTAAATGAATGGGGGCCAGATCATTGATATCGCTGGGGACAGTATTGGCCCTCACATAATATGGATTTCTACTCTTAGAACAACTTACCCATAATCTGTCTCACTGCTGGGATCAGGATTAGAAGCCTGGAAGTCCTGTGCAGCCCTACAATTGTATTATCAGACAAAATGAGATTGGACTGACTAAAAGGGAGGCCAAGTCATCCCCAGACAGAGGTGGGGCTTTTAAGCAAATAAGATGTCTGGAGAACTCCTGCTCCCTCTCAACCTGTTACAGCAAATGTCTTCAAATGTAATAACCGCTATAGCATATGTCCCCATCATGACTAGTCCTATGCAGAAAGTTACCTGTCATTACCATTAATATAAATGCATCTTATTTAGTTAATTCTCATTCTGTGCACAGAGATCCCCCCTACCTCTTCCTTGATCTTGTCCATCGCTCTCTCTGGATACATGATGAAGATACTTGGTGATATTGGATCTCCTTGTCTTGTACCTCTACTTGTTTTAAACCAGCTTGTCAACTCTGCATGTTGTCACTGCTGCCTCCACATTGTCACTGATATCCTTCAACAACCGTATCAGTCTGTTATCCACTCCATAGCTGTGTCTACACGTACACGCTACTTCGAAGTAGCGGCACTAACTTCGAAATAGCGCCCGTCGCGGCTACACACGTCGGGCGCTATTTCGAAGTTAACTTCGACGTTAGGCGGCGAGACGTCGAAGTCGCTAACCTCATGAGGGGATCGGAATAGCGCCCTACTTCGACGTTCAACGTCGAAGTAGGGACCGTGTAGACAATCCGCGTCCCGCAACGTTGAAATTGCCGGGTCCTCCATGGCGGCCATCAGCTGGGGGGGTTGAGAGATGCTCTCTCTCCAGCCCCTGCGGGGCTGTGTGGTCACCGTGGGCAGCAGCCCTTAGCCCAGGGCTTCTGGCTGCTTCTGCGGCAGCTGGGGATCCATGATGCAGGCACAGGGTCTGCAACCAATTGTCAGCTCTGTGGATCTTGTGTTGTTTAGTGCAACTGTGTCTGGGAGGGGCCCTTTAAGGGAGCGGCTTGCTGTTGAGTCCGCCCTGTGACCCTGTCTGCAGCTGTGCCTGGCATCCCTATTTCGATGTGTGCTACTTTGGCGTGTAGACGTACCCTCGCAGCGCCTATTTCGATGTGGTGCCGCGCAACGTCAAAGTTGAACATCGACGTTACCAGCCCTTGAGGACGTGTAGACGTTATTCATCAAAATAGCGTATTTCGATGTTGCTACATCGAAATAAGCTATTTCGATGTTGGCTTCACGTGTAGACGTAGCCCATATGACTCAAACACCGCCCAAGTCACTTTCTGATCTGTACTCTCAAATCTTTCTGAAAATTGACAAAGCAAGTATAGATGTTCTTGTTCTTCCGTCGAGCTTTCTCCCCTATCAATCTTAGTGCCAATATCTGCTGTATGGTATTTCTATCTCTCCTGAATCCTGCTGCCTCCTCCGCTAGATGTTCTTCTATCTGTGATCTCAGTCTCTCCATCAGTATCATCATCATAACCTTGCCTAGATGACTTGTTAGGGCAATAGTTCTGTAGTTCTTGCACTCCAATGCATTTTCTTTCTTTTTAGGGTGACCATCCATCCAGCATTGGGCAGGACAGTCCTGACGGCATCCCAACTCATTTTTTAAAAGAGACTCATTGTCCCATACTTGGACCAACCCCCACCCCACTTCCATGAGCCTTGAGGAAGCAGAGGGGGTGTGGGAAGCTGCAACTTCCCCAGGGCTTGGAGAGTGCTGTGGGCTGCCGCTTCTCTGGCAGTAGGGTAGACAGCTGCGGCTTCCCCGGTGCTCCAGGAGATCACCAGCAGCTGCCACTTTACTGCGCTCCCGGGAAGTGCCAGGGGCTGCCATTTCCCTGTGGCTCCTGGAGATTGCTGGAGATTGCGGCTTCCCTGGGGTTCTGGAGGAGTACTGGCAACTGCCACCTCCTTCCTGGCTTCCCAGGGCTTGGAGGAGCCACCCCTCCCCACCATATCTCCTTCTTCCATATTTGGGACAGGGAGATATGGTTGCCCTATTTCTTGTGTATTGTCACTAGCACGGATCTTGTCGATTCTTTAGGTACCTTCTCTTCTTTCCATCTATATTACATAGTGTATTTCCTGAATGATACTTTCTCTGCCATATGAAAGGGATATCTGTGCACGGGATAAGAATTAGCAACTCAAGGTTCTTCACTGTTATAGTTATCACTGAGGAAGATGAGGAGAAGCTAGCGAAACTGGTGTAGGTGCTAAACAAGGAGGGAAAGTAGTATGGACTGATTATAAACATCGATATAACAAAAACAATGGCATTTGGAGATAGGAGGGAAGATCAGTGTAAATGGGGTTGAACTAGAGAACATAGAGAAGTTCACATATCTGGGGAGCAACATAACATATGATCTAGACAGTAAGAGTGAAATAGCAAATAGAAAAGAGAAAGCAAGAGTGAGTTCGAAGGCAATGGATAAGATCTGGAAAAGCAAAGCGATTAGCTTAGGACTGCAGCTGAGTGTCTTGAAAATGTGTGTATTCAGCAGCATGTTTTATGGATGTGAGACGTGGATGATAATGAAAGATGCAAAGGGAAGTGTTTGAGAGGAGTTGTTGTAGAAAGATCCTGAGAATAGGATGGATTCAGATAGTCACCAATGAGGAATTATATAGAAAGATACAGCCAAAAGAGAGCCTACTGCAGAAGGTTATACAATGGAAGTTACAGCTTTTCGGGCATATTTGCAGAGTGAACCACGAATGAAAAAATCAACCTGGTAATGGGCGGTTTGAATAGGAGAGGCAGACACCACAGAGAATGGGAAGATGATACAGTAGATTGATGTGGAGCAAGTCTTCAGAAACTATGCGACTCCACACTGGACAAGGAAAGATGAAATGAAACAGTGAGGGAGGCATTGGACACCACAGGCGCTGAGCCCATGGCTGTTGTTGATGATGACGACAACGATGATGATGATCTTGTTTAGTTGACTATTTTCATAGTAAAGTGAAACCTTTGTGTTCGAGCTTTGGCACGTACACTGTGCAGTAGATTTAATATATTTAGCACTTATATGCCTTAGGCTATGTCTACACTGGGACGTTGCATTGAAATAGCTTATTTTGACATAGCGAAATCGAAATAAGCTATTTCACGAGTAGCATCTACACATCCTCCAGGGCTGGTGCCGTCAATGTTCAACGTTGACGTAGGACAGCACTACATTGAAATAGGTGCCGCAGGGGAGTGTCTACATACAAAAGCAGCCCCAATCAACATAAGGGTGCCAGGAAAGGCTGCAGACAGGGTTGCTCCGGGGCAACAGCAAGCCGCTCCTTTAAAGGTCCCCTCCCAGGCAGACTTGGCTTGCAGAGCACAATGTCTGCAGAGCCCACAAGCACTTGCACCCCGTGCAAGCAGCATGGACCCCCAGCAGCAGCAGCAGCAGCAGCAGCAGCAGCAGACAGAGGCCCACACATCCGTCCCTGGAGCAGTGGCCTGACAGCCGTGCAGTGAGGAGGGCAGTTGGAGAACCCAGCAGCCACATGGTGTGGAGGCAGCTGTGTGGTGGGGAGGTTCCTGTTTCCTACTTTCTGCTCACCTGGAGTGCTGCAGTGATGAAAACCATGGTCAGATTGGGTGTAATGTGGGATATTTCTGGAGGCCAATAAAATAATTTAAATAATGCTGTATCTGCACTAGCATGAAGCTGATCTTGTAAATTAAAATTTTGAATTACTCCTTGTCTACACTTACACTAGAGAGTTTTGTTGACAAAACCAGAGTTTTGTCGACAAAACTCACCAAGCATCCTTACACAAAATGTGGCACTTTTGTTGACAGTCTTCTGCCTCTCTCCCATGAGGCAGAATACCTTTGTTGGCAGATTCTGTCAACAAAAAATTTATGTAGATGCTTTGAGGGGCCCTTTTGTTGACAGAGTGGTCCTCCATAGTGCTGGCCAGCTTGCCCTGAGAGATGCCCTGTCCACTGCAATCACAGGTCTACACTCTTTGCTTCCAGCCATTCTTAAAGCCGCAGGGAGCTCCAGAAACCCTGTGGTGGGAAGCTGAAAGCATGGCTGCACCTGGGCTACAGGCTGTTGATATCCATGCCCTTGCACCTACACTCCAGAACACAGTGCAAACTGATGGCCAAAAGCCATCAGCCCTGTGGACCTCCACCCCTCCCCAGGGCTCTCCAGGGAACTGCTGGTGCAGTCCTAGGAGACACCACAGGACACAAAACACAGAGCTCCTTTGTGGATTGAGCCTGAGCTGTGGGACCTCCTGGGCCTCTGGGCCAAGGAGGCCATCCTCCTAGACCCCACTGCCAAGAGGAGGAATGTCCTGTCCTATGCCCAGCTTGCCACTGCCCTGGCAGCACGGGGCTACCCCACCTGGACAATGGTGCAGGTTTGGGTGAAGGTGAAAGAGCTGAGGCAGGGGTACACCCCAACCTGCCCTTATTCAAAGAACAGCACAGCCTCCTGAAGAATGATGACAGAGATTCCCTGACATCCACCACTGTGGATACAGCTGGGGAGACCCGCCCCCACTGCCACCAGAGCTGGAGCCAGACTTGGAGATGGAGCCACCCTCCAACCACAACTCTAGCAATGGGACCCTTGTGATCTCTCTGGACTCCAGCCAAGCCACATCCAGTGCATCCCCAGATCTCTTTGAAGAACCCTCTGGTAAGTACTCCATGGGTTGCACACCCCAGGGTGTGGGGAAGGTGGGGCTGCCTGCCCCTGCCATGGCTGGAAGTAGGCCAGCCAAACAGGTGCCAGCCTGACAACAGACACAACATGGAAGGTCACGGCTCCCAGATTGAGGGCATGCCCACAGGTAACAGGCAGGATTCACTCCCACAGATAGTGCCACAACCCTCAGGTGTTTGTGACAGGAGTCCGGGGAGTGGCGGGGGCGGGCAGGCTGCGCCTGGCTTGCCCACCACCCATTCAGTGACCCCTCTGTGGCTGGACACCCCTCCTTGGCTATTAGCCCATTAAGCAGGGGGACAGGGGCCCGCAACAATCAGTCCTGTCCCCAAGGCACTGCAGAATCCCTGTGTAGCAGGGCCCATTGTACAGGGCTCACATGCCTGTGCTCCCAGGACATCCCCATTTCTTGGCCCAGGGGTGAGGGCTGCTCCTCACAAAGGTTTTGGGGGCTGTTTTGCAGGAATGACTCACTGTCCATCCTCCTTCTGTTCCTACACCTGCATATTGGTGAGCTAGGCCAGCTCCGTCCCTCACACAGAACCAGCCAGGCCAGAGAGTGGAGGAGCTGTTGGTCAACCAAGGATGACATGCTGCGGGGCCTACATGACCGCCTCAGGAGGTACGCTGACCTCCTGGAGCAGCAGCTATGGGCTGACCTGGAGTGGTGGGCATGGGAACGGGAGTGGTGGATGAGGGCCTGACACCAGCTTATGTCCAAGTTTGACACCATCACCACCACCATCTGGCAGGCCTTTCTGGACCAGGCACATGCAGCTTCTGCTCTGACACTTCTGCCGCCCCTGTTCCACTGCCACCATCACTCATCCCCCTGTCTCTGCCCTCCTAGTGCCCTGCCTCAAGGCATGCTGCAGGTTCTGCAGTGGGCAATGGCTGTGCCCCCGCCACACCACCCCCTATCATGCCATCCCTCCCTGCTCCCTGGCACCTCCTGCTACACCTGTCCACCTGTCCCCCAGGCCCCCACTCCCTCTGCCGAGCCATACCCTGCCACAGCCTTGCATCATCCATACCTCCCCATGTTCCTGCTCCCAACCAGTCCTGAAGGGGACCCTGAACCTGTGGCAGGAGGGGATATCAAGGTCAATGCTGCTTGGGGTCCCACTCCTCTGTGGGGTCACAGCCCCTACCTACACCCTAGACTGAGATCCCCCCAAACTAAGTCCCCCTCCGAGTTCAGATGCCCACTCACCTACTGTTCCAAGCTCCCCAATTGATATAGTTACCCATCATTGCATAATGTAAATAGTTATTAGCACAATTTTTATTTTGAACAAAGTTTTCTGTGTTTTAAAATAAACATTTTAGTTTTTCATCACCTTCATGTCCCTCATTATTGGGGAGGATTTGGGGAGGGGTAACTGAGTGGAGGGAGGGGTTGTGGTGGGGATGTGGTAGGGCTGTGGGCCCAAGGCCTCCATGGGAGGTACCCTGGAGAGGTTCATTGGGGACTGCAGGAGGTCTCCCTTAGGGCCTCCCAGATCCACACCCCATCCATGTGGACCTGTCAGATGGGTGCTGTACCTGGCTGTTCATTCCCATGGCTGACATCTGTCCCCACACTGTGGGTGGAAGGCCTCCCCCATCCCCTCCACAAAGTTGTGGAGGGCACAACAGGAGCAGGAGTGCCTTACCTGCATGAGGATGGTCCAAACGGTGGACTTTCTCACACCGAACTTGATCCCAATGAAGCAGAAGCTGTCGGGGATGGCAAGCTTCCAAAGGGTGATGGCAATCCGCTTCTCCAAGGGGATGATGGGCCTCATCTGTGTGTCCTGTCTGTGGAAGGAGGGGGCAAGGCAGGTTGAGCTCCAGGAATGTGGCCTTCTTCATGCAGAAGTTCTGGAGCCACTGCTGGTCATCTCACTGCCCAATCACTGGTCTCGCCACATGGAACTGGTGGTGTACCTCCAGACCTGCCCAGTCACCCGAGAGAGTAAGTGCAGGTGGAGCAGTGAGTGACTGAGTCATGCTCCTCAGACCCAGTGTCAGGCACTCCCCCGCATGGGAGATGAAGGATGGCCATCAACAGCATAAGCAGCAACTCAGGTAGCTGGGAGTAGGTCCAGGGCAAACCTGGTGGCTGCTCTGGCACCATGGCTGACTGGAGAGCAGAAACTCTCTCACAGAAACCACGTGAGCCCTGTGGTAGCTTTGTTGTCCCTCAACAGGATAGGCAAACCTCAGCATAGGCAGGAAACATGCATTGGGGTTTGCCATTTAAGGACGTGCCTGTCTGGGGCTCCCAGAAGGGCTTCCTGGCCATGCAACCCAGTTTGATGGGGTTTCAGGGTGTATTCTGTCAAGAAAGCAGCCAGGAAGTCTGGCCACTTTCTGTCAACAGAGCAGATCCGTTTTTTGACCCACTTTTGTGTATAGATGCAGAGTGTCAACAGAAGTTTTGTTGGAAGATATCTTCCAACAGAAACTTCTGTCAACAGATCACGCTAGTGTAGATGTAGCTCTCATGAAAAAGCTGGAACAGAAAAGTCACCCTTAGGACCTCTTAAAATTGACCTAATAATATTTGTCGTGAATACAGATACATTATAAAATTGACCTAACTCCCTTAAAATTGACTTTATGCTGTAGTGTAGACATTGCCTCAGAGTATGTTTTTACTTACCAGGCATTCAATGCACAATGATCTGCCGTCCAGAGTTCAGTTTTGCCATGTTTGTGAAGATGCAGCAAAATTGATCTCTCTGGGTTTGGCCATCAACCCTGGTGCTCCGTGCTATCATATAGAGTAAGGGACATCCACGTGAGCCAGAAGAGCCCCAGTCAACACTAGGGCAGCAAGTCAATATTGATAAATTGATTCTAGTTATGCTAATGTTGTAGCATATCTGAGATTAACTTTCTTCCCTAGTGGAAACCAGGCCATAGTCTCAGTTGTGGGGGTTGTTGTCAGACCAGAGGAAAGATGAGGAATAAGTGGGAAGAGATCATTCCTAGACATGCTAAAGTCTATCTCCTATTTGTGCCTCTGATGGACCTAGGAACATGCCAGGGGGAAGAGAGGAGCTTTGCTGACTCCCATTGGCTGACCATTGGATGGCACAGGAGAGTGATTCACTCTCATGCCCTCTTCCTTCCATTCAAACCCTTCCTGGGTGTTGCCATGATTTCATGGGGAAACTTCAACCATTTAATGCATATATAGTCACTCTGGAGAAAATGATCTGTTACTCTAGCACTCTAGTTAACTTGAGATTTAGGGTTCAGAGAGAGATGGGATAACTTAGAGAATCGTGATGGAGCATGAGATTAGTTTAGTCAAAAATGCTTATGAGGGGAGTGTGGTAGGGAGCTATCAAGCCAACTCATGTGGATAAGTCCTGCAAGAGTGTGAGGTATGAATTGGCCAGATACGACTGGTTTCAACGTCGGGGGCTAGGCCTTCAGAGACTTTTAGATGGAGAATATTAGGAACTGACATAGGCAGGATAGAAACCAAACAGTGGGAGTGGTGTTGTGACAAAGCTAACTGACAGCATCCCTTGTGGCTGGTGACCAATGCAGATAAATGCTGAAATACTTAGCTCCCAAGGAACAATGAGATCCAGGATGTGGCAGATGAAACTTTAACCTATAAGGAGATGAGAGTCTCCATGTCTCTGCAGTCAGAGGTCCCTGCTATGGGAGGGATTAGTGAGAGTTGAATCTAGGAGGCAGGCTGAAGAGGATCTACCCTGAGTTACTGGCTGTATGGTGTGAGCCCAGTAACCCCATACTGGACCAAGTTAAATGTCTGGTCTGTGAGACATATGTAGAATGTGTGAATGGCATCCCTCCTGCAACTTAACTACATCTCTGCGTATGCCATTCATTCACCTGCATGTTCTGATCAATTGCTGTTTGGCAGCACTGAGGTTGAACTGGTGCTGCTAGTTATTCTGTGCCCTTTTTCTGACCCCTGCACCTGAAGGGATTTCTACTCTTTAGCGACACCAGACAAAGAAGAGCCTAGGGTTTCTTTTCTTTAATTCCTGGGATCTGAGGGAAGCTGGGGTGAAGGGAACAGAGAAAAGATGATGCTGGGGAGAGACAGTGCCAGTTCTTCACAATGTCAAACTCACCCTAAAAGAATTTTAATTAAGGAGCTCCGCAATTTGCTATTAGCTTTAAAGGATTCCCTTGTATTTTATGTCTGTCCCAAAATATACTGACTAAAACCTGATTTACCCTGAATGTTTGTAACTGGAGGGAGATATTTCAGTGTTTCTTACCTGATGGTTCTGCAAAGCTTAGTCATTAGTATGCAATTATTCCTACTGACAGAATTAAGGCTGCACACCAAAAGGTTCAGATAGGATGCTGCCTTGTTACATTAACCATTATCTGGAGCAATATTGCATGCAAGCATTTGTGGATGTTTATAAGATATGTCCTCTATTAAACCTGATGCAACTGATTGGAATGTAATGTTATTCAAGTATATCTAATTAAACAGTTTAATTAGTTAATAACTTTTGTATTGAAATGAACTGTGTTTAGTGAAAATTTAAAACACTTAAGCCACGTCTACACTAGCTGGATATTTCAAAATAGCCGGGCCAATTTTGAAATAGCGCCCACCGCATCTGCATGTGCTGAGTGCTATTTCGAAGTTGAAATCGACGTAAGGCAGTGAGACCTCAAAATCGCTATCCCCATCAGAAGATGGGAATAGTGCCCTACTTCGACATTGAACGTCAAAGTAGGGCACGTGTAGACGATCCGCGTTCTGCAACATTGAAATAGCGGGGTCCTCCATGGTGGCCATCAGCTGAGGGGTTGAGAGACGCTCTGTCCAGCCCCTGAGCTCTCTGGTCACTGCATGCAGTAGCCCCTTAAAGCTCCCCGCCCCCTTATTTCCTGTGGCAGGAAGCTGAGAGCGTGCAGGCAGCAGCACAGACACGTGCACAGTCTGCACGCCCTCCAGATGCCCCAATCCACCACCCAGCACCCAGGACAGCCAGCCAGCCCCCCAAGCACCCACAGGGGACCCAGAGCTCCCATCCATCCAGCCAGCGGGGGAAGAGGCAGCGTGGCCCCTCCTGGTCAGATGCTGAGATCTGGGACCTGCTGGAGCTCTGGGGCAAGGAGGAGATGCTCCAGGTAATGGGGAGCAAGTGGCAGAATGCAGATGTGTTCACCTGGCTGGCCGAGGGCCTGGCTGCCCGGGGTCACTCTGGCCGCACTCCTGACCATGTCGGGAGTAAGGTGAAGGAGCTACGGCAGGGTTATGCCCGGGCCCGGGACACGGCGAGCTGGTCTGGGGCCAACCCTGCTGCTTGCCCCTTTTACAGGGAGCTCAGGAAAATCCTAGGCCCCCGGTACACCACTTCCCCCCTGGCCACCCTTGACACCTCGGCCGATAAGCCTCAGGAGGCCCTGGAGCTGGAGTCCAGCCTGGAGGCCAGCCCTGCACCCCAGGGGCCCTCAGAGGAGCCCACCCCGGGACAGCAGAGGAGGAGGAGGAGGGCTCCAACAATGGAGGGGCTCCTCATCGACCTCCCATCCCACAGCGCCAGCAGGGCATCTGCCCGACGGGTGTCCCCCAACCATGGGAGAAGACCATCAGGTATGTACCCCGGCTGCACACCCCCGGGTTAGGGGATGGGGACAAGGGACATGACCAGGGCCCTCCACACACCCAGCCAGACCACGGCCCCAAGGACTCCAGTGGCATTTCCCTCAGAGTCCGTCAGCACCTGCCCCCCAGGACAGCGCCATGCCCCATCCCTGGGGATGGGGGGAGCAGAACCTCAGAGGGTCCCCCCGGGGGGGATACCACACCCATCATCAGCATCTCTGGGGGACAGGGGAAGGGGAACCAGCAGCAGAGGGGTGGGGGGACATGGGCCATGGGTCAGGGACCAGACTAACGGCTGTCTCCGCTCTTCCCCGCTCTGTTCCACAGCTGCACCATCTGAGGGCCTCGACAGCACAGACGCTGTGTCTGTTGTGCCAGACAGCCCACCAGGGCCATTGCATCGGTGCAGCCCAGCAGCAGAGCAGGGACCAGCCCCAGGATGAGCCCAAAACCGCCGGAGCCATCCCCGGGCATCCACTGACCCCCAGCTCCTCACCACCCTCCAGCATCAAGTGGAAGTTTCGGAGCACCGCCTGCACGTAGAGGAGTGCCGGCTCCACTTGCAGAAGTGAGTGCTGGCCTGGCACCAGGAGGTTTGGGGGTCCTTCATGAGGACATTCGAATGGATTGCTGAGCACATGGCACCCCCTGCCGCTCCAGCCACTGTCCCTCCGAGCTGCCCTCCACCTGTCCTGGAGCCTGCTGGTTCTTCCACCCCCAACCCAGCATCCACAGGTCCCACCCAGAGCCCCGAAGCAATTAGGGAACCTCATGCTGGCAAACCCCGTGATGGCCACATCTGAGTCCCCAAGCCGCACGAGCCTGTGGAGCAGCAGGGCATTCATTGCATGGACCACCTGCAGGGGAAGGACATGAGAGCACCCATGAGGGGTGTGCAGGGTGTGTCTGGCTCCCCGCCCGTGGTCTCCCTCCCCTCGGGCTCCCCCCGGGCTCCCGCTGGGGTCCCCCTCCCCCCGGGCTTCCCCCTCCTCCTGGGGTCCCCTTACCTCCATGATGGCAGCCCCGACAGTGGCCTTGCCCACACAGAACTGCTGTCCTACAGATTGGTAGCTGTCTGGAGTGGCCAGCTTCCAGACAGCAATGTCGACCCATTTCTCGACAGTGAGGGCACGTCGCATGGGGGTGTCCTGGTGCCGCAAGGCAGGGCTGAGCCACTGGCAGAGTTCGAGGAACGTCTGCCTGCTCATGTGGAAATTCTGGAGCCAGCAATCGTTGTCCCACTCCCCAAGCACCAGCCGTTCCCACCCGTCTGTGCTAGTGGGGTACCTCCATAGCCAGTGGTGTGTCCAGCGGCGGGAGGCTGGGAGTCCTGCATGGTCTGCGGCGGCTTCTTCAGCCCCTGAGGGCAGCTCATCTTCTTCTAGTAGAAGATGCTGAACTGCCTCCTCCATGGCACCGAGCAGGGCCCCGCACACCACCCAACTGCCCCACCATCCACACAGCTTCCAGGTTCTTTGGCTGCCCACTGCACCACATGGCTGCCCCTCTTACCATGCAACTGCCCAGATCTCCAGCTGCCCCCACCCCCACCACATGGCTGCCAGGTCAAAATGAAATGAATCAAAATAACACTATCAAAATGAAGCGTTTCAACAAAACCAAAAACAACTTTTCAATAGCTCCAGATTGAAACTTTTCAGATTTTTATTTCTGCATTTTACACTTCTCAGGACTGGCCTGCTAGCCTTTTAATGGCATGTGCTAGGGGCATGCTGTAGAAAAGTGGTGTGGAAATGCATTTGGACATTTGTGTTCAATGGGAGCAGGGAGTGAGGGCAACGTACTCTGGGACGATGACATCAGATACCCACTTGCGGTGCATATTTTCCATAACACACCAGCACACAACCCCAGAATGCAATGGGGCTGCAAGAACTGAGGGATAGGATTCACATTAATATTCAGTATGTTTAATTTATATAAGCTAACTGTAAAGGGTTAACAAGGCCCTAAAGATATTAGGTGGAAGTATCAGCATTCAGTTTCTTGACTGCAATAAGATGTGTGGTATATAGAAAACTAGACGTATGCAAAAATAACTTGGCAGAAATATGTTCGTAGCTAACAAACTGTGTACAGTAAGCCAAGAATGAAACATAATCAGAAGCTGGACGCTGGCATCTAAGGAGAATGAAGTATATTGTGGTCTTCATAGCAAGTGATGAAATTATTTTATGAAGACTCAATTGCAAAGAAAGAAAGAAAGAAAGAAAAAGAAAGAAAGAAAGAAAAATATTATAGTTGTTAAAAACACTACAGTGAGATGATCTTATATAACTGATATTCTTAAATATGCAGTTTGAACAGATAATGCTATACTGCACTAACTATACTAACTTCTATCCTTCACTTTTCTGTGATCAGACACTGTCTGTGCCTATAATTGGGAACATTGGATGGTGAAGGGACAGCGCAGATAGAAAACCGTAGAGCTCTAAAGAATTATTTAACAAAGTAGAATTTTTTCTTTAATGTATTGATTTGCAACTCTCCTAAACTCAGTACAACAGTTAAATGTCAAGGAGTAAAAGAAAGGGCAGTACTGTTATGAACAGAAGGGTTTTAGAACATTTACTAATGTTGATGAGGTGGATCGTCCACCTCCATGCATGGTAAGCAACTCCTACTTATTTGAGGGAAAATATCTACACAGCTGTTAGGTTTGCCTGTACATGGAATGTTTTCCAGATATGCAAAGAGTGAAATCCAGAGTATTATGTATTCTTACCATTTTATTTTAGCTCAGCAACTCTTTATCCTTAATTAGGATAATATTCACTAATTAGGATAAAATTCAGAAGATTTCCATATTTTTCCTTTCATATTTTGGGTCATCAAATTCCATTGGGCTACATCATGAGACCTTCACTCATCTCGCCAGATGTTTAGGTATTGTGTCCCTAGCCTCAGTTTCTCAAAATGTGGGAATTAGTAACAGGATCATTTAATGATTACCTGTTATGTTCTTGTCCTCTGGGGTAAGTGGCACCAGGGGATAGGATACTGGGCTAGATGGACTCTTGGTTTGATCCACTATGTCAGTAGATACATGTCTGTGAACAACTGTCTACCAGTGCTAGCATGGGATGCCCAAGATCCACATTCAAGTAGTAATGAAAGAACTGGCTTAAGTGGTAGACATGTATTTGTTCATGATAACCTTTCATCTTAAAAAAACCGGCAATCCAATATACAAGGTCAGACTGAACATTGCTACATATTGAAGTTTTGCCAGCACAAGGTGAGTAAGGAAGAATTAATACTAATTCTGTAGGAACCTTTCATGAGGTCAGAAACTCATGAATGTCTCTTATTTTGGTAAAATTCATTACTTTATCAAATTTTGCTATGATTTGTCAAATATCCCAGGACTTACCATGCTTTTGCCAAAATTTCTATTACAAAATCTCTTCCTCACACGCACACGCACACACACACGCACACACAGCCTGTTTGAGGGGGCAAAATAATTTCACCTCTTCTCTCCATTCTGTTTTTCCCAATGTCTTCCCTCTTGTTATTATAATGTTCACTCAGACTAGTTGTATCCTGTAAAACAAAAAAATAAGGCAAATGTAACGAGGTGCTGGATTGACAGCTCTTAAACCTGAAGCTCTCTATTTAGTCAAAGAACAAGTATAGTATGGTCAGTGGTAATGCACTCTTTCTCTATACTTTATCATCTGTTCATCTCAGCTGTATCTGAAAATTGCTTTTAATCTGAGTGAGGTTACCTAATGCTCTGATGTAATACAGAGATAGCCCTGCTATTTTGTTCTGATGTAATACGTTTTTGGTATCAACTGGCTTTTGGCCTGGTTTGAACAAATACAAAAGGACATGTGGGACATTACTGTCTTTTTAACTTTGAAATACTGATGCATGCTTCACTCATAAATCATCGCTGTAACTTGATACAGGCAGCAATAATCGGATGTCTTTTGGGTCAAGTGCAAGTGCTCTGTGGACAAATCTGCTCTTAAAATAGAAAAAAGTGTTTCCTTTAAATGATCATTTTGTATCTTCACTATGAATAAGGGGGCTAGTATCCCTCTTTAATTACTTGTATTTTAAATAAGCTATTTGTTTCCTCTGTTGCTGAGACAAAGTTGATTTGATCCAGGAAGCATACATACCCAAGGGATCACTCTGTTTTGATTTATGGGGCCTTTTATTCAGCAGACAATCCTTCCAATCAGGAGGCACTATTGCACTTTTTATGTTTTACAGTATAATGAAGCAATGTAACATAGTACATATGCATCACAAAAACTGGAAATAGGCTGCAGGTGTCAACTATTGCCTTTTCCCAATAAGTACTGAAAAAGTGCATCCTTTTGTCTCCTGATGAAGACCTGATGAAGGTACAATATCATTAGGTAATTTTTTTTTTCAGAAGGGAGCAGTGGAAGACGCTATTACTTACTGCCCGTCCATGATAAAAATTTCAGACTTCTGTTTATTATGTGTGTGTTTTATTTGTATTTTTACACAAGTGAAAGACCAAACTGCCCCACCCAAGTCTTGGAGCTGGCAGTGCATGTCTTTATTGGAGAAATAATGTCCTGGGGACCATTAGCCCTACACAGATGGTGGAAATGTTATTCAGGTCTCACACTGTTACCTCACTAGTGTTGCACGTATTGAGAAAAATGTGACAACTCAGGTACCTCTGGATGGTAACTGTTGCCAAAGACACATTTGTAATGGTCATTCCTGTAATACATTATCCTATACATTTCTTTCATTAGGAGTCTAGTAAATGTATCCAGTGTTCAAAGTGTTAAAGTACTTTCATTTATTACAGCCAAGGTCATGGTGAAAAGCGCCACAGTGAATGATTGTAAATATTAATATAAGAAAGGCCAGTCCTCAAGACATGTTAAAATGAATGTGAAGGATATGACATAACTGAACAAAACAAGATCGTTCGAGCAAGGACAGAGCTGTAAATTAATGTGCTGTGTTATGGTGCAGTATTGCAGCCATCTTGAGAACAGGACATGTTATAGAAAGTGTATATAGAAAACCCTCAAAACACACAACTCAGAATTCTGCTCCCCACAGCTCTGGTTCAATTACCCTGTGGCCTGGGTTAGCACTTGAACATGGCTCTGGCTCACCACTCCTGTGTGCAGCTCCCTCTCACCACCCCCGCCCCAGATCAACTCCCCTCCCCGGTTCAAACCCCCACATGTGGTTCCATCTCAACGCCACCCCCCTGTAGTCCTAACCTACCCCAGGCTTAACCCCCCAGTCCCCCTTCCTTGGCCCCAACCCAGCACCAGGTTTAACCCTCTCCAGCTGCCCCAACACCAGGACTTACCTTTCAAAAGGAGCTTCAGGTGCTCTGGCTGCAGAATGTGCATTCCTCTGGGGAAAAAGCTGCCCTCTGACTTATGCAAAATTCATGTTATGTGAGGGTGTGCGGGAACGCAACCCTAGAGTAACTTGAGGGACTACTGTACATCCTTCCTTTGATACCAAAGGTTCAGTTATTATTTCTATAACTCCATAGATCAACATGATGTTTCAGAGAAAAAGGAAGATGCCCTGTCAAAAGAAGAATGCAATCAGTTGGTGGCCCTTTATCTTGCATCCAGTACCACACACAAGGATCCCTGTCCCTGCACAGAACCCTTTGAAGTCAATAGAGCTTCACACAGAGGTATTCAGCACAGAGCCTGTTTCAGACCTGAAATTTCAGATGCAATCCTGCAAACAGGATCCATGGACAAATTGTTTTTTGCCTAGGTGGATCCCTTCAGAAGACTAGAGACTAAGGTAATGCTGGAACCATGGGAAGAAATAACATAGGGGCCATGTCTACACTGGCACAAAGTTTCAAAATGGCCATGCAAATGGCTAAATTGAAGATTACTGATGAGGTGCTGCAATGCATATTCAGCACCTCATTAGCATGCCTCCGGCTGTGGCTCTTCAAAATTGCTGCTTTTTGCTCCCATGTGGCTTGTCCAGATGGAAGTCCTTTTCAAAAGGACCCCGCCAGCTTCGAAATCCCCTTATTCCTATCAGCTGAAATCCCCTTATTTCTATCTTCCTCTCTCTCTGAAACATCATGTTGATCTACAGAGTTATAGAAATAATAATTGAACCTTTGGTATCAAAGTAAAGATGTACAGTAGTCCCTCAAGTTACTCTAGGGTTGCATTCCCACACACCCTCACATAACTTGAATTTTGCATAAGTCTGGGGGCGGCTTTTTTCTGGGTGGAATGCACGTTCTGCAGCCGGGGAAGCAGCAGGAGCACCTGATAGGGAAAAGGACCCTCACCTGGATGAGCTGCATGGGAGCAAAAAGCAGCAATTTCAAAGAGCCGCGGCCGGTGGCATGCTAATAAGGTGCTGAATATGCATTTCAGTTCCTCATTTGGCCATTTGCACAGCCATTTCGAAGTTTTGTGCCATGTAGACAAGGCCAGGGAGAAGAGGAGGAAAGATAAGATGAAGGAGGCATCTGGAAAGAGGCTGAAAGAGTGACCTAAATTGAGCTACAAGGACACGTGCAAGCGTGACCTCAGCGCTCTCTCTATCAGTGTGAACACCTGGATTCACTCACCTCAGACAGGCATGCCTGGAAACAGGGAGTGAAGGAAGCTCTTGCTACGTATGAAACTACCTTGGTGAAGGAAGCGGAAGACAGGAGAGCCACTCCCGGATTGGATTGCACAGCTGGGTGCTCTGGAAAGAGGAATTGAATTCCCTAAATATAAGTGAAAATTTGGTTCTGAACCTGAACGTGTTATTGGCATCAGGTTGATGTTATTGGCAAGATAAAATTTCAAGAAGTCAGAAGTCGTGGTTCATTTAACTCAAACCCAGAGAGCAACAGTTCAAAGATGAAACTGTCCATAAACTCTGCCGCCTTCTCCTTGGCTCAGCACAAATTAAATCAAAATAATTGGTATTATTAAAAAAAAAAAAGGCTCCACCAAGAAGACCATTCTCTGCTCCTATGCGGCTGCGTAATTTTAGTTAATTTTAGTGCCTCCTTCGTCTTATCTTTCCTTGACACAGGCATTTTATGATGTTTCAGGTGGCTTCTGCACCTGTCAGCACAGTGTTTCAAATTAAACAGGTCCCTCCTTTTTGAGTTTTGTTTCAGACAATGTGGTAAGTCAAAAATGTTTTGAGTAGAAGTAAGTGTAAGATCATACACTAATGTTCTCACCCTTTTATTGGGCCCACTGCCTACTGTATCTCCTTCACTAATTGCAGGCAGAGGCTATGTCCAGATTGCAAGGTTCTGGTGGGAGCCCAGAGGTCTTCTGACAGAAGTCTGCTGCACCAGGAACCTTCTGTTGACATCCCAGTCATCCTCATTTCATGGGGAAGAAGGGATGTGCCAGCAAAAGAGGGTTTCCAGACATTTGGCCCCATGTAGATGGACCAAATATTGGAAAATCTTCTCCTGGCAGACCTGTCAGCAGGAGTTATGCAAATACTTTGTGCAATTTGCATATATTTTGCCAACAGAGCTCTTCAGTCTAGTGTGGCAAGGCTGGCCAGGCTCCTGGCCTCTATTTAGTCCACTCTCCCATGGCCCAGATACCGCTGCCCTTCATGAGGAGGGGCAACATAGTGGTCTGGGGGCAACCCGGGCCCCACCCACTCATTCCGGGTTCCAGCCCAGGGACCCTGTGTAGCTGATGGTGGTGCGGGAGGGCTCCCCTTGTTATGAACACCACAGCTGTTCCCTGGGCCACTTCCCCAGACAATTCTTCCCCCACCCCAGTACCTCCTCCAGGTAGTGGCAGTGGTAGTAGTAGCAGCAGCAGTGGCAGCTGTAACCTGTTCCCCCTCCTGGTTTGGCTCCTCCTGTGGGTTCAGCCTGCTTGGCCTTACTCCAAATCCCAGGCCTCCTGGGCAGGGGCTTTAGCCCCTTGTGGCCGAGCACTCCTCTCCTTCGTTTGGTTCTTCGACAAGACAAGACAAGACAAGACAAGACAAGACTTGACTTGACTTGACTTGACTTGACTTGACTTGACTTGGTCCAGTCCTCCAGCTCTCTTCTCCCCTGCCTACTGGGCAAGGGTTCTTTTTAAAGCAGGCGTAAGTGGAACCAGCTGGTCCCAATTGACCCAGGGCATCTTCCTCCCCAGCTGCTCACACCCTGCTTGTTTTCCTGCCCTGCTTTTCCCTCTCATTCTTACCCCCTCCCAGCCTTACCTTGTCACACTAGATTGTAGCCTGAGGCAGATTATAGTTGTGTGGGGCCAAACCCTCTAATAGGCAACTTTCCCAGGGCTTGGGAATTCTGTGATGACTGGAGACTTGGGCTCCTAAAAATCACCACTGGAGCTCTGGGTGCTATGTCGTGAGCAGCACTAAGGGTTGGTGGGGAGGAGGCGGTGTGGTGTGCTCTTGGAGAGCTGGCTGCTCTGAGGCCCCACCCCTTTCACCTGAGGCTCTGCAACTTCTGAGACCAAAGAGCCACCTCCCTGCCCGGGGACATGGCAATTCTCTCTAGAGCTCAGGACCAGGGTAAGTTGGGGGCTGCTCCCCACTCCTGCCTGCAGTTGCACCCCCCCCCCTTTTGCTGGGAAATGGGGCTGGGGCATGAAAACTTGTCCAGACCCTCACCTGACACTCTTACCGGGGAGTGGGGTTGGGGCACATGGATATCCATTTTTTCAGGGGCTCTCCAGTTGGCTGTGGCTCCTGGGCATGGATCCCATGGGCCGAGTGGCTAATTTTCCATTGCTTGCAGGGCTATGCATAGTGGTTTGCCCCAAGAGTGAAGACAACTATCAAATGAATTCAGTCGAGCATGCAGACATACACATTGTAGTCCAAATTACTCCCTTGGGTAACACTACTGATGTCAGTAGAACTGCATTTTTTTACTGTGGTGTGAAATGTATTGTACGTCCCTGTGCCTCTCTTCAGTGGATATTGTACTTTATGAAAACTATATATACATGTATAGCAATGTATATAGAGCACCAGGGCACATACCCAACCTTGTAGACTAATGTTTTCCAAGCACTATAAGTGCATCACTTTAACACACTAACGAATGATGCTGTTCTTGTGTCTCCTTGTGCCTCAAGAGTTTGGGAAAAAAGAGAATTCTGTTCATTATGAAATTTAAAGATTGTACTTCTGATAAAACATGTTTGTAGAGCAACAATTATGAGGCATTGCACACGCAAACTAGATTAACAGAATGTTTCTTCAACTTCAAAACTGCAGCCCATTAGATTTGTGATGTACATTATCTATAAAATTTCCACATGACTATCTGCACATTCTGATCCTATTTGCATATTAATAGAAGTTCTATAAAGTCTTTAATAAGCTATCACTTTTGTGTAGTTTTCCATATTCACTCTGTATATTACAGCTGAATAAGAAACAATGTTACTCAAATACATAGAGAGCAGTAGCATTTTTTTGGCTGGGTTTCATTTCAAAGGATGTTCTGACACAATACCTTGAAGACAAACACAGTTTGGCTGACTGGAGTAAGAGCCATGTTCTCCTGAATGCTTTCACTTTTTGAAAATAGTTGCCCCAGGTTCCTGTCTTGAATTGAAATTGTTCCCTCACATTAACTGTTCACCACTCCTTTGACTTCTTTTTGACTTAGGAAATTATATGACAGGCAGCTTTATGTGATTGGCATAAGAGATTTGGACGCTCTTTTCATACCTGTATCACTTAAAATACCAGCATTTGGTAAGAGTTAGATTGATGCTGAAGGAGGGAAAAAAACCCTAGATAAAGAGGTTCATTCCCTCCCCCACTTACATGCACACACATTCCACCCTGACAACATGACGTGTGTAGAGTACCAGGTATCCTCTTTGAGTGAGGTTGTTAAACATGACCTTTATTTACATATAATGACATGCAGTTATCAGCACAATCAAAAACTTATTTAATCCTTTTCTAATTCTAAAGTGATTAGCAAGGGCTGAAAAATCACCTTATCTCTCTAAAACACAGGTACAAACAGAGAGTAAATATTTTGGTAAACAATTATTCTGCACTTGCATATTCAGCAGCGTGCTAAATTATGCATAATCTTGCATAAGTAATAAGTGAAGGTAGCTTAAATTCAAGGTTTTTTTTTTTTACCTGACCTATTTCTTTCAGTGCTGTTAGCTTCTTAAATCATGTATGAGCTTTCTGTAAGGCTTCAATGAGTAGTTCTAGTGGAGAGACTTCAGTAATAAATTTCAGGAGAAGACAAGTTTTTTGACAGGCATAATGCAACACATACAGAGTTTGGAACTCACACTCTGGGAATTTAGAGCAATCCTTGCAAAGCAGCTTTTCCCTGTTATATTAATAGAGAAAATGAAGTATGAAAGTCCTCAGGAATTACTGCTAGGTGTAATTTAAATAATTTACCAGAAGACAGTTCAGCACATGCATAGAACAGGGGCATACAGAGTTTGCCATAAGCAGTTTATAAATAAACTATATTCTGCTGAAGTAAGTCAGGCATAAATTATAACTATTCCTTTTGTGGCTATACTCTGTTCCTCATTGTAATAGTTATTAAAAAAAATCTGGGTTATGACCTTCTACTGGAAATCATAGACATTTCCTGCCTTGTACCTTGCTTATGAGCATGCTTATATTTAATAGTTTGGCTGCTATGAGATCAAAGTAAAATTACTATTGCTGGGGAAAAAAGAAAAAAATTCATTACATTTTTATAAACAGAATCTAGGTAGAATTTTTTAGCTCAGCACAAGAAAAGGGTTCAATGCCAAAGATCGTTGACTAGTATCTGACCATTTTATGAAAACCTTATGCACTTTAATATATTATTCTATTTCTGGCCTCAAATTTTGAAAGTTTAATTTAAAAAGCCCTTGAGTCCCAATAGGAAAAATGAAATGCAGATGCTAGAAAGTATGCAGCTGATACAAAATTTGTTAAACATACTTGTATAAATGGAACAGCCTCTACTGTACAGAACACTGGGGTTATTAAAGATGGGGCAGCCTGTGTTGACAGGAAACATTTTTATAAACCCATTGCTAGTACTTAGAAATAGGATTTAAAGTTAAAAAGTCAGATGATCTAGAGCATTTCTTTGCACTTGAAGAAAAAATTGAAAAGCCCATGAAATGTATTTATTTTGTCAGATTTTAGCTCTGCATAAGGGAGCGAGGAAACTACTGGAAATTATTTAATATTTATTTTATTATCCTTACATTGTGACCCACTATGCAGTCTATGACAGCCATAGACTGAGGCAGCCATCAGTATTATTCTGTTCCCAGCCTTTGATTTCCCAATCATGTATTTCACCCTGCTGTCTTTCAGCACCACACATGCATGTTCTCTTCGAATGTTCTGTATTGTAAATGTCTTATCCCATCATAGTCAGCAAAGACCATAACTAAACACCAGTCACAGGTGAATAAAGACCAAGATGATGATCACTGGCTTCTTCCTTCCTTAGGCTCTGATTCAGAAAGTCACTTGACCAGATATGGTACCAGATTTGCCCGTTCCTTTGGGGTATACCTCTTTATTTGGGTCACCCCTCAGAGGGGAGGGGAGGGGCAATAGTCCTATCAATGTCACTTTTGCCATTTATGTTCATATGGAGGGCTACTCTTCCTCCTCCAGTTCCCTCCCAATGGAGCTATCCTGCAAGAACTATGTTCCCCAGGGCTGGGTTCTTCCCACCCTGGAATCAGATGAAAACACACACTAACTGAGTACGTCTAAGAGGACTGGTTAATCAGCATTCACATGCTGACTCCTTGTATGTCCCTGGACTCAGGCTGGGTTGGACAACAATGTCAAGCTGTGACCCACATGGGTCCTTGGACCTTGGGCTGATTTAAACAGCTCTATATGCCACCTTCAGATGTGCCCAGATTCAGGATGTTACTACCCCCACTTTCACACCCCAACTGTTCTGTTAGTAACTCACTTGATGAGAAAATCCCACAGGGCTTTTGGACACTACAGGGATCTTTAGCTTAGGTACAAGGAGTATTGTTGCAGAGTGAGCAGGGAATCCAAAAACAATACTCAATGTGTGTGTATGGTGGGGGGTGGGGTGGGGGAGAGGCAACCAGCTTAACCATGAATGCTGTTTATTTTCAAGTAACTATACAAAGGGAGCCAAACAAACAAGAGAGTTACAATACTAAATCTAACTTAAATCTGGTTAAAAGAGTTAGGGCTAGCAAACCATAACTAATCATATAAGGCAGAGTCAGGAGAGAGAGAGAGATTTACCACTCCATGAAGTTTGAATTGATTAGCATTCCCAGATGGTGATGGTAACTTGAGGGGCCAGAGTGACAGAGAACCACAGAGCAGAGTCCCCAGCATAGTCAGGATAAGATGAAGCCACAGTGGAACTAACGAAGATCTGGGCATCAGAACACTTTACCTGAGGTTGCGTAGGGGTTTTTGTAGGGAAAAACAATGGTTCAAGAAAGAACACTAAATTTGTTTATGGGTAAATTGATCATTCAAGGGAACATTCCCAAGTTGTTTTGTTCAAGCTAGACAATAGGAACTTGTCATTTCTGGCTGTGGGTGGCATTGCTCTGAGGGAGCACACAACACAGTTACATTGCTTCAGTATTTTGGGAATCAGTATAGGATTTATTATTGGAATTGGTCTGATAATGACTGATCTGGGTATATGAGGGTATGGGTTCATCTGCATCTGGAGAAGGGGTTTACTCTCAGGTAATGGTTCCCTGCTTTTTGTGTCTCATGGTTCTGTGTGGTCTTGCCTTGGAATTGCTGTTTTCCATTCTGTATCCTTTCTGTCCCATCTTTAGGGCAAATATGGTTAGGGGAATTCCAGAGGGAGTTTAGAAGAGTCATTCCATGCCTTTTAATTGTTTTTTTTCTTTATTCTGATTGGCTTCACTGCAAGAAGAAGCGGTGTGGAAGGGACGTTTCATTAGACAGACAGGATGGATACTTTTCCTTGGTTCCCCAAGATCACAGAAGTGGTAAGTAACAGATGCTTAACTTCCAGCACATGCTTAAGTTTGTTTGTATTCAGGCAATCACTTAAAACTTTGCTGAATTGAAGATTCTGTGGACAAGAGGACCAACCTGCATTTCTATTTAGTGGCATATAAACATACCACACACAAGAAAGAGGAAAAAATCCAAAATTTTCTTGATTAAACCCCACCCAACTATACTTTATGATAATCTTGTAATTGCTGAAACAGTCCTTTTGATAATCATATTTGACATTTGTAGCATAATTTATGCATTTTTACCCTATCACAAGTCATCAAAGCAGCATTTCCTTTACATCGATTATAATGATCCAAGAATTAACTGGGGAAACTTGCTGATAACATGAAACCAGCATTTCCCTGCTCTGGTCTCCTTTTTGAAAAATGGAGTAAGTAAAATAAAATACTTTATGGAAGTAAAATAAAAACATCTATATGCTGTGAAACTCATGATTGTTAGTCCCAGCCTGTCCCATTCTCCATGGACTGGATGCTTTCTATACTTCTGCAACCTAACCATTGCAATGTGAATATTGTACAGCTGCACTCAGTAAAGTCTTGATCCTGCAACTTGTGCATGCACACCACTGTACCTGCATGAAGTCACCTGATGTAATTGGGACTCTATGGGAGCATGGTGAACTGCAGGATCAGGGTCTGAAGCTTACAGGCATAAATTAAACCACTGTCCATCTTAAAGAATATTCAAACACCACCACTGCAACTAATAGAATAGAATATTCTCCTTCTGATATAGATTTTATCTGAATGTGACCCCTGTGTTGACATGACTTTTGTGAGTGCCACTTCATCTGTTGTTAGTGTTAATTTAGGAGGCAGTATATTGGGAAACCTGTCTAGAAGAATGCCATCCGTGCTTACAGCATGTGCCTTGAAGGGATACACCTGATCCTTGCAAAATAGGGCTTAATGTTCATTGCCAGACATTAGTAGACAAATAGTTACATTCATTAGGTTAGCAACTAAGGTAATAGTTTCCGCGGGAAAATCATGCCTAAATGGTGCTTTTTCCCCTTTGATTTCACTTTGCCAGGTAACTAGAGCTCTCGGAATCTTGTTATTTGAGAATATAAATCTTTGTTGTTCTTACTCCATGGACTGGAAGTATTTCCCATGTCCATAAATAATATTCAAATATTAAAAGTCTGTTAGTGTAATTTGATACCTTGAATTCACCATAAGCATAAGTTTTTTTAAAGTATCAGCATTAGGTTTAAGTAGTAATGCTTTCCAACAATGGCTTTTCCATTATTAAATTGAACCTTTAATAGATTAAGTAATGTTAACAAGACATTTCTCCTTAATATGCAATAAATGTATCTAGTTGCAATGATAAATGCAGTTTAGTTCTAACAATTTCATTAACATCTTTACCATGATCACAGAAAATAATGTGCAAAATCGAATCAAATGACTGTCATGATCCTGACCCTGTGTTGCAAATTTGCATCTCAGCAGCTCAACTTGGGTTCCCTTAATAGAACTATGACAAAAGCAAATGTTTTGTCACTTTCAGGCTGTTGCCATGAAAATTTGTAGTGCATAATTAATGATAATTCACTCTTTAATGCATGTGTATAAAAGCACATGAAGTTGCCACTGGTGCCAGAGAAACAATATCTTTTTCCATGTAAAAATGGTAGTGCCATTTCAGCTCAAATAGTGAGTCAGAGGAAGGATAATGGAAGGTGTCAGAGGCACAATAAATAAGATTAGAGTGGACAAGGAGAAGTGAAAAGTGTTAACTGCATTGAAATGTTCAATTAGAAAGGCAAAGCAAATCCTTTATGTATCATCACTTTCCACCTTCTTTTAAACCTTCCTGAATAAAGGCAATCTAATTGCTTGAATACTAGTTGATAAAATAAAATAAAGCTTTTTCAAGGGAATGAATTACAGTTACATGTTGCTGAAAGCGGTTATTTTTAGTTTAGCTTTTAACCCTCTAAGACCTAGAATATCTTTGTTTTAAATGAATAAGGGGGGATATTAGTGTTCATCTTTCTGAAAGAGCATAACTTCTGCAAAACAATGGCAAAAAATGCATTATGTTCTGGATGTTACAAATTGCATTGCTTTGCTAATTTTCTTGCATGCAGAAGATTTCTAAGTGATATATACAGTGAAAATTGAGGATTTCAAAAGATCCCATCAGAGTTGAATGATTAGGTGACTACTACTTTTATCAGTTCATGTCTGCTGTACTTATAATATGAATTGACACTAAATAAACTTTATTAACAAAGCAAGTTCATCCACTTGATGCTGCTAATTCTGTCTTTCTTGAACTCGGAATTTGAGAATTGTCTGCTTCATTCCAGTGAAAGGCTATGTCTACACGTGAAGCCAACATCGAAATAGGCTATTTCGATGAATAACGTCTACACGTCCTCCAGGGCTGGCAACGTCGATGTTCAACTTCGACATTGCGTGGCACCACATCGAAATAGGCGCTGCGAGGGTACGTCTACACGCCACAGTAGCACACATCGAAATAAGGGTGCCAGGCACAGCTGCAGACAGGGTCACAGGGCGGACTCAACAGCAAGCCGCTCCCTTAAAGGGCCCCTCCCAGACACAGTTGCACTAAACAACACAAGATCCACAGAGCCGACAACTGGTTGCAGACCCTATGCATGCAGCATGGATCCCCAGCTGCGGCAGCAGCAGCCAGAAGCCCTGGGCTAAGGGCTGCTGCCCATGGTGACCATAGAGCCCTGCAGGGGCTGGAGAGAGAGCATCTCTCAACCCCCCAGCTGATGGCCGCCATGGAGGACCCGGCAATTTCGATGTTGCGGGACGCGGATCATCTACACGGTCCCTACTTCGACGTTGAACATCGAAGTAGGGCGCTATTCCGATCCCCTCATGAGGTTAGCGACTTCGACGTCTCACCGCCTAACGTCGAAGTTAACTTCGAAATAGCGCCCGACGCATGTAGCCGCGACGGGCGCTATTTCGAAGTTAGTGCCGCTACTTTGAAGTAGCTTGCACATGTAGACACAGCTAAAGTTATTCTCTAGCAGTAACAGGACAGCCTGTACCTCCGTATTTTATATTAATCTCCTCTGGACTGTGGTTTTAAGAAAAGACTTTGGATATAATTTTGTAATGGAGATCCATGACATCTGTTCTTACTTTTTCTCACTGTGCCTAACTAGGGGGTCTCTTCTTTGAAGACAACAGTTTAAATATTGAGACTGTATTAGAATTGAGGTTGGAATACTTTGATCTACCTCTTCATCTGATTTCCTTCTATCATAGCAATTGGGCAACCAGAACTCCTAGAAGATTTCAGTGCAACTCCATTAACAGAAAGCAGAGTGCTAGACTGCAGTATTGGACATATTTTTCCTTATACCGCATCCTTGTGGTAACCCCACAAGTGGAAGTCTTTTGGAGTTTTTCCTTTCTTCCTAATGCAATTCTGCATTTTAAATTGTTTCTAATGTTTTGGAGTTCTGAAAATAGTTTCCCATTACTGTCTGAACTGAGCTGGAGCCATGATATGGCAAAATGCCAAGTTCTTTATTGGAGTTACTTAAGGGTGACATCTCATTCATCAAGTGCATGAGTCACTATTTCTGAGATTACAAACTTTTTAAAGATTGTTCACAGTATGTGAGAGCTGCTGAGCTCTTGAGCTTTTCTCCTCAGCCACCCCATTGCTCTCAGACAGTTTGACAGGAAACTGTGTATGGTTGAAAATACAGTTATCCAATGAATACTAATTAACATCAACAAAACATTTGTGGAGTAGTAGGAAAGAACTGGTGTGTTAAAGACTATCTACATTTTAAAAAAGTATATTGAATGTCATGGAAATAGTAATATTTTTAAAAGCAAGTCTTGTTGCAGTTTCAGAATCTGCTGAGTGGGCTCCATCATCTCTGAAAGCCTCAGGATGTACCAGAAGTACCTGTGTATTGTCATCAATCCACCTATATCCATAATTTTTACAGCAACCTCATAGTTCATATTCTTCTGGGCTTTGTCCATATATGCTTGCTTAATGGCTCCCCACCAAACTGGCCTTCCAAACATCTCTGATCAGATTAATCATGTATATCATAAGTGAGTCCACATCCATATGAATGCTAACTATTACATTTACTCTGGGCAACCCCCAAGGTAATTTTCACTAAGGGAAATAACTAGGATATTAAGCTGAAGTAGTTTGGCCATCCAGTGCAGAAGGGACATAATGTGACCCATGAATGTTCCGTTCTGCCATATCTTTGAAGAAAAGTAAATTCACTTGAAAATAGGTTGTGAATCATCTGATGACCTAGCCACAGTAGAGTGCCTACGGATCCAGACATAGAATCATAAATGTGCAAGACCGGAAGGGACCTCAAGAGGTCTAATCCAGTCCCTTGAACTCATGACAGGAATACATAGTAACCAGCCCATCCCTGACAGGTGTTTGTCTAATCTGTTCTTAAAAACCTCCAGTGAGAGAGATTTCACCATCTCCCTAGGCAAATTGTTTCAGTGCATAACTACCCTCTTAGAAAGACTTTTCTAAGATTCAGCCTAGACCTCCTTTTCCTCAGTTTAAGTCCACTGCTTCTTATCCAATCCTCAGAGGTTACTGAGATCACTTTTTCTCCCATTTCCTTGTAACAAACTTTTACATACTTCAAAACCGATAGTATGTTGCCTTGCAGATGTCTCTTTTTCAGTCTAAATGAAAAAAAATGGATTAAATCTATCTCATAGGTCATGTTTTCTAACCTCTAATAATTTTTGTTGTTCTCCTCTGGACTTTCTCCAATTTGTCCACATCTTTCCTGAAATGTGGCACCCAAAACTGTATATACTACTCAAACTGAGGCCTAATCAGCATGGAATAGAATGGAAGAATTACGTCTCATGCTTGCCTACAATAGACCTGCTAATGCCTCCCAGAATGATGTTTGGGTTTTTTTGGAAGAGTACTATATTGTTGATTTCTATTTAGCTTGGGATCCACTATAACTACCAAATCTCTTTTTGCACTATTCTTTCTGAGGCAGGCATTTCCCATGTTGTATATGTGTAACTGATTCTTCCTTCCTAAGTGGCAGGTTTGCATTTGTCCTTATTGACTTTCATCCCACTTATTTCATACTGTTTCCCTAGTTTTTACAGATTATTTTGAATTATCCTATGCTGTCAAAGTACTTGCACCCCTTCCCAGCTTCTCTGCAAATTCTGTAAGTGTGCATTCTGTGCCACTATCTAAATAACTTAAGATATTAAATAGAACTTGACACAAGACCATTCTGTGTGGTACTCCATTGTTAATGACCTTCCAGCTTGACTAAACCACTAATAACTATTCTCTGGGTTTTCTCTACACTAGTAAGTTCTTTCGGAAAATCAGGCCCTTTTTCAAAAGAACACATGGAATGTCCACATCTTGAGAACTGCTTTTTCGTCCACACACAAAATGCACTCTTTTGAGTCAAAATTGAAAGACTGTGGCTCTTCTTCTGGAAGGCTTCTTCTGCTCCTGGCTCAGGAAGAGTGCCTCCTTTTGCAAGCTTCTTTAAAAAAAAATAAAAATAAAAATAAAAAGCTTATGTTGGATGCTCCACGGGTCCTTTTTTTGAAATAGCAGTTCTCATGGTCTGTGTCTACACTACAGTCCACTTTCGAAAGGATAGCTTTTGAAACAGAACGTAGAAAGCCATCCTTTCAAAAGGGAGCATCCACACAGACAAACAGAGACCAAAGATGTGATCTGCTTTTTCAAAAATCCTGGAGTGCAATTTCGAAAATGAGATCCACACTATATATGACACTCTTTCGAAAGTACAGGTGCGGGAAGCCTCACGGGCAGGCTCACATGGTGGATGAGCTCTTCCGGGACCATGGCATGCCATCCCCTTAAAGGACCGCCCCACCCATACCTCGGCCTGCACACATCGAGGGCCAGCCACCTGTCCTCAGGCTTGTACATGGAGGAGATCAGAGGAGGCACCCTGGGCTCCCATGGGACACAAATATTCCCCCTTCCCCATCAAGGCCATGGTCAGCACACTGGCTGTGGTCCTGGCCACCACACAGCAGTGGCTACAGGTGGCCAGCATACTAGCCACCCTCCTGGAAGTCATTCTGAAGGCACAAGCAGTGACTGGTGGGACCGGCTGGTGCTGGAGGACTGGGGTGACGAACAGTGGCTACAGAACTTCAGGATGGCCAAGGGGACATTCCTAGAGCTGTGCCACTGGCTTGCCCCAGACCTTCAGCACCAGGACACCCACATGAGGCCAGCACTCCTGCTCCAGAAAAGGGTGGCCATCGCCCTCTGGAAACTGGCCACCCCAGACAGTCACCAATCCATTGGCCACCACATCAGGGTTGGCAGGGCCACTGTTAGGGCCGTCCTCAATGAGGTAAGCTGTGTGCATGCAGGGGATGGGGACACGCCAGCACTGGGCACCATTGAGGACCACAGGGCAGCCCTCACCGGGGATGGGACAGGGATGGGGACAGGGACCCCAGGGAGGCCTGCCCTGAAGGGGACAGGGACAGAGACTCTAGGGAGGCCTGCCCTGCAGGGGACCGGAATGGTCGGGGACATTACACCCTACCCAATGCTCATGAGTGCATCCTCCTACCGTTTCCTTCAGGTTGTCCGGGCCATCAACAGGGTCCTCCTGCGGCAGCTGGTTCATGTCAGGGACCTGGACGATGACATCTGGGGCTCCAAGGAGTTGGGCTTCTCAAACTGCTTTGGGGCTCTGGACGGTATGCACATTGCCATCTGGGTCCCTGAGCATAGCGGCGGGGCTTTCATAAACCGTAAGGGCTACCAGTCTTTGGTCCTGCAGGCACTCGTCAACACCAACGGTTGGTTCCAGGACATCTGTGTTGGCTGGTCTGGCCATGCCAGGGTGTTCTGGAACTGGGGTCTGGGCTGCTGCATGGCCGAGGGGACCTTCATCCTCCAGTGGGAGCTCCCCACTGGGGACACCACAGTGCCACCCTGCATCATGGCAGACGCAGCCTACACCCTGCAGGCCTGGATCATGAGGCCATACACGGGACACACAAAGCCCAGCCAGGAAGTTTTTAATGAGCGGCTGAACCAGACCCGCAACACGGTGGAGTGGGCATTTGGCCACTTGAAAGATGCCTCCTCACAAGGCTGGAGGTGGGCCTCCCCAGAATTCTGGTGGTGGTTGGGGCCTGCTGTGCCCTGCACAACTTTGTGGAGGCAAAGCACAAGCCATTCGTGCACAGGTGGGCTGTTGAGGCAGGTTGCGGGTATGAACAGCCCCCTGCTGCTCCATGCTGCCAGGTCCAGCAGGTCGGGGTGAGGGTACGGGAGGCCCTGCACCAGCTCTTTGAGCGGGGACCGCAGTAACCACCCCATCCCACACATGCACACCCCCACCCCTAGCCCCATGTACACACACACACCCACCCCCACACATGCACAGGGGACCCAGATGGAACCACAAAATAAACACTTTACTTAACCGCTATTACTGGTTTGCCTATGTAAAGGGAGGGGTATCAGAAAACACGGGGCTGGGGGAACTGTATACAGGGTATCACAAAAAGGGGCACTGGAGGGAACTATATACAGGTGCGTTGCAGCCCCAGGTGGTCACCCTCTAGGCCCTGGGAGGTCCGAGGGTAAGGGTGGGGGGGCCTTAATCATTTACAGGGGTCAAGGATCTCTGTCTCCAGCATTCACCCCTTCCCCCCTGGGTCCAGGTGGTCCATTGTGGCTGGGTTGGGACGGGTGGCACGGGGAGGTAGGGACAATGCTGAGGTGGGGCCCCTGCGGGCTCCCTGGGGCAGCATGTGTGGAGTGTGGGGCGGGAGGGGATGGCCTCACCCTGGCCAGCCCAGGCCAGCAACATATGGTCCAGCTGTATCAGGGCTTCTGGGGGCAGGTAGGTTAGGACCAGGACAGAGAGATTGAGCTCATGGGTGGTGGGTATTTGCTGCAGGGGTTAGGGTGGAGGGGAGACTGGGGTGGCAGGGGAGGTTGGGGGAGGGGAGGCTGACCAGGGGACTGGGGATGTGGTCAAGGTTGGGGGGGCTGACCAGGGGAATGGGGAGGTGAGAGAGGTCAGAGGGAGGAAGAGTGGGGGTTGGTAGGAAGACGGGGAGGATGAGGGATGGTGGGGTGGGGTTGGGGGGGCAGGTGCAGGAGTGGCTGGCAATGGGGTGGCAGCTGGGTCTAGGTGGCCCACCACAGCCCAGGTCAGGGCATCCATGTTCGCTGTGACCAGGTCCCAGGCCTGCCGCTCCATAGCCAGCCACTCCTGCAAGCACACCAATAAGGTCCTGCAGAGCTGTAGTATGGCAGAGTCACCTGTCTCCTCGTCGCTGCCCTGGTGGTGCTGGCGGATGGCCTGGTGGTGGCCCCACACAGTCCCTGCTTGGGATCTGGGCTGTTCCTCCTCACCCTCTGTAACGGGGCTGGTCTGGCTGCTAGCTGCAGGAGCTGTGGAGACAGAAGGGGAGGAGGAAAATGGGCCATTAGAACGAGGAGCAGATCCCCATGTCCTGCCCACCCCCATTCCCAGGGTCCATGTCCCTGGGGTACCCTGCAAGGGTACCGAGGATGCGTCCTTTCCCCTTCTCCGCTGTCCCTGGTCCCTCCAAGGCTGGCCAGCCCGTGGTGCTGTCTCATCTATGTGGTGCTGAGTGCAGTGCATTGTCCCCTTGAGCCTGGAGATCATAGCCGTCCAGGGTCCACATGCACCTGGGCTGGTGGCCATGTGGGATGCCTGTGGCCACCCCAGGGTGGGACCTGACACTCCCTCCCTGGTACTAGGAAGGCTCGTGTGCACACCACCTACCTATGGGTCCCTCCAGGAAGGCAGGCGAGACATGATCAGACGGGACCTGGCTGGATGGCCCAGATGGGATATCAATGACGAGGGCCCCCTTGCTTTACCCCTCGTCATCGCTGGTGGGGTCAAGTTGCCGTGCTGTCCGCAGTCGCCTGGAGCTGTCTGACGTTCCCTGGTGCTCCTCGCCCTCTGTCACCATCTCTGGCTCAGTGTCAGCCGTGGACGTGTCAAGGAGGATGGTGGAGGTTCAGCCTCCTTTGGCCCCAGGGGGCAGCGGAGCTCCTTGTAGTAGGGGCAGCTTGTGAGGCCTGCTCCTGACCACCTGGCTGCATCCCAGGCCCTGCAATACCCCTGCCGCACTTCTTCGACCTTCGACTGGACCTGGTCTGGCGTGTGGGTGGGGTGACTGTGGCCGAGCAGCCCCTTTTCCAGCCGCTCGAAGGCTACGGCATTGCGATGACAGACCCCCATTTGTTGGCGGACTTCCTCATCCTCCCATAGGGAGAGGAGGTCCTGGATCTCGGCTTCTGTCCGGGAGGGGGCTCAACACTTCGGGGCCTGGCACGACTCCTGGGATGACTCCCCACTGTCTTTGGAGGTCCCCTGCGGTGGGCAGAGGTCCAGGTGGCTGGCCATACGTCCAGGTGGTGTGAGGGACTGGCTGGCTGTCGTGGTGGCAGGTGAGCTGGAGAGCAGTGTGGCCTAACTGCTGCCTTCATGTTTTGAGCTTCCTGCCTGAGGGTTTCTGGGAGCCTGCCTCCTTAAGCGTGGCCAGAAGCTGAAGCCATAGAGCTCTGTCTGTGCTGTGAGTGGCAGCGCTGCCTGCCAGCAGATTGCTGCCATGAAGGACTCCCTTTTTTGAAAGAGCGGGCTGCAGAGCATCTATACTTGCTCTCCTTCAAAATTATTTTTCACAGGAGGGTGCTTTTTCCATCCTGGGAAAGAAGGACTGACTTCAAAAGAACACAGGAGTTTTTTCAAAGTTACTTTCGAAAGAGCATGGTGTGTGTGTGTAAACACTCCGTGGGTTCTTTCGAAAGATCTCAGTCTTCCGATCTGGATTTCAAATGTACTTGCTAGTGTAGACACAGCCATGGTGCCAGATTTTTCGATCCCTGGCCTTTTCCTTTGAAAGAACAGGAGCTGTGGGGACACTCGCTATCAAAAAAGCAGATCTGCTTTTTTTGTGCCAGATATGTCGATCTGCGTTTTTGTGTGTGGACAGGCTCTTTCAAAAGAATATCTTCCAGAAAAGATATTTTGAAAAATCACTGTAGTGTAGACATGGCCTGGGAATGGTTTTCCAACCAGTTATGCAACCATCTTATAATAGCTCCTTCTAGGTTATATTTTCCCAGTTTGTTTATGAGTCAGTCTTGCAAGAGAGTATCAAAAGCCTTACTAAAGTCAAGATGTAGCTCATCTACCACTTCCCCCATTCACTAGGCTTGTTATCTTGTCAAAGAAAGCTATGCGGTTGTTTTGACATGATTTGTTCTAGACAAATCCTTGCATTTATTTTTCTTATTATCTTCCAGATGTTTTCAAATTGCTAGCTTGATTATTTGTTCATTATCTTTCCTGGTACAGAAATTAAGCTGTCTCATTTGGGTGGTTGTAATTCCCCATTTTATAAATTTGGCCTACATTTGCACTTCTTCTAATCCTCAGCAATTGCTCCTCTCTTCCATGAGTTTTCAAAGATAATCACTAATAGGTCAGGTATGTCCCTCGTCTGCTGGAGTCACAAACTACAAGGTTGGTTCAGATTTATGATGTACACCCACATACCACAGGCGGCATAAATATCAATCCGCTTACAATCCAGTTTCCATTGCCCAATTGCTTAGACCTTTGAGAGTCACAAACCTCAGCTGCATGTGATATCTCTGCCCCAATCCTAAATCAGTGTGTAAGGAAATTTGAGTGGTTGAGACCTATGCAGGGAAACATCTTCATTATGCCAGCAAACTGATTCCTGGTCAGGTAGCTGCTGTCCCCATATATGAATAGTGAGCCTAGTTTCTAGACCTGTATGAATGAAAAGACTTTGACAGCATGCACATTGCCTTAGTCCTACTGTGACCTCTCTTCTGGCCTATCAGTTTTTAAATATTTCAATTTCAGTAACATTACAGCATGAAATGGAGGAGACTTGTAGATTACTTATGCTCCACCTAGAGTACAAGGATTTAAGTCATTTAAGTCACCCTTGCATAAACCATATATCTGCCAGTTCTAATTCATACTTGAAGGAGTCCCCTGCTACCTGTGGCACAAATTCATGAATCCTGAAATTACCGAAAAAAGGCCACAAGTACTACACTAAACAGACCTGGTTTCAACCTACAACTGCCTAATTTGGGTAAATCTTTTATTAACCTAATATAATCTGTAAGGTGTCTATCCTCCTCACTGCGTCCATTAATTATGGAACATCCTTCCAAAAACTTCTTTAATAAGATTATCATACAAGGGATAGCAAATCTGCTAGCTTGCAACAAAACGTGATGCCAGATAGGCAATCCATCCTTATAGATGAAGCCAGTCTACTGAGTACAAAGGACACTGCGTATCTTGCTATCTGAAGCTCAGACGTGGACCTAATGCACTGGAGTTCCTCATAATCCTAAATACAGTGTATTCCATCAAACCAGCCTTACAGAGCCTGAATGTCTGGGGCAATGAAGTTTTCTGCCAGTCCTAAAACTGTTGTGAGCCAAGGCTCCAACTCCTGAAGTCTGTCCTCCTGAAAACAAGACTGAGGTTTTCCTCTGAGATTATCTACATCAGGAACAAGTGCTGCATGAAACTAATGTCAAACAGAGTGGGGAAACAAATCCTCTCTCCTACCTTGTTGACTATGCAAACATTGCTGACTGCCAGTTGATAATGTGAACAATTGTCTGATTGTCACACCATCAATAAAGTAATTCATTTCTAAATTCTCCTTTCCCAATAGTGACTGTCATCAATAGCAGAGAAATATCATCAGAAAGCCAAGAAATATCACTTGTTCTGCAGCCCACTATTTCAGCCACCTCTTTGCACACCTGTTCTCTGTATATTCTCTAAAACTGATTGACTCAAAGGTGCCAGATTATACTGAAGTCATTTTTGCAGCATCCAGCTGGATTGTCAAACAGACATCCCATTAAATTGAATAAGGAATGTTTCCTGTACCTCCAATTTTCCTTTGGGCACTTTGACATAAGAGTGAGGCTGTTTGAATCTTGAGGTGGAAGCTATTAGGTGAGCAGAATGCCCTACCTGCAGTGACAGCTATACATTCCAAGTTCAAGTGTCTCGTGTTTATGTGTAACTGTTTTAATGCAACTGCTAGTACTTCAATTGCCATTTCTTAAACTGCTCTGAATCGGCACTTTGTTTTTCATATGGCCTCCTGATAGTACACTTTTGCTTGTGATGTCTTCAGCTGTCTTGAGAGCACTGGTGTTGGGGGTGTCGCTGCAATCCTCTACAATTCCTACCTCTACAGTTCAGAGACTTTCTGGGGGACACTGTCTTTGCCCCATGCATGTTCCAGCAGTGCCTTTCCCCATGGGTGAGGAACTATTCATTTCAGACAGGCCCTTCTGGCCTTTTGGGACCGAGGGACCAGTGAGTCTGATAATTCTACCAGCCCCTCATGGGGCTGCTTGTCAGCTACTCTCAGCCTAGACAACAGGTCCTTAAAAAGCTCATTCAGAGTTTAAATAGATTGGAAGGAATGGAGAACAAGAGCCAATTACCCATTAACCCTAGCTAAATCAATGGAAGTCAGAGAATCTGAGGAGGAAGAGAAGACTATTTCTGCCCCACCATGCAAGCATTTTTGTCTTGTCACTCTCTTTGGGGTAATGATGTATGCCTCCCAATCTGTTGTGACTGAGGGGGAGCATTTTATCAATGATATGTGTTAAACAGACTGCAGGAGCCAACTGATTGTACTGTTATTAGGGAACAAACCAGCTGGGTGAGAGAGTATTCATAAATAATCCATGATGGTTTTATAAGACCAACCAAGGCTATGTCTACTCTAGCCAAAAACTTTGAAATTGCCATGCAAACGGCCATTTCAAAGTTTACTAATGAAGCGCTGAAATATATATTCAGCGCCTCATTAGCATGCGGCCGGCCGTGGCACTTCGAAATTGACACGGCTCGCCGCCGTGTGGCTTGTCCAGACGGGGCTCCTTTTCGAAAGGACCCCTCCTACTTCGAAGTCCCCTTATTCCTATGAGCAGATGGGAATAAGGGGACTTCGAAGTAGCAGGGGTCCTTTCCAAAAGGAGCCCTGTCTGAACAAGCTGCGTGGCGGTGAGCCGCGTCATTTGTGAAGTGCCGCGGCCGCTCGCATGCTAATGAGGTGCTGAATATGTATTTCAGTGCTTCATTAGTAAACTTCGAAATGGCCATTTGCATGGCCATTTCAAAGTTTGGGGCTAGTGTAGACACGGCCCAAGACACCTATACTCAGACTAATTTACTAATGAAGTATAGCATCACAGGAGCTAGCAACTAGGCATATCTGTATTCCCCAGTTAACATGAAGGAGGGTTCTGAACTTATAGAGCAGAGTTGACCAGTAAATGAAGTGTAAAAAACGTTCAAATGTAAGAAGGTTGAGTATTTAGGGTGTAGCTTCTTTTTCTGTAGATGTGTGTGTTTGTATGTGTGAACACAGATATACAATAATTATTTCACTTTTCATTTGTACATTCTATATGAATGCAGAAAAATCATAGTTTAATGTGCTGTCATACTTTATTTTAGAAAAACAATATTGCAAATAGAGATTTTACACTTTTATCAGAATTACACTGAAGTGCTCAGATATATTTTAGTGAGTATATGCATGTGAGAACATGTGGTGTTTTTATATGCTGTTAATCCTTTCACTATGAGCTTTTAGAGTCAGAGTCTTTGTCTGTTGTTATATTTGTATAAACATATTCGGTAAACAAAGGCTGGAGGGCTATTTTCAGGGTCATAGTTGCTCCATGCCTTTTAGGCTGAAATTTTCAAACATGCTCAAGGGAATATTGCATCACTTCCATGCTGCGTCTTTCTGAATTCTTCATCTAAAGAAACAATTTAGAGATAAGTTGGCATACAGTTATTTTAAATACTGTTTTCTTTTCTCCATTACCTCATGCCACCCAACTTGAAAAATTGCAGGAGAAATATAGGTAGTTGACATCAGTGAAACCGTGTGTATGGGACATACTGTCTCTGTGCTGGTGAAGATTTATTCAGACTACTCATTTTATGCTGAAGATTTGAAACACAGAACTGGAATAGCTCACTTGGGTTACTGAGTCTAGTCCTGCATTACTGCAGAAAGTATATCTCAGAAGACCTATTACCAGCAGCTCTCTAAGCCATTTTGAAGTTGCATGTTTTCTGAAATTCCTTTGTGAGTGCACAACAGTACTACCAGAACTTTTGACTATAGTCAATAATGATAGAGAGCCTAGTTCTCCCTAAAACTGCTCTAGAATTTATCCCTAGGAGTAGTTCAGCCTTTCCTTTCCAACAGAACAAGGCCATGTGTTACAGGCTAATCCAAGAGGTATACTCCTGAGGCTAAGTAACATTCCCCTTTTTCATGGAATTTTAGAGGGACTTGATATCTTTTTAAGAATGGTAGCTTTCTGCAAGATAGCTAATTGCTTCCTTTGTTCGAATATTAATGTAGGGCTGACAACTAGAACTGAACCACTTAAGCTAAAAGCCAACTGGCTTTCAGCTAAGGCTATAGAGGATACTCATTCTTTCTCTCTGTAAGTGGTGTAACTACATGGGATGGTGAAACACACCCAGTAGGTGAGTGAGTTACATTAACAGTGCTAAATAACATATGAAAGAGGATATGTGCACTCTTCTACAGTCCAGTGTTTTACAGCAATTGTAACTATTACAGTCCCAATTCAATGGAACACTTAAGCATGTTCTTGCAGCAGAGACTTATTTCAGGACATTGTTGATGAAGAGGTGTTGAAGACCTCAAAGAACAAACGTTTCCCTTGGTGGCATGTTCATTCTTTCATGTTTGTTGTCAAACCAGAGTGTTTAGAAGATTATCTAAGTATCTTCTTAGGCCAACATCAAGCAGGTGGCTTGACCTCCAGAGACAATCCCATGGCTGAGACAGAGCCACAAAGAAAGTGCACAAATATAAGAGGATGAAAAGCAGGAAAGCTGAGGGAATCTAGAGTACCCTAGCTCAAATCCTTCACTAGTGCCTGGCTTGACTTGTTTATGGAGATGGTCATTTCTACCTTATCATCCGTAGGATTAACCTCCCAATGGATTTAGTGGAGGGTAATGAAAAGAATGGTGGCTTAGGGATAAGTGAAGATTCTCATATCCAACCCCCACTTTTCCCCAAATCCCTGTGCTTCACCTCTGTTATGTCTTGGGAAATTTCGTAGCTACTTTTTGTCACGGGACTTAAAAAGTAAGGGATGTCTCTCTTCATTCTTACTCCTGTAGTTCACAATGTTTTCCATTACTTCCTGTGGCATTTGGACACCTCTGTTAATTAGCAATATGGGAAGGTCAGTGTGGTTGTTACCCTCTGATGCATCTTCATGACCTCCCTGGTAGATGGCATATGGCATCAAGGTGTTTCAAACTCTCAGTGGGTAGGGAATCTCCCTAGAAAAGGAGACCTCTTTCTGGATGAACCCAGCACTCTAATGATATAGAGAATGATGTGTCTTACCAGGTTTTAGTGGGACTTAATAATAAGCATTAAAACACCCAGACAGTATGTATTATTTTCTGTTTCCCAAGCCAGTGAGGATGTCAGGATATTGTCCTAACTCTAAACCAGTGCCCTGAAGGCAATGAATACCTTCTGCCAGTTGTTTAAGCAGACATGTGACACCTGGTGACATTTTCACAGCAGGGGTAATCCAATAAAATTTAAAGTTGGAAAACTCAAAACTAATAAAAGGAATTTTTTTAAGTTAATGTATAACTCAACTACGGTACTTATTGCCGCCGGAAGCCATAGAGGAGAACACCTTAGAAAAAAAGCCCACAGGATTATAATACTTAATGCAACCAAACTTGGAAGGCATATTAAACCTCATGCTTTGGGGTGAAGCCAATTTCTAATAATTAAGATCAGGATGAGAGCTAATGTGGGGAGCAGATTATGCCACATCTACCATTGCGTCATATACTTTCTCTGAAGCATCTGGGACTACTGGCACCTATGGGATGCAGGACTCTGAACTATATCCATTCTGCTCAAGTGTGGTCATTCATCTGATTTTTGCATTTGATTGTTTATTGAATGTTTTTTAAATGTCATAATTGATAGAAGATCTCATAAGAAACAGGATCTTTGTGCCCACTCATGTACGTACACACAAATTAATAGCTTATTTAATGACTGAAGAGCCTGGAGAGTGAAGAATAAGTGGCAAGAATGTAAATGGTAAATGATATCTTAAAAGCATATGTGAGATTTTAAAAGAATCCATATAGAAAATAATGAACTATTATTTAAAAAGGTAAATTGCAGCAATAGCACTACTCTAATGTCATTCCCACATAGCCATCACAGCTGAATCAGTAATGTAATTTCTTTGAAATGGATGCTGCTGCAGTTGCACTTATCACTTGCAGGAAAAAAAATACTTCTAATATCTGTACCAAATGATAAAACTACAGTAATTTATTATTGTTTTACTAGAATTTTTCCCCTTTTACCATTTCAAGCATACCATTTTTATATCTATAACTAATATTGGTCTTCCTAATATATCTTACTTGGATTTCAGTTTTGGTTTTGGGCAAGATTCAAATATTAGTAAGAAAGTCAAAGCCCTTCCCCCGCCCCCTTTTTTTCCCCCAAAGAAGATATTGTCTTGATTTATCGTTGGAGTATTTTGCTTATGTTAGACATATACTGATGTGACACTTTTCCAGTCATTCATATAATAGGTAATTCTTTCTCACATTCTGTGTTTTACTTTTGGAGATGATTGCTTAGCTGAGGTCTTGTCTACTCTGCCCTGCAGTTCAGACCATTGGATTATGAAATACAGCATGTACTAGTATGCTGTTTTTTTTGCAATCCCTTTGGTGGGCACTGTCGATGTAAAGTAAAAGGCACCTTTTTGCTTTAACATAGTCCAGTTTAAGGAAGACGATCTTCGCATGAACTGGGAGCCTTTCAGTGAAATCCAGAAGTGTCCATACAGGGAAGCCACATGCAGTCAAATGCAATTCACAGTGCTGTTGTCTGAACTGAATGGCCATTAGACATAGCCTGAGGCGACAATAATTTTTTTTTCTTAAAAGTATAATAAACAAGGATGGATTCTCAAAATAAGAAAAGATTGGACCACAGTAATGAAGGAGCGAAATGGGAACCTATAATGAGTTGCTGCAAGTACAGGTGGGTTTTCTCTACCTCTCACAATATTACAATTAATAAAGACTTTACATGCCTAATTCCCCATCATTTACACCTGTGCTTTACCTCCTAGTTTTCAGATTGTGCCTTCACTGAGATTTGACCCCTTTAGCATAGGGGAACTTTGGGATAGGGAGGCATCGTGGTTCTGATCCAAGCTGTGCAATATCTGAAGTCTTTAAATCAAGATGACATGTCTTTCTGAACAATACACCGTAACTCAAACAGAAGTTTTGAGCTTCAGACAGAAAGTATTGTGTGAAGTTCTTTGACCTGTATTATGTGGGACAGAATAGAGAATCATAACAGTCTCATCTGGCCTTAAAAATCTATGAATGAGTAAGAGGCAAATAAATTGGAAGATCATCTGTAAGGAGCATGTGAGAGGGCTTGTGGTGGTTGCAGCCAGTACATGTACAGGCATGGAGAACAGAAGGTGGTGAGGTTTGCATAGTCCTTTAGTTCCTGTGGGAGTTCATTCCACCATCTGGGGCTGTCCCCAAGGAAGTTTTGTCTTCTGCAGAATGCAACTTTACCCCTATTGTAGAAATTTCCAGCCTGCAGTAGGAGCTGTCAGCCACAGTCTTCATCCCAACGATCATATCCTGCCATGCCTATTTGGAAGTAGGTGAATGAATTTGAATATCTGTCTTTTAACTCATCATTCTATGCTCCTAAATATCTTTATGTAGGATTGTAAATATATGAGTTTTATCTGAAATACTCCTTGTTATTCTTATGTTTCTATGTGACATTTTGTATCCATTAGTTGTGTCTTTGTCAAGTAATCTCTCACTGCTGTTCACTAAGTTTTAAAGCAGAGATTTGCAAACGTTTTCTGGTCATGGAATACTTGGATGTCACGGTGCTCTCAGCAGGACACTTCATCTTTTTTACATCATCATACTAACTACAAGGACCATTAATTATGGAAAATATTTAGTAATATTAATTTAATTATTGTATGGTCAACACAACTTAACAAATAATAATGAAACCGGACATTAACAAAACATATATAAAATTGATTACTGTATAGTCATTTCAAGAAAACGGTAAAATGGAGAAAATTCTATCCCAAAATTAATTTTTTTTCACTGTTAATAGGAAAGAGACCACCAATACTCAATTTCAGTGGCAGAACACTTTGCAGTAGCTCACGGAACACCAGTGTTCCACCGGAACGTAGTTTGGGAACCGCGACTATAAAGCATCAATGCAATAGCATTTAGCATTTTTCCAGATATTTTTTATGAACAAACTCCAAAGTTTACAGGATTTTGTGATCTTCATAAAACAAACAAAACATAATTTAATATTTTTAAAAGTGAATCAAATTCTGCTTTTAGCAGTATGCATGTGTGAGAGTCTCACTGACAGCCATAAAATACAGTGAACATCTAAGCACAGAATTAAGAGAATTACTTGCTGCTCACAAACGGGGAAGAAATAGTAGGAGAAATAGAAGTGAGTGGAAACCTGGGCTGCGATGATCATGAAGTGGTAGGTTTCAGAATTCTGACAAAGGGAAGAAAGGTGAGCAGTAAAATACAAACCACTGCATTCAGAAGAGCAAACTTCGACTCTTTGACAGAGACCTGATAGGCAGGATCCCCATGGGAAGCTAATATGAAGGGGAAAGGAGTTCAGGTGAACTGGCAGTATTTCAAAGCAGTCCTGTGGAAGGCAAAGGAACAAATCATCCCGATGCACAGTAAGAAAAGCAAATATGGTAGGCAAACAGATTGGCTTACAAGGGAAATCCTTGGTGAGCTTAAATACAAAAAGGATGCATATGAGAAGTGGAAACTTGGACAGAAGAGTAAGGAGGGGAACAAATATATGACTGGAGAATGCTGGGGGGTATTCAGGAAAGCGAAAGCACAATTGAAACTGCAGCGAGCAAGGAATAAGAAGGGCAACAAGAAGGGCTTCTGCAGGTATGTTAACAATAAGAGGATAATCAGGGCAGGTGTGGGGCCATTACTGGATGAGGAAGGTAACATGGTGACAGATGATGTGGGAGAGGCTGAAGTACTTAATGCTTTTTTGGCTCAGTTCTCATGAACCAAGTCAGCTCCCTGCACTAGGCAATGCAGTATGGGAAGGAGGTGGACAGCCCTCAGTGAGGAAAGACCAGGTTAAGAGCTATTTAGAAAAGCTAGAAGCACACAATCCATGGGTCTGGATTTAATGCACCCAACGATATTGAGTGAATTGGCAGATATCATTGCAGAGACTTTAACTATTATCTTTGAAAACTCATGGAGATTGGGAGAGGTCTCAGGTGATTGGAAAAAGGCATATGTAGTGTCTATCTTTTAAAAATGGAAAGAAGGACAATCCAGGGAACTATAGACTGGTCAGCCTCACCTTATTCCACAGAAAAATCATGGAGGGGCTCCTCAAGGAGTTCATTTGGAAGCTGTTGGAAGAGGGGACAGTGATCAACATGGATTCATCAAGGGCAAGGTGTGCCTCACCAATCTGATTAGCTTCTATGATGATGTAACATCCTGTGTGGACATGGGAAAGTCAATGCATCTGATATACCTTAATTTTAGCAAAGCTTTTGATACAATCCCCCACGATATCCTTGCCCATATGTTAAGGAAGTATGGAATGGATACATGGAACATAAGATGGATAGAAAGATGGTTTGATGGAGAGGCCCAGTGGGTAGTTGTCAATGTTTTAGTGTCTGGTTGGTGGTTGGTTTCAAATGGAGTGCCCCAAGGATCAGTTCTAAGGCGAGTAACATTCAACATCTCTATTAATGACCTGGATGAGGGCATAGATTGCACCCTCAGTAAATTTGCAGATGACACTAAGCTAGGAGGTCAGGTAGATACATTGGAGGGTAGGGTAGGGTCCGGAGTGACCTAGACAAATTGGAGGATTGGGCCAAAAGAAATCAGATGAAGTTCAACAAGAACAAGTGCAGAGTCCTGCACTTGGGACAGAAGAATCCCAAGCATGATTACAAGCTGGGGTCCAACTATCTAAGTAGCAGAAAATCACCTGGGGATAATAATGGATGAGAAGCTGGATAGGAATCAACAGTGTGCCCTTGTAGCCAAGAAGGCTAATGGCATATTGGGGTGCATTAGGAGAAAGAAGCATTCCGGCAGATCTTGAGAAGTTATTATCCCTGTTTACTCCACTCTGGTGAGGCCTCATCTGGACTATTGGGTCCAGTTCTGGACACCACCACCCTCAGTATAGAAAGGATGTGGATGCATTGGAGAGGGTTCAGAAAAGGGCAATGAAAATGATTAAGTGTCTGGAGCACATGACCTATGAGGAGAGGCTGAGAGATTTGGGCTTATTTAATTTGCAGAAGAGAAGAGTGAGGGGTGATTTGATAGAAGTCTTCAGCTTTCTGAAAGGGGGTTTTAAAGACGATGGAGAGAGACTGCTCTCAATGTGGACAGATGACAGAACAAGGAGCAATGGTCTGAAGTTACAGAGGGAGAGGTGTAGGCTGGATATTAGGAAAAACTATTTCACCAGGAGGGTGGTGAAGAACTGGCATGCGTTACCAAGACAGGTGGTGGAATCTCCATCCCTAGAGGTTTTTAAGGTCAGACTTGACATAGTGATGGCTGGGATGATTTAGATGAGGTTGATCCTGCTTTAGGTAGGGGGCTGGACTAGCTGATCTCCTGAAGTCCCTTCCAGCCTTAGAATTCTATGAACAACTTTATAAATAAATAAAAATACTTCCTCCCATAGACTCATCCATCTATATATATAATGGTTCAAATTCTTCCCAAAACATTTCTCTTTCCATCAAATTCACTTCTCTGTTTTGGATATCTGTTAATTATAATGTTGTAAATCCTATCAGAGGATAAATATTAACCACCCAACACAACGTGTATCAGAGCTAAACAATAGAGGAACCACAAATTAGAATAGATTTATGGGAAAAGGATGAGATACCAGAGCACAGTAATATATACAATTGAAACAATTTTACTTTAAAGATGAAAAATGTATTCAACATCTTGCCTGAATAAAATAGCCACTTTGAAGGATATGCTACTTTAGAAATTATTATCTCTCTCTTTTAAATAGTCTGTAAGCCTCAATATTGTTAATCTGTGGTGAAAAATCACTCATATATTCATTGATAAAGATAATCCATTTTTGAAATGCTTGTGTAACCCTTCTGGTAATGCCAGGTGCCTGCCAGAAGGGCCGGGTTCAGCTCCTGGGGGGTTTCCTGGCAAGGATACAACCAACCGGCTCGAGCCCCCACCCAGTGGCCTAGGACAATTTCACCCCACTTGCTGGGTGCCTGTAAGGCCGTTCTCCCCACCTCGCAAGCACAGAGTCTAAGATAGAAACAGCTTATTTAATGACCATAACCTACCCCAAGGTTACAGTGACAGATGCAGTATATCTAAGCAAAGAAGAGACAAACCCCTTTACCAAGATACCCTCCCCATATGCTATAGAACCAAGTCTCTTGCTGGGGTTCTTGGCCCTTTACCCCACAAACAGTTACAGGGTGTACCGCTTGCGGTGCAGTCCCGAACCCAGAGCCCACAGATACATCACCAGGGCAGTACTATCTGTCGACTTGTCTGCAGCATCCCCTTGCTGCCACCTGCTGGCCACTGGCTACTCCTCCTATCAGCCACCCACCAGTCGCCATCATCCACTTCTCCTCCTACTGGCCACCCACCAGTCACCATCATCAATCCCTTACCAATCACACTGCTGGCAATCACCCTGAGGCAGGACCCTGTGATTTCAGCTCTGCATGGCCTCAGCTGCTACTTTGTGATTTCAGCTGTACATGGCCCCAGCTGCCACTCTGTGATTTCAGCTCTTAATATCTCCAGCAGGGTTTCATGAACACCCTAGTACCCAGCTCTACCTTTCAACATGTGGGGAGGGCTAGTCAAGCCAGGCTTATAGAGGCATAGGCATAGGCATAGGCATAGGCATAGGCATAGGCATAGGCATAGGCATAGGCGCTTGCTCAACCAAACCAGCCCATTCCTACCCTTTACCATGCTTTAAACCAGGGAGCCCTGTGCAATCAATGTCTTATGCATCTATGGCGACTGCCCTGTCGCCCACAACAACCCAGAGCGTTGGTGAGGTCTCACAACTCCCACACTGAGTGTCAGCTTAAATTGTGATTTCACAACAATGTGTTTACAATAGACCGAATCTCATGGCTTACTTACTACCCATTAGGCTTTGCCTGAAAGGTATCACATATGCACATTTTTGCATTCTCATGCAAATGATCTCTGGGAGACACATTCCTTCCAGCCTTGGTATCACACATGCAGCCCTTTGCATTCTCATGCAGATGACCTCTGGGAGACACATTCCTCCCAGCCTTCAGCAACATTGTGTTCCTGCTGCCACATTCCGTACACTTGGAAGAGAGGAAGGTGATCAGGAACAGTCAACATAAATTCACTAAGGGCAAGTCATGCCAGACCACACTATGGGTGTCTTCTCTGATGAGATAACTGGCTTTGTGCATATGGAGAAAGCAATAGACATGGTGTGTCTTGACTTCAGTGAAGCTTTTGATACTGTCTCCCACAGTATTCTTCCAGCACATTTAAAGTGGCATGAATTGCATGACTAGACTTATGATGAGTGGAAAGATGGCTAGATTGTCACAACAGGTAATGCTCAATGGCTTCATATCTGTTGGCAGTTGGATTAAGTCGAGTGCCCCATGGGTCAATCAAGGGGGCCAGTTATCTTCAGTATCTTCATTAATGATCTGGATGATGGGCTGGATTGCACTCTGAGAAAACATGGATAACACTAGTCTTGGGGGAAAAGGTAGACATGCTGAGGATAGGAACAGTGTATCGAGTGACCTAGGCAAATTAGAGGATTAGGCCAAAAGCAATCTGCAGAGGTTCAACAAGGGCAAATGTAGAGACCTAATTTACAACAGAATAATTCTATGCACTGTTACAAACTTGGGACTGACTGGCTAAGTGACAGGTCTGCAGAAAAGGACCTGGACGTTACCATAGATGAGAAACTGAATATGAGTCAACAGTGTGCCTTTTGTTGTCAAAGTGGCTAACAGCACCTTTTGGCTTACATTACTAGTAGGAGCAATGCCAGCCAAACTAGGGTAGTAATCATTCAGCACCTATGAGGCCATATCTGGAATATTGCCTCCAGTTTGGGGCTCGCCACTAGAGAAAGGATGTAGACTAATTGGAGACCATCTGGGGAGGCTGACAAATGTGATTATAGGTCTGAGGTGCATGACATATGAGGAGAGGTTGAGGGAACTGGTTTGAGGGGACAGGCATTTAGCTGACAAAACCTGTAGTGTCCACATTCCCAAGGCATTCTGTTGACAGTAACTCGACAGAATGCAGCACTTCTGTTGACAGTGTTCAGCCTTTTCCCCCCTGAGGCAGAATGCCTCTGTCGACAAAAAGCCAGTCTGGGCATTCTGGCTGGGTCAATACCAGAGAGTTTTGTGGACAGAAGGGCCTTCTGTAGTTGTAACTCTGGAAGCATCTACACACTTAAAGCATTCTGTCGGCAGACAGGGCTTCCAGGACACCTGTCTGATGTGCTTCTGGTTGGCTATTTTGTCGAGAGAGCATCTGGGTAGTCTAGCAGCTCTTGGTCGACAGAAATTTTGTCAGAAGGTGTCTTTCAACAAGAACTTCTGTTAACAGATTGCTCTAGTGTAGACATTGCTAATGAAAAATATTTGTTTTTTGCCTTTGCTAATTATGTTTTGTTTAATGGATGAGTCAGACATTTGAATAGCACAATTAAGTTTTGAAAAAGAGACACTGAGAAATATACCAGTCTGCTTCAAACTTATTTGTTTTTGGCCATTATGCACATCTATAGCACAGGTACTAAACTAAGACAATGAACAAGTGCTTTTTATTTACTTAATGTTAGTGTCACACAGTATAACTTTATTGCTACATCACCTGAGGCGGCATAAACATGACATGATGCAAATTAAGATGGAAAATATGGAGCATGTAAATGGATTGTGCAGCACTGAAAAGCAGGTAGAGTATAAGTTGAAAATGCTTCAGGTCTTTCAGAAGAGCTTTAAGAGCTACTGGTTGTGGTGGTAGGAGCCAAACTGAACCTGGCAAGAAGAAATTAAACAAAACAGGAGAGAAGGAGAGGAGAGAGCTGATACACTCCTGAGAATTTTTAAAATTTTAAAGGGGAATGGTCCAATGGCTATGATATAAAAAGTAAAGTAGACATTCAATGAAAGCATTTCTTTTTTGTGGCCTGGCCTATTTCCTTCAACAAAGATGATAAGGCTGAAAAAAATCTGTTTAAATGGTGTCTCTTGGAATAAATGGGAATCTGTGTGTCTGATGGCAGAAGTTGTGCCTTGGTAACCACCATACCCTTAAATTGTACTTTATTTGAGAGACCTCATTTAATCCAACATTTACCTTTGTTGCACTCAAATTTTCTGCTTCTTACTTTGTTTCTGGAAATTATTTGCATCAGAAATGAAAGAATCATTAAACCAATGTTATTGATAGGGCTATTTGCATTAATGGAAGAAATCCCCATGCATTTTAACTTTCCTTTTTAATAATTATTGGTGTCCCTGTTATATTAATTTAGATTAAATAAATAGAGTAAAGGGATTAACTTAACCCAGTCACTGGCTAGCATTTAACAGTGTTAAACAAGTTCTGGGGTTTGGTTTGCAGAACCTTTAGCTTGCTTGGTATTATGGAAAAATGCCATTAAAATTCTTTAAGTTTTTTATTACGCAGAAAAGACAAAGTTGGTGCATCTGAAATGTAAAGTATTAAATAACACTTTTATGTTAACATTTTTGTTCCTTTTTTTTTAAGCAGTTGACATTTAGAAGATGTTTTAAACAAGGGTTGTTTTTCCCCACTTCTAACAATGTCATAGATGGTAATAACAGTTCTTTGGGTTAAAAAAAAAGAAGTTTGTTACAATAAACTGGAGTTGTTTATATTTCTGCTGCTGTTAAAATTTGAAAGTGTTGTTTTAGGTTGAAAAAAAACCCAAGAGAGTAGCTGAAATGCAGAAATGGGCTGGAGCTTTAAAGTCCAAAGCTATTTCCAGCTGTGGTTGCAATTTAGCTGTATCTGGTCAGTATGATGATATCCTCCGGATTACCTTTCTTTCTTTTTGTTTTGGGTGAGGAGAGTTTGGGGGCCCATGGACTGTCAATATCAATTAACTCTCACAGTTAACTCAAATTAATTGTGATTAAAATTATTAACACTTAATTACAGTTTTAATTGCTCTTCTAAACAACAGAATATCAAATAAAATTTATTAAATATTCTGGATGTTTTTCTACATTTTCAATTCCAACCCAGAATACAAAGTGCACTCTGCTCAGTTTATATTATTTTATTAGAAATACTTGAATAGTAAAAGCCATATTTTTTACTTTAGCTCATACAAGTACTGCGGTGCAATTTCTTTGTCTTGAAAGTGCAACTTAAAAATGTAGGTTGCTACATAAGGGCACTCAGAACTTAAGAGCTTATAAGGCCACTCAGTCCTGCTTTTTGTTCAGCCATTATATAAGGCTATGTCTGCACTAGAGGGTTTTGCTGACAAAACTGGGGGAGCGTCCAGTTTCCCGAGGTGTTCTGTCGACAGTAAATCAACAGAATGTAGCACTTTTGGCAACAGTCTTATCTTGCTCCTCATGAGGCATAATGTCTCTGTCAACATAGATCTGTTGACAGAAAGCTGGTCTGGATGTTTTAGGGGGCTCTCTGTTGACAAATAGGTCTTCTGAGACACTGGGCAGCTATATCTGCTGAGCTTCTGGATGGCTAGGCAGTCTGTCTGCTCTCTGTCAACAGAGCGGATTGCTCTTGCAATCTGCCTATCAGTATGGTCGCAATCTGTCAACAGAAGTTTTGTTGTAAAATATCTTCTGACAAAACTTCTATCGACAAATCGCTGTAATCTAGACATAGCCTAAGATAAACAAGCTTGTTTACATGTGCAGGACATAATGGTGCCTGTTTCTTATTTGCAGTGTCACCTGAAGGTGAGAAAAAGTGTTCCTATGGAAAATTTATAGTAGGCATTGCAAAGGTATTTATGTGCAGATATTCTAAACATTAGTACACCCTCTGTGCTTTGGCCACCATCCCAGAGGATGTGCTTCTGTGGTGATAACACTTATTAAAAAATAATGCATTAATTCATTTGTAACTAGGCTTTTGGAGGAAAATTATGTCTCCCTGCTCTGTGTTTTACTTGTTTTCTGCTATTCATTTACTGTTATAGCAGTCTTAGATAATGCCCCAGTGTATAGGTGCTTTAAGAATGCTTTCACGGCCAGTTTGACAAAACACAAAAGTGCCAATGTGAGATTTCTAAAGATAGCCACTTCACTTGACCCAAAGTTTACAAAGCTGAAGTACCTTCCAAAATCTGGATGAAAAGGTTTGCAACATGCTTTCAGAAGTCTTAAAAGAGCAACGCTCAGATGTGGAAACTACAAAACCCAAATCACCAAAAAAGAAAATCGATATTCTTTTGCTGGCGGCATCTGACTTAAATGATGAAAATGAGCATGTGTTGGTGCACCATGCTTTGTATCATTATCAAGCAGAACTTGTTAGCAGTATGGATGCACGTCCTCTGAAATGGTAGTTGATTAAGATGTAGCTATCTTAATTTCCCCTTGTGAGAACTTTGTGATTTGAAAGGCAAACGTGCTTTACACAGATGTGTCAAGGTCACTCATTCTGAAAAGAAGCATGGTGCTAAGTGCTTTTAAAGAAACATTTGAAATTCATATGAAGACATTTCAAATGTGTGCTCTTAAGGATTCCACAGACAAAAGTGAACTGTGATGAAATATGTTTGAGTGGAACATGAAGAATGGTTTCTCATAGTTAAGTGTATTTTGGCTGGATTTCCAAACTTGCATAATTTTGGCTTGTAATATTTGTATGCGTTCATAGTGAAGAAAAGTCTGTGAACTGAAGCTCTTAATAAATATTTAAAAGCGTCTCATATGCATGATGCATTATTAGTGATAAAAATAAAATGCAGAAAATAAGTTGTAAAGGTTTGAAAATGTGAATTTTGAAAATTAAATTGTTTTTATCTGAAAAACTGGAGCACCAGTCATCTTCAGACAGTGATTATTCTTTCATACCATCACTGTACAGATATATTGGGGACCAGCAGATGTACAAATGAGTCATTAGTTTAGAGAATTCTGGGGAAAAAAACAGAAAATGAGTGAGTTAATCACACTTAGGGTGATTTTCATGGCCACTTCCAATGGCCTAGAAGTTCAAAAAGGGAATATTGAAGCACAGAATTAACAAATAAGTTAATGAGGCCCAAATAATTCTAGTTATTCTCTGACATGCACAGTTAATGATCATATTGAAAGAATCTTTTTGTAGATGTAGAGATGTAAAACCATAGTCATTATGTTTAAAGAGATAAAAGGGTAATACCTGTAGTAAATATTATATATGCAATTAGGCATGCAACTGCTACTCTGGACACAAAGTGCAGGATTTAATATTGATTAATGAAAAAATATCCAACATTGTGTTATGCAAGTTAAAGTCAGAAAATAACCAATGACAAAATTTTTCAAACTTAAAATATCCTGTTTTTTCAGAGGTGCTGGCCATCCAAATCCAATCAGAGTTAGAGAAGACATGCTTTGATAATCAAGCCTTCATTTTTATTTAAGTGATTAAATAGAGTTTCAGAATTGAACTTAGGGCACCAAGGTTTAAAATTGCCCAATTGTATAAAAGTGTATTCAATAGAAAATTGTGCCAGTATTTATTACTAATGGTTTGTCTCTGAATGTAATTCTATGTAAAGATGTCATGCATTGTTGTTTTTCCAGAATAGAATTTGCCTTCCACTGTGCTCAGAGAATTTACAGATTTCATTTTTGACTTAGATGTGGTTAGGTATGTATATAGCTCCCACAGAAGTCAAAGGGTGCTGTGCATGTAGTAATTTCAGTAGCACATTGGAGAAAAAAACAAGTGTGAATGTGTTTCCCATATTCTCCGTAATTTTTTACAATCTAGTAATTAATAGGCACAAACTACAAAATTTACGTCTGAATCAGAAACATGAAATTCCTTAGCTGAAGAATATCCTCACCATGACATTAAAATATGGGGCAGTGGCAAAAGTACACTTAAAGTCTTTGGATAAAACTAGATCACTTTATTTTTTAAAAAACACTGTACATTATCAGAATCAGAGAGGTAGCCATGTTAGTCTGTAGCTTCGAGAACAACAAGAAGTCTTGTGGCACCTTACAGACTAACAGATATTTTGGAGCATAAGCTTTTGTGGGCAACGACCTGCTTCATCATAAGCATGAGTGGGGGGTGGTTTCAGAGGGATATTTAAAGAATGGGGTCCCAGAAAAAGGGAGGGCCAGAGCTGACAAGGTCTATTCAGCAAGGTAGAAATGGCCTATTATCAATAGTAGGTATCAAAAGAGGAAAAAACAGGTCAGATAACACAGGGGGATATGAGCCATTGTCAGAGTCTAATGGGGAGATCTTAACACCCAGGGCAGAGAAACTGCCTTTGTAAGCTGCAAGCCACTCCCAGTCTCTGTTTAATCCTTGGTTAATGGAGTCAAATCTGCAAATAAATTGCAGCTCAGAGATTTCTCTCTCCATTTGATTTCTGAAATTTCTTTGTTTCAAGACTGCCACCCTTAAGTCTTCTATTGAGTGTCCAGGGAGACTGAAGTGTTCCCCCACAGGCTTGTGTACATTACCGCTCCTGATGTCTGATTTACGTCCATTTATTCTTTTACGTAGAGACTGTTCAGTTTTGCCAATGTAAATTGCAGTGGGGCATTGCTGGCACATGATGGCACATATTACATTAGTAGCTGTGCAGGTAAAGGAGCACATGATGTTGATGTTAGGTCCTGCGATGAAGCTAAGGCATCTGAAAATTGTGAGACAGAACAAGGAGGAAGGGAATTTGAATTGTATGCTATGGTATTCTGGAAGCTAAAGTAATAATAAAACTTTCACAAATATCCAAAAATAATTCTACACATTTAATTTGAAGCCTTTCTACTTCAGGTTTTCTGAACCTCTGAAGAGTCATTTGAAATCCTTATTGTGTATGTGACATTTTGAGACCAGGGAGCTAGAGCCTGAACCTATAATAAAAAAATATGTTTTATATATTTGCATGAAGAGGGAAGAGGATGAGAAGAAAATGTATAAACATAATTCTATTTGTAATAGTTGTGAGCTCAGAAAAAAATGCTTAACCTGAGATACTTAAATTTGTTTCCTTTGCTGTTAGAATGCTGTTGTAAAGGCCAAGAGCACTTCTTGTAAAAACCCAGTGGCTACATTTCGGTGTGAGTTGTCCTCACTTATGAATGCCTGTAGTCTGGATAGCATTAGTATTATTTGGAAGGTCTTCAACTCAGAAACTTACTTCCACTGTTGATTCAACTTATCCTGAAAATGAGTTATCTAGGCATTTTCTGTTGACATGATTTTTCAACTTTTAAAAAAGGTGTATTTTTCTATGTGCAAACTAATGTTCAGTTTTTGAACTGATCTAAAATGTTCCATTATGAACCATTTCAACTCAATATTTAAATTGCATTTTTATGAAATAGCAAATTACTTCAGGGAAGTTGTTGAGTCTCCTGTTAGCCAGGCTCCTGGAGGATTTATATCTCCCACAGACTTAATTGTGACTTTGTTGCATGGTGCATCCTGGGAGACCTGTGACTCTGGGAGTAAGGAGCTGTACATTATGGAAGATTTAGTCCATCACTGAAAAGGCTAAAACAAGTACAAAGAAGCTCTTAATGGATCAGGATGAAGGAGGAGGTGTAAGAATGCAATCTTTAGTTTATAACTGACAAATTCTTTTACCTTGTGGCATGTAGTTTCCACTAATGTAGATTTCTTTTTACGTATGCATAAGTGGGCTATAGTAGTTCTAGAAAATTTGATAATTAGGACATCTGCCCTATACTGTTTTACAAATAAACCCTGAAATATGCACCACAGTGCTTATTTTCCTAAATAGAGCTCTAGTTCAGTGAGTGTGTTTAACTGGGCTAGAGAAAAGTTATTTATAATTTAATGATATGTGTGTAAACTTCCAAAAAGCCAGTTGCAACTGAGCAATTATATTTATCCACTAATTGTGACCAGACAGAGGTGAACACCAGTGCATAAGTCTAAAACTAGTGCATGAAAAAGGAGCTAGAGGCATGTTCTCATTCCATAAAAGTTCCACACTGCTGCATGGTTATTTTTTAAAACTTCTTGGATAACTGTCACTGTTATAATCTTTTAATTAATATTGTGCTGGAGAGTGAAGTCATGAATGAATGCTACTGGCTGTTATTGCCATAGTGCCCAGAAGGATGTTACTGTTTTGCCAAAAATGTTCTGTCACTAATGTGAGGCCTGTTGACAGACTGTTGTTTATATATGTCAACATGATACCAAGTCAATTGTTTCACTACAGGAATCCTGGCTTGCCCCCAGTGGTTGTCTGAGGCTGGGAATGAAAAAAAAAATTCTGTAGTGGAAAATGAAAGGGAAAGGCTCTTTAGACTCTTATCTTACTCCTATTGTAACTATATTTCAATAAGATATGAAGAGAATTAATAATCCAACAATTCTGCAAAACAATTTTCTATATCCTATTTTGTATTCTTTCCATAGAGAGAGGACTTTGCATTTAAGTGTGTCTATTAACTGAAAGGTTTGAATCTATTTGTACAGGAAGTTTAATTGTATGGTACAGAACTAGGCATAAAATGCTGCAGCACGTTTACAAGTGAATTTTAGTGCTTCTGAAAGGCCCTTATTTTATGGCATGGCTTTTCTATTCAGCTACTCAAGATGCTTGGTGCAGCAAGTTGATTACAAGTTTCCCGATGCTGGCCTTCTCATCTACTCCTCATACAGTGAGGGAAAAAGCTCAGATTCTGTGCCTATTGGATATTGCTGGAAATGACTTCACCAGACATTCAGTGGTAGGGGCTATAGTCTGGCTTTTTGGAAAAGATGTGTATCTTCCTTTAAGACTTAGATAGCCAGGGACTCATTTGCTGCAACAGCTTCAGACCAGGTTAGCATGGGGATGCTGATGCATCTCCACCCTCTCCCTCAGGTGATAGGAAGAGTGGCGAGGCTGATTATATCCATGCTAGACGGTTCCTTATAACAGCAACGAAGTGTCTGATGAAGTGAGTGAGTCTGATGAAGTGAGTCTGTGCTCACGAAAGCTCATGCTCAAAACTTTTCTGTTAGTCTATAAGGTGCCACAGGACCCTTCGTTGCTGTTACAGATCCAGACTAACACGGCTACCCCTCCGATACTTGAGTTCCTTATAAGAGAGTTGAAGATGTTGTTTAAGAGGGCTAACATTGAGAAGGTTAATGGGGAGTCAGCACTAAGCAGGATGGCTGGAATCCAAGTATAGGTCATTACCTAAGAGCTTATAAGGAGGCAGCAGGGAGAAGGATCTCTGGAGGAACTGAACCCTTTCTCTCACCCATGCTCTGAGCCATGTCATGGCTTGGGACAGATGTTTTCAAGACTTTGAGTTTTCTTTTTGAGTTAATTTTCTGACCGAACCCAGGCCCCAATAAGGGTAGTGATTTGAGAGGCAAGTGCAGGGAATCTCTACAGCAAGGAGGGAAGATGAAGACTACAGGGTAAAGCAGTGCAGGAGCATCCCATCCATGAAAGTGTGCAGATGGGCAGTGGGCATCTTTCAGTGATTTGTGAAAGGTGCCATCTTTTTTTCCTTTTCATTTCTAATTGATTTTTTTTTAAGTTTCATTTCAAAACAAAAAAAGGTTAGTCTTATTTTAAGGTCTTTTAAAATGAATTTTGATCCATAATTCTACCTGTACTGTTCTAATGTTTATGCATAGAATATATGGGAAGAACAAAAGTAAACACGAAAGGAGGCCAAGGGCAACTTTAAAGTTCATGAAAAATCCAAACTAAAATTATGAAGAAACATTATAAATCCTTGCTTTCTTGCCACACAGGCAGCTAATCCAAAATTCTCCATCACTTTTATTTTGCCAGTTATGTAATCTCACACAGCTCTCGAGCCTTTGGGAATCCAATTAGCTGATGAGGAGTTCAGTTCTGTTCCACCAGGTGGTACAACAGAACACTTGACCCCCGCTGTAACAGAGTATTTTACCAGGAGGTAGGTTATAGAAGGGGTTGTTTTTTTCTTATTCACAAGCCAAATGAAGAGAGTGTTTAACCGGTGAAGAAAATTGGAGTGGTTCACAGTTAACAAATGCCATCAGGATAACTTTTATAGAAGAAGAGTCAGTGTGATTAGCTCACCGTTCTCACACCGTAGGCCATAAGATGTGCTTCCCAATGGCATGCATTAATTTTATAAACTAGGGTCATGGTAAGTGACAGTAATTTTATTAATGGAAAATATTTTCAGTATTCTAACTTAGACCTACAGCCACAGCCCACTGTGTCTTTTGTTTTTAGTTGGCATGTGATATTTGTGACATATGCATGTAATTTGTTCTTGAACAATAACTCAGACATGCATTTATCTTGCGGAACATGCATTTCAAAATATTATGGTATAAGCATTTTTGTTCTAGGATAAGATCATTGTCTTCCTCTTTCCCTGGGAGAAGTTTTTTTGTTTTTATTAACTAGTAGTAATGGATTCTAACTCACTGTATAATGTTTAGAATATTTACCATTACTCATATGTTTTATCAAAACAAAAAAGAGGTCATATAGCACTTTAAAGACTAACAAATTAATTTATTAGGTGACAAGCTTTTGTGGGACAGACCCCCTTCTTCAGATCATAGCCTTACCAGAAGAGACTTAATACATAAATCAAACCAGATGATGAAGGGGGTGCTGGTGTCATCAGGTATAAGTCACACTATGAACAGGAGGCAGCCAGACAACTCTCCAACACCACATTTTACAGACCTCTCCTCTGAGCCCACTTTGGAATTCAGAAAGAAACTACACAATCTACTTAAGTAACTACCTGCTGCTTCTCGGGACCTTATTCACTCAGACACACCATCTGAGCCCTGACCTGGCTTATTCTATTTACTTCCCAAAATCCACAAACCTGGAAACCCTGAACACTCTATCATTTTGGGTATTGGCGCTCTTACTACCAGACTATCCATCTACGTAAACTCCCTCTTTAAACACTATGCTACCAACACCTCCAGATATCTCCAAGATGCCCCTGACTTACTGAGGAAATTACAAAATACAGGAAAACTTTATGACACCATCCTTGCCAACATGGATGTAGAGGCTCTCTACACTAATATTTAACATGAAGATAGACTAAATGTGGTCAGGAATACCATCCCTGACATTACCACAGCTAATCTGGTGTCTGACCTCTTTAACTCTGTTCTCACTCACAATTATTTCTGATTTGGAGACAATTTATATCTCCAGATTAGTGGCACAGCTAGGGGCACCTGCATGGCCCAACAATAAGTTAATATATTTATGGCTGACTTGGAACAATGATTCCTCAGCTCTCATCCCCTATGACTTCTCTTTTACTTACCATATGCTGATGACATCTTTATGATTTGGACCCATGGGAAAGAAGAGACTCTAGAAGAATTCCACAGAGACTTTAACAATCTGCACCCCACCAGCAACTTCAGTCTTGACCACTCTGTGTGAGAGAGACATTTCCTGGACACTACAATACAAATCACTGATGGCCAGATCAATACCACTCTCTACTAGAAACCCACTGACTGCTACACTTACCTACATGCTTCTAACTTCCATCTTGCACACACCACACGATCCATCGTTTACAGTCAAGCCCGGAGATACAGTCGCATCTGCTCTGATCCTACTGACAGAGACCAAAAACTGCAAGATCTCTACCAGATATTCACAAACCTGAATTACCCACTGGGAGAATTGGAAAAAAAAATAAGGGCCAGATGAATACCCAGAAACCAACTACTCCAAGATAGGTCCAAAAAATCCAGTAACATAACACTACTCATTATTATAGCCGCAAACTCAAACCACTGTAACGCATCATTAAAGACCTACAAGCTATCCTAAATCATGATGCCACACTCCAGAAGGCTGTAGGTGACAGTCCTGTTCTTTCCTGTAGACAACCTCCCAACCTTATGAGGATTCTCATTAGCAACCCTAGACAATACCACAATAATACTGATCCTGGAACTTTTCCTTGCAGCAAGCCCCATTGCCAACTTTGTCCACATATCTATTCTGCAGATACCATCAGTGGACCTTACCACATTACTTAGAGAATCATGGGCACATTCTTCTGTTCCTCAGCTAAAGTCATATATGCCATCATGTTCCAACAGTGCTCACACACCATGTATATTGGGCAAAGACAAAGAATGAATGGACATAGAGCAGACATCAAAAATCTCCAAATACAAAAAACTGTCAAGCAGCACTTTAATGCAGTGGGTCATTCTGTTAAAGACCTGAGAGTTTGTGTTCTGCAGAAAAGAGACTTCAACAACCATCTACAGAAAGAATGCTCAGAACCTCCATTCATATTCACATTTGACACATTAACACAAAGTGGCCATTTCTACACAGGCCACTTTAATTGAAAGTGGCATGGTAATACATGACTCGAAATATGCTAAGGAGGTGTAGATGCAAATTCCCCACACTTCATTAGCATATGGTCATGTGATTTGGAGTCCAGAAGACCATTCTTCTGGACTCCAAAACACCATTTATTAGCGTGGCCCCCGGGGGGGGGTGGGGTCTTCCGGAAGGAAGTCCTTCTTCTGTAGGCCCCTTGTTCCCAAAAATTTTTGGGAAGAAGGGGCCTGCAGAAGAAGAACTTCCTTCTGGAAGCTCCCCCAGGACCACGCTTCTGCACGGCATTTTAGAATCCAGAAAAGTGGTCTTCCAGACTCCAAATCACATGACGTTATGCTAATGAGGCATAGGGAATTTGCATCCGTGCCTCATTAGCATATTTCAGGCCATGTATTACCATGCCACTTTTGAAGAAAGTGGCCTGTGTAGAAACAGCCAGTTTGAACAGGGACAGCAATTACCTGACCCTTTATAAGGACTCTTTTACGTACTTTGACTTAACTGAGATTTCCATCCACCCACACCCAGTGCCCCTCACTCTTCTGATTTGTCAACCTTCATACAATTTTTGGACCTCTGTGCTTTATATATTAAGTCTGTTCTGGCAATGCTATAGATCTGAAGAAGTGAGTCTGTCCCATGAAAGCTCATCACTAACTAAATTGTTTTGTTAGTCTTTGAAGTGCTACATGTCTGCTTTTTTTGTTTTTATAGAATACAGATGAAAATGGCTATTTCTCTGTCACTCTTGATATGTTTTATTTATACTATGACAGTGCCAAAATATGTTCAGTGTTGTAGCCATATATTGAGTCTCAGTCGCCAAGTAGTTTACTGTTTCAGTTTTGCAATGAGCTTTGTTTGGGCAGACCCTCAAGTCCATGTATAGGAGTTTACACAATAGAGGTTTATATTAAATTTCAATTATTGACTTTTTGGTTTCAGGTTTGGGGCTATATTTCACACCCAGATTTGTGTCTTGCAGGTAATTTCTGTGTTAAAATGAGTGAGGAGATAGTCAGTCTGTTTTCTTATAATCATATACTTCAATGCTGCTATCTTCCACAAATCCACTTATTTTCAGATTCATAGCTCTGTATGACAGACTGTAATTTGCTCTTGATCGATATATGCAGCTTCTACAGATGTTAATTGCATTTCATATACATTTGAAATCAAGCCCATGTCTTCATTCTTATCTTTGGTAGAATACATTTTGCCAAAAGTTACGTTGTGGAACATAGAAAATTAGAAAAAGGCTGCAAATTTTCCTAACGTATCTGTTTGCTCATTTGATTCAGACAGACAGGATTTTGGAATCATGAATTACAACTCTCTGTCAGTAGAATTTCCTATGGTTTCAGACCTCCCTTGACATTCAGCAGATAGGGAGATACCTAGACAGATATTTTTAAAAGTATTCAAGTTTGTCACAATAACATTGCGCGGCCCTCACTGTACGTTCAAATGGAAAATTTTAACACTTGTTCTTTCACCAAGGCACAGTATCTTGGTATCACTGGGAGCCCAGAACTGCTCCCAGTGATGAAATGCCAGCTTGGTGAATGGAACAATGTTGTGCAATTATTTGGACACTGGGATATTTACCTCTTGATCCCAAAAAGCCACTTTCTCTTCCCTGAAAAAGATTGAAGAGGCACAGTTATTTTATCCTGTGTTTCCTGATGCACATGAATAATATAACACTTCTTCCATGGTAATGGCAAAATAAAAAAACATGAAGGTTATCTCTACTAATCTTTGTTCAAGTGGCAGCAGGAAGGAAGAGCTGTGGGCTAGAACCCACACTGGCTTCTTGATTAAATTCTGCGTGGGACTCTGCTGTTTGCATGTTTCCCTTTAGTTACAAGTTGATACTTGATCTTTGATATAGTTAAATACAGTTTTTAAATAATTTATTAAGACATGAATAGTAAAACACTATTGATACATTTGGTAAGTGTGATTGCATGCACAATACTTTGGTTAGATCAATAAAAATACATATTCTTCAAAAGTGTGAGCAATCAAGTCCTTTCCCTGAATATCTTACAGTTAAATTCAGATAAATGTTATAATGCAAATCTTACAAATGGGAGAAAAATGTAGTATTCAAAGGAAAGGCCACAGTGACACCAGGCTAAGTATGTTTTATGTTCCTGGAGGTAATAGATTGATGGTTAATGTCTTCCTACTTACTGTGTAATGATATCTGAAATACCAGAGTGAAATAACTACAGCAGAACCCTGAGATACGCGCACTCACATCGCACGAATCTCGGGTTAAAGCGACTGTGAGTGGCAGGTAGCTGGTGCCTGGATCCCAACTGCCTGCCACTCAGGGGAGCTGGGAAACTGACCTGTGCAACAGTGCTGGTCAGTTTCCCAGCTCCTGTCCTGGGTGGCAGCCAAGAATCAGGTTGTCACCCCTGACAGGAGCTGCGAAACTGCTCCTGTTGGGGTGGCAGCCTGACTCTCACCACCCCTGACAGGAGTGGGGAGGTTGCCACCCCGACAGGAACAGGGAAACCACTCTGGTCAGGGTTGCAGCCTGACTCTTGCTGTCCCTGACAGGAGTGGCTTCCCTGCTCCTTCCAGGGGCAATGAAAGTCAGGCTGCCACCCCTGATAGGAGTGGTTGCCCACCTCCTGTCGGGCAGTTTCACAGACTGATTCTTGGCTGCTGCCACTGATAGGAACATGTGCCATCCTTGACAGCAGTGGTTTCACAGCTCTTGTCAGGTGGTTTCACAGCCAGAGTCTGCCTGCCACTCACAGGAGATAGGAAACAGACCAGAGCTGTTGTGCTGGTCAATTTCTTGGCTCCCCTGAGTTATGCGAAATTTGACTCATGGTGGGTTGCACAAGCACACAACCTCCACTTAAGCTGGTGGTCTACTGTACTTTGGTAGATGTTTACTGTGCTTTAATTAATGGTGCCCATTGTGTATCTCTATGGTGGTGGGAGTGAGTATGGTCATTTATGTGAACAAGAATAACAGAATTATAGGAGTGAAAGGTACCTTGAGAGGTCATCTAGTCCACTCCCTTACATTCATAAAATGATGAAGTATTATCTAGACCATTTTTGATGGGTGTTAGACAAAATTGCTCTTAAAATTCTTCCTTGATGGAAATTCACAAAATTCCTTCGGCAATTTATTCCAGTTCTTGACCATCCTAATAGACATCTTTCCTAATGTCCAACTTAAACCTCCCTTGCTGCCATTTAAGCCCATCGCTCTTGTCCTATCCTCAGAGGCTAAGGAGAACCATTTTCCCCTTCCTTATAACAGCCTGTTATGTACTTGAAAACTTCTCACCTCCCCTTTTTTTACAAACTGATTTTTTTCCAGTTTTCCCTCAGATGTCATGTTTTCTAATCCTTTTAATATTTTTGTTGTTCTTCCCTAGGCTTTCTTTGATTTGCACACATGGTTCTTGAAATGTGGCACCCAGAACTGGATGCAGTACTACAGCTGAGACCTAATCAGCATGGAGTTGAGCAGAAGAATTTGCATATCTTCTCAGTGTACAAAGCAAAGCAAAACTATTTTTAAATTCTGCTTCCCAAATCTGTTGACTGAGTCTTATATCTGGAATCCAAGTTTGAGTCCTTCTGCATGATACAGGGTCACCAACGAATTCTAACAAGGGGGATTCTGGCATCTGAACTTGTCTGCCAACTGTGTTAATGATGTGTTAAAATCGAGTGTGTTTATCATGTCCCCTCTGTCTTCTCTTTTCCAGACTAAACAAATCCAATTTTTCTAATTTTCCCTGATAGGTCATGTTTTCTAGACCTTCAGTCATATTTTTTCTCTTCTCTAAGATTAAAAATTGGTTGTTTTCTAAGTGTCTTGAGAGAACTTTTTTGGTTTTGTTTAAATTGCTCAAGTGGCTTGCAGTGTTTTCAAGTTTATATTTAAAATCCTTAAAAATATATTCATATGTGTATTGGAAAGGGACTCATGAAACTTTATCATTTTTCTTAAAGGTGTGCCTTCAGAAGCTAATACAAAAGCTCCCAGCTGTAACTTTTCTTTTCTCTGAAAAATCATTTGTACCATGGTTACACATGACTTTTTCTCATTTATTCTAAATCAAGCATATATTCCATTCATTTTTCCTCTTGGTACTTGCACACTGTTGATTTATTTAATAAATAATATTTGAATTAGATATTTAAACGTTTGGAAGCATTTAAATGTCATAGGCTGTGTCTACACGTGCCCCAAACTTCGAAATGGCCATGCAACTAGCCATTTCGAAGTTTACTAATGAAGCGCTGAAATGCATATTCAGCGCTTCATTAGCATGCGGGCGGCAGCCGCGCTTCGAAATTGATGCTCTGTGCCGCCGCGCGGCGCGTCCAGACGGGGCTCCTTTTCGAAAGGATGCCGCCTACCTTGAAGTCCCCTTATTCCCATGAGCTCATGGGAATAAGGGGACTTCGAAGTAGGCGGCGTCCTTTCGAAAAGGAGCCCCGTCTGGACGCGCCGCGCGGCGGCAAGGAGCATCAATTTCGAAGCGCGGCTGCCGCCCGCATGCTAATGAAGCGCTGAATATGCATTTCAGCGCTTCATTAGTAAACTTCGAAATGGCCATTTGCATGGCCATTTTGAAGTTTGGGGCACGTGTAGACACAGCCATAGTGAACTCCAAAATAGGTTGAAGTTAAGTGATAGACTGACTAGAAAGGCATCTTATCTACCGTATGCATGGATTTATTTTGTAAATATCATAGAATAAATATGTTACACTTAATTACTGTATTGAGGAAAGAAAACATTCAAATGGACAGCTACTAAATGGTTTTGCCCACAAAAGCTCATACGTTTGTTAGCTTCTAAGGTGCCACAGGACTGGTTATCATTTGCCAAGCAATGGTACTGCTGAAAAGGATCTGGAAGATTTATAGTGGATTGTTAGTCTGTGTCCTCACAAAACCAAAAAGCAGATCTGTAGCACTTTAGAGACAAAGTATTTTTTTGGTGATGAGCTTTATGGGACAGGCCCACTTCTTCAGATCTGGAAAATTAAGGAAATTGAAGCAACACTGTGATGCAGCCAGTGGTGTTGGAACTGTTTTTGGGGTGAAGTACTGACGTCTACCCCCTGTCCCTTTAGACCTGTTGAAATTAGGTTACCAACTCTCAGGGACAGGTCCTTATGAAAAAGTTTGTAGAGCTTAATCAAAAATAACCATCCAGTAGAATTTGAGATTCTATAGCAAGGGCAGAAGTCTCTCTTAAGGGAGTTAAAAATCCATAGAAATCATGTAATTCTCTAGAAGTGTATTTTAAAGATAAAGTTGTAGGATTTCATTAGCTGTGCTAAGTGTGTTTGACAAACAATAACCAAGCAGTTGAATGTGTGTGCCACAAAACTGAGGACATCTTAAAGGAACTGTAAGAATAAGTATTAGATAATCACACCTTAACCACTGAGCCTTTACTTGCAATCCATTTCCTCCACAGTAATAGGCTGGTGGACTCCTTAGGTTGATGAATGTTTCGACATTTTGCCCTGTTTGACATTTTGGCTTTGGGAGTGAAAAAGCTGGAGATATATCAAAAGCTACCTGCTTGAAAGCTGAAGCATCTACGCATATCCTTATGCATTTTTTTGTGCTGAAGTGAAGAATTTGTAAGACAAGTTAATATAGATAGGATAATATCAGAATTTTGTTTTTAAATATCTGATGCTCAAACTACTACTACTTCTATGTACTAATACATTTACTGTAATGGTAGATTCCAGAGGGTCAAACCATGAGAAACATTTTCCCCATGGATTAATTTGTTGGTCCTCTAATGTTAAGTGATCTGAAGGTGTGCGTGTGAGGGGAAACCTTGTCTGTTATTATACGTGAACTCTAGCGTGCATTGTGGTCTGTACATCAGAAAGGCATTTATACTTGGCTATGGCACCCCATAGGAGCATGAAATATTGGCCAAGCATTGGCTACTTCATGCATTTTATTTAATGAACTGTTTCCTTATTACTCTGCAAAGCTTGTATAATATGCATTTATGGTTTAAAAAGTGTCCTGCATCCCACTACATGGGAAAGGGACCTCATTTAGATTAACATGTGACTTCAACAGCAGGTGGTAGAATGAACCAACTGTTTCAATTACTGCTTTTGCACATGACTTTCATGTGTTGCTAAGATTATCAGAGGAACCTGATTACAGCCCCTTAGATGCTATTGTTTGCACAATGATTAAGCTGTGTGGCTTTTGTTGTTATTGTTGTTGTTGTCGGGCTGTTTTTAGATTAGAAACCCAAAGAGCTTTTTGGCATGAGGCAAAAGCACTATGTTCAGAGATCAGTCAGATAGTGAGTATCATTGCCCTGTAGCTTATCTCCACACATACAGCTCCCTGGTGAATCCTTGTGATAAACATTATTGGAACAATTAGCTGCTGCTGACATAGAATCCAGACACAATGGCAATGGCCAGCAGCACAGAGCCAAAAATTATAGAGCCAAGAACCATAAAAAAGCAACACCAAGCTACTCTCCCCATTCAACTGCTGTCGTAAAACCCTCCCAGTGTTATGTTTGCATAGCTGGCTTCACCGATATGGCACCAAAACACAAAAGAAGAAGCATCAGCACTTGTCTTTGTTTAGCTGAAATTACAAGTCATTGAATTAGTATGTCATCTTTATTAGGCTGTCATGCAGCAGAGGTGAGAAGGCTCCCTGTAATGGATGGAAGAGTTTGATGGTCTAAAAGACGGGCTCACAGATGGCTGTTGATATAAAACAGTTTGCCCTTTTTTTTTTTAAAAAAAAAAAGAGGAGGCAGGAGGCTGAATAGGTCTCTACTGATTTGAGGAGCTATAACTAACAATATTTATGTAAGATTGATTATTGAGTCTTGAGCCAGAGGGTGAACTAAGAGTTCGTCTAAATTACAACTCGGAAGTGTGTGCTAAGCCATTTTAAAAATTTAAAAATTAGCAAACATCATGATTCAAAAGACAAAGTGGTAAAGGTCTCGCTCTGAATGCTGTTACCAATATCCTGGCACGGATACAGTTATCCTTGTGATGTTCTGCAGCATTAGCAGATTTCTTGTAAAGAGACTCAGTGGAGCCGAAAACCAAATATCAGGGAAATCAAGAGGAAATAGTTGTTAAGTTGTTTTCAGAAGCCAGCTAGTACTCTCTTTCACAGCCTGTTTAATTTTGTGGAATAAATGAACTACTGACCAAAATTTTCTTCTAGGGCCTGAACTGAAATACTGTACCATGCATAAAACATCCATTTTAAATGAAATGCAACAAGACCACTGCTAAGTGTAAGTAGTTTGTCAGGCAGTTTTCTCGAATTTATGATTCTGCCTTATTTAAAAAAGCATTTTGGGTTGGAACTTATACCAGATTATGAAAACCTTTTTCTTCTGTGTTACCCTTGAGTTCTGATTTTGCACAAGCCCACTTTTAATTTGTTCAAAGTTCACTTTTGTGAGGTGCTGAGCAACTTTAATAACCACTGAGTAGATGGCACTCAGCATCTTGCCAAGGCTGTTCGACAATTCCCATTGTTGAGCTTCACAGTTCTCTTAAGATCCAAAGCAAAATCTTCCTTTGAATTTAGGACAAACAAATACCATTCTAAGAACATGATGGCTCAAATATTTGTTTATATTTTTCAGAAGTTTTGAACCATCACTACAGGGCTTTTCTGTGGTCAGCATTATTTCACTACAGTTTGTTGAAATAGTACAACAATTGTTTGCTCGTTTGTTGGTTTTCCTCCCCTCTGTGCTGGAAATCTGACTAGATCAAAGAGAAGCCACAGTGGATTTCCTTGGTTTATTTTGTTTTGTTTTCCCTTTTCTCTCTATTGTGCCTAACCTTGAGAAACACTGGATGTTTTCTAAACATCAGAACAACCTTATTTTTAGCTATATAAATTGATTTGAAATTATCATATTAGTAGAGAAACAAAAGAGAGATTCAAGAATAAGGGGCCCCATCAGTCCCTCCCTGGAACTCTTACATCCTGACCATATAGGAAATTGGAAGCTCTAACTCCTGTATGCTTAATTTCCCCCTCAGTCATGGAAGTGGCATTATTACTTCCTGCCTCTAAATGTGCTTACAAGGTATCTAGCCCGAGTTAACTCCACATATTCTTTGGGGACCTGGGGAACCCTAAGCCATAGTGATAGCACACCTCAATCTCAATAGCATTCTCTAGTTGCTTCCCAGGTGCAATTGTGTTTCTCAAGAATGCTAATTCTAATTACCCTATTTCTCCCCATTTGCCTCTAGGGAATTCTTTGTTCTTGCTAGTCTTGGACTGGGGAGGGTCCTAGGCTGTTATAACCCCCATATATCTGCAAAGATGGTGAGAGAGGAAATATGTGTGTCTTTGGCTACATCTACACTAGCCCCAAACTTCAAAATGGCCACACAAATGGCCATTCCCATGAGCTCATGGGAATAAGGGGACTTCGAAGTAGGCGGGGTCCTTTCAAAAAGGACCCCCGTCGGGACGAGCCGTGCGGCGGCAAAGCGCATCAATTTCAAAGTGCCGTGGCCACCCGCATGCTAATGAAGCGCTGAATATGCATTTCAGTGCTTCATTAGTAAACTTCGAAATGGCCATTTGCGTGGCCATTTCGAAGTTTGGGGCTAGTGTAGACACGGCCTTTGTGGGAGGAAAAAAAACAACTGCTTATTGATGTACTTAAACAGTACACAGCCTTTTGTCAAAGATGTGAACATAGCTGAACAATTTGGTAATAGCAATTGCAAAATAATTATACGTAACTGCTTTATTAAGGATGAAACGTACAACAGTCACTGGAGCTACACAAAAATGAGGATGGTAATTAAGCAGAAATTATAAGGAACATTCACAGGAGTGAAATGCCTCTGAGCTGCATGGAAACTAATTTTTTTAAAAAAATAAGAGACTCAAACATCTCTGGAACTGATTACAAAAGAGAAACCTGCTGAGGCAAAGATTGTAACTGTTTCAAATTAGGATTTACTTTTAGAAGCAAATTTTTGGTTTTTTGTTTGTTTGTAGCCAATGCTTGTAGGTTTGCCTGATCCCAAGTGTGACTTTTTATTAAGCAAAGCTGTTTTACTTTCACTACAAAACAGTTCAGCGCCTTCGCAGAAATAGCAGAAATAGTTCTTAACCCCAGGTAAAGTAACAAGCTGCGGGGTACTGTCACTTTAAGGAAACTGCACACTTGAAAACTTCTGTTAAGTGTTCAGTGAAAGGGCTGGGGATTCCAGGTTAGAAAGCTTTGAAGAAATCTGGGACTGGGAGTACTTGGATCACCTGAAAAAAGCAACAAGTCAGAGTATGACCCATGTACTTGAACGCTGGCTATAGGTATCAGGTATGTGTCCCACAGTGATACAGCATTTAAGACACACAGGTTATGTCTACACTTGACCCCTTCTCTGAAAGGGGAATGGTAATCAGAGGGATGGGAGATTACCAAGGAAGTGCTGCAATGCGTGTGCAGTACTTCATTAGGCAAATTCAAGGTGACATACTTGGAAGTGCCAGTGTGCCGTGTAGCTGGAAGTGCCCGCGCTACTTTGAAGTGCCTTTCCTCCCCAATTTTATTACATGACATGCCACATGGCATGGCAGCACTTTGAAGTTTGGCACTTTGAAGTTGCCAAGGGCGAGAATTAGCTTAATGACGTGCTGCATATTCAGCACAGCACTTCATTTGTAATCTCCCATCAGCCTGATTACTGTGCCCGCTTTGAAGAGGGCAAGTGTAGACGTAGCCACAGAGTTTCATGGAAGGCCCTTAGAACTCTGGTTTGAACACTATAGCTGTGTCTACACGTGCATGCTACTTCGAAGTAGTGGCACTAACTTCGAAATAGCGCCCGTCGCGGCTACACGCATCAGGCGCTATTTCGAAGTTAACTTCGACGTTAGGCGGCGAGACGTCGAAGTCGCTAACCCCATGAGGGGATCGGAATAGCGCCCTACTTTGACGTTCAACGTCGAAGTAGGGACAGTGTAGCCGATCCACGTCCCGCAACGTCGAAATTGCCGGGTCCTCCATGGCAGCCATCAGCTGGGGGGTTGAGAGACGCTCTCTCCAGCCCCTCAGCTCACTGGTGGCCGCGTGGAGCGGCCCCTTAAAGGTCCCCTCCCCCTCCCTTCCTGTGCAGGAAGCTGAGGCAACGTGCAGGCTCCTGCCTGCACATGCGGCGAGCCTGCACAGCCCTCAGCCAGACAGACAGCGGCAATGGCTGCCCGGCAGCCCCCCCAGCGCCCCCAGGGGACCCCCCTCAAGGGGAGCCAGGGCAGCCAGGCCAGCCAGAAGACCTGCCAGTCTGGGAAGCGGCAGCGGGGCCCCTCCTGGACAGAGGCTGAGCTGCGGGACCTGCTGGGGCTCTGGAGGGAGGAGGAGGTGCTCCAGGTAATGGGGAGCAAGAGGCGGAACGTGGATGCGTTCGCTCGGCTGGCCGACGGCCTGGCTGCCTGGGGTCACCCTGCCTGCACTCCGGACCATGTCCGGAGTAAGGTGAAGGAGCTGCGGCAGGGTTATGCCCGGGCCCGGGATGCGGCCAGCCGATCTGGGGCCGCCCCCGTCACTTGCCCCTTTTACAGGGAGCTCAGGGACATCCTGGGCTCCCGGCACACCTCCTCCCCTCTGGCCACCCTTGACACCTCGGCTGACGAGGCCCAGCAGGCCCTGCAGCCAGAGTCCGACCCGGAGGCAAGCCCCGCACCCCGGGGGCCCCCCCGGAGGCCATCCCCGGGACATCGCGGCAGGAGGAGGAGGAGGAGGAGGAGGAGGAGGGGGGCTCCTCCTCTGCAGAATCCAGCCTGCAGATCCTCCTCCTGCCATCCCGGAGCAGCAGCAGGGCCTCCGACCCCCGGGGATCTCCGGACCGTGGGAGCGGACCCACAGGTAAGTACCCCTCTCTGGTGGACACCCCTGGGCTTGAGGGGCGGGGGTAACAGAGATGTGTCCAGGGCCCCCCACACGCTCACATGGCCATGGCCCCAAGGACACCAGGGCGATGGCCCTCACAGCACTGCAGCCATCAGCCCCTGCCCCCCCCCACCCTGCATGACAGTGCCATGCCCCATCCCCGGGCCAGGGGGGAGCGGAACCTCGAGGGGCCCACGGGCGGAGGAGGTGGGACACCCCGCAGCAGCAGCATGTGATGGAGTGGGGGGAGTGCCAAAGGGAGACTCAGGCTACATATGAGCCACAAGAGCCGAGGAGCTCCCAGGGCCAAAGGAGGATCCTGGGGCTACAGCTGGCAGGTGACACTTCTGCCCTGAACAAACAGGAGGGAGGAGCCGAGCTGGCTTGGAATTGGGGGGTGAGGGCGGGGGCCACAGGTAGAGGCTAGGGGAAGGGAGAGCTGGTAGGCATCCAGCCAGAGGAGGGGGAAAGCTGCATCCCAGAGGGGCCCCCCTTGGGGTCTTCTCCCCACGACGGGTTGGAAGGACTGTCTCTTCCGACAGCTGGTGCTGTCACTCCTGCCAGAAACTGGCCATCTGTGGCCTAAGAAAGCTCTCCTGCTCTCAGACCCTGCGGGGTGAAGTGAGAGTCGCTCCCACCAGGGGACGGGGTGCAGGGCAGGGGGACCCCTGAACCCCATCCATCACAGCAGCATCTCCCGGGGACGGGGATGGGGAACCTGCAGCACAGGGCGGGGGGGACAAAGGCCATGGCTCGGGGCCCACACTAACACCTGTCTCCATTCTTCTTCCCCCCCTCCTCTCTTGTGTCCTGCACCTGCACCTGCACCATCCGAAGGACCGGAAGAGAGCGCCGGCGAGGCCTCAGTTGTCCCGGAGAGCCCTCCGGGACCATCGCTCCAGGGCAGCCCCTCGGCCGAGGAACGACCGGCCCCGCGGAGGGCAAGACGGCGGACCCCGCGCCTACTACCGGCGGCGGCGACGGACCCCCAGCTGCTGGCCATCCTCCGCCGGCAGCTGGAGGTCTCGGAGCAGCACCTCCAGCTGCAGGAGCGGGCGCTGGCCTGGCGACAGGAGGCATGGGGGGCCTATATGCAGACATTTAACCGGCTGGTTGATTACCTGGCCCCCCATGCCGCGCCGGCTGAGCCACCGCCCACCGCGCCAGCTCCTGCAGCCCCACCACCAGCTGCTCCAGCCGTCGCCGGGCCATCCGCCGTCGCCCCACCACCCACCCGCGAGAGCCACAGAGCCGAGGGACCCCTGGAGCCATCTGAGACTCGCCGGCGCCGATACCTTCCTGTGCAGCCCGCTCCCACCCAGCCGCGGACCAGACTGCAGGCACGGCGGGGCTCCCGGCCGGGCACGCCCAGTGCTGGGCTGTAGGGGCGAGGGGCCCGGGACGTGGCCCCCCCCTTGTTGTACATAGTTGGACTGTTTGTTTTTGGTGCCCCCGTTTGCCCCGTCCCCCCATGTAAATAGTTCTCCCCGTTCTCCTCCCTGCTTTTCTTTTTTGTTGATGGCGCACACTTCTTTGCTTTGTTGTTGTATTGTTTTATTTGTACACATCTTGCTTTGGTTGAACGTTTGTCCCTCCTTTTTGGTTTGTGTTTCACATATTTATTTATTTACATACAAAAAAAAAGTTTCGTAAAGACAAAAAAAATGTTTACGTTCACCCACAAGTTCGTGCTGTCATTTCTCCAGGACAAGTGGGGTGGGGGCGGTGGGGCGCTCCATAGTGTGGGCGTTGGGGCAGGAGTGTGGGGGAGGAAGGGGCGGGCAGTAGGGGGCCTGGGCAGAGTTCACCCCGCGGCCTGTTGGTCGAAGTGGGCCCGCAGGGCCTCCCGGACCCGGGTCCCCTCTGGGTCCACCTACCGACTGGGGGCAGCAGGTGGCTGCACGTGTGCCCTGCCGGCCTCCGCGGCCCAGCCCTGCAGAAAGGTCTCCCCCTTGCTCTCCACGAGGTTGTGCAGGGCGCAGCAGGCACCCACAATCTGGGGGATGTTGTTAGGGCCCGCATCCAGGCGGGTCAGGAGACATCGTCAGCGTCCCTTGAGGCGGCCAAATGAGCACTCCACCACCTGGCGCGCACGGTTCAGGCGCTCATTGAAGCGCTCCTGGCTAGCGGAGAGATGGCCCGTGTAGAGGTGCATGAGCCACGGCCGGAGGGGGTAGGCCGCATCTGCGATGACGCAGAAGGGCATGGTGGTGTCCCCCAGAGGGATCTCCTGCTGGGGGATGTAGGTCCCCACCTCCAGCCGGCGGCACAGGCCCGAGTTCCGAAAAACCTGGGCGTCGTGGGTGCTGCCAGGCCAGCCCACGTAAATGTCCTGGAAACATCCCCGGCTGTCCACCAAGGCCTGCAGGACGACAGAATGGTAGCCCTTCCGATTGAGGTATCGTCCTCCACTGTGATGCGGGGCGTGGATGGGGATGTGAGTCCCATCCAGAGCCCCGAAGCAGTTGGGGAAGCCCAGGGTGGCAAAGGCGGCGACAGTGGCATGTGGGTCCCCCAGCCTCACGAGCCTGTGCAGGCGCATGGCGTTGATGGCACGCACGACCTGCAGAGAAAGCACATGGGACAGCCCCAATGAGGGGTGAGCAGGGTGTGTGTGGCCCTGCCCTGGCCCCCCTGCCCTGCTCTGGTCTCCCTGGCCTGCCCTGGCCCCCCTGCCCTGCCCTGGCCTCCCCCTATGGGTTCTCTTACCTCCATGAAGACAGCCCCGACGGTGGCCTTTCCGACACCAAACTGCTGCCCCACGGATCGGTAGCTGTCTGGAGTGGCCAGCTTCCAGACAGTGATGCCGACCCGTTTCTCCACAGGGAGGGCATGCCACATAGCAGTGTCCCGGTGCCTGAGTGCGGGCGTGAGCCACTGGCACAGCTCCAGGAATGTCTGCTGGCTCATCCTGAAGTTCCTGAGCCAGCGGTCGTCGTCCCACTCCCCAAACACCAGCCGCTCCCACCAGTCGGTGCTGGTGGGGTAGCTCCACAGCCGCCGGCGTGTGAGGCAGGGGGTGGAGCGGGGTGCTGCAGGGGTGGGGGTTGAGCCCTGCTGCCCTGGGGGCATCTCCTCCCCTGGGGCAAGGACGTACTCAGCTGCCTCCCACATGGCATGGGCCAGGGCAAGCCCTGCTCCTGCCAGGAGGGCTGGGTGGACCTCTAGCTGCTGCTGCTGCTGCTGCTGCTGCTGCTGCTGGGGGTCCATGACTGCGGCGCCCGGGGTCTGTGTGCCTATGGCTCTTCAGACCGCGTGCTGTGCAGGCTGAATGTATGTGGGAGGGGCCCTTTAAGGGAGCGGCTAGCTGTTGCCCCGGAAGCGCTAGTCCGCCCGTTGACCCTGTCTGCACCTGTGCCTGGCATCCCTATTTCGATGTGTGCTACTTTGACGTGTAGACGTTCCCTCGCTGCGCCTATTTCGATGTTGGGCTGAGCAACGTCGAAGTTGAACATCGACGTTGCCGGCCCTGGAGGACGTGTAGCCGTTATTCATCGAAATAAGCTATTTCAATGTAGGCTTCACGTGTAGACGTAGCCTATAGGTGCCAACTTCAACTCTAACCAGTGTGTGTTGGGGGGGGTACTCAACCCCTCTCCCCACTACCCCACCTCTTCCTGGCCTCTTTCCATCCCCTCCCTGAGACACTCTGTCCCCTCTGTTCTGCCCTTCCTTCCAGAGGCTCCTGAATGCCATGAAACAGCTCTTCACCACAGGTGGGGAGCACTACCAAGCTACATCTACACTAGAGCGTGATTTCGAAAGGCGCCCTTTCGAAAATGAGGAATTGAAAGATCGCTTTTCAAAACATAGCATCCACCCACAATCAGAGGGTGGCACTTCTGATCTGCCTTTTCAAAAGGGCAACCTGCTCTTTCGAAAAAGGGCTTCTGCACTGCCCCAAGTGCCCTTTGGAAAGAAAGAGCCAGGAAATGCCGTGGACAGGGTCGCACTGCAGACAAGCACTTCTGCAGCTGCAGCCAGTTGCTTCCTTAAAAGGTCCCTCACCAACAGCTTCACCATGCCCAGCATGAGGCCTGCATGAGGTCATTTTCTCCTGGGGGCTGTCCCCCCACAGCATGGCTGTGAAACCCCTGGACTCATGATGCCTCTGGGACGCCCTCCCCCCACCGGGTTCTCTGCCAACTCTGGAGCTACCCCAGTAGCTTTGAGTGGTGGGAACGCCTGGTCATGGGGAAATGAGATGATGACAGGTGACTCTGGAAGATTTGGATACAGCAGCAGACATTCGTGGAACTCTGCCAGTGGCTCTCCCCGGAGTTGCAGAAGCAGGACACCCAAATGAGGTTCCTCGTCAAAAAGAAGGTCGCAGTAGCTGTCTGGAAACTGGCCATTCCAGATAGCTACCACTCCATGGGCCGCCAGTGTGGTGTCGGCAAGGCCACAGTTGGGGCCATTGTCACGGAGGTAAGGCAACTGCAGGCCACATACCCGCCAGGGAGAGGGGGATCCTGGGAAAGGGAGCCCAGTAGGGACTGAGAGAAGGGAGGGACCTGGGCATGGGGAGGGGCCTGGGAGGTGTGGAGCCAGGGTGCATATGTCCTCCATCTCATGCAGGTGATTCAGGCATTGAACATAATGCTCCTGCAAAGGATTATTGCTGCAGGGGACCTGCACCTGGCTTTTGCCAGCTTTGCTGTTCTTGGGTTCCCAGACTGTTTTGGTGCCTTGGACAGAACCCACATTCCCATCCACACCCCAGAAAGGGCGTACCAATCTGTGGTGCTCCAGGCCCTGGTGGACAGCAGGAGCCGGTTACAGGACATTAATTGGGCTGCAGGACATTTATTGGCCTGGCCTGGCCACACCCACGATGAGCAGGTGCTTAGAAACTCTGGGCTGTGCTGTCACATGGAGGCGGGGACTTACATCCCCCAGCGAGAAGTACCTCTCATGGATACCACGGTGTCCCTGTGCATAGTGACAGATGCCACCTATCTCCTCCAGGCCTGGCTCATGTGGCCCTATATGGGCTACCCCAACCCTAACCAGAAGCACTTTAACACCCAGCTAAACCACACTCTAAATGTGGGGGTGTGCCAATTCAGCTGGTTGAAGGGCTGGTGGCGCTGTCTCCTGGCATGCCTGGAGGTGGGCCCCCTGAATGTCCCCCAGGTGGTGGGCACCTGCTGCACTATTCATAATATTATAGAGAGTAAGGGGGAGGCCTTCATGCATGGGTAAGCGGCTGAGTCTGGGCTGGGGTACCAACAGCTAGCTGCTCCCCTTAGCTGCCAGATCCACGGGGACAGGGTCCACATACGGGATGTTCTCTATGAGCACTTTACTAGGGTGCCCGCCGCTCACCACCCCAGCAGGTCTGCTGCATACTCTCCGTCCCCACTGCACACTCCTTATCATCACCCACCTGAATGTGCAGCCCACAGGGGATGTGGGGAAAAATAAAGTATATTCTGTTTAACAAAACCGTGCACTTATTCACAACAACATAAAACAGAACCATATAACTGTACACGTATGGGGAAGGGGAGCAAACTATTTACATTAGGGTAGGGGCCATGGTTGCACCTCATGGGGGAGCCTTATTGAAGGGAAGATGGGAAGGGCCTCAAGCCAAGCTGCCCCTAGGCTCTGTCATCTCCCTGGTTTGGGGTCCCCAGCGGGGCTGAGATGGGGCAGGGAGGATGGGGAGATAGGGCCCAGGGGTCAATCTCATCTGGGGACTTGGCCTTGATGGGGATCTCTTCAGGGGAACTGGTGGGGAGGCCATGGTGGGAGGGGGAAGCTGGGCCAGGAGCTACTGGAAGATGCCCTTCATATCCCTGAGGGTCCCCATCAGCTCCCTGGCCACCAGGTCACCTTGGCCTCCTCTAGGCAGAGGCACCACTCAGTGACCTCGACTTGGTGCTGGATGGAGACAGTGAGATTGAAGTCATCTGCATTCTGCCTTTGACCCCTCCTGGAGTGGGGACACCCTGGTGCCAGTGGTGGGGTTGGCCAGTCTCTGTCTCTTGCCTCTGGGTGGCTGTCTGGGACCATAGAAGATGCAATGATCTCCTGGCCTTCTGGGGGCACAGCTGCAGGAATGGAAAAGAAGAGAGGGATAAACCATGAGTCCAACCCCCCCGCCCTGTGAGCCTCACCCCCATAGGCAGCAGGTCCCCATCCAACAGCAGGGCATCCCTGGGGGATCAAGGAGGCAGAAGCGGTCCACAGCCCTCTGGGGGTGACCCTCCTGTGAGGTCCACCCCGCCCATACCTCCCCGTGGGAGCAGATCATGGTGCTAACCATGGTGTGGAAGGCCACTGGCAGCCATGACACTTACCCGAGGGCCATAACCCAGCTGGGCTGTGGCCAGCCAGGGTCTGTAGGAGGTGTGGGGGGGGCCCTCTGGTGGGTCCGGAGCCCCTGCCCTGTGATCAGGGATGTGTGCCCTGTTGGGTTCTGACCAGAGGGTCCACCACTGAGGTCAGGGAATGACTGACTGACAGAAGCATGGCTGGAGGAGTGGGAAAGGAGATTGATGACCAGCTCACCCTACTCAGTGGACCACTCCACAGCCTGCTTTGGCTCTGCTGCCGGTGTGATGGGCTGGCGGCAGGTCCCAACTCCTCATCATCCCCAGGGTGGGGATTCTTGGTAGTGGTGTCCAGGATGGTGGGGCTGGGAGGTGGTGTCCCTGGGCCCAACGAGGCTCTTCAGCTCCTTTTAAAAGGGGCAGGATGTGGGCAGCTGACTGAATCCCTGGCCTGGGCATATCTCTGCCACAGCTCCTTAACCTTACTCCCAAGTGCAAACAGGGTGGCCATGAGAGGACAGGCTGTCAGCCAGCCAGGCAAAAGAGGCCACACTTTGTGTCCATTTCCTGGAGGACCTCCTTCTTCTGCCAGAGGCCCAGGAGGTCCCTGAGCTCATGCTAGGTCCGGGAGGGAGCTTGCTTTTTCCCCTCTGGCTGGACCCTGTGAGCCCTGGGCACAGTCAGGGTGGGGGCCCTGAGGCTCCTTGTATGCCTGGCTGCTGGCCATGGTAATCTGGAGTTGCGGGGAGTCTCTCTGGGGAGTGCAGGGGCAACACATGCAGTGGCCACTGCCTGTACACTCTCAGCTTCCTGCAGTGGGGTTTCTGGGTCTGTGGGGTGTTAAGAGCTGCTCCGTGCATGGACCATAGAGCCCCACAGGTGCTGGGCAGCATGTCTCCACATCCCAGCTTGCTGGCACCGTGGGGGAGCCTTTCTTTCCACAGAGTGTGTCACTGAGCGTCTACACACATTTTGTTTTGAAAGAGCCTTTTGAAAGTGAGGGGGCTTTCCTATTTCCAGTTAGGAAGAGCGATTTCAAAAGCTGGGGCACATTCCTTTGATTTTCCTTTTGAAACAGCGCGCAGAGTGTAAACATTCCACACTCTCTTTTGAAAAACAACCTGAATTTTCGAAAATACTCACTAGTGTATATGTGTCTGCAGGGAGGAGGAGGAGATGATTGGTGGGGTCACCACTGAGCAAGAGGTTCTGCAGACAGGGTCGGGACTTGGCTTCTGGTGGGTTCTGAGCACCCCCTAATTTTTTTATCTGGGTTCTCCCACCTCAGGACACCTACATACTTGACAGCTATGAACACATTAGCATGTTCTTCAAGCAGCATCTCTTATTTTGTATTGCTATCAGGAGTCTGGAATCATTTGGAGAGTGTTGGAAAGGCAGCAAATAGGTCCTACAGAAGCTCCAGAACAGCTTTCATAGCTATGACTGAAATGGCCATCTTCAGCACTGCTATGGAGTTCAGCACGTGGTAGGCTGTACGGTTTAAGGCCACTCTTGTTGAATGCAGAATCACTTTATAATAAGTTATATTTTAATAGCAGGTGCCTTAGATGTGATGGAACATTTCAGTGCAAAACATGTTAAATGTCATTTTTCTAAAATAAAATTACCCTTCTAATACTCTTGTATGCAGAATTAGTGCTATTATAAGCCACTTAATGATATTTAGCACCCAGAGGTAATGCTGTGTCAAGTAAAATGTAGGCTCTGTATCATGTTGAAATCACTTTGTTAATTAAGCCTTAAAAAAGAATTTGTTTTTTGTTGTTTGTTTTTGCTGCTTAACTGAGGCATGTGATCTGAGCTCTAATCAGTTGGGTTGGCCACTTTTTTTCTGCAAAAATATATTTTTTCAACATTTTGTGACTGTAGATTGTGATCCACATTTTCATTTCAAGCTGGGAAAAAAAACCCCAAACCAACAAACCATAAATCCATTTTGAAACCATTCTGCCTGTTTAAGAAAGAAACATTTGAATGCTGGGGATCATGTCTCAAACATCTTAAAATGTAAATCCAGTCAGGAAAAGTCTCTTTTTTTTTTAAGTGTATTAGCAATGTTTTTTTTTTTGTGCCAGTACTTGCCAGTACTGCGTATCGGCACCTTGGCTGCCCCAGCTGCGGGAGCCCTGGAGTGAGAGAGGGGCAGGGGGCTGGGTTGGAGGAATCAGGGAGATGGTTAAGCACCAGTTCCTCTTTTTCTCTTTTTTTACAACAACAACAACAAAAAGCACTGTGTATTAGCAACTATGCTCCCTTTCATATAATTATTAAATTGTTACTTTTTCATGTACTTAATTGGGGTGCTAAATCAATAGTCGATTTTTGAGAGACATTCTAAATATGTCCTATTCACTCTGTCTGACAAGTTAGCTAGGCCTTTCATATTCTGCTAACTCTGTCAAGGCTTGCCTTTCTGATTTATCACTTACCTGCTGTTCCCTGTGCCTTTTGTTCTAGTTGTCATTTGGATTTCTTTCTTTCTTTTTTTTTTTTTCCAGTTTGGTCTTGCAAAGTTGTTAAACTTTATTCATATTGGAACAGATTGTGACATTCATGATAACAGAGGTTCACAACCTGAGGTCTGTGGACGTCAATGGGTACATGAATGTAGTATGCATAATGAAAAAAAAAGATAAAAATGATCATAGAAAATGTTTTAAATAAATAGAAAAGTTACAATAATTTATTATTTTATATTAAATATCTTTCAAAAACATTGGTAACTACTGCCTGAAAATCTATGTTGTGATTTCCTTTTTCATTTAATGACATGTACACAGAGGTTAGAATTGGCTTTGATGGGGCTCCATCAACAGTTTGGGGTGGTGATAGTGAGTCTGCACTAGTGAAAAGACTGGGAATCAGTCCACTGTAGCTTACATGATAAGTCAACTAACCAGCAGTGGTACACACTAGTGGACTTTTGTTCTTAAGATGGCTTTGTTGGTTTGTAGTGAGTCAGCAATATTTTGTTTGCTATATTTTTAGTGACACATGTCCTGTTAACTCTGTTGCTATTTGGATGTTTTCTTAATTTGCCATCTGTAACATATGAATTAATAAATGACGTAAAAATAACAAGGATGTGGTAGGGAGCAGCTCAGACATTTTGCACCTGAACGTAAGCATAAAAACAAATCCCCCTTTTTCTTAGAAAGTGCTATGTCCTTCAGACAGCTCAGGAATAACAGATGTTGGGGACTCAGTAGGAAGGTAGGAGGATGCTGGTATGTCACTCATGTCTCTTGAACAAGCTGCTGTGAGTTAGAGAACCAGAATTTCCATATAGATTTTGCTTAGTGTCTCAGAAAGAAGACGATCCTGAATAACGGGCTTCCCATCAAAACCAAATTCCTATCGCTCTCAATTTATGTTGAAGTTACAATTTTTTATAAAATGCCTCATGACTGCAATCTACTGGATAGTGAGCATCATTTGATACAGATGCATATTGTTGAGAACTATGTTGTATTAAATATGACTCCTTTGCATTTTAGAATAAGAAATATATATTGATTAAACTGTTTCAGGTAACAGAGTCTCGTCAGTGAAAGTGTAAGGAGCATTTGAAAAGCTCTTCAGTCATGATTTTAAATAGCTTCTGTGCATGCTCTAACAAGACACTAATTTGTACTTTGAGATGGGAAGATTCAATATCATTCTGAACTGGCTGTATATGAGGACTGCGTGCAAGGAGTTGGCAAGTGCAACAACACGCAATACAAAATACAGCTTCAGCAAATACCACATTAAATGAAACTGCAGCATGCAGCGTGCATTGGAGCAGAGAGAAAGAGTCATCATGTGATAACAAACATTAACAAAATGTTAATATAGTACAAAATCCACTCTCACACCTGCTGTGGTGCTGAAGTAGATTATACATGGCCATATCAAAGTAGCTGATGACTATCATTGACAAATATCTAGCCAACATTGAGAGACAGAGCTTGTGGATAGCAGAAAACTCAGACACACTGCAGAAGAGACTCAGACAAGGACTTTGACTGCCTGAGAGAAAATACAGGACTCAAGGGATGTGTTTACACTAGGAACGGACTTCAAAGTTAAATTTGAAGTTAGGCACTACTTCAATGTAGCCTGCAGAGAGTCTACATACATCTTCCCTTACATCGGAGGTAACTAAGTTCAGTAAAGGAGCTCAACATTAAAGTCTTCACTCCGTTTCCAGGGATGGAGTAGTGCCCTACTTTGAAGTTTAACTTTGAAGTAGGGTGTGTGTAGATGCTCAGCTTCAAAGACTGTTACTTCAAAGTTGTACTTCGAAGTAAGTAACTTCAAAGTTATTTTTGTAATGTAGACATGGCCAAGAAGAATGTACTGCTTATATTTCTTATTTTTAGTTTGTTAAGTTCGGTTGTTTGTCCCTTTATTGTCTACAAAAGAGTATGAGACATAAGAGTATTTTTGAATAGTTTCACTTTGATTTTATTGGGCTAACTTGTTTTTAAACACGTGTTGATTTGCTAAAGACAGTCTAGGATTCTAGACTGTCTGGGTGATTATTATCTATAGTCTATTGTCGGCGATAAGGAAAGTAACTTTTCTTGCCAACAGGGAGAGGAGAGGAACAGTCATCTTACCTGGAACACTTTGTCAATGTTGCTATAGGTATTACCAAAAGACTGACCTAAGCCAGTAATATGCAAAGAAAAAGCACGGGGACCACAAGGAGTGGCAGAATTAGGGGACTAATTGTTCCTCGACTTCTGTCCTCACAGGGGTCATTCACAGCAGTAGTCTTTGGATGTTGAGGAGAATCATTAAGATGATTCTTGAGGGAACATACACAGTACTTTATAGATTCTGTATCAAAAAAGGATATAGGAAAGGCTCTTTTTGTCTCCAAGCCCTATAATCCTATGTTGCAAAAACATGGAGTCCAGATATTTGTCCTGGTCTCTTAACACAGTTACTAATATTTCAATGGATAATTCTCAGAATAAATGGCTTCCAGCTATTGTACTTAGCACTGTAGTAAATTTTACCCCTTGTACAGTAATACTGTACGTACATTAATTACACATTAATGATCACAATAATTCCATAGAAGAGATCAAGCAATTTATCTGCATTTTACAGCAAAGTAAACAATGGCAAAAAGAATTAATGTTTTAACTTGAGCAACAGAGAAAGTCTGCATTAGATAAAGGCTAAGACTACACAAATCCAATAAAATCACCCTCACACTTCTCTTATGCCTTGGCGTTGCTTCTCCTCCCCTTGTGACATACTGTTGTTGGCTAGAAAAGAGTGTCCATAAACAAAGAGACAAAACTTAGAGTAATAGGTTTACCCTAGTTTGCAATGTAAGAGGACTATAAAGAAAAAGGCTTTTCAAGACTGCTCAGTAACCATAGCTCAAGACCATCTATGGGTACCAAAATTCCCCATATAAAGAATTCATTTTTTTTTTAATCTGCTAAGACTGTTTCTTTTATTCACAGTTCTTCAAAATCTCCATGGTCCAGAGGCAACTTAGATTATTAAGTGTAGTATTCTTTCCTTAAAAAATAGTATCGTTTGTTTTTCCCACAGTCTGAAAACTAGCTAGAAACAAAGGAAATGTGACCAAATGCTGCACTTACCAGTCCATTGCTAACCTCCCTTTTCCACTATGGGTATTAAATATGCTAGCTGGATGTCAGAACTTGCATAATTTCTGTGTGTTCACTTCAGCTTGGTGAAGGGCAGAGAATTTGACCCTAAACAGGCAATGAGTGACATCCTGGACTCAAAATCTATGTCTACGCTACAGAGTTTTGTCAACAAAATCCATGGAGTGTCCCAAGGCGTTCTGTTGACAATAAATTGGCAGAACATGGCACTTCTGTTGACAGCATTCTGCTGCTACCCCATGAGACAGAATGCCTCTTTCGACAGAGATCTATCAACAGAAAGCCAGTCTGGAAGTTCTGGGGGCCCTTCAGTCCACAGACAGGGCTTCCAGGACACCAGGCAGCCCTGTCTGCTGTGCTTCTGGTTGGCTATTCTGTCGAGAGAGTGGTTGGTCAGTACAGCCATTCTCCATCGACAGAGCGGATCTTGCAGTCCACTCCCAGTCTGTCCAGAATCCATCAATAGAGGCTTTGTCAGAAGATTGATCTAGTGTAGACATAGCCCTAGATATCAATGGGAATTTTGCCTTGACTTCAGTGAGTTACAGGATTCCAGTAAGTTGAAATTTTTTAAAGTTGGTTTTCAGTCCCAACGAGACATCCACCGTGAAACCTTCTTTTACCTAAATTCACATCCAGTGTTCTTGTTTTTGACTCCCCCATCTTATAAACTCTCTTATGGTTATTTGCATACAGTGTACAGCATTTCGTAATATACAGACATGTGCTCGTCACTTGCACGTTGTATATGTGTTCAGCAGGTTTTCTACTCGTATCTGTTCACCAGCAAGCACTTTCACAATGGACTTATCAAACTGTAGAGCTGTCCACAGTATCAAACTTTCAAGACAACTTTTTTTCCTTTTTTTCTTACTGAATCCTTCCTGAACAGAAGGTTACCAAAGGACCTGGCTGTGTGATATACACACATGCCCTAAGTGGACTGATCATGGACTGTCAGATAAAATTTTTAATTATTATATATGAAAACTTTAAAATACTATCAAAACAGGCACATCCTTGTTTTTCTGCATCACTGTATTAGAAAGTGACAGATGGACTAAGTTAAATACAAAGGTGATAGTTATTTTCGGGTAATGGCTTTTGAATTCACTTACATAATATTGTGCATACAGCTGGTGGGAAAATGTGATAAATGGTCAAAAGGCTTAAATGCTGGTTTCTTAAGACTGAAAAAATTAAAAAAAACTTGAGCAGCTCTATAGCAACTTTTGGAGAAGGGAGACGTTTTTAAATATCATTTGCATCTAAAAATGATATCAACAAAAGGAAATTTGAAAAATTTAAATTTCCATCAGCTCTAGTTGTGACTTTTGGTCAGTAGCCCATAGTTAGAGACTACCTAAGTATGTTCACTCATCCATATAAATGTCCAATCTTATTCTAAGTCCTGTAGAACTCTGTTACAGTGCTGTCTTGGGAAAGCAAGTCCTAGGGATAAATTGCATGTGTAAAATATATCCTTGTATCATTTGTTGCCTTTCAATTTCATTGATAGTCCCTTTGGTTTTTTTTTTATTATTATTATTATTATTATTATTACTATTATTAGGGGTGAACTGAAGCTCCTGATTGCCTTTTCTGTACTATCGTTATTTTAGGAAACTGTAACCCACTCCCTCATTTTCCGACAGTCACAATTTTTTCCACCTCTTTCTCTTGTGGAGGTCTTTCCATCCTTTTGATCACTTGTCCGGTCTGTTGTCGAACACCCTGTGTTTCTGTGACATTCAGTCAGGAATGGTCAGAACTGCATGCACTTTTCCAAGGGAGGTTGTACATTGATTTATATAATGTCATTGTATTCTTTTTCAGTTTTATTTTCTGTGCTATTCCTCTTATGTGGAGGTTTTCACTGAGCTGTCTAGATGATGCCCAGATATTTTCCTCAAGTGTTTACGGTTAATTTAGAACCTAGCAATGCCTGCATTTTCATCCAAGGATCTCAAAGTACTTCACAAGCATTACCTAATGGGCTATCACCATAGTAACCAGTGACTTAAGCTAACAGATAAGCCTTGCAGAACTCCTTTATATATAGCTCCTGTGTTTGTATAACTATTATACTAGCTTTAAAGATAGAGAAATCAAAGCTGACATGGGTTAAGTGCAATATTATGTGGTGGCAGAGCCAGAAGTAGAATCTAAGATGCCTGACCCTGACTTGTGCTTTATTCACTAGATCATGCTTCTTATAACTAGGAGGATTATTCATATTTCAGCTAGAGCATATCTTTTAGAAACAAACTTGATTTAGAAATTGCTAGTGATGGAAAATCCACCACAACTCGTAGAACGTACTTCTAATGCTTAATTACCCTCAGTGGAAATAAAGTGTACATTTTTAACAGTATGAAGTTTAGCTCTAATTTCTAGATCTTTATTATATCTTTGTCTGCTAAACTGAAGAAACTAATTCCAATTTTTCCCCATCATCTATGGATTTATAGGCTGTAATCAAGGCATCCCTTAATTCTCTGTTTGTTAAAATACATGTTGTTTTATTTTTGTTAAACTCCATATAAGGCATGTTTTCCAGTCTTTTAATCATTCTTGTGGATCTTCTCTGAAACCTCTCTGTTTGGCTACGTCTACACGTGAAGCCTACATCGAAGTAGCCTATTTCGATGTGGCGACATCGAAATAGGCTATTTCGATGAATAACGTCTACACGTCCTCCAGGGCTGGCAACGTCGATGTTCAACATCGACGTTGCGCAGCACCACATCGAAATAGGCGCTGCGAGGGAACGTCTACACGCCACAGTAGCACACATCAAAAAAAGGATGCCAGGCACAGCTGCAGACAGGGTCACAGAGCGGACTCAACAGCCAGCCGCTCCCTTAAAGGGCCCCTCCCAGACACACTTGCACTAAACAGCACAAGATACACAGAGCCGACAACGAGTTGCAGACCCTGTGCATGCAGCATGAATCCCCCGCTGCAGCAGCAGCAGCCAGAAGCCCTGGGCTAAGGGCTGCTGCCCACAGTGACCATAGAGCCCTGCAGGGGCTGGAGAGACAGCGTCTCTCAACCCCCCAGCTGATGGCTGCCATGGAGGACCCCATAATTTCGACGTTGCGGGACGCGGATCGTCTACACGGTCCCTACTTCGACGTTCAACGTCGAAGTAGGGCGCTATTCCGATCCCCTCATGAGGTTAGTGACTTCGACGTCTCGCCGCCTAACGTCGAAGTTAACTTCGAAATAGCGCCCGATGCGTGTAGCCGTGACGGGCGCTATTTCGAAGTTAGTGCCGCTACTTCGAAGTAGCGTGCACGTGTAGACACAGCTTTTATCAACATAACCCTTGTATTATAGATATCAAAGCTGGATACAGTATTCCAGCAGCAATTGACCCAGAGCCAACTAAAGAGGTAAGCCAACCTCCTTATTTCTCCTCTAGGTTCCTTTGTTTCCTCAGTTTCCTTCTGTGGTTCATGAAGATAACAATTCCTTACAGAGGGAGGAGCAAGGGTATTTACAATAACCTTATTCACTCAGGGCTTCATTCTCATTTTCTGTTTAGAAGGGCAGTTGTAGAAATAAGCAAAAATGTTGGAAAGGGCTAAATATCTTTATAAAACAAAATATTATGATATCAGGAACCCATAGAAACAACACTAATGCTTTTAAATGAAGGTTTTATTTGTCTCTGAGCTGCAAAAAGAAGGCACTAATGAGATATCATTTGAATTCTAACACCTGTTTAATGGCATTTTTTTCTCTTTCTCCAAAGAGTGGGCTGTTTATGAATGTTTGCAGTCTTCCAGTTGTACCTACAGGAATTATTTTTAAACTATGTTGCATATTTTTAAATATGTTTTATTTTACAGTGGAATAATATATATTGGGTAGCTTTTGGTGGTTTTATTATAGGTAATCGTGGTAACTATGTAAATTTAACTAAAAAAATTACAATTTGCAAAGAAAATGCATTAATCATATTTAGGAAGAAATGAATGCAATATTTCAAATGCAATGTTTTTATGAAAATATATTGACGTTTAGCTGATAATGCTAAGTTTAAGATACTTAATCTTTTTGGGTAATATGGCATGCATTTTGTTTACAGTCCATGCGGGCTCTGAGCAGGAGAAGATCAGCTCTGGCAAGAAGGTTCAGGGCCTAAATTAGACTTACCACAGTGGAGAGGACAACATTAAGGGACTATGGAGAAGGATTAAAATGGTACAAGCTACACACTTTGCATACATAGTCAAACTTTTAATTCCTTCATTTCTATATTTTTTTAGTAAAAGTAATTTCATGTTTATATAAGTGAATCCACTGAGGTAGTAGAAGGAGTAGAACTAGAGTGTTATTGGAAAATAACAGTTAATTAAGATCAAAACTTTCTGTATGAATGTCTCAGCTTTGATGAAACTTTCAATGAGATGGGTTTCTCAGATGGGACGGGGCACATGGGCCTGTAGGTGCTGGAACTTGGTGTGCCATGTCACTGGCTTCTGCACTGTGGCCAAAGTGATTTCCATTATAAATAAGGTTTACAGTGTGGTTCAGTGGCTTTCAGCACCTTCACTATGAAAATGGCTCCCGCGCCCCATTTGTGTGTTTGTCTGCCTGATTCAGAGCAGGGACTTCAACTTATTCCTGAGGGGTGCCCTAACCACTAAGATCTGGTAACCAGAGGCTAGTGACCAGCAAGAGCATGACCAGCTGGGAGCTGCAGACAGGGGGCTGCTAACGGGGGAGTTTGCCTGGGAGTTCGCCTTGCGGGGAGCCCCATATTATTATTTGATTTCTTTTTTCATAGTTTTATTTCTCTTCTGCACTTCAAATCAGCTCTAATATCTTCAGAACGAATTCTCTGAAGAAAGGAGAAAAAAATGGATAGTTATAAGTCTACTGACAAGTCAGCTGTTGTGACTGCATAGCTACGTCCACACATGAATGCTACATCGAAATAGCTTATTTCGATGTAGCGACATTGAAATAAGCTATTTCGATGAATAGCATCTACACTTCCTCCAGGGCTGGTGCCGTCAACGTTCAACATCGACGTTGCGCAGCATCACATCGAAGTAGGTGCTGCAGGGGAGCGTCTACACACCAAAGTGGCCCACATCGAAATAAGGGTGTCAGGAACAGCTGCAGACAGGGTCACAGGGCAGACTAGCACTTCCGGGGCAACGGCTAGCCGCTCCCTTAAAGGGCCCCTCCCAGACACACTCAGCCTGCACAGCACGCGGTCTGCAGAGCCATAGGCACGCACACCTTGGCGAAGCAGTATGGACCCCCAGCAGCAGCAGCAGCAGCAGCAGCAGCAGCAGCCAGAGGTCCACACAGCCGCCCCTCCAGGAGCAGTGCTCGCCCTGCTCAATGCCATGCAGGAGGCAGCTGATTACCTTTTAGTCACAGAAGAGGAGCTGCCCCCAGGGGAGGAGGAAGCAGCCCCAGACCCTGCTGTCTTCCCCCCACCACCCCACCGCACACACTGCCAGCTGTGGAGCTACCCCATGAGCACCAACTGGTGGGAGCGGCTGGTGCTCAGCGAGTGGGACAATGACCGCTGGCTCCAGAACTTTCGCATGAGCCAGCAGACATTCCTGGAGCTCTGCCAGTGGCTCACCCCTGCACTGAGGCACCAGGACACTGCTATGCAGCGTGCCCTCAGCGTCGAGAAATGGGTCGGCATCACTGTCTGGAAGCTGGCCACTCCAGACAGCTACCGATCCATGGGGCAGCAGTTTGGCGTGGGCAAGGCCACCACTGGGGCTGTCCTCATGGAGGTAAGAGGACCCACGGGGAGGGTGAGGCAGCCCTGGGGGGAGGGCAGCCCTGGGGGGGACAGCCAGACACACCCCTCACTGGTGCTCTCCCATGTCCTTTCCCTGCAGGTCGTCCGCGCCATCAATGCCCTTCTCCTCCACAGGCTCGTGCAGCTTGGGGACCTGGATGCCGCCATCGCAGGGTTTGCCAGCCTGGGCTTCCCAAATTGTTTCGGGGCTCTGGATGGGACCCATATCCCCATCCAAGCTCCGGAGCACAGCGGAGGACACTTCCTGAACAGGAAGGGCTACCATTCAGTGGTCCTCCAGGCCTTGGTGGACAGCCGGGGCCGCTTCCTGGACATTTACGTTGGGTGGCCTGGCAGCACCCACGACGCCCGGGTGTTCAGGAATTCGGGCCTGTGCCGCCGGCTGGAGGCGGGGACCTACATTCCCCAGCAGGAGATCCCTGTGGGGGACACCACCATACCCCTCTGCATCGTCGCAGACGCGGCATACCCCCTCCAGCCCTGGCTCATGCACCCTTACACGGGACATCTCTCAGCCAGTCAGGAACGCTTGAACACACGCCTGAACCATGCGCACCAGGTGGCTGAGCGCACTTTTGGCTGCCTCAAAGGGAGCTGGAGGTGTCTCCTCACCCGCCTGGATGCAGGCCCCACCAACATCCCCCAGATTGTGGGTGCGTGCAGTGCACTCCACAACCTGGTTGAGAGCAAGGTAGAGGCATTCTTTCAGGGCTGGGCTGTGGAGGCTGGCAGGGCTGACGTGCAGCCACCCGCTGCCCCCAGTCACCAGGTGGACCCCAAGGGGGTACGGGTCTGGGAGGCCCTGCGGGCCCATTTCGATGAGGCCACGGGGTGAACACTGGCAGGCCACCCACTGCACCCCCCCATCCTCCACAACACTCCCCGCCCCCACCACAGAGCACCCAAGAGCACACCCCCACCACTTTTCTTGCAAATAAAAATAGACCTGTTGTTTTTGAAACCACAAAACAGTGAATTCTCTTACTAATACAATCTATCTATCTATCTATATATATATATATAAAAAATAGTGGAACAAAAGGGGGGAACTATTTACATGGGGGGCAGGTACCATAAAAGAACAAGGGTCTAACACAAACTATATACAAAAATAATGGGGATATGTACAAAGGGGGAGATGGGGGGCCATGTCCTGGGCCCCGCACTCCCTACTGTCCAGCGCCTGGGGTTGGTGGGCGTGACCCTAGCCTCGGCCTCAGCCCTGGCCGAGGCTGGCTGGGGAACGGGTGAACCGGCAGATACAGCCGGCGGGTGTCAGCAGGCCCCAGGTCCCCCTCGGCAGAAGGCCCCTCGGTGGCGGACGGCGGTGGGACGGCGGGTGGAGCAGGCAGGGCAGGCAGAGTGGCGCTGTCCTGCTGGGGGGGCAGGGGCTGATGCAGTCTTCTGAGGGACATGCCACTGCTGTTCTTGGGGCCATGGCCATCTGGGCATGTGGAGGGCCCTGGTCATGTCTCTTGTCCCTGCCCCTCAACCCTGGGGGTGTGCACTGGGGGGGTACATACCTGATGGTCCGCTCCCACAGTCGAGGGACACCCTCTGGGCGGACGCTCTGCTGGAGATCCAGGACGGCAGGATTATTTGGAGCCCCCCCCCGTAGCTGGAGGAGGATTTCCCCTCCTCCTCCTTCGGCGTCCCAGAGGTGGGCTCCTTGGGGGGCCCCAGGGGTGCAGGGTTTGCCTCCGGCACAGACTCTGCCTCCGAGGCCTGCTGGGGCTCGTCGGCCAAGGTGTCAAGAGTGGCCAGCGGGGAGGAGGTGTACCGGGGGCCCAGGATTTCCCTGAGCTCCCTGTAAAAGCGGCAAGTGGCGGGGGCGGCCCCAGATCGGCTGGCCGCATCCCGGGCCCGGGCGTAACCCTGCCGCAGCTCCTTAACCTTACTCCTGACATGGTCAGGAGTGCGGGCAGGGTGACCCCGGGTGGCCAGGCCCTCGGCCAGCCGAGCGAATGCATCTGCGTTCCGCCTCTTGTTCCCCATTACCTGGAGCACCTCCTCCTCACTCCAGAGCCCCAGCAGGTCCCGGATCTCGGCCTCCTTCCAGGAAGGGCCCCGCTGCCTCTTCCTGGGCTGGCTGCCAGGCTGGGAGCCCTGGCTCCCCTTGGGGGGGCGTGCCCTGGGGGCGCTTGGGGGGGCTGGCGGGCTGCCATCGCAGCGGGGGGGTGTCTTGAGGCATGCAGGCTAGCCGCGTGTTACTGCTGCTGCCTGCACGCACTCTCAGCTTCCTGCACAGGAAGGCAGGGGGCGGGGAGCTTTAAGGGGCCACTACACATGGCTACCGTAGAGCTCAGGGGCTGGAGAGAGCATCTCTCAACCCCTCAGCTGATGGCTGCCATGGCGGACCCCGCTTTTTCGATGTTGTGGGACGTGGATTGGCTACACATGCCCTACTTCGACGTTCAACGTCGAAGTAGGGCTCTATTCCCATCCCCTGATGGGGATAGCGACTTCAACGTCTCACCACCTTCCGTCGTTGTCAACTTCGAAATAGTGCTCGCCACGTGTAGACGTGGCTGACGCTATTTCAAAGTTGGCGTGGCTACTTCAAAGTAGCCGGCACGTGTAGACACGGCTCATGTGTTACGTTTCTTTTCCTCCTGGAAGATAGCAGGAATTTCATATGTACCAAGTGCAAGCTGGTTGCCATATTGGAAGAAAAGGTTAGAGGATCTGAGGTGCAAATATCAACCCTTTGGTTCATAAGACTTCCTTGATGGAAGACCTCATTTAGTACTGTAGGCACAGCAGGCTGAGCGACCAATGAAGGCAGTACAAACCAAGGAAGAAAACTAGGAGCATTTAACCTACAGGAGACAAACACCAATTCAGTTTTCTCCCATTCCTGTAGAGGTAAGCAACCACTTTCAAGCTTCCTGACTGGGTGATATAGAGGAGAATGCTGTGTAAGAGAAGAGACCAGAGGAGATATCAGAAGAGATCCCACTGGCTGGAAGGCATGGGATGAGTAATCCTTGGGATAGCAGTTCAACGACCACCACCCCCCAAGAGAAGAAAATGGGTGGTGCTGGTCGGGGATTCCCTCCTAAGAGGGACTGAGTCATCCACCTGCCATCCAGACCTGGAATCTCAGGAAGTTTGCTGCTTACAAGGAGCTAGAATCCAGGATGTAACAGAAAGACTTCCAGAAATCATCAATTCTGCAGATTATTACCCCTTCCTACTTCTCCATGTAGGAACCCAGGACACAGCAAAGAATGACCCTGTGCAGATCACTGCAGATTATGTAACTCTGGGAAGGAAAATCAAAGAATATGGCATGCAAGTGGTATTCTGATCCCTCCTCCCTGCTGAAGGAAAGGGTCCAGGAAGACCTTGTTGAATCATTGAAGTAAATGCATAGTTGTGCAGGTGGTTTTGGAGAGAGGGATTTGGTATCCTTGACCATGGGATTCTATTTCAAGAGCAAGAATTGCTAGGAAGTGATGGGATCCACCTAACAAAGAGAAGAAAAAACATCTTTGCAGGCCGGCTTGCAAGCCTACTGAGGAGGGCTTTAAACTAGGTTAATCGGGGGACAGTGACCCAAGCCCTAAGGTAAGTGGGGGAGGAAGAAGGTACAAGAAAGGAGGACCACTCATGCGAAAGGAGAAAGTAGGCTAATCAGCATATTGTCTAAGGTGTGAATGCAAGAAGCCTGGGAAACAAACATGAGTAATTAGAGGCCCTGACACAGTCAAAGAAGTATGAGGTGATTGGAATAATGGAGACTTAATGGGATAACTCACATAACTGGAGCAATGTCATGGAAGGGTATAAACTATTCAGGAAGCATAGGCATGGAAGAAAAGGAGGAGGAGTTGTGATTTATGTGAGAGAGCAATATGATTGTCCAGAGCTCCAGTTTCTGGAGGAAGAAGAGACAGTTGAGTGTCTTTGGGTTAAGCTTAGAAGCAGAAGCAACACAGGCAATATATTGTTTGGTGTCTACTAAAGGCCACGTGATCAGGTGGATGAGGTAGACAAGAATTTCTTCAGACAACAAAGAGAAGCTTCGAAATCCTAGGTGCTGGTTCTCATGGGAGACTTTAATCACCCAGACATTTCTTGGGAGACCAATACTGCAGCACACAAACAATCCAGGAACGTTTTAGAGAATGTTGGGGATAACTTCCTGGTACAAAGGGTGAAGAAACAGACCATGAGCCATGCACACCAATACTGCAGCACACAAACAATCCAGGAACGTTTTAGAGAATGTTGGGGATAACTTCCTGGTACAAAGAGCGAAGAAACAGACCATGAGCCGTGCACAGCTTGATCTGCTGCTCACAAACGGGGAAGAAATAGTAGGAGAAATAGAAGTGGGTGGCAACCTTGACTGCAGTGATCATGAGATGGTAGATTTCAGGATTCTGACAAAAGGAAGAAGAGTGAGCAGTAAAACACATACCCTTGATTTCAGCAAAGCAGATTTTGACTCCCTGAGATAACTGATGGGCAGGGTCCCTCAGGAAGCTAATATGAAGGGGGAAGGAGTTTAGGAGAACTGGCAGTATTTCAACAAATTTTATAGAAAGCACAGGAACAAACCATCCCAATGAGCAGTAAGAAAAGGAAATATGGTTGGAAACCAGCTTGGCTTACAAGGGAAATCCTTGGCAAGTTTAAACTCAAAAAGGATGTGTATAAGAAGTGGAAACTTGGACAGATGAGTAAGGAGGTGTATAAATATATGGCTGGAGAATGCTGGGGAGTAATCAGTAACGCAAAAGCACAATGAGCTGCAGCTAGCAAGGAATGTGAAGGGCAACAAGAAGGGCTTCCACAGATGTGTTAACAATAAGAAGATTATCAGGGATGGTGTGGGGTTGTTACTGGATGAGGGAGGTAACCTGATGACAAATGATATGGGAAAAGCTGAGGTATTTAATGCTTTTTTTGCCTAATCCTCACAGATAAGGTCAACTCCCTGACTACAGCAGTAGACAATGCAGTATGGGAAGGAGGTGGGTAGCCCTTGGTGGTGAAATAACAGGTTAAGAGCTATTTAGAAAAGCTAGATGCACACAAATCCATGGGTCTGGATTTAATGCATCCAAGGGTACTGAGGGAATTGGTAGATATCTTTGCGGAGCCTTTGGCTATTATCTTTGAAAACTCGCAGAAATCAGGAGCGGTCCCAGGTTATTGAAAAAAGGCAAATGTAGTGCCCCTCTTTAAAAGAGGAAAGAAGGACAATCCAGGGAACTATTGACCAGCCAGCCTCACCTCAGTCCCTGGAAAAATCATGGAGGGAATCCACAAGGAATCCATTCTTAAGCACTTGGAAGAGAGGAAAATGATCAAGAGTAGTCAACATGGATTTACCAAGGGCAAGTCATGCCTGACCAATCTGGTTAGCTTTTATGATGAGGTAACTGGCTCTATGGACATGGGGAAGTTAATGGATGTGATATACCTTGACTTTAGAAAAGCTTTTAATAGTTTCCCACGATATTCTTGTCCATAAATTAAGGAAGTATGGATTGGATACATGGACTGTAAGATGGATAGAAAACTGGCTTGACAGACAGACTCATCGGGTAGTGGTCAATGGTTCCATGCCTGGTTGATGGTCAGTTTCAAGTGGAGTGCCCCAGGGATCAGCTATAGGGCCAGTAAAATTCAACCTCTTTATTAATGACCTGGATGAGGGGATGATTACGCCCTTAACAAATTTTCAGATGATACTAAGCTAGATACATTCGAGGAGTAGGGATAGGGTCCAGAGTGACCTAGACAAATTGGAGCTATGGACCAAAAGAAATATGATGAGGTTCAACAAGGACAAGTGCAGAGCCCTGCACTTGGGACAGAAGAATCCCAAGCACTGTTACAGGATGAGGACCAGCTGTTTAAGCAACAGCAAAGGACCTGGGGATTACAGTGGATGAGAGGCTGCATATGAGTCAACAGTGTGCCTTTGTAGCCAAGAAAGCTAATGGCATATTGGGGTGCATTAGGAGAAGCATTTCCAGCAGACCTAAGCTGCGTCTACACGTGCACGCTACTTCGAAGTAGCGGCACCAACTTCGAAATAGCGCCCGTCACGTCTACACGCGTCGGGCGCTATTTCGAAGTTGAAATCGACGTTAGGCGGCGAGACGTCGAAGTCGCTAACCCCATGAGCGGATGGGAATAGCGCCCTACTTCGACGTTCAACGTCGAAGTAGGGACAGTGTAGACGATCCGCGTCCCGCAACGTCGAAATTGACGGGTCCTCCATGGCGCCCATCAGCTGGGGGGTTGAGAGACGCTCTCTCCAGCCCCGCAGCTCACTGGTGGCCGCGTGGAGCGGCCCCTTAAAGGGCCCCTCCCCCGCCCTGACTGCAGGAGGCTGAGGGAACGTGCAGGCTCCTGTCTGCACACGCGGTGCAGAGCCTGCCCAGCCCTCAGCCCCTGCAGCAGCCATGGCTGCCCAGCAGCCCCCCCAGCGCCCCCAGGGGACCCCCCCCAAGGGCAGCCAGGGCAGCCAGCAGAGCCAGAGGACCAAGCAGTCTGGGAAGCGGCAGCGGGGCCCCTCCTGGACGGAGGCCGAGCTGTGGGACCTGCTGGGGCTCTGGAGCGAGGAGGAGGTGCTCCAGGTAGTGGGGAGCAAGAGACGGAACGCGGATGCGTTCGCTCGGCTGGCCGAGGGCCTGGCCACCCGGGGTCACCCTGCCCGCACTCCTGACCATGTCCGCAGCAAGGTGAAGGAGCTGCGGCAGGGTTACTCCCGGGCCCGGGATGTGGCCAGCCGATCTGGGGCCGCCCCAGTCACTTGCCCCTTTTACAGGGAGCTCAGGGACATCCTGGGCTCCCGGCACACCTCCCCCCCTCCGGCCACCCTTGACACCTCGGCTGACGAGCCCCAGCAGGCCCTGCAGCCGGGCTCCAGCCCGGAGGTAAGCCCCGCACCCCGGGGGTCCCCCCCGGAGGCCATCCCCGGGACATCACGGCAGGGGGAGGAGGAGGAGGAGGAGGGGGGCTCCTCCTCCACTGATTCCAGCCTGCAGATCCTCCTCCTGCCATCCCGGAGCAGCAGCAGGGCCTCCGACCCCCGGGGATCTCCGGACCATGGGAGCGGACCCACAGGTAGGTACCCCTCTCTGGTGGATACCCCGGGGCTGGAGGGGCGGGGGGAACAGAGATGTGTCCAGGGCCCCCCACACGCTCACATGGCCATGGCCCCAAGGACACCAGGGACAGGGCCCTCACAGCACTGCAGCCAGCAGCCCCTGCCCCCCGCCACCCTGCATGACAGTGCCTTGCCCCATCCCCAGGCCAGGGGGGAGCGGAACCTCGAGGGGCCCCCGGGCGGAGGGGGTGGGACACCCCGCAGCACCAGCAGGCGATGGAGTGGGGGGAGTGCCAAAGGGAGACCCAGGCTACAGATGAGCCACCCGAGCCGAGGAGCTCCCAGGGCCAAAGGAGGATCCTGGCGCTACAGCTGGCAGGTGACACCTGTGCCCTGAACAAACAGGAGGGAGGAGCCGAGCTGGCTTGGAATTGGGGGGCGAGGGCGGGGGCCACAGGTAGAGGCTAGGGGAAGGGAGAGCTGGTAGGCAGCCAGCCAGAGGAGGGGGAAAGCTGCATCGCAGAGGGGCCCCCCCTTGGGGTCTTCTCCCCACGACGAGTTGGAAGGACTGTCTCTTCCGACAGCTGGTGCTGTCACTCCTGGGAGAAACTGGCCAGCTGTGGCCTAAGAAACCTCTCCTGCTCTCAGACCCTGCGGGCTGAAGTGAGAGTCGCTCCCACCAGGGGACGGGCTGCAGGGCAGGGGGACCCCTGAACCCCATCCATCACAGCAGCATCTCCCGGGGACGGGGATGGGGAACCTGCAGCACAGGGCGGGGGGGGACAAAGGCCACGGCTCGGGGACGACACTAACGCCTGTCTCCATTCTTCTTTCCCCCCTCCTCTCCTGTGTCCTGCACCTGCACCGGCACCATCCGAAGGACCGGAAGAGAGCGCCGGCGAGGCGTCGGTCGTCCCGGAGAGTCCTCCGGGACCCTCGCTCCAGGGAAGCCCCCCGGCCGAGGAACCACCGGCCCCGTGGAGGGCAAGACGGCGGACCCCGCGCCTACTGCCGGCGGTGGCCACAGACCCCCAGCTGCTGGCCATCCATCGCCGGCAGCTGGAGGTGTCGGAGCGGCAGCTGGAGGTGTCGGAGCGGCAGCTGGAGGTGTCGCAGCAGTACATCCGGCTGCAGGAGCAGGCGCTGGCCTGGCGCCGCGAGTCATGGGGGGCCCTGGTGGACACTGTCAACCGCCTGGTTGATTTCCTGGCCCCCCATGCCGCGCCAGCCGCGCCACCACCCGCCATGGCCGCTCCTGCAGCCCCACCACCAGCTGCTGCAGCCGCCGCCGGCCCGTCCGCCGTCGCCCCACCACCTCCCCGCGAGGGCCACCGCACCGAGGGACCCCTGGAGCCACCCGAGACTCGCCGGCGCCGATATCTTCTGGTGGAGCCCGCTCCCACCCAGCCGCGGACCAGACTGCAGGCCCGCCGGAGCTCCCGGCCGGGAACGCCCACTGGGGGCCTGTAGGGGGTGAGGGGCCCGGGACGTGGCCCCCCCCCCGATGGACAGACTTTGGGGACTGGGTGGGTGGGTGCTGCCCCTGCTTGCCCCGTCCCCCCTGTAAATAGTTCTCCCCGTTCTCCTCCCTGCTTTTTGGTTTCCTTTTGTGGATGGCGCACCCTGCTTGGAGTTTATTGTTGTACATAGTTTTATTTGTGCCCATCTTGCTTTTGTTACATGTTTGTCCCTCCTTTTTGCTTTCCCTTTCACATGTGTATATTTTTCTATTTCAAAAAAAAAAAAGGTTCAGCCAAAGAAAACATTTACGTTCACCCACAAGTTCGATCTGTCGTTTCTCCTGGACAAGGGGGGGGGGGGCGGTGGGGTGCCCCATGGTGGTGTGGGCGTTGAGGCAGGAGTGTGGGGGAGGAAGGGGCGGGCAGTCGGGGGCCTGGGCAGAGTTCACCCCGTGGCCTGGTTGTCGAAGTGGGCCCGCAGGGCCTCCCGGACCCGGGTCCCCTCTGGGTCCACCTGCCGACTGGGGGCAGCAGGTGGCTGGAGGTGTGCCCTGCCGGCCTCGGCGGCCCAGCCCTGAAGGAAGGTCTCCCCCTTGCTCTCGACAAGGTTGTGCAGGGCGCAGCAGGCACCCACAATCTGGGGGATGTTGTTGGGGCTGGCATCCAGGCGGGTGAGGAGACATCTCCATCGTCCCTTGAGGCGGCCGAAGGAGCGCTCCACCACCTGGCGCGCACGGTTCAGGCGCGCGTTGAAGCGCTCCTGGCTGGCGGAGAGGTGGCCCGTGTAGGGGCGCATAAGCCACGGCCGGAGGGGGTAGGCCGCATCCGCAATCATGCAGAAGGGCATGGTGGTGTCCCCCAGAGGGATCTCCCGCTGGGGGATGTAGGTCCCCGCCTCCAGCCGGCGGCACAGGCCCGAGTTGCGGAAAACCCGGGCGTCGTGGGTGCTGCCAGGCCAGCCCACGTAAATGTCCTGGAACCGTCCCCGGCTGTCCACCAAGGCCTGCAGGACGACTGAATGGTAGCCCTTCCGGTTCACGTATCGGCCTCCGCTGTGGTCCGGGGCGCGGACGGGGATGTGGGTCCCATCCAGAGCCCCGAAGCAGTTGGGGAAGCCCAGGGTGGCAAAGGCGGCAATGGTGGCATCTGGGTCCCCCAGCCTCACGAGTCTGTGCAGGAGCATGGAGTTGATGGCACGCACGACCTGCAGGGAAAGCACATGGGACAGCCCCAATGAGGGGTGAGCAGGGTGTGCATGGCCCTGCCCTGGCCCCCCTGGCCCCCCTGGCCTGCCCTGCTCTGCCCTGGCCCCCCTGCTCTGCCTTGGCCCCCCTGGCCTGCCCTGCTCTGCCCTGGCCCCCCTGCTCTGCCCTGCTCTGCCCTGGCCCCCCTGGCCTGCCCTGCTCTGCCCTGGCTCCCCTGCTCTGCCCTGCTCTGCCCTGGCCCCCCTGGCCTGCCCTGCTCTGCCCTGGCCCCCCTGCTCTGCCCTGCTCTGCCCTGGCCCCCCTGGCCTGCCCTGCTCTGCCCTGGCCCCCCTGCTCTGCCCTGCCCTGCCCTGGCCCCCCTGGCCTGCCCTGCTCTGCCCTGGCCCCCCTGCTCTGCCCTGCCCTGCCCTGGCCCCCCTGGCCCCCCTGCTCTGCCCTGGCCCCCCTGCTCTGCCCTGGCCCCCCTGGCCTGCCCTGCTCTGCCCTGGCCCCCCTGCTCTGCCCTGGCCTCCCCCTGTGGGTTCTCTTACCTCCATGAAGACGGCCCCGACAGTGGCCTTTCCGACGCCAAACTGCTGCCCCACGGATCGGTAGCTGTCCGGAGTGGCCAGCTTCCAGACAGCGATGCCGACCCATTTCTCCACGCTGAGGGCACGCCGCATGGCAGTGTCCCGGTGCCGGAGTGCGGGGGTGAGCCACTGGCACAGCTCCAGGAATGTCTGTCGGGTCATCCTGAAGTTGCGGACCCAGTGCTCGTCGTCCCACTCCCCAAGCACCAGGCGCTCCCACCAGTCGGTGCTGGTGGGGTGGCTCCACAGCCGCCGGCGTGTGAGGCGGGGGGTGGGGCGGGGTGCTGCAGGGGTAGGGGCTAAGCCCTGCTGCCCCGGGGGCATCTCCTCCCCTGGGGCAGGAAGGTGCTCAGCTGCCCCCAACATGACAAGAGCCAGGGCAAGCCCTGCTCCTGCCAGGAGGGCTGGCTGGACCTCTAGCTGCTGCTGCTGCGGCTGCTGCTGCTGCTGCTGCTGCTGCTGCTGGGGGTCCATAACTGCGGCGCTCGGGGTCTGTGTGCCTATCTGGCTCGTCAGACCGCGTGCTGTGCAGGCTGAGTGTATGTGGGAGGGGCCCTTTAAGGGAGCGGCTAGCTGTTGCCCCGGAAGCGCTAGTCCGCCCTGTGACCCTGTGTGCAGCTGTGCCTGGCATCCCTATTTCGATGTGTGGTACTTTGACGTGTAGACGTTCCCTCGCTGCGCCTATTTCGATGTCGGGCTGCGCAACGTCGAAGTTGAACATCGACGTTGCCGGCCCTGGAGGACGTGTAGACGTTATTCGTCGAAATAGCCTATTTCGATGTCGCAACATCGAAATAAGCTATTTCGAAGTAGCGTGCACGTGTAGACGTAGCCCTAGAGAGTTATTATTCCCCTCTACTTGCCTCTGGTGAGGCCTCATGTGGACTATTGTGTCCAGTTCTGGACACCCCTACCCCCTCAGTATGGAAAGGATGTGGATGCATTGGAAAGTGTTCAGCGGAGGGCAATGAAAATGATTAGAGGTCTGGAGCACATGACCTATGAGGATAGTCTGAGAGATTTGGGCTTATTTAATTTGCAGAAGAGAAGAGTAGGGGTGATTTGAGATCAGCCTTCGCCTTCCTGAAAGGGGGCTCTAAAGAGAATGGAGAGAGACTGTTCTCAATGTTGACAGATGACTGAACAAGGAGCAATTGTCTGAAGTTACAGAGGGAGAAGTGTAGGTTTGATATTAAGAAAAACTATTTCACCAGGAAGGTGGTGAGGGACTGGGATGTGTTACCAAGAGAGGTGGTGGAATCTCCATCCCTAGAGGTTTTTATATCCCAACTTGACATAGTCATGTCTGGGATGATTTAAAAGGGGTTGATCCTACTTTAGGCAGGTGGCTGAACTTGATGACCTTCTGAGGTCCCTTCCAGCCCTAGAATTCTATAATTCTATGATATTTAATATTTTGGGGTGTGGGGCTCCCTCACATAACTGAAGGGTTTCAAGTTCATTCCAATGCAGAACCAATTTTGGAAGACAGTGGGTTATAGTCCAATCATAAAATGAGAGAACTGGAGAATAAAACTACCATACTGAGGACTATAATAATGATACCTAGTTCTTCAATGGCAATTTTAATCTACAACTAAAAAAACCTTCACAAAGAAAATAAGTTCCATTAATGGGGAAATGAGAAGGGACATTGTTTTGCCCCACGGTCACCTCTCAGGCCAATGTCAGAACTAGGCATGGAACTTTGGTTTCCTGCATTATAGTCCAGTGAGCTGTCCAAAATGTTATGACAACATGAGTGTTGTAGTAAACAGTACCACTGGTTGTTTGCTGTGAATGCTATGGGAGGATTTCCCAGCCATAGGGATTAGTGTAAAGAATCACTTGTCAGAGGAGGAAGCAATCAGACAAATGGAAAAGGCAGAATGTAGTGTGCAAGTGTATTGGACGGAGTGGGTACTCCATACCTCAAAGTAGCACCCTGTAACCTCAACATTTATTACTGGAACAACATCTGTAGGACAAATACTTTGACAGGAGATGGGTGGTCCCAGGGTGAAAGGTAATGCCACCTATGTATAAAGGAGCTGTAATCTGATTGTATCATCTGCCAGTGTGAAGCATTGTTTGATTGAAATCAAACTTGCTTAGACTGAAAGTTTAAATATGTATTTATTTTTCATTTTCTTAAGGTAACTATCTCTGACCTTTATGCCTACCACTCATACTCACTTAAAATCAATTTGTCTGTAATTAATAAATCTGTTCTAAATTTTACCTAAAACACTGCGTTTTGGTTGAAGAGCTTGGGAAAACTCAGCTCAGGTTAATGAGGACTATTGCATGTCCATTACCCTTTGGTTGACTCAGAGAACTAAGTCATTTACTTCAACTTCTTTGGCTTCTGACTAGTGCACGATAGTACAGTTCTGGGGTACAAGATTGGGGAGCTGTAAGGGAGTTGGCTGGAGCTCATGTGCAACTATTGCTGGTTCATGTGTGACTTGGATTAGGATGTGTCCCTGCCTGTGACTCTCTGTGTAAGTATGGTGCCTGTCAGAGGTTTGTAGCTTGACATCAGCATCACAGTTTGAGAGACAACCCATCTGGTGGGCTTGGAAGGCTCAGAGGGACCACAGATCAGGTTGGACCCTGCAGACCCTGTTACTGGGATCACCAAAACTTGGAGGTTTGACAAGCTGAAAGTGTGACAGACGAGCTGTTTGTAAGTTACACTAAGGCTACATCTACATGACAAGATAATTCAAATTTATTAATATCCATTTTGTAACACTGGATTTTAAAAATTCGAATTTGACTGTCCTCACCTCCCCACGTACTCCTCATAAAGTTGATTTATTGCTGTCATACTCAATCATCAACTGTTGCAGCAGTGCATTGTGGAACCCTGTCCCAAAGTTCCCTCAGCCCTGTAGCATTCTGGGTACGCTGACTGGTATTTGATATCATCTTCCCACATTGCATTGACCTCGTTCCCCTCAGTGGTAAGCAAAAGTCCATTCTTCTGGGGGAAGGAAGTAAACGTAGTAGGGCATCAACAAAGATCACCAAAGTAACAGGATTCTCTTTCTTCCATAACTGAACTGCTTTTTAAAACTGTAACTGTAACTGAATTATCAAAGATTTTATAAAAATCAGTAGGTGTGTGTCTTCTCAACTGGCCCTCCACTGACAGTCCCCCCACCCTTGATTGCAGCTGACCCCTGAGAATAACACAGGGACAAAGAAAAGCATGAAGAAAGAGTAGATAGTAAAGTTTTTGAAAAAAAAGAGAGTTGCTGAGGGGAGGGTATTTGTCTTCCCAGTCCATGATACAGCATCTGTGCACAGACTGTATTCTTAACTGACCCTCCACCACTCTCCCCTGCATGAAAAGAAAGAGAATAGAAATACTAGGGGAAAAAAAAGATATTTAGCTTCTCTCCCAGAAAATCTTTTGTGGATGTGGAGTGTGGGGTGTGTGGCTCAAGGGCCATTTGAACTCTTCCCCCTGGGGAGCAGCCAGGCCCCACAGTTTGTAGCTGCTGGGGGAGACTTACCTCCAGTGGCAGCTAGTCTCCCAGGTCTTTGCTGGGGTGGGGGGCATGGTGGGATTCAGTGAAGGGCCAGTTGAACTAGTCCCCCTGGGGGGCTTCTAGTTCTCTCAATTCATAGTCACCTGGGGAGACTTCCCCCAGTGGCAGAAAGATCCCAAAATATTTTTGGTGGGGGGCCAGCTGAAGCCGTTCCCTTGGATGGCTGCAAGCCCCTGAAAAGCTCAACCACCGGGGGAAACTATCCTCTGGCAGTTGCAAGCCTCCCACAATTCTTAGCTGCTGAGGGAGACTTCCCACTCGCAGCAGAAAGGACCTGAAAATAATCTTGGATGGGGCAGTCCCCCCAGCAGCTGCAAGCTCCTGAAAATCTCTGCAGCCGTTGAAGCTCTAACTGTGTGCAAGCTAGGACATGGTGCTGCCTGTCAGCACAGGCAGCACGGAATGGCAGGCATGTCCTTTTATTGGGTCAGGGGCTACCCACATGATGCAGATGAGCATGGGAAAGACCCCAAATGCATTCCACCTGTTGGCGGGAGGAGTACACAAATGTAAGCCACTGAGAAGAATTTTCTTGGCCTCTTATGAAAGCAACAAAGGGTCCTGGGGCACCTTATAGACTAACAGAAAAGTTCTGAGCATGAGCTTTCGTGAGCACAGACTCCATCAGATGCTGGTCTTATGAAAGCATGACTCTCACAACAGCCTTGTTGTCAACATGGTGTGGCAGGGCAGCAGCTGGCACCAGACAGCACAGAAAAAAGTGCGAAGTGCTCAGCTAGCAAAGGTAGAGAAGGATCCATGAACTCCCTGCAGGGGCTATTTGTAATGGATAGATGCACTCACAGCACTAATAGCAAAGCAAGACATTTCTCAGGCTCTCGTACAAACATGAGCCCACAGCCACAGGCTTCCTGATCCCGATTAGAAATTCACAGTCTTCCTGTTGCCTAATTCCCGTGCACCTGGAGAGCAGTGGCCAGAGCGGAGCACTGTGGGACATTGTGGGTTACATATGGGCCACCTCTGAAGGCTAATAAATTAGATTTTAAGACATGGCACGCCCACACCGGCCTTTATTTGAACTTTTTAATTCAAGCTAGATGCTATATCTAGCTGGTTCCAACGATGATATGATATTCATATTAGTGTTCCCTAAATCAAGCTAATGGTATTTTTAGTGAAGACAGTCTGTTAGCCGGTGGCCGGGTAATGTGCGATGAGGTACTCCCCTGGGTCCTAAACAACCCAGTTTTTTACTGTTAGAGCAGGCAGCTCCTAGCACTCTCACCCACGGCCAGGCTGTAGTAACCAAACGGTTAAAGTTCTTTTTGTTGTGCTAGCTGTGTTGCAGTGACAAAAGGATAACTGGGTCAGGCTTAGAGCTTAACTAGTTACAAGTTTATTAAGCTACAGTTATAAGCGTGTGGTTACAAAAGGCTATTGTTTACTTCTTATATGCCAGCAAAGTACAGGTGTTAACAAGTTATGTTACAATCCAATACAAAGATGTCTGTTACTATCTAACACAATGATATCTTGATACAACGACATCTAGTTACAGAGCTCTAATTCTTTAGCTGTGCACAAAAAAGTCGGAGACCTAGCATGGGTGTATCTTACCCTCTCTGCGTCTCTTGATACCAGTGTAGCCAAGCCAGATCAGTCACTCAATTCCGCGGAAAGACGAATACAAGGTTGGGTGTCCCCAGTTGTGGACCTCGGGAGGCAATCACCTGACCCAACCAGCAGGTAGTTGGTGGAATGCACTCAAAGTTAGAGTTCTGCTGGACACATCTTTTATACCCCTTTTTGGGTTACGTATTCTCTTTCTTATCTAAGGTGCCAGATCATACTGGTCTGTCTTTGTGATGCCAGTTTGTTACAAGGGCATTTCTTACTTAATATGCACTTGTAAGACAGGAGATAAGCAATTTAAGAGTACAGGACATTCTGTTTGTGTGGGCGGGGCACTTGCCCTTCTGGGATGGTTGTGTATGTGCATCATATCGATCAATGCCAGCTGGGGTGATTTCTTGAGGGTCCCCCCGCCTCTTGTTGTCAGTTTGGCCTGTTAGCCTTTTATCTGTACTTTCTGTCTCTCAGGGTCACGATAAGCTAGCACATCTGGGCCTCAATGACGGCATCAAAGACTGTGCTGTCAGCAGCCGTTTCCATGCCCTGTGTGCTTCCCAGTGGGGGGGGGGGCAGCGAGCAAGCTGGCTTGTAAGGGGGAGACTTTGTCTGGCTACACAGTCACGTGGTTACATCAAGCTAAGTGCCTTAAATTTGAATTTATCTCATAGAGTAGATGTAGCCTGAAAATAAACAACAGCCTTTGAATGAAGGTAAGAGCAGGTTCTTATGTACCGTATCTACTGGAGCTGCCTTTTGGATTTTACTTAAGCAAATAAGACTCTTCTAAAAAGACGGAATGACTGAGCCCTGTGTAAAAACCTGTTTCTCTGGGCTAAAGTGTTCTGCACATTATGAGGACGAAAAGAAAGTTTGTTTTGTATGTGACTGAATGTTTTGTTTCTCTTACAAAAAAAAAAAGTACAAAAACCCTCATACCATTTGCTATAATTCTTGCCAGTTTCAGCTGTTCTGTTCAGCAAATATAGAACTGATTTTGTTTTAAATTTATAGTGGATTGTATTTCTTTGTATTTTACAGACTGGTTCAACTCCTGAGTCTTCGATGAGACTGCAGGTCAAAGACAGGAGCTTAATCAGAATGTTCTGTAATTATCCACTGGCTTCATTCAGACTGGATGATGTGCATCTTACATGGTGCTAAAGGAAACAAGTGTATTCATTTTCTATCCAGTTCACATCTTGCATTATAAAAGCTAAATATCCATTCTATAAATAGAGATGAATCAGCAATCCATACACTATCTGTTCATCATGCACCTTTCACAAGGAGGATATTATGGTGACTGGAAAGTTCTCACAAAAATAATATGGAAATCCGGAACTTGATGGGAAGTGTCAGAGAGCTTCTTACTGTTATTTACCTTATCAGCTTTTGCTTTCTGAAATCAATGGAAGGGCATCAAGTTCAGCTAATCCATATTTCTGAGTATGAAATTGAATTTATAGTCTGTAGTATGTTGACTACCGCTCGCATTTAAGGCATAATTGATTTTTATTGAGAAGCCAGCAGGCACATCAAAAATTTCCACAAACCACAAGGATGTTAAATTTTACCCTGTTTAGATAATAGTGTTGTTTTATTTATACTTTAAAGTGAAGCTTTTATATTTATATCAGCAAATGCTGTGGAAGTGTGACTGATGCCTTGTGAAACCATCAATCCATAGTTCTGTGAAACTCTACTGTACTGAAATAAGCAACTTTATATTCCGAAGGTTGGTTTGTTTTAAGAATAAATGGAATAATAAATCTGCACAGAAGAAATCATTTCATATCATGTAGCAAAGTTATTTTTCTTCATTCCAAAATAGAGCCAGCACCACTATTTTTCCATCCTGCTCTTTCTCCTTAATCGTCTCCATTTTAGCACTGTTTTTGAGAGTCCTTTTCCTTTCATCTAAAGAGTAATGGTGTATCTGATTTTAATTGCTTATGGATAACTGGCTGCCTAATCCATAATACCAATTCCAGTTTCCAAGGTATTGACTTCCTTGCCTTCAGGTCCTGAGGTATCTTAATCACAGACTCAATTTTAGTACCAACAAGCGTATTGTGGTGACTTTCTTCTCAGCCAATTACACCAGCACTGATTTTACTTCCTTCACTCACTTTTACTCCTCTAATTTTTCACACACATTCCTGCATTTGCCTACATCAGTGCATTAGATATTAAAAGTTACACATACCAATTTAAGAAAAAGGCAGGAATGCCCTCAGAAGGGGTGTTATAGCAAAATAGCATCTATGGGAATTTTAAAGATAAGGCAATGAGCATTGCGTGTGTGTGACTGAAGAGTGTTCAGAACAATTTGTCAAATGCACAGATTTACACAACCATAAGAGAATACACATCAGACTCTTAGAGTAAAACCACCCAAAAGACGTCATAGACTTTTCACAGAGACAGATATTTTCAGAGCTGTATATGACAGGTACAGGCACAAATCCTGTTAATAATCAAGGGGATTTCTGCCTAGCCCTGTCACCTACCACTATGAAAACTTCACCACAAACTGCCTACACACAAACTTTCTCAGCTTTCTTTTTCCTCTATTTCTATAGGGTTCGTGAGTTTGAGCTCATATATTCTAGGATCCCTTTTTATTTGCAGAGAATTGTTAGCCAAAAGTATTTCTTCTACATCTAAAATATTGCAGACCAGCATGGAAATTTAGTTTGTATCCCGGGCTGCCGACCAGACCTGGTGATTTAAAATGGCCTGGGTCTTGGGGCTGCTGATGCTACTACCGCAGCAGCAGCAGGCAGTTTAAATTGCTGCAGGATCAGGGTGGCAATGGGGGCTGGCTGGGGGAGGCAAGATGAGGTGTGGGAAGTGCTGAAGGCTGGCTGCTCCCAGCACTGCTCCTTCCTCTTAAGGCCTCACCATTTTCAGGGAGCCCAGAGCTGAGCCCTCCCCATGCTGTCCAGGGCCAAGTGAACTGTGGTGCCAGCCTTGTTTGTAATTAACAGAAACTGTAGCATTCTAGAAGAGAAGGCCCTTTGTAAATAAAAATAGCGTGTTTGCTTTAATCTAAGAAGAGGTACCAGTACTCAGCCAGCTCCCTTCCCCTCCCTCTCAGCCAATTATATGGCTGGGGCTATTAAGGTGCCGGTACTCAGTGCCAGCAAGTACCAGCAAAAGAATTCCATGTGACAAGGTAAGAAAGTATTACGCCCATTTTACAGAAGCGTAGAATGAGACACAGGAGATGCGGCACTCAAAACTATATGAGGCTTTTTCAAAAGCAGAAATACAGGTTGTACCTCCCTCATCCAGGACTGAACAAGAGGATTTGCCAGAAAGGGGAAGTCAGGTGCCCCAGCTTACCTGGATGGGGGCTCCCCTGCCGGGCTCCCCTATGGGTCTGCTGGTTTCCCCCACCCTGGCCAGGTTGCCTGCTGCTGCAGTCAGTTCTCCACTGTGGAGCTTCAGAACTCTCCCAGCTGGGGTCATTGCACATGCAGGGCTGCTGGTGGGGCTCCCTGCCTCAGTCAGATCTCTTATGTGGGGTTATTGGTGGAGCTCCGCACTGCATTGCTGCCGTGTACCCATGGCTGTGGGACTGCTGGTGGGGCTCTGTGACCCAGCCGTCTCCCCATGGCAGGGCTGCTGGGTTGCCTGGGCCCTGTCCAGGTTCCGTGTGTCTGTGTGGCTCCTGGCAGGGCTCTGTACCACATCTGGGCTCCCCGCCACAGGGCTCCTGGCAAGGCTACCAGCAGTGGCTGGGTTCCCCACAGAGGGGATCCCCAGCCCTAGCCAGACTCCCAGAAATGGGGCTCCCTGCCTGGCGGCTACACCTGGTGCTCCCCAGATTGGCTGCCGGCAGGGCTCCCTGCCACCAGCAAGGCTCTGCTGCACCCCACACAGCTGGAGCTCTCTGGTCCTGGTGCCCTCTAGTCCAGCAACATCCATGGTCCTGCTGGAAGAGGGATGTTGCCAGATGAGAGAGTTCCAGACAAGAGTTTCAACCTGTACAAAGAAAGGGAGGCATGGTCTTAGCTGATATAAATACATGCAGGTACTCTGAAGTCAACACCAGCTTAGCATTTGGCTCCTGGTTCCTGCCCTTCCCCTGCCCCTGCCCCATCCCAAACCCATACAATGTAGTGAGAAGTGACTTGCCTAGATTACACACAGCAATGTAATGAGAGATCTGGGCATAAAACACAGGACTGCTGCCGCTGCTGCTCTGGCCTTACAACTAAAGTTGTTAATATTATGGTAATATCAAGGAGCCTCAGTCACAGACCCCATTGTGCTAGGGGCTATAGAAACATAAAAGTAATAGTCCCTCCTCCCAATGGCTTGTACTTTACGCATCCAGCAGAAGACAATATATGAATATAGAAAGTCAGGGGAACTCAAAAATAATAAACAAAGTCATTACTTGGACAGTGCTGTTTTTTCCTATAGTGTCTGCATGTCTCAGGAACTCCTTTTCATGCACCTGAAATGCCCTAGTTTTTCCACTCGAGCCATTTTTAACATATGCACAAAATAACTGTTCAGGACATATTGCTGCATGAAATAGAATTTGTACTGTCTTCACCTAAAACAAACAGTCATCTGGCATGTGTTCAGTTTGATGAACAATGTTGGAAGGGATGAGTAAAGCTGCATGATGCGTATACTTGGTCACAGCTAATCTGCTGGTCAAAGGCAATGTCCACACAGGACTGCAGGCATAGACCGAATCCTGAGAGTTATCAGCAGTGCAAATCCTCATGTGCCACGTTATTAGCTTATAAAACTACCCATTCAGCTACATGTAAGAGGGTAACCATTAGCAGAAACATTGTTCTTGGCCCACCAGTGGATTATTTTGAGGTGCAGTGCAGTGAGGGCTATACTTAAAATCAGGAATGCAGCACTAGAATAAGAAAATGGGTAGGGAGGGTGGGAGTCCATTGTAATTCACCAGCCTCAGGTCTTGGCTCCAGCTGTGGCTTAAGGTCCACCTCACGTTTGTCAGGGGATGCTTTCTCAACTGGTTCTTTGGGCTTAAGGCAAAAAATTGCACACTTCTTGTTCTCCACATTCCCTGCTGCCTCCTCATCCTGGTTCTCATCTGCATTCTGATGGAGAATGAGGCCAGCAGGATTAAGGAGCAGGTCATGAGCCCTTATCTGTGCATCCTTGACAATTTGTTGAACAGGTGTGTTTGATGAGCCCTCCCAGAGCAACTGTTTGAGTCTTTTGATGTATTATACAGGAACCTTAGGTGCTTTTTGTGTTGCAAGACGTGGACCAGCATCTGCTTAATGTCTCTGTGAAATTTCCCAGCACAGGTGTGTGTTCCTAGTGTTGTGGAAGACGATGTATTCCAACCACATGTTGATCGGCACTCAGGTGTGATTGTTGGCCAGGCAGCTGATCCTGGAACAGAATACAGGTTCATCTGTACTGATCACAGGAGTTTAGCAGGAAGCGGCTCTGATGTGGTCAGCCAAGCTCACTACTATTGTTGCAAATATTACTTGTTTAAGGGTCAGGCATACAACAGGTCAGTGCATTGTAGGAATTGGGTGGAAGACTGTTGAGACTTGAGATGGGATGCACACCCATATTTCCATCTACACTGTAAACTGTCATGGGTTCAGGGTCAAGCAACGAGCACCCAGCCCCAGGTCCACTGAACAGCCCCAGAATTATCCTACTCCTGAAAGAGTAGTGTATATCTGGTTGTAAGATTCAGCTCAGGATTCCCACTCTTCTAAACATGCAGCACTTAGGAATCTTGGGCTACAGTGAACACAAGGGGAAAGAACAGAGGTTCAAAGATGCAAAGTAAGAATATTGGAAACAGGTGGTTATATATAAAACAAAATAGCAACAGACTTCCTACAGCCTAAACTAGTAGGCAGATTTAGATAAAAACATGTCTATCTTTTCCACCACCCCCATGAGTTTATAATTCAAGCTGGGTGGAGAACGTTCTCCTATTCTATGAGAGCTGGAAAAAAATTGATTTTTTTGTTTACCCCGCCTGGAATCAGGACAAAAAAGGAAAATCAACCTTGAATTTTTTCAGCAACTGATAGTTTCACAACAGGTTTGGATTTGTTCAGTGAAAATGTTGTGTTTCTATTTTTTAATCCTTTCAACTAAAGACTAACTAAAATTTCAAAACACATTTGTGTAGAACCAGAAAATGAAATTTTTCATTTGGAAAATATCTAAAGATGGTTCAACAAAATTAAAACTTTTTCACAAATAATTGTAGAATGCATAGATTTCATCAAAATGATTCCTTTCCCACAAACTGTTTTGGTTTTAAAGAATTGACATTTTCTGATGGAAAAATGCATTGTTAGAAAATTCCTTAGCTCTTCTACTTATGTTTTTTCTCATGTAAACTATATTAAGGAGCATTGCCCACAAGTATCGGTATGTGAGCTATTCCCTTACAAATACATGGCAGCATGATGAAACCAAGTAGGGAAGACATTTCTGTACGAATACAATCTAGATATGTCATATTAACAATTTTCTCCTCTATCAAGGGGAAATGTTATCTGCATTCATTTTCACAGAGATGATCTGAAAATTACTGATAAGATGAATTTGTGCCCATCATTTTTTGTAAAATTTTTAATAGTTTGAGAATAAACTTAGAGTTCCCTGTAGTAAAGAATGAACCATTATTGGAAGGGAGAGGAGTAGGCAGTGTTAGATTTTCAAGCAATATGAGCTTCTTCCTCCCCCATACTCCCACCCCACAAAAAACCACTTACTTTTTTAGAACCTTTCAAGTAAATTTTAGAGAAGATACAGCCTTTCCAGGCAGAAGAACAAGTATAACTATGCAAAGACAAAACCCTCTGCCATTTTTATTTTTGCTTTTGTATATGTAATGTCACTGTCCTTCTGCAAAACCAATGCCTACCATATTTGCAAATTAGATTTTGCTAACTGTGCACCAGGCTTCAATTTAACCTATATGTAGAAATGGGTGCAGACAAAAAGGTTGGATCCTAACACCTCTATATTTGGATATAGTTCAGATCCCTTTTGATTCATTTTCTAGTATATTGATTCTCTTACCTTAAAAATGTTTGAATGTAGTCAATTTGTTTTTAATATATTTCAATTCTCTTCTAGTCACAAGCATTACTGAAGCATGACAAGAATGGCCTTTTCTTTCACAAAGGAATACACAATGCATTTTACTGCAAGAAGAAAAGGTATCACTATAGAAAACTCTGTTTAATGCAACATTGTGGTTGAGGTCTTGCATATACACAACTCAGGAAACAGAGTTGTATTTTCTAAAGCAAACCATATCTTGCTCCCCTGGGGCAAGCACAGTATTTTCCAGTGCTGAAATGTACATGATTAAAATATACAATAGATTTCTAATGTATATATTCAAAGTGATCAAATTTTTGATAGAGGAACCATGGAATGAATTTCATGTTTGTGTGTTTAAATTCTCAACCACAGTATATTGTTTTTACATTGGATTTCCTTGTTAATAGAGAGAAAAGTAAAACAGAAATGTGATTAATCATATTTTCAGATACACACATTATACAAAAAGAAATAATTATATGTTCCAAGAAATACATCTGACTGATGAGGATTTCAAACAGGTGCTTTGAGGCATATATTTCATCGACAGCATTATTGGATATTAAAATAAATGCAGTAGGTAAAATTCTACCCTTTGCTACATCTGTACAAACCTAGTGACACAAATGTTATAGTATGAGCCTACTGGAAGACAGTGTCCAGCCTACTGCAAGTATGTGTATGTATACATGTCTGGAACTCTAACACTGGCCAACCAGGTGTCAGTTCATACCAAACTATGTTCCCAGTAAACTGCATGAACTTTCAGCAGCAGGGAACCTGCCCAACCTGCCACAGGCAGACAAAAGGTGCCTCCCCCCTACAGCTCTCACCCAGCCCAGCCAGCACCTGCCATGGCTGGGGGAAGGGAACCTTCCACATGGCCCCAGCCATGAAGCTGTCATGGTCAGGAGATGGTGTCTCTGCCCCTCCAGGTGCTCCTGCAAGAAGAGAGAGCTGTGATCCTCTCTCCCCACAATGGCCCGTCAATCCCCACATCCCTCATCTGTGCTGCCACCCCAGAGCCCACACCCCCAGCTGGAGCCCCCACACCTGCGTACCCCATTCCTCTGTCCCAGCCCTGAATCCCTGATCCCCAGCTCCACAACAGAGCCCACACCCCCATCTGGAGCCCACACACTGCTGCATCTCAACCCGCTAGCCCAGCTTTGAGACTCCTCCCACACTCTAAATCCCTTGTCTCCACCACCACCATGTGATTTTTCCCTGTGCACTGATATGGGGGTGATGTGTGACCTCCATATTGGTGCACATAACAAACTTGATTGCACTGTTACCTAACAGCTCTGTGTTCTTGGAAAACCAGGGCATAGTCCTCATGGAAGACTCCCCACCACATTCTCTGCTTGAACCAAAGCCAATACAAAAAGCAATGAAAAGGCAAGGGAAGACACACCTATATCCTCTGGCGTAGGATGACAGGATTAAAGAAGCAACCCTAACCCCACCTGCATACAGGATGGAGACCAGAGATTCCAAAGCAAGAATTGCACTGAACTGTGGGATAGAGAAAGCAGGAAAGCAGTGCCTGATGGGAAATCTCTGTTTTGGACACTAATGAAGCCGTGTCTGCCCACACCCAGATCAGTAATTATCAGACCAATTTTAGTAATAAATCCTCAGCTGGGGTCCAAAATACCAAAACAGACTAACTACATGATGAACAGATTTTCTGGAGCCTAAGCTATCGTGTGCAAAGACTCGCTTCATTCTATCTGTTAGTCTATAAGGTGCCACAGGACTTCTTGTTGTTCTCAAAGATACAGACTAACACGGCTACCTCTGTGATAATTATATAATGAGATCCCTCAAAGAACACAGCCCATAGCACAGTATGATCAGTTTCTATTGTATAGCCTGAACAGAATGACTTTGGAATACTCCTTTGAACCATCTACTTACCCATAAACAAATCTTTTTCTCTTCAGATCATATAAAACTTTCACCATTTATTCAGGATCCCTTCTTGAACTGTTGTTTAATTTTTCTTCCCCACTCATGCTCAAGTTCAGTATTCTGATGCAATGCATCTAAACTCTACATCAGTATGATTGGGATTTAATCTTTTCCATCATGCTGGGGCCTCTGCTCTGCCTGTTTCCATCACTCTGGGCCCACACCCACCATCACCATCTTGGAATCCTGATCAGTTCAAGCTGCCTGACCCTGCCTTATGTGATCAGTTATGATTTTCCAGTCCTAACATTTATAATCAGATTTGAGTTAGGTTTAATGCTGTAAGGCTATGTCTACACTAGTGCAAATCTTTGAAAAGGTCATGCAAATGGCCATTTCGAAGATTACTAATGAGGCTCTGAAATACATATTCAGCACCTTATTAACATGCCGCCAGCCGTGGCTCTTTGAAATTGCCGCGTTTTGCTGCCAGAAGGCTCATCCAGACAGGGGTCCTTTTTGAATGGACCCCGTCAACTTTGTAATCCCCTTATTCCAATTTGCTGAAAGTTCCTATTCCTATTTCAAAGTTCCCAGGGTCCTTTTGAAAAGGACTCCCGTTTGGATGAGCTGCGCAGCAGTGAAACGTGGCAATTTCGAAGAGCTGTGGCTGGTGGCATGCTAATGAGGCAATGAATATGTATTTCAGCGCCTCTTTAGTAATCTTCAAAATGGCCATTTGCATGGCCATTTCAAAGATTTGCGCTAGTGTAGACATGGTCTAAGTCTGTGGCCACACTTGGCCAAAACATTGAAATAGCCATGCAAATGGCCATTTCGAAGATTACTAACGAGGCATTGAATTGAATAGTCAATGCCTCATTAGTATGAGGAAGCTTCCGGATGTGGCGCTTTGAAAGCGCCACTTTCAAACTTGAACAGCTCAGTGCTGCTACAAGGGGGTCCTTTTCGAAAGGACCCCATACATTTTGAAATCCCCTTATTTCCCTCAGCTGAGAGGAATAAGAGGATTTCAAAATGTGCAGAGTCCTTTTAAAAAGAACCCCTGCGTAGCCATGCCAAGCCGCGAGGGTTCGAAAGCAGTGCTTTTGAAGCACTGTGGCTGGAAGCATCCTAATTCTAATGAGGCACAGAATATTCAGTTCAGCTCCTCATTAGTAATCTTCAAAATGGCCATTTGTATGGCCATTTCAAAGTTTTGGACAAGTGTGGCCACAGCCTAACTGTTTTGTTGATGCCCCTTATGTGGTTATTATCTGGAAATAAATGCATTTAGTAGTTAAGCTGGTTGCTTTTCTCTCTTTCTTTAATAAATGAGCATACTTCAAATGGGCAAATCCGGTAACTCCACACATGGAAGAAGTTAGAGGGAACACAATGCCAAGGATACTAGCCCTCAACTGAGCGGTGACCAATGACTAGCTGGAAACCTGCCTGTCTCCTTTGTCTCTTAATGTTGTTAAAATATATAGGAAATGTATAAGAATGTGTTTAATAAAGTCCTTGTAAGTTGCTGTATACATAAATGCCATTTGTAATATCTGCATCCCATATTAAAAGGTCCAGTATTTGTTCTGTGTTTGTAATAGTATTTGTTCTGAAACTGTAAATCTCTACAGGTAGGAGTGAAGCCTTACCAAGTGTGACATACTAGTTTGTCACAGGAAGTATTACCTTCTGCCACAGAAAAGAAGGCTCATAGATGCCAGACAAACCCCTAGGGAACAACAGAGAACAAAAGAATTTGACTATTTCTCTGAAGCCCATGAAAAGGAGATATGCATGAGGATGGTGGAAGAAGGGAATAAAAATCTCTGACAGGAAAACCCTGGATCTTGATGCTGTTTAGGCTCTGAGGGGCAAGGATTACTAAGCATAAGCTAAAGATTGCTCGTGCTTGTCCTGGGCTAGCCCCAAAGAACTTATCAGACTTGCTTATTGTAAAAACTTCTACCATGTTTGCAACCTAAGATTCATTTGTGCATGTATGTTTAGCTGTTTTAAACTTGTAAATAATGCTCATATTGTTTTTCTTAATACCTATCACGATGATTTATTATAGGCTTCCCTATAACATTTTTGGTATGAGAGCAAAGGCAAGATTGTTCTAATATAAGTGGCCCTTTGGGACAGGAGGTAACCTGAACACTGATTTTTGTTGTTGAAGACCATCTATCACAAAGGCATGCTTGCCAAGTTAGATTGGAAAATCTAAGACAGCTATCTGTGATTCTATATTAAGGTTGTTATAGTGCTTGAGGAGTCTACACTTGATGCTGGGTTGGTGAAATCTAAGTTTAGAATATTCAACCAATATGAGATTTGTATCCTGATTTGTAACAGTCTGCTCTGCGCTAGGTGCTCATACGCTTCAGCCAATCCATACATCTTGAAGTTCTGTACTTATGTTTTTTTTTAAAAGGCAGGGGACATGACTTAGTCCCCATATGACCCATAATAAAAGGAGTTTTAAAATAAATGTTATATGTTTCATTTCATTCATATATATTATAATGATATATCTATATCTATATCTATCTATCACTGCCAGTGACTTCAGAGGAAATTGCATGAGTTGATGTAAGCACTTTAAGCGCTGTCCCGCCCCCGCTTCATGCTCAAACTATCATTTTTTTCAATTCCAGTTATGGTCAGAGGGTGCTAAGAATAGTGCTGCCCTCTCCTCAAGAAAGATATGGGGCATATGCTCAGCTAATGTAAATGATTGAAGTCAAAGATCCTAAGAAATGTACACAAGCTAAGATCCTGGGAGAACTTAGTTATGTGATTAAACTTTCACTTGACACGTTCCATTTCTTTATTTGCTTTGTTAACAGTTTTATTCCATCTGCTTCACCTCTTCGGAGTAATGAGCAGACAGTGACTTTTATATGGAAATATCATGCCAATAGTTTTTGTTCTATAAGGGAAACAAATGGTCATGTGATTTGTTCACACTTTCCGTATACATTCTACCAACTTTAAAGAGATTTATTTTCCTTTACCATTAATATCCCCCCAGAAATGTAATGATGTTTTATGTTTGAGTGATATATTTTTGCTCTATGGATATCACCAATAAAAATGTCAGTGCCTGTTTTGGACACACTACTGGGGAAAAAAGGTGAATGCACTTGCACATCCTCTCTCTCTCTCTCTCTCTTTCTCTCTCTCTGGGTATTTCTTTTTTCTGTCTTTTTTTCTTCTTCATAAAACAGTAGATAATAGCTTCTGGCTAGCCTTCAGCCATGAAGAGCATGTAACCAGATGGCCTTTGTTTGAAGGTCATTTTCATAAGAGACATATCAGCAATACCTCCAGTTGTGTATTCTTTGTAGCTGTGACAAGGAATTGACACAGGGAAAGACTCTGGAATAGAATCATGAAACTGGAAGACCTTCAAGAGGTCATGCAGTCCCTCTCATAACAGAACCAAGCACCCTCTAGACCATCCCTGACAGGTGCCTGACAGGTTTGCTCACCAAATGTTTGTCTAACCAGCTCTTAAAAATCTCCAACAATGGAGATTTTACAACCTCCTTAGGCAATTTGTTCCAGTTATTAACCACCCTGGCAATTGGGAAGTTTTTGCTCATGTGTAATTTTAATAGATCTATTTATAAGAAGTCAATATGTAATTTTCAAAATCAGAGTCAATGATAAGAGGTCAAATTGCGATGGGTACAACAGATATTAGTGTAAGAAAACGACTCTCAACATGTTTTTCTCACATTTTGTATTGGAGCTCTGAGCAATCATACTGCTCTTTATACAGTGCAACTCCTTCACCTTTTCTCCCATCCCTGTCCTTCCTGAACAGTTTATATCCTTCCATGACAGTGCTTCAATCACTATTGCAATCACATCATAGTTCCTTGACCATGCCAGGACTTCCAATTCTTCCTTCTTGTTTCCCAGGCTTCTTGCATTTGTTGACAGACATCTAAGATAGCTAACTGATTGCTCTGCTTTCACAGTATGGGTCAGGGGTCCTCCTCTGTTGCACCTTTCTTCTTATTTCTTCCACTATCCCACTTTCCCACTTACCTCAGGGCTTACATCACCCTCCCCCAGTGAACCTAATTTAAAGCCCTTCTCACTAGGTTTGCAATCCTGCAGGCAAAGATGCTCTTTCCTCTCTTCGTTAGGTGGATGACATCTTTAAATCCTAGCAATCCTTCTGCCCAGAACATCATCCCATGGTTGAAGAATCCAAAGCCCTCTCTATAATGCCAAACACACATTTACTTCCAAAGTTTGATAATCCCTACCTGCGCCATTTCCTTCAACAGGCAGGATGGACAAGGACACAACTTGTGCCTCAAACTCCTTGATCCTTCTTCCGAGTGCCACATAATCTGCAGAGACCTACTCATGGTCATTCTTGGAAGTATCATTGGTGCCCACAGGGAGAAGAAAGATGTGGTAGCAAACTGAGGGTTTGATCAATCTCAGAAGATGCTCACTGATGTCCTGAATTCTAGCTCCAGGCAAGCATGACACTTCTCAAGTTTCCCAGTCTGGCTAGCAGATGGATGACTCCACCCCCGTTTGGAGGGAGTCCCCCACCACCACCACCAGTCTCCTCCTCTTGGGAGAGTTATCAAGTAATCCCCATTCCTAAAACAATGCATCCCACACTTCCTGAGGGTACACGCTGGAGTCTGAATCACCAGGAATTCTGGGGACAGAGAATCCAACACCCTCTGATTCTGTGAATGTTGGATCCTCCTACTTGAGGGTCTGGAGATGCTGGTGGCTTAGTGTAAGTGAAAAAGCTGTTTAGACATAGATTGTAACATTGTAAAATTAAGCCTTATAGCATTAAAGGCTGATTTATTTTGTTACAATTATTTTCTGCTTCTGTTATTTTTGCTTGATGTCATTTAAATCTTTGTTCTGTATTTATAAATTTATTCTCAGTTTTACTATTAATTATCTCAGTCTTGTGTTTAAGATAGAGCGTGCCATCATCAAGCCAGCAGCCAGGTGTGTATGCGGTCTCTTTGGAGGCAGCAAACAATCATTTCTCCAGGTGTCTACAGACAATGCAGAAAGATGTCTCTGGGGAACTCAGGAACTATGGTACACTGAATGAGATCTACAAGACAAGATTTAAACTGGCAGAGTCTTGTGGAGCTTGTGAGGCAGACAGACTGGTATGGCAGAGACCTGGTGTAACCTACATGCCTAATATCTTTAAGAGCTCTACAAGGAGAAGAATGAATTGTCTGTGTGTCATTTTCTAGGGAGATAAGTTTCTGGAACTGTCTGTAGTATTTTTGCACGTACTCATAGACTCCTTGGAAGGAAAGCAATTATGGTGGCTGCTTTACAAGAAGACATGTGACCAGGGTTGGGAAAGGCTCAGCCACAGCAATAGAAGGCATTTTGCAGCATGTTAATATTAGCGTTAACTTTCTAACTATAAAGCCCCAGCAGTGTTAGTTACAGAAAGGGAAAAATGAGAGGGGAAATAATTTCTTTCATTTTAGTTATATGCCATAAATGTTTAATTCAAGTCACGTTGTTTTAGTCAAATTGTGTTAACCTGTATAACTCACCAATTCTTTTCTTTCTTTATGAATGTGATGATTGTCATCTATATTTTACTATTCTTGGTCTTGTGTTTTTCTTGTTAAGCAGTTAGTGTGTGTCTACAAGGGAGCCCACCATCGAAAGAGCAAAATCGAAATTCAGAAATCGATATACCGTCTTTCGAAAGAACACGACCACATGGCAAACACAGATCACAGTTCTGACCCACTCTTTCGAAGACCCCATCCCATTATTTTGAAAGAGAGTGTCCACACTTGTACGAGCACTCTTTCAAAATAAGGAAGGTAGAGATGCCGTGGACAGGGTCGCATGGCTGCCAAGTCTTTCTGGGGCCCGCAGCCAGCTGCCAACTTAAAGGGCTCCCCTTCACCTCCCCAGCCCTGCACTAGCCAAGGCCTGCCAAGCTGCCAGGAGCAACACAGGACCCTACCGCAGCAGCACCATGGCTGACGACGCCCTGCTCCTCGCACTGGATGCAGACATCATGGGCACCGTTGCCCATGTTGTCTGCATGGTCGCCACAGCCGCTCCCCTCCTCCTCGGGAGACAGAACAGCCCCCCTGAGGACACAGAGCACGCCCAGCCTGCACCCCACCCCCTTGCACCCCGGCATCTGTGGAGCCACCGCAGCAGCACGGACTCGTGGGAGAGATTGGTTCTGGGGCAATGGGATGACATTACCTGGCTCCAGAACTTTCTCATGAGCCGGGACATCTTCCAGGAGCTGTGTCACTGGCTGGCACCTGCACTGAGGCATCAGTACACCACCATGAGGCCTGCGCTCCCCCTCAAGAAGCGAGTTGCCATTGCAGTGTGGAAACTAGCCACCCCGGACTCCTACCGCTCAGTGGGTCACCACTTCGGGGTGGGCAAGGCCACTGTCGGAGCAGTGCTCATGGAGGTAAGCTGGGCCCAGACCACACTCGCACCATAGGAAGGGGAAGGGGGCCCATGGACACAGTGACCCCTCGGGGGTTGCCAGCCGGGGAGGGCTAGAAAGTGGGGTTGCTGGCTGCGGGGGCAGGAGAGGGTCGCCAGCTGGGAACACCCTGCCACACCCTCACAAGAGTGCACAGCCTCCCTCCCTACAGGTTGTCCGTGCCCTGAACGCCATGCTTCTGCACCGGATCATCTGTGTTGGGGATCTGGACTCCGTCATCGAGGGTTTCTCTTTGTTGGGGCTCTCGAACTTCTTTGGTGCAGTGGACGGGACACATATCCCCATCAGCGCCCCACCACACAACTGGAAGGGCTACCACTCGTTGGTCCTCCAGGTCCTGGTGGACCACAAAGGCCGGTTCATGGACATCAACGTGGGCTGATTGGGGTGAACCCACAATTCTTCCACAATTCTGGCCTGTGCCGGCATGTGGAGGCTGGCACCTTCATCCCCCAGTGGGAAATGCCAGTTGGGGACACCACCATGCCGCTATGCATAGTTGCGGATGCGGCATACCCCCTACTGCTGTGGCTGATGCAGCCCTATACTGGCCACCTTGACCTCAGAAGGGAGGCCTTCAATGCCCACCTCAACCAGGCCCAGCACGTGGTCGAGTGGGCCTTTGGGTGCCTCAAGGGGTGGTGGCGGTGCCTTGTTGCCCACCCCAAGGTGGGGATACGAAATGTCCCACAAGTGGTGGGTGCCTGCTGTGTCCTCCACAGCCTTGTGGAGGCCAAGGGGGATGCCTATATCTAAGGGTTGGCAGCTGAGGCCACCATGGGGTTCGAGCAGCCAGGTGCTGTCGCCCACCGCCAGGCAAACTGCAAGGATGTCCGGATCCAGAAGGCCCTTTGTGCAAGTCTCGCCCCAGGGCAGCACTGAGCACCTCAATGCCCACACCTCCCCCTCCCCCCATACATCCACCCCCCAACACATGCACCACCACCACCACCATGCCATGCCTCCCTCTCCTGGGACCATGGGACGTGGGTAGTGGTGCACAACATAAACCTTTAACAATAATAAACTGTAAAAACTGGTGGAAAAGTTCAACTATGTACAATGTCGGGGGTATAGGGCGGATGCTAGAACTGGGAGAGGGGGCCTGAACTCAGAAGGCGGAGGGGAGGGAGCTGGAACTGGGAGGGTCACTCGGGCAAGGGGGTTGTGGACTGAGAGCCATGCCGGCCCAAAGATCCCCTTCCCCTGTGGGAGCAGGTACCGCAGCGGGGCCAGGATGGGGCAGGGAGCACCGGAAGGTACGGGCATGGTGGGACAGCAGAGGAGGCATCTGTGTGAGGTGGGGTGGAGGACTCTGGGGGTGAGGGTGTGGGGTGGGCAGGGGACCCTGGGTGGGACCTTTCTGGGGGGTACCCTGTGGGTGGCTCAGGAGATTGGGCAGCTGAGGGGGGGGTGCGGAGGGCCAGGATCCAGGCCACATTGCCCACGTGCTCCTGTAAAGTCCCACGAATGGCATCCAGGTGGGACACGAGCCTGTCTCAGGCCTCCCTCCGCCACTCCAGGTCAGACTCCTCCAGCTGGAGCTGGCATTCCATAAGTTCCGCCTGGCGGAGGTTGGCAGGGTCATCCACTGGGTGATGCTGTGACCTCTGGCTGTGCACCTGGCATAATGATGCTGCTGAGGGTGCCCAGCCTCTGTCCGATGCCTCTCGGGTGCTCTCGGGGACCACCGACGCCGATGGACTGCGTGGGCCCTCACTTGCTGCACCTGCAAGGGGTGATGGACAGCATGTCAGTCTCCAAGCAGGACCTCATCCCCATTCCACCCGGGACCCTGTCCCCTTGGGGCCCCGCCTCCCCAGACCCTCCCAGGGCCTGGCCATGTTGGACATGGCACCCCTGTGGCATCAAGTGCACACAGGCTTCCCCCCTGGGTGGAACCATCCCCGGCTGTGGGCTGGCCTGTGGGCATCCCACTGGGCAACTGGGTGCCTGGAACTGTCCACAGGTCCGCATGCTGGGTCATGCTGGCAGGTGCAGAGGGTGTGTTCCGGGCGGTGGCCGGCCGGGGTGTGTGGCCCTGGGCCTCTGGGCTTGTGCCCAGGCCACTGTCAGGGGTGCCATCCCTGCCCTGCCCGCAGGCGTCCTGGCCCCACTGCGCACTTACTCGGGGGGACTTCGAGGATCTCTGGGGATGCCCGGCTCCCTGTGGCCCAGCTGGACAACCACGAGGGGACACCGATGACGAGGTCACCCTCCTCTCTGGACCAGTCCTGGGTGGTGTCTGCCTCCTGGCTCGGGCTGGCTGGTCCTGGTTTCTGCAGTTCCTCCAGCTTGGGCTGGTCTGCCGAGCTGTCCAGGACCACTTTTGGTGGGGAGCTGTCCCGGGGCCCCAGGATGCTATGGAGCTCCCTATAGTAAGGGCAGGTGGAGGGGCCTGCTCCTGAGCACCCGGCCTTGTCCTGGACCTGGGCATAGCCTTGCCTGAGCTCTTTCACTTGGCTCCGGACTTGCTCCGGGGTCCACTCCAGGTGGCCTTGGCTGGTCATCCCCTAGGCAAGGCAGGAGAAGGCAGCAGCATTCCTCCGCTTTACCCCCATCTCCCGGAGGATCTCCTCTTCCCTCCAGAGGCCCAGGAGGTCTCCCAGTTCACGGTCCATCCAGGAGGGACCCCTTTTCTTTTTTTCAGGGACAGACCCCTGGGAGCCCAGTGGGGGCTCTGAGGGGGGACCCCGGGGCTCAGTGGACTGCTGGGCGCTGGCCGGGGGACTGCCAGGTGCTGGCCATGTGCCTGTCACTGTGGTCACATGCGGCTGAGAGGGTGTGCTGCCTGGAGCTCGTGCTTTCACAGGTTGCCCACTCTCAGCTTCCTGCCACGGGGTTTCTGGGTCTGTGCAGCTTTAAGAGCAGCTGGACGCATAGGTCATACAGCTCCGCTTGGTGGGGCAGGACATCTCCGCACTTGGTCTGGGTGCTGTTGTGGAGGACTCCTCTTTTGAAAGAGAGGGCTGTGGCGTGTCTACATGTGCCTTCTTTGATGTTGTTTTTCGATGGGTGGCGCTTTTCCCATGCGGGATCAGGGTCTAGCTTTCGATGTCTGGGCTGCGTTCCTTCAATTTCACATCGAAAGAGTGCATGGTACGTATAGACACTCACTTCACTCTTTCGAAAGAAGGCCAATCTTTTCGAAATACTGTGCACATGTAGACACACTCATATATTTAATAGTGACTGGTTGGTCAGTTAGTTAGATGAGTAGTTTATTGAGTGATTCCACAGGTCAGCAGAAGAGGAGAAAGAGACTGTGATAGTTCTGACTGGAGATTTCTGTGAGCCAGAGCAGGGAAGCTATTACCGCTGTATTTTTGACTCAGCAGACTGTGCAGAGTTGATGATCAAAGACTTTAACTGAGACTCAGGTGAAAGTAACCTCACGACTACTTTTGTCATGCCACTTTTATTGATTGCCTCATAACATTTTAAACTTATTCTAAAACTTTGTTCTTTTCAATGAATGCTATAGTTAAGGTTATGTTCAAGTGCATTTTAGTATCCCCTCACATGCTCACAACTGCCTGAAAAATGTTCCTTTTTTTGACATTTTCCATGCATGCCAAAATTTCCAAATTGATTGAATTGTTTTCATATGATGCAAAGGTGAAAGAGCAACACCATATTCTGCTTTGGAAAATATACCAAGATTTCCCCCCTTGCACATGTATGTAAGTCAAATGATTTTGCTCCCTCAGGACTAATGTACAGGCAATTAATTGCCTATACACTATATGAAATATATGTTAAGCTGAGCTTTTTTGGATGTAATCCTGCACTGCATCCATATAGACAAAATATTGCATCTGACAACAAAAAGAAACCAAATGGGTAGCACAGCCTACCCAAATGGATCACAGTGTGGACTCACAGCATCTACTGGCTATTTATGTGGATTAGAGTAGATCCTATTTCCACTGATGTCAACGGATGTTATGATATTGACTTCATTGTGAGCATTATTAAGCCCAGTAAAAATATTTACTAGTAGCTACTAAAGCCTGCATTTACCAAAAGTTCCCACATAGTAGTATCTAAGATTCAGTAGCTATTTCTGATAAGCTTGATGAAGATGAACTGTTCTGAGTGATAACTGTTGGTAAATACTGAGGATGAAATCTTGGCCTTGTTGAAATCAATAAATATTCTGCAATTTACATTAATAAGGCCAGGATATCCTCTTGACTTGACAACGGTGGTCACAGTATTTACTGTAGAATACCACAATTGGAGAGACATTTGACTCTTCATCTATGAAAATACAAAGTTAAACCTTCAAAGAAAGTGATATTTTCCCCACTTTTTCTTAGAACTATCCAAGCAGACCCCGCTCCCAAGCCTCATGGAAATTTAACTTGCAATTTTAATTATATTTGGAGAATTTTGGTTTTACAGTTACATTATGTTTTATTTAGGGGCAGATTCTCCCCTGCACTGAAGCAGTTCTGTGAGATAAGGTCATCTCCAAGCTGATCTAACACTACCTTACACTGAAGGCTCTTTGTCTGTGTGGAACTCTGCTAACAGTGGGTGCAACAGGCAGAAATGTCCATCTCTTTTTCCACATTATCTTGAAAAGTCTTCCATCACACTCACAAACCAGGGATACTATTGCAGTTCCATTCCCCTTTTTATATTTAGCATAAAATCCCAAGCATGAACTGAAATGAGAATTTTCCAGTCCTTCCACCTTGATTTTATTTTTCATAATTTTATGCTTTAATCACGGTTATTCTACATTCAGAATGTTCAGGCTCTAGTTCCTTTATTTAGCCAGACTGCCAAAGAGAGATACCTCTATTTCTGTGGTCTGTAGGACAGATGATTTCTCCAGTGATACAAATCGCACTTTAGAGAGAGGCTAAGTTATGTGTAATTGCTGCTATGATAAGACTGTACATACAGCCAAAGTTGGCCACCCACACGCTCTTTGGAGTTAGTATAGGATGTGGTAGATTACAACCTTATGTTTTTGCTTTGTTGCATCCAAGGGAGGAGATCTATGCAGAAAACAACAAAACTGAAAACAGCATTTTCTGTTGAGAATGGATCTTCCCAGGCATTGGCATGTTTTTGTCATCCATTCAAATATACCTCTAGTTCTATAAAAAAATTAGAAATCAGAAAAAATTAGAGCAAGAAGTGATGCAAACATAATAATAAAGTTCTAAATACAGTCTGCCTTGTTTTCTGCAAGCATATATTGTTATTTTCTTTTAGCAGCCCCCACTCACTTCTACCCCATTCCAAGCACTTTGCTTGAGACATAAGTGAGATCACAAAAGTAGAATAACAAATAAGTATTTCCATAAATGGAAACAAATGAGCTTTTCCTTACCAAAGAATTACTGAAAATCAGCCCTTCCTCTGAAGCTAATCCCTCAACTGATAAGGCTGTGAACCTCTCCTCCCTACACGCACACAGATGGGTTGCAATAGAAAGATGACAAATGAGTTGTGTTTGGCTGGATTAATGGGTATTATCATGTTAATGGATGTTTATGGTACGATTTGGAAGAATCACGTAGTTGTGCAAAAGTGTTCGTCTTCCTGGTAGCTCAAGCTTGTGTGTTATATATTGTTAGAGAACTCCTTATGTGTAATATGCCTCTGGTCTCCCTAATGAGCCAAATTTAAACTGGTTCTGTGGGTACTATCTGCACAAGCTCTTTCATAGTGTGTTCTATCTTTTCACATGCAAAATATAAGTGGTTCAGACTTTCCTTACACTGTCTTTGTGAATGCAGGAGTCTCATAATCCTGAGTCTACTTTTTTGCAATCCCTTTTGCAATCTGACATATTGATCACGAGTTTAGCCTTAGTAACTACTGCACACACATCAATCTCAGGTCAGATTTGAAGGCAAGATGATCCTGTACCCAACTGGGATAACCTGCCACTCACATGTGTTGATGCTGGTAACCTCTTATGGTAACAGAGGCTTATGTTCCAAACTAAGACAACACGATTTTGTGCTAAGTGGAGCAGGAGCTGAAATAAAGTCATCTCCAAAGAGAAGGAAGGAACAAGTCTGACCAGTAAAATAAAATACCTTGAATATTTAAATGCACACACAAAAGAATGTGCTTTTATTCCAGACTTTGAAAGATTTCTTACTGGAAGTTGCTAACATAATTTGTTTATTTGGGGTGAGGGCAGAAAGAAATTTCCCTATTTTTTATACCTTCTTTTCCTGTAGCAGTACAAGGCTTCTTAATTTCCTTCTCACCTTCAGCTTTATTTCTGCATACTTTATCCTAAGTTGTCAGACTTTTTATGTTAGCTATATATAACCAAGTACGTTCATCAGTTTTTCTGTGTCAACTATAGCTTAAAATTCTAACTGTTCATTTATACGTGAAAATATAAACTTTTCATGCACTGTTACAGCGGGTGTATGCACAGAAAGTGTAATCAAGTTTTGGAAACTTGGCTGATAATCTTTTTCTAAAAGGGGCATAAATTTAAAAGATGGAATTCAACAGTGTATCTCCCAAGGGAAATAGAAAAGGCCCCCATCAACTGGTACATGTATAATTTTACTGAACAAGGCACTATGAAAATATAAGAGGGCAGTTGTATCTTGGCATTGTGATGGACTGGATGAACATAATAACTTTCTTCCATCTCTAATTTGCATGATTCTGTGCTTTTCTAAAATTTGGGATTTCAGATTCTCCTACCAGAATATTGTCATTTTAGATTATGTAGTGGGGAAGCCTAAAAGACCTGAAATCATTACTGCAGTGTAATGGTATATTGAAATGTATCTCACCATTTATTTGGTATTCCTCCACTACACAATATAAAATCATTTCTTTTCTATCCTTAAAAATTCACCATGTGTACATGGACCTCACAGGTGCAGCTATAATTGAAAGTAATGTCAAAACCACTGTTTTGATCTACTTCCTCTCTTTGACGTTCTCTGTTTTTTGGAATGTGTTGCATCCGTGTGACTCTCATCTGTTCAGAAATTCATCTGGAAATTTACATATTTTAAAGACTTCATGCTCTGTAATACAGCTGAGCCTAATAGTGCAAGCTACACAGAAATGGAGGTGTGAAAGAGAAATTTCTCAATTTCACTCCTTAACTGAAATATAAAAAACAATTCTTCACCATTTGGGAATTGCTATACAAGCCTTTCTTCCAAATAGCTTTGGTAGAGGGATAAAGTTTATATAGTCCTACAACAGCTAGTCTGTGTCTAATTTTTATTTTAAAACGGTGGTTTGTTTGTAAGTACATACATTAATTTACAGTGTCCCCATAAATATGCACAGAATGTTTCATATCTTCTGAAAAATATCACATTGAAAGCAACCTCTAATTTTTCAGAAATACTGTAAATTACATCTTAATCTATAGGGTGATAAAGGGCGATGAAGTTTGTTTGTTAATATATAATTAATAGGCCTGACACGGCAAAGTGCTAAATGTCTTGAAAACCCATTGAAACCATTAGGAGATTAAGGTGCTCATCATCTCATCACAGAATTATGTCCAAAAAGAAGAAGGAGAAATAAAAAACCAGCAAAAAAGGAAAAAAGCTAAGTTTCCACAAAACTTCTCCTACTTCTATAACCAAATATCAAGAGTGTTCTTTGAGAGAGGTTGCTAGTTGCAGATAGTTTTTCTCCAAATTAATTATGACCTAAATGAAAGATGAATTGAATCTAAGAAAAAGTAACAGAGAGGTAGCCGTATTAGTCAGTACAGTGTAGTTGGCTTTGTTTCACTCTGGTTAAGTGTACACTTGTCCTGAACTTTGAAGGGGGCATGGTAATCATGCTGATGGGAGATTACTGATGAAGTGCTGCAATGAATATGCAGCATTTCATTAGTCAAATTCTCCCGTGTGGCAATTTCGAAGTGTCAAACTTCAAAGTGCAGGCATGCTACATGCCAGAATCAATGCCCAGCTTCAGCAGACTTCCTGCATGACCCTGAGCAAGTTACGCAGTTGTACTGTGATTCTATATCTGTGAAACAGGGGTAATAACATGCACCTCACAGCTTTATGGTGAGGATAAACACATCAAAACTTGTGACTCGCTGGCTTGAGAGCATAACAAATCAAACCTCGAGTCTGTGGCTACACTTCCCCCCAGCGTCAAAGAGAACATGGTAATCAGGGCCATGGGAGATAACTAATGAAGTTCTGTGATGAACACACAGCACTTCATTAGGCTAATTTTCCACCGTGGCAACTTTGAAGCAGCAAACTTCGAAATGCTGGCATGTGTGTAGCTGTGGGCACTTCTAAGCGCCTGTGGCACTTTGAAGTCCTTTTACTTCTTGAAATTTGGAGGAATAAAGGGACTTTGAAGTAGCAAGGGTACTTCAAAGTGCCTGCAGCTACACACATGCTGGCACTTCGAAGTTTGCCGCAGGGTAAAATTAGCGTAATGAATTGCTACGTATTCACCACAGCACTTCATTACTAATCTCCCATGGCCCTGATTACCATGCTGCCTTCAAAGTTGGGGGCAAGCATAGACACAGCCCTAGTGTCTTAACAGAAGGCAAATTAAAAGTCTGAAACTGAATTCTTTTTCAAGGAAAATAGAAGCCAAACCACTTCAGAACATTAATTGCTTTCCCATTCTTTTGCTTTTTCCGGTGGTTGGACTGGCAACTCTTATCTCCACTATGAAGTGTGTAAACATCTCCATCAGTGGATCATGAACTTGGCCTGCTGAGTCCCAATGTTAGCATCAGTTCAACCTAGCAAGTGATTTTTTTTTTCGGCAGGGATCTCACTCTTTCTCTTACTCCACTCACCTCTGATATGTCTAGCCTGCTCCTGAACGAAGCTCTCTTACAACACATCTGCTACTGATCCACCCCAGACCACACAGAAATTACAGTGCTAAAAGAATAGTCATGAATTTAGTACCTTTCTCTGCATGGTATTTATAGAGATTGTTTTCAAGGATCATCACTTTGGATTCCTCAGCCCATCAAGGTTCGGAAATTAGCATGGGACTAGTAGGGATCTATTCAGAAGATCTGTGAGAGTCACACATACCTTACAAATCAAAAATGATTTCATTGGCAGGAGGATCATTGGCAACAAGTCAGTTCTATTATAAAAACAGTTATTGTTATAAACTTGGTTTGTGAGCTAGCAATTTTCATCCCAGCAGGCATTAGTATCAGTATGAATGGTATTGTACAAATATATTCACTTATATAATTGCTTCACATTTTTCAGAGGGTTTTTGGGGTAGATCTTCATGTGTTACCAGATGATCACCACAGGGAGATGCCAGTGAAAATCTAACATGTTTATTTATTTGACAAAAATAATTACTTAAAAACTGTATGAATCCTTGAGTACTTTTTTCTGCCTTTTTTGTAATTCTTTGTTTCCCTTCATCTACGGGCTATTCCCACTCTTTTTGGTGACAATTTAGTTTCAATGCTATTCAATGCTGTTAGTCTCTCTTGTGTGGACCATTCATCCAATTGTAGGTACTGTTCAAGGTTCCGAAACTTCAGTACCTCTCTTTCCCTCTAGCTCTGGTGAGGGACGTAGTTTGTGTGAGTGAGTGAGAGGGATAGTGAGAGAGCTCTGCTTTCAGAGGTGATACTTTTTCAGTGGTCTATTATGTTTAGAAATAGTAGAAATCTTATAACAGCATCATATTGCAGTTTCATCCAAAGCAAGTTTAGACTTTGTAATGGATTTATTACTATGCTGTCTGCATAATGGAGTTGAATGGAGTTACAACAGCTGATCTCTAACAGAGTTTTAATGTGAGATTGTAAAATTTGAACACAAAACAGATTTCACCAGTAACAGAGAGATTTCTCCTGCAAACTCCCAATAACAAATCAAGTGACTAAATGCAAAAAACAAACAAAAAAAACACAATCAAACAAACAAAAAAATAAAAAACAACAACAACATAAAACCTTACAGCATTTGTTATGTATACAGCTTTATGTCATCTTCCTATTGTACTCATAATATGGACATAAAGTGAAACTGATATATAGCTGATCATAGCTATATATACTGATCCAGTGGCACATTGTTTATTGCTCACTAGGTGTCTGTCCTCTTGCGTTATTTGGGAAATATACAGTTTAACAATATACTTGCCATCATTTTGTTAACAGGGATAATAAACAGAACAATTCTGCATAAAAGCTTAATATCAGCTTCTTTCATGCTTTTTCTTTTCAGAAGGCTGCCTTAGGGTTTAAGCAATTTAGTTGTCTGACCTGCATCCATTCTCTGCAGTCTGCAGTTCTTTTGTTTAACATTAGTATGTGGGCAAACAGCATTCAGAGCTGTGCAGAGCTTATCAGCCTGTGTTCAGTCGACCAGAACCCCATTCTGTGTATCTAAGAGGGGCCACGTTTAATGCTTCACAGTAGGAGTATCTGCAGTTTCCAAAAACGACTTGTTTATCAGATAAACTCTGTCCTTGCACTGACACATAGTGGATCTTCAATATCATGCACTCCAGTATGAAAACTGTGCAAAGCAGGGTATGCACAATGCATAATAAGTGAACTTTATGCATAAAGTGTGGTGCCATATGTACCCTGTAATACCACACAGAATTTCACTGAATACATTGCGTAATTATAGTACATGGTAATACCCCTGGGAAACTTCTGTATTGTCTCTTGAAAAATAGTACTCTTTCTCATGCTATTTGAAACATCCAAGGAAAGTAATAATTGTTTCTTATTCACATATTTTCTTTGTGCAATTAAAACTAACATTAAGGGGACTGACTTTTAACACCTAAAGCGAGAGATTCAAAGGATGGGCTAAAAAATGGAAAAACCACAGCTCTGTCTGGGTTCAGCAGCTGCTAAGATATGCAGTATAACACATGGTTCTGTTCTGAGAACAGCATACTGAGGCACAGCTATAAGGGTACACCACAATTCAAGAACTCTTATATTTGTCACACTGACATTTTGGAGGAGATTGGTCGGCTATTGGGTTTTAATCATAATATGGACGTAAAGTGAAAATGATATATAGCTGATCCTAGCTATATATACACTCCACTGGCACATTGCATATTGCTTGCTAGGGGTCTGTTCTCTTGCCTTATTTGGGAAATATACAGTTTAGCAAATTACCTGCCATCATTTTCTTAACAGGGATAATAAACAGAACAATTCTGCATACATTATTATTTAAATAATTGTTTAAATAATTATAATCTTCTATTTTTCCTATGCAATAATTGCACTGAAATGTGTGCATCCAATTCAGATCCTGTGGAGATGAGTTACCTAGAGAAAATAAACACCTGCTAAAACTATAGAGAGAGAGAGGATCAAACGAGGAGTTAGACTTAGCTTAGTGTCTAGAATTTTATTCCAGACCATCCCATCTTGACTTATAAAAATCTCACAAGGTCAGATGTCTTTGCAGCCCTCTTGGATAGGAATGAGATCTTCTGAGAATAACTTTAGCTATTCTTGTGAGGATCTGGCTTCAACAGAACCATAAATTGTAGTCCTGTCCTTTTGGATCTGAGCAGAAGCCAAAATTACAGCAGGATATGCTAGGATCAATAGTTTTGAATTCATACCTTGTCTATCACCCAGAAATTGAAAAAAAAAATCCTATTACAAAGTTCAGCTCTGACTGATCTTTTAAAGTTAACTATTTTATTGAATTAAATTGATACGAGCAAAGGGTAATGGTCCAAAAGGAGTCTTATACAATTAACTTTATTCTCTTAATAATTAAGATTTCCAGTATAAAAATAAGAATAATGTTGACCATCCATAGATTCATTTTCTGCATGTATATGGACAACACTGAAGCTTCACCCCAGAAAGAAAGACTTACACTGAGTAGGAGACACTTTTTTTCTGTCCTCTCGTTGTATATTGAGGCTATGGCTACACAGCAGCAGTATTTCGAAATAAAAGATATTCCAGAATAGCTTATTTCAAAATAATTCTGCTATACACAATGGCCGTTTCTATACAGGCCACTTTCTTCGAAAGTGGCATGGTAATACATGGCCCGAAATATGCTAATGATGTGTGGATGCAAATTTCCTGCACCTCATTAGCATATGGTCACGTGATTTGGAGTCCGAAAGACCGTTCTTCCAGACTCCAAAATGCCGTGTAGAAGCGTAGCCCCAGGGGAGCTTCCAGAAGGAAGTCCTTCTTCCGGAAGACCCTTCTTCCCAAAAATTTTTGGGAAGAAGGGGCCTCCAGAAGAAGGACTTCCTTCCAGAAACCGCCCCCCCCCCCGGGGGCTGTGCTTCTAAACGGCGTTTTGGAGTCTGGAAGAACGGTCTTTCGGACTCCAAATCACGTGACCATTTGCTAATGAGGCGCAGGGAATTTGCATCCACGCCTCATTAGCATATTTTGGGCCGTGTAGTACCATGCCACTTTCAAAGAAAGTGGCCTGTGTAGAAACGGCCAATATGCTTAGCAAAATAGTGCTCAGCTACTTTGAAATACAGCATCTACGCACAATGGAGCCTATTTCAAAATAAAGTCATTGGACGCACTCAGGCTTATTTTGAAATAGGCTGTATTTATTCCTTGTCTACACTGCCCCTATTTTGAAAAACCTATTTCAAAATAGGTGCTATGCCTCATAGAAAGAGGTTTACCTATTCCAAAATAAGCTGACTGCTATTTTGAAATTGTTTTGAAGTAGCAATTTTGTTGTGTAGATTCACACAAAGTTATTTTGAAATAACTTTGCTGTGTAGACATACCCTGCCTGGTCAACTATTCCTGGGGAAATTGTAACTGTTAATGAGGGATGAAAAGAAGTTCTCCATTAAAAGTTTTTCAGGATGAAGACATTTATATCAGACTATTTTGAGTGAAGTCCATATCTCCTCCCCTATTCCTTATTCCTCCTTCTTCTTCTACTCCCATTCAAAAGAAAATATCCACTGGATCCCTTGCAGCGTCTTCTGATTACTTGCTGTTTTCCTGACACTAAATCTGCTGTAATATTCCTTGCATGGGCTGCAGAGTTTGCCCTTTTCACCTGGCTGTTTTGTTTGGCTTTAGATGCAAAGAGAAGAATATGAAAAAGGAGAAGGGGAAGTTGGGAATGCTGAAGCTTAAAAAAAAAAAAGGCAAATGTTTTTAGCACCTTCATCTAGACATGTGTCCCCTCACTCTGTGACATGGCTGCTCCAATGTTGCCATGGTGAGGATTTCTAATCATCCCTACACATGACAGGCTCCTATTTGTCTGCACTCCCTTGGGTGTAAATTTCCAGGCTTAAAAAAAAAATCCATGTGAGCGTATCATCCGCCGTGCAGATGTTTCACTGCTTTAGAATATCAGGCAGCTGCTTGTGCCACCGTCGACAGCTAATTGGAGACTGCATCGCAGGAACAGAGGCGTAATTATGGCATAAATACACATCCTCTGGTGCATCATTGTATCTCTATTAACAGAAAATTTTAAACAGTGTTCAGAGTGTAATTAGTGTAGTTGATAAAGTTGTAAAACATGTAAATAAGGGAAATAGCAGGTACGTGGCCAATCCACTACCCAGCACTAGGGGATGCAGATTATTGCCTATTTAGAAATAATTAGCGAAGCTGCATTAGCAAAGCCTGTGTCCAACAGAAGCAATGCAAACATTTATTCTAGTAACAGCTCTTTCTGTGCTAGCCATGAAAATCTACTAATATTGGTAATTTAGCCTTCATTACCAGCGGATAAAGCATGAAAAGAGCTCAGACATGAAATATGACAAGTAATATTAATTTTTATTCCAGAGAAAAGGATGCTTTCTTGGGTTGCATGCTGATTTCTCGGCAGGGTCTCAGCATCTAGTGCAGAGGAGGCAGTGGGTAGCTGGTAGTTGAGAATTCAAGATATAGAGCTGGCTCCCTGCTGGAGGTATACCCTGGAGTAGCTATGACAGTGGCTGATGAGGCATGCTGTGGTTAGTGCCCAGCCAAACCTTGGGTCACAGTTCAAAACAAGCACTGAGGCATTAAACTTCTTTCTTTACAGCCCTATGCTGAATTTAACATCCTACTCTTTTCCCACTCTGAATGATTTGCAAAATCTTTTTTCTTTTCTTTTCTTTTCTTTTCTTTTCTTTTCTTGTTTTAAACAGCCACACCCAATGCATGTTGTAACAAACAAGACAAGTCCTGTGCTGGAGAAGTTGAGATCTGAAGAAGTGTGTGTTCTGTTGCTCTGCTGTGATGTCTTGTGCAATGGAAATGATGGCTTCACCCTTTACAGTTTATATTTTAATTACGTTGCTAAAGAACATTACCCTATAACCATTAACATAGTGGCCAAAATGCTGAGTTTGCCTGACCAATGTATTTCCTAATGAAGAAAAATGTCACTAGCACCTGAGATATAGTTCAGATGACAAATAAGATCAAAAAGGCTGAATATTCAGGAAAGAGAGAGGGGTAAATGTGTAACATGACTCACTGTTTACTTTTTTCTCTATAAAGCTTGGAAGTGGAATGAATTGAAACTCGAGCTTACATCGTCGGCTAAGTTGGGCTATATCTTAAATAACTGTGTGTATGAGAGAGGGAGAGGAACAAGAGAATTCTGCTTGACAAGTGCCAGTATTTTAAAAAAAAGTCTAATAAGGATGCTATCTCTGGCTCAGGCAAATGCATTTCTACACTTAGCTACTGTTTCCTAAGCATTTTCAAAATTCAGTGCTACAGCTTTCACCACAGACTCGATAAAATCCTGCCAAACAATGACTGAATTTCATGTAATACAATGTGGGGCTTTATTTAAAAAAAAACAGAGATGAAGAGGAGATGGACGAGCTACTATTCAAAGTATTAAAATGTAAAATAAGCTTTAGCACTATGGTGGGGGGAAAGCCTTTTACAAGCTTACGGATACATTGTGTGCATTTTCTCATCAGTGTCTAAATGAAAATCGCAAAAATATTAAAGGTGATTATTTAAGTGGCTTTTCCCACACTTTGGTGAAGGTATAGTATGTATCCAGTCCACCCCACACGCTTTAGATAAAAGCCAGAATTGGAGAGCTGAACTCACTCAGTCTTCTGGTTCTGTTACTGCCAAAATCACACAAAACTGACACAATGCTCCCTTAATCTATTCTAATATGGTCAGTTCATTTCAGCACTAATATGCCCATTTATATAGTAGTCTCTGTGTTTCTGTCCTAAAGAGGTAAGTGATTGGATGAACACATACACATTTTATGTACAATATGTATGATTTCCAATGCTGCTGTGTATGTAGATACAGAGGAGTAAATAACTATTATAGAAAGTAGTTTCAGTAGCACTGACACAACTGAATTCCCACTGAAGTCAGGACTACAGCCTTCAACAGAAGACAGACTAGTACTGAATAACTTTTATAACCCCACTGTGTGAGCTAGGTAAAATATGTACATATAACCATATACAAGATATTATACTTATTCGGGGGTGTGAACCTACACATACCTAAGTGACAATTTCATTGGCAGTGTAATAACCAAAAAAAAAAAAAAAAAGAACATGCTTCTCACACACACACAAGTTTTATCACAGGTCTAATGCTTTTCTTGAATACACCTTCTCGGAAAAGATCTATGTCTCATAATCACAGAAGGTGGCTTGGGTGTACATTTTTCTGGATCAAAAATGTTGACAGGCACCCTGGACAGTTTTCAGCTTTCTGCAGGTCATTATCCATTCACTGGAAAGGTGGCAAAAAAGATGCTAGTTTGTATCAAAAGCAGGTTTTACCCCCTTTCTCCAATTACAGAGATAAAAGATGTTGTTCGCAAGCATGAACAGTTTACAACATTGCAGAAAGATCAGGAGCATGCTTTTGTGGAGGGTGTGTGCAGAATGATGTTTGGGGGAGGAGAAAGGTAACTTTGTGAATAAAAAGACACTAAATGTGGCCTGAAATGGATTCAGAGAGGTTATCAGTAAACAGCTCATTATTGGGCAGGCAGGGTTGCTTGCACATTTCTTAGTACAGAAAATGATCTGAAGGGCCACTTGTAGTTGGAAGCTACTTAAATGTCCTTTTAAGATTTAAAAGACAGGAGCTGCATCTACACGTGCACGCTACTTCGAAGTAGCGGCACCAACTTCGACGTTAGGCGGCGAGACGTCGAAGTCGCTAACCTCATGAGGAGATAGGAATAGCACCCTACTTCGACGTTCAACGTCGAAGTAGGGACCGTGTAGACGATCCGCGTCCCGCAACGTCGAAATTGCTGGGTCCTCCATGGCGGCCATCAGCTGGGGGGTTGAGAGATGCTCTCTCTCCAGCCCCTGCGGGGCTCTATGGTCACCGTGGGCAGCAGCCCTTAGCCCAGGGCTTCTGGCTGCTTCTGCGGCAGCTGGGGATCTATGCTGCAGGCACAGGGTCTGCAACCAGTTGTCAGCTCTGTGTATCTTGTGTTGTTTAGTGCAACTGTGTCTGGGAGGGGCCCTTTAAGGGAGCGGCTGGCTGTTGAGTCCGCCCTGTGACCCTGTCTGCAGCTGTGCCTGGCATCCCTATTTCGATGTGTGCTACTTTGACGTGTAGACGTTCCCTCGCTGCGCCTATTTCGATGTTGGGCTGAGCAACGTCGAAGTTGAACATCGACGTTGCCGGCCCTGGAGGACGTGTAGACGTTATGTCGCAACATCAAAATAAGGTATTTCGATGTTGGCTGCACGTGTAGACGTAGCCAGGGTATATTTTTTCATCCTGCAAGTATGAATGTCTATGACCCCAGCTCATGGGTCAGATGTTTCCCAAATACAATCACTTCAATCCCTAAACAAAGACACTCAGTTACATAAAATTCGGCACAAAATCAATGTAGGAGGACTTGTATTTATCTAAATTCCATTTAGACAGGGCTGAATTTGGCCAGAGCCAACAAAATTAGTGGAGGCTATTGCCTGTTGAAATGGGCCAATATGAAAAATGTATTTATCCTCACAGTATTCAGCAGAAGCTATTTTTCCTGGCACATGTCATCTCTGTGATCACTCTCTTCAAATAGGCTCTGATGGTCTTTTATCAAGCTCAGGTGCTCATTCTCCAAACAGCTTAAATAGACCTATTCTTCTAAATTTAGCTCATGAGTAATGTGAGCTCAGATTCCACTGAAATTTGCCAACAACCGTTTGACAGTGCTCAACAGATCCAAAACGCTTCCCTGTTTAATCCCCACTCCTTATATTTTGGGATGGAAAGAGAAGCAATAGTATATCCACAGTGGCGATGGGAGGGTAGGCCCAATGGGTACTGACTCTGACCTGTACACACTGGAGCTACAGCTACACTAGATAGTTTTGTCGACAAAATGCATTCTGTCAACATACTATCGACAAAAATCAGCAATTTTGTTGACAGCCTTCTCCCTCTCTCCCATGAGGCTGAACACCTTTCTCGACTGAACCTGTTGACAAAAAAAATAAATAAATACTGTGTGGATGCTCTGTGGGAGGGCCCTCTGTGAACGGACAGGGATTCCAGATTATCAGACAGCCCTGTGTGCTGTGCTTCCAGTTAGCTGTTCTACAGAGAGTAGCCAGGCAGTCTGGCCATTCTCTGTCATCAGAAAGGATTGACAGAGTGATCCGCTTCTGTGTGTGGCCATGATCAGTTGACAGAACTTTTGTCAGAAGGTATCTGCTGACAGTATCTTCTGTCAATGGATCTCTGTAGTGTAGCCAAAGCCAGAGAAAAATATCCTATTGATCTCCACAAAGGGAGAAACAGAGGTGGAAATGATTGAAAAGTCATGGAAAGAAAAAGCATTTGTTAGAGGCAAAAAATGAAAAAAGACATAAGAACAGGTATGTGCCCTCTACTTAGTTTTTGGGGGTGGGGTGCGGAGAAATGAACAAACACAGCATGGACATGAAATAAAAATACGGACCTACGGTGTTTCAGTTTCTTCATGATCTTACGTTCATGAACTTTGTTATTGTTTCCTTAGCTCCCCTGACCACACAGTTTCATTTTTTCTCTGAAGTAATGGCCTGTCTAGACTGAAGGCTTCTTATGACAAGCAAAGTGATATGTATATGCTTGTTCTGTAGAAATATTAATGATTATTTTCTCTAAAGTAAGGTGTCTTTTTCCTCAGACATGATCTAAGCTACAGCCCTTCTGTTCCCTGTGAACCACAGTGATCTCCTTGTATGACTAGTTAGTTCATGCAAATCACACCTTCTTTGCTGTTGTGTTGGGAGTCTGAATGGGCTAGTAGGTTGAGCATTGATCTAGAAGTTAGGAGAACTGGGTCCCTTAAGTTGCTGCACAAATTTGGGCAAGTCAGTTTACCTTTGACTCTGTTTCTGTTTCTCAGTCTGTAAAATAGGGTTGATTTTTTCAAGCTGTAAACCTGCAGTATAATGCTGAGTTCATCAAAATAACACAAGTGCCTGGTTGCTGGATGTATGCAGTACAATATAACATTTTCAGACTTGTGTGTATTTATAGAGGAATTTTTCTAGAGCCAGAATTAAAACTAGGTTTACAGCTAACATCACCCAGTGCTTCAGCTGCAACAGCTCTTATGATCCACAAAGCAAAAGTTATATATCTAACTGGCTTCAAAAGGTCTTTATGAAGAGAAGAGTTCATGTTAAATTTGGCATGAGAAGAATTCAGCTTGTTGTAGTATTACAGCCACTCTCATCTACTCAATGAGATTTTATAAAAGGGTATGGATGGTATCTGATGGTATCTTCCCGTTCCTGAATATTTTCATGGTCATGTGCAATATTTAAAGCAAAACCTCTTAACAGACACTAAAGGGATAAGGATAATTTTTGGTCATTTTTCACAAGTAGTCGCATAATATAGTCTGACTAATATGGAGGAACTCTCACAGTGACTGACATTTTACGTGATCAGTACAGGTGATTAAGGTTAGTATGTGACTGTTAGCACAAGTTTCACTAGCATAATAAATCTTACTGTTATATAGCTCCTTTCATCTGAAGGCTTTTTGAGTGCTATGTCAACCTAACACTGATATGAAAAACTTTACAGTGATGTCTTATACCATGGGTGCCATAAAATTCAGTAGCTATTCAATAGCATATAACAGCATACCCAAACTGTTCAGTACATTCAGTGATGAATGCTATAAATAAATAAATAAATAGGCCAGATTTTTCTCAGCGGGGTGAATTAAAATTAGCTGCTGAAATCTCAGTTTAGGCCAGTGTTTCTTAAACTACGTTCTGTGTAACACTGGTGTTCCGTGAACAACTCACAGATGTGCCGTGAGCGTCTAACCCCTTTCTGATTTCATACACTCATGATATATGTTTTCTGTTACTAAGACCTGATACAATAGTGCTTCTTCATTGCTATGATACCTGATTCAATCACTTCATTTTGTTTTTGCTGTGTATGTTGCTATATGGTTTCGTTTTGGTCTAACAACAATTTTAGAAGAAATTTTTCATAGGTGTTCTGCATACAAAATATTCTTTGGTGTTCTGTGGTCACCAATTTAGGCAAATAAATCCTATAAACTGCCTGTCTTTCAGAGATTCTTAATACTGTGCCTCTCTCACTGATGCCTATAAGAGCTGTAAGATATACAGTTTGTGAGAAAAAACAGCTTAGGTGGCTAACTTTAGGCATCCAAGTGTCAAATTCTGCTCTATCAATATTAGTGAGCGTGTTTAATAAAGTATTATATTTTCAAAAGATAATTGATACAACAAAACTCTATGTAATTTGGATGCCCTCTCTTGGGGTTAAGAAAAGGTTTTTGCCCTAGACAGAAAGGAATTAAAACAGGATACCAGGACTGAAATTTTAACTAAGGCTGCATTTTAAGAAACTCATCTTAAGTAATGTAACTTATCTGTCCAGCAATAGCTCATCCAGTACTGAACCTAGTGAAGTATTGCCCTCAGCATCCTCCTCAATGTGATACTAGTATTACGGTTGGGACCCAAATGCCTTTCCCGCATACAAGGGTTAAGTGGGTTATCTATGGTACCAGAATTTAGGAGCCCCAGCCATAGTCTCTATCAGCTTTAGGAAGTGCATTCCCCTAAATTTAGTTCCAGGGGAATTAATTTAGATGAGCTAGACCCCTTATTGATCCATAACCTGCACTGGGCATCTGAGAAGTTGCTGCAAGGTGCATTTTACAACATAAACTACCCACTGATGAGAGAGACAACCTCTCTCTGCCACCCCACCCTCTAGGCCATTCTGGAAATGGGGGCGGGGGGGCTGAATTCATATCCAGTCCTCCAAAGTGATAAAGTGTGATGCTCTTAGCCCTAGTCCTTCTCTGTTCCCCTGTGGAGTAGTGAAAAGGAGAATTTTCCCTCACAGCATAGAATGGCATCCCTGAAAAGGGATAGGTCTTATAAGACCACACTTGGATGCATGGGAGACAAATGGCTTACAACGCACACTTCTGATCATCCAAGAAGCTTCGCTGAGTGCACACAGGGATGGGGGAGAACAGTGGGTAGTACAATTCTTTCAAAGGGCAAAGGACTTTCTTTCCCCTGCTGGCCAGAAAAAGCCTCCCTACATCTGAGACTGGATGAGGAGGCAAGCAGAATATACTGGCACATCAGGAGGTTAGCCACCTTAAAGTTTAGTTCCTTCTGTTTTATCTCACTAGGGATAACTACAGGAGAGAGTCTAATCTCTGAGGTGCATTGATGTGTGTCTTGAAAAATGTAATACAATGAAAGAGCTTTTTTCAGCATCATCTTTAATGTTCATTATGTACTGAGTCTTGCCCAGTTAGCTTCATGTAAAATTTTACCGATAAAAATCCTAGATCATAATTGCCCCAACATTGTTAGTGACAGTTACAAAGCAAGAGATGCATGAACCCTATTTTGTTTTACTGAGCTCATCTCTCTAAAACAAATTCTCTTCCTAGCATGTTCAGTAAAATAGTGAAAATGGCCAGCTATAAATGCTTAGACTAATATAACATACTTGATAGAATATTTTACAGGCAAAATGAGCTGTAAACATTGAAGACTATTATAGCAGTTTGTGGTACGTAAAATATTATCTTAATTATTGAGTTAGTTGATGGTAAGAGGAGAAACAGACCTTACACATTAGATGCCGTGACTGACATACCAGCCATGGTCTACTTACTGGTAATATACGATATAGTTTGATTTTCAGACAGTATTAATATCAAACATAGTGTAGTTTTAAAAATGTAATAATATGCTATGAGATAGATAACAAAATATCTAACTGGGGATCATGGAATAGCACACATTGACCTATTTCTAAATTTGTGTCTCAGTTCAGTTTTCTGAAAATTTTCAGTTTCATGCATATCCATAGGGTTGTGCAATATTTTGTCTCTATCCTATTTCAGCAAGCATTTTGTCACCCAAGAGCGCAGTTGTGATTCTTGGAGAATAATAACACACGAGCTTTATCCTCGAGCCTGGGAGACTGTCATCCTGACCTCTGTTTACTGCTATTAAACACAGAAGATTTACTTTGAAGCATTCATTTAACGAGGTGAGTTATCATTCCTTTGGTTGACCTTAGCCCATGGTATATATATCATCATGTTCTCTAAGACCATCGTAAGGAAGAAAATTACTTTAAAAATAAGAAAAGAGAAAAGTGGGGAATATCTTCTATTTATCAAAAGTTATGGCAAATTAAATTATATATTTTAATCCTTTTTTCCAGAAAAAAATTATGGATTTAATTGATCACTGACAAATGTGGTTTGAAATGAACACTGGTCTTCTATTTATAATGTTATGCCAGCTATTTCTTATATTTATTACTAGAAAACAGGATTCTTAAAAGCATGAAAAAAAATTTCAAGCTGTTCCCCTAATGAACTGGAAATAGTAACCCTGTCAAATTTAATACAAAAATAGTGTTATAAGCCTATGGCATCTATTTGTTACTGGAGAACAAAAGCCTTCATCCATTTCCTTTAGAGAATGACATTTTTGTAATTCGCTGCCCATTTCATTTGTTCTAAAAGGACTTCGTAGGTTGACAAATATCCCACAGAAATGGCTTCTGATGTTTGATAGGATAATGTGCAGCCCCTTAGGACAAGGGCAAAGGCAGCAAACTTATCATCCTTTAGTTTAGCTTAGCATGGGTCAGTAACAGTGCCAGGGGTGACAGAAGATGTTAAAGTGTGGGAAGCAAGAACTAAGAGCTGTAGGAGGGTAGTTTTTATAGTTTATCCTTTCTTTTACCATGAAGCTGCAGAGACAGCTTGAATCGCATTGTTGATTTGGTTCATTGCACGCCACAATAACCACTCTAGTAGGAGGAGGGGGAAAAAACACTTATGGGTCATTCTCACCAATCGTGTGTGACATTTCAGCACTTACCCTATAAGAGTAGGAAATACATGTTTAATATTTTAGCTTCAAGTTAATATTTTAAAAATGCATTATCTCGCTTGGAGGTTGGGTGTGTGAAAAATCTGTGACATATCACCATGAGACCAATGGAGGAACAAAAGGCTCTACATGTTTTATTGTGTTCTGTAACTTGTTCTGAGTCACTTTCTCCAGCAAAGCGAGAAAAAAATAAGCATTGATGCCTGTGGAGTGTTACATTTAAAAATCAACAAGCTAGACTTTAAAACCATGACGATGGCTTTCATTCATCAACAGCTGCAAACCATTTAGAAATGTCATTTTAGAAATGTGTTTAACAGAGTTAGTTCTTCCTGAGTAGTAAATTGTTTTCCCTCTGTTACAGATCTTATAAGCTTAGGCCTGAGCTTATTAGAAACCATGCAAAGAAGTCCCTCTGAATGCAGTTGAAGTGACCAGACACCAGTTCTCAGGATCCTGACAAAACGAACAAAGGTGAACAGTAAAATACAGACCTTTAATTTCAGAAGAGCAGACGTTGACTCCCTCAGAGAACTGACGGGCAGGATTCCCCAGAAAGCTAACTTTAAGGGGAAAGAAGTCCAGGAGAACTGGCAGTATTTTAAAGAAGCCTTCTGGAAGGCCCAGGAACAAAATATGGTATGCAACCAGCTTGGCTTACCAGGGAAATACTTGGTGAGCTTAAACTCAAAAATGATGCATATAAGAGATGGAATCTTGGACAGACGACTAAGGAAAGGTATAAATATATTGCTCAAGAATACAGTGGAGTGAGTAATCAGGCAGGAGAAAGCACAGTAGGAAATGCAGCTAGCAAGGAATGTGAAGGGTAACAAGAAAGGTTTCTAGAGGCATGCTGACAATAAGAGGGTGAGCAGAGGGGGTGTGTGGCCATTACTGGAGGAGGGAGGTAACCTTGTGACAGATTATGTGGGAAAAGATGAAGTACGCAATGCTTTTTTTTGCCTCTGTCTTCACAGACAAGGTCAGCTCCCAGACTACTGCATTAGACAATGCACTATAGGAAAGAGGTGGGCAGCCTTCAGTAGGGAAGAAACCGGTTACAAGCTGTTTAGAAAGGTTAGATGTACACAGATCCATTGGTCCTGATTAAGGCTACTGAGGGAACTGGCAAATGTCATTGCAGAACCTTTGGCAATTATCTTTGAAAATTTATTCTTGCCAATAAATTAAGCAAGTATGGATTGGATACATGAACTGTAAGATGGATAGAAAATTGACTTGACAGATGGTCCATTGCTTCTTGCTGGAGGGGCCACTATCCTGACCTCTTGAACCTCCCCTCCACCATGGTCCTAGAATCCCTTGATGAAATCCCTCAGCAACCTCCCAGAGATAATCTTGCAACACTTTATACCCTGAGTGAGGTTCAAGCTACCATCAAAGTGATGGAGTGCAAAAAGGCAACCGGACTAGAGAGAATCCTCACCGAAGTCATCAGAGAATGTAGGCCAGAGCTCCACAAAAAGTTCCACCTCTGGATTCTCAAGATCTGGAATAGAGAGTAGAAACCACAAGATTTTAGAGACAAGCTGCTCATCAGTCTTTTCAAGAAGGGTGACAAGTTAGACTGTGGAAACTATCATGGCATCTCTGGCAACAGAAGGAAAAAAATCTTAGCTTGAATTTTTGCAGATTGACTCCTGCCACTCTCAGAAGAAATTCTCCCAGAATCCCAGTGTGGCTTCCCACCATTCCAAGGAACAGTGAACATGATCTTCACTGCCCGGCAACAGCAAGAAAAGTGTCAGGAACACAACCAAGCCTTATATATGAGTTTCATCAACCTGACTAAAGCATTCAACTAAGTCAGCCTTAGCACCTTGTGAAGCATCCTCTCAAAGATCAGCTCCCCTCAAAAATTCATTAGTATTTAAAGGCTGCTTCATGACAACATGGCTGCCACACTATTGAGCAACAACGAATCCCAAAGTTATCCCTTTGAGGTCAAAACGGAATCAAGCAAGGAGTCATCACCATGACTCTTCACCTCATTAATGGCAAGTTTCCAGATGGTGTGAAGATTGTCTATAGAATATATGGGAAGCTTTTCAATCTCAGTAGAATGAAGGCTAAAAGCAAGACCTCCACAACCTCGATCATAGAACTGCAGTATGCATATGACAATATGATTGTTGCTTTTTCTCCCGCAGCCCTTCAGACCATCTTAAGTGCTTTCGCTGATGCATACAAGAATCTCAGCCTCACACTGAACGTCAAAAAGACCAAAGTGCTCCAGCAACCTTCACCTATGGGACGATCTCATGCACCTTCCATTGAAGGCAATGGAGAACTGCTGGAAAACTTGCAGCACTTCCCATACCTCGAAAGTCATCTTTCCACTAAAGTCAACATTGATGTGGAAATTCAGCATCATCTGAGCTGTGCAAGCTCTGCTTTCATGGCATGAGACAAAGAGTCTTTGAGAAAATGGGACATCTATCTCAAGACAAAGCTCCTTGTATACAGGGCAGTGGTTGTCCCAGTGCTACTATATAGATGTGAAATCTGGACAACATACCAGCATAATCTGAAGGCGCTTGAACAATATCATGAATGATGCCTCAGAGGAATTCTAAATATCTCTTGGGAGGATAGGTGCATGAACACTTAGCTTCCCGGAAAAGTCAAACACGGCCTGCATTGAAGCCATTACCATTCATCAAACAACTTTGTTGGACTGATCACATACTTTGGATATCTGATCAGAGCTCTCAAAAGAAGGATGGACAGAGGAGCGTTGGGAGCCAGCAGAAGCGATATAAGGACGTGCTGAAGGCACAAACAAAGAAGTGCAGCATCAGTGTTGACACTTGGAAAAACCTTGCCCAAGACCATTCCCAGTGAAAAATGGTAAACCATGAAGGGTTGGCACAAGTTGAGAGGTCCCACCACAGTGCAGATGAGGACAGGAGGAGAAGAAGAAAAGAGCGTCAAAGACTGCCCCATGCCCCTCCAACAACTTGTAACACCTGCCTCTTCTGTGATAAGATCTGAAACTCCAGAACTGGGCTGATCAGCCATCAACAGACTCACAAACAGGAGGGTGGCATGAAGATGACCTACTTGTTATCGAGTGACTGCCAAGAAGATCAAAAGGCTGAACATTTGCTCCAAATATTGGGTCCTAAGTATTGCCCTTTGTGATTATGCCTTTTAGGAAAAGGAGACTTTTAAAAGTCTGTACCAAATGCATTTTATTCCTCAGCTAAATAAAATACCCAGATAAATCAACTGTAATTAGTTTCTACAATAATGAGGAGTTTGTGAGCCCCAGAGGGCTCACTTGGTGAACTGGACATTGCATTTTGGTCTGCAGGAGTTAGAAGAAAACCAATCTTTGCATGTTCATTTGAGGGCTCAAATCTGATTAGCCTGAGTATCCAAAGGGGACACCATATCTGAATGTACCCAAAGACATCTTTCCTCTTGACTAACTAGGAAATTTTTCAATAATGTCTAAGTCATGTAGGTGCCTTTAGTCCTATTCTGAAAATTTTACTCCAGATTGGTCCAGGGGCTTGATTTTGTGGGAGAATAACCTTTGCTCTTATTCAAAATCATGAAGATAAGTTCAATAGTACTGTAACCTGAATCTCATGGCTCACAGTGATTGAACTGTGAAATTTTGCAGTATGTCAGTTTAACCATGTGGAAAAATCCCTTCCAGATCCCAGAACCGTCCAGGCCCCATCATCAACGGACGCACACAGAGCAACTAGATTATTGAGGAAAGGAGATGGTTGACATAGGGGACCCCTGGCTTACTCCCCTAGGTAGACAGTTATATCAACATGCCTCGTGGTCCACTACCACGACATGGAAGCCAGTCTCCCAGCCCCAATGCCAAATAACAGCAGCAGTGGTCAGATAGACCCCCCCCAGAGCCAGGTCCTTGACCATAGTCTGAGCTCAAAAAGGGAAGAAGGAAAAGTGCAGCAGTGTTGGCGACAAGCTCTGAAAGCAAAGGGACAAGAGAGAGGGAAAATAAAAGAGAGAGAAACGTTCAACACTAACTCAGCTGCATCCACTTAAGGTTATTTTTCCCTGCCCCTAGTACTCCTAATCCTGTCAGAGCTATGCCCTGGTGTGCAAGGTGATGGCCAGACATTGTTGCTAGATTTCTTACCACTGTCAGATATAAGTACTGTAAGCGGAATATGTGGAAGGCTTACTATTCCTTAGGAGAGAACTTACTGCTCCTACGAGCAGCTAGTGCCTGTGTCCTGGCTTCAATATCAGTCTTTGAAAGATGTGAAGGAAAATATCAAGTCACCAGTTCAAAAATTATCAGGTAGTGAGCCGTGTTCCTTGTAAGCTGGGCACTTGTGCAACCGCTCAGGAGAGATTCAGATGCCACCTAGCTAATTAGCAGAGCACCCACAACCAGGTTTTTTCGTTCCATTGGTGGTGCAGATTCACACATGCCTCATTCTACATAAGAAAGAAAGTATTCCATACATGGATGGAAAAAATCTGCATGTGTACAGACAATAAGAGGGAGCATTGGTGGTGGGTGAGGAGTTTGGCTGGAGATATAATTTCTGTGGAACCAGACATAACTGGCACTCTACTGCTGTGGCTTGCTTGTGGAGTTTAAATTCAACTCATTTTTCAGATCCAACCCATGAAGTTAGATATTATTGCTTTGTAACAACAGACTGTTGAGACTTATTCTGCTGTTTAATGTAACCTGTTCTTTTGTGCCAGTAGGTAAGTGTGTATTGATATCTGGGAACAGGGGGAGGGGTGAATAACAGAATGTCATCTTCTTTCCATTTAATAAAGTAAGCAAATGTGATTCTGCGTTAACACGCAGGCCTCAGAGAGCCACTAATATGACTGGAGAAGTAGGTTAAACCATCCACAATCCTGTTTCTTCTGAGGATGAAGGAGGTGGTGTTGCCTGCTGCAGTGTGAAAACTAAGTTGGGATCACTCCCATGGGGGTGGGAGTTGGGGGTAAGGATGTATAGAACCAGGCCAGCTTGGAAATTACTTGGTTCAGTGCTTTGCCTTGCAGGCTTCTCTGGACTAGCTCCACAGAAGCTCAGTCTAGAAGTCAAAGCTACTTTGTGAGGCAGAAACTCTTAGAATTCTGGCAATATTACTGTCTTCTACCTGGCTCAATCTTTCCTTCTGATGCAGCTGCCCCTTGGAAGTAATGTGTCTCTGGGGTAAACCTGGCCCACTACCTTAGATTTTAAAAACTTTGCTTTTTGGTACATATTCATTAAAGTGATCACCATGTGGCATCACACACTGGAATTCATGTTTTCAATGACTGCCTTTCTTCTGGCAAAGAAGCTGTCCTCTTTTTATTTTGAAGCTAAAATTCCCAGATGATTGTATTCATGTATCATGCAAATCTCTAAATGTTGATGGTTATAACTTTTCTACTTAACAGATTTTACTCCTGACTATGCTTGTCACTGGGTTAAACAATCCACGGGTAATTGATTTCATCAGTAAAACAGATAACATTTGCTTTAAGCTACTCTGATAGCTTTCCAGCCTTTACATTAGCAGAAATACTTCACTGGCAATCTTGTAAAATATAATTATGATGTATCCATCCCAGGCAAAAAAAAAAAAAGAAAAGAAATGTGGAGATAGTGGAAGATGGTGCTAATTTTTCCCTGAGTTCAGCACTGCATAAGTTAGGTATTATCCAGTTACACCTATGTGGGCCACCAAACTATTACAGGTTATACCTCTAAAACTCCGAATTCTGATGGAACATGGATGATCCTGGACCAGAAAATCCCTGGCTGGAGCCTGCAGAAGCAGGCTGATATCCAGGAGCCTGGCTGGGGCCAGAGCTGCCATGGCCCTGGCTGAAACCTATGGCAGCAGAGCCAGAGCCAGAGCCAGTGTCAGGGGGCTGCAGTGTGCAGCATTGAGACCGAGGATGGTAGTGGGGGTTGACTGGGGCTGGATTCCAGGAAGAGATGGGCTGGAGACACCTCCTTGTCTGTCAAATTCTCTCTTTCGGAACTGGTCAAGTCCTGAGGGTGCCAGACATAGGAAGTCTAATCTGTACTCACAATGCTTCCTTCTCTGGACTCAGGTTATCCATAGTCCATGATGTACTTGTAGGACTAAATGACTTTCTGATTCAGAAGTTAGTATGGTTATTTTCTTACAGGTAACTAAAATTGCAAACTTCTCTTTAATTGTATCAGCTCTCTGTCTATAAAAAATCAGTTAAATCCCAATTTATCCTTTTTTCTTAGTTTGAGGTTTTAAAGTACACATTCAGCTAGTGGAAACATTGGCTTTTGTCTAGAAAGGAAATATAAACACAAAATAATGTGGATGTATGGGGGAATTTAAGTGTCTAACACAGACAGGAGCTCAGACAGTCCATAAGGTGAAATTCTGTTAGGTTTTGAGTGCTTTATCTGGTTTATTATTACCTGTAGAAACAGTGAGTGAGCTTCCTCGCTCAACACCTACATTCAGACAAAACATGCACTTTCCAAGGTGAAGCAGAAGTTTGCTAGGCATTTTAATGCCCAGGCAAGTGAGGCTTTGATTGGCACCACACACACAGAATACTAGCTGAGTGGCAACCAGAAGTGTGAAATTGTTCCTTTCCTTTGAAGGAGCCAAAGAAACTTTCTCCTTCTGTCTGAGCTTAACAAGTGAATACGCCTATGTGAGGGGTGCTCTCTTTAGCAACAATGTAACAGTGACTTATCTCCTGAGCACCCACTCCTGGCTAGAGGCCACTGTGAAGTCCTATCTCTGTTTCTCCCTCTTTAGGCCGCTTCAATATCTTACTGGCTCCAAAGATAATTAAATCAGTCTAAGAGTCCAATTCATGTATTCCTGTGGATACACTCACACTGGCCTTCCAGGTCCTATCTCCACTTCAGTTATCTCACTCTCTACTTAGATAAGGAGTGCCTAGTCCTCTTTCCCAGAGCTGAGTCCTAGTTCATAGTCACACTCAGGCTTCATTGTAGAGCAAACACTACAGGGAAGGTCATGTAACAGTAAATCCCACTGTGTTCCAGGTTACCACCCCTCCAATTTGTTTCTGCTATTTACTGCATTGCAATTAAATTCTTGGCTTGGTGGATATGTGTGTACAAGGAGGATAATGGCAGGCAAGGAGTCATGTTCCAAGAATAACTGTTTCCTGCTTAAGAGAAATACAATTCCAGGTGAAACACCATTTTTGTCCTCCCCTTCTCTCTGCATTTTCTGTTTTTGTGTGTAATTTGGACTAGAGGAAACAGCATACTGTAAAGGAAAGTGATAATTTCTCAAATCCGAAATATAAAGTGACAGAGAAAATGCTAAGCATGCTGAATAAATTGATTATGCAGAATGCAAAAGTATTGAATAGTTAGGGTTGGTGTGGCAGAACTGTGATTCAGAAAATTTAGATCCCACCCTAGATGTGTCACACATCTGTGTCTGCTTGAGATGTATTATAAGGCAAAAATGCATTTCATTTTCATAGCCTAAATGTTTCCAATAAAATATTTGGCAGAGTTTATGTGTTGGAGCAAGGAGGACAGTGGGGCCACATCTACACTGCCCCTCCCTTTTGAAAGGGGCATGCAAACACAGCCAATTGAAAATGCGAATGAGCCATTGATTTGCATATTCAGTGCCTTGTTTGCATAATGGCGGCCACTTGCCATTCCAGAAGTGCTGTTTTCAAAATGCAAAACAGCCATATAGAGGGGATTACTTCAAAAGTAAGCCCCCATTTTGGAAGCACCCTTCTTCCTAATTTTTTCAGGAAATTTTTTTACATGGCTGTTTTGGCCTTTGAAAACAGCACTTCTGGAATGGCAAGTGGCCGCCATTATGCAAACAAGCACCCTTTTGAAAGGGAGGGGCAGAGTAGATGCGACCTAGTAGTTGGGATTTGAGGTTTTGTTTGTTTTGAGTATTTTTGACAGAACCATAAGTAAAGATTAATCTTTGCTTATTTGGAAATGTTATATGTATATTTTGATATGTGTTTTAAATATAAGCCTTTGCTTGTCTTCAGTTGAAAGTGTACCAAATTGATACATTTTTACTGCCAAAAGAACTTCTCAGGCAAAAATTTCTAGTTTAGAATAAATAACTGTGGATTTTGTTTTAACTTATGATCATTCAAAAATAATAACACTGGATTTCTGTAATGGTTTTCACCTGACGATCTCAAAACTTCTTGCAGAAAATTTAGATTCATAATGCTTTATTACTGTATTGTTGCTGTCATTAATAAAAGGTTATATTAATGTAGAAATGTGTTGTTTTGTTGTTGTTTTTGTCACATTGGGACAACTGAGGCATTGGGAGGTTAAAGTAGCCTTTCAAAGCATTTCAAGTTACTTAGGCTTCTAAATCCCATTGATCTGTGTTTCAAATGTCTTACATTAGCATAGATTAATTTGCTTATATTGGATCTATAGAGAGGGGGGTCTGGGATGCTGTGGAAGGAAAAGAAAAGAACTGGTGAAATGAAGCAGTCTTGTAAGAAAAGGAGTGTGTTTAAATTTTCTGTAATAAAATCAGTGCCAGTTCTGGCATAGCCACTTAATTTATTTTACTTATGTTGGTTTAGCTTGAATCTGTAAATTTTAGTATGGTTGAAGATGTTTAGTGTGGTTACTGTTCTTGTCCCTGTTTAATATATAAGCAGTGTGGCAGCAGGAGCTCAGTCCTGCTGAAGGGATTTGAGGAATGTGTTTTTTACAGATCATTTACATGGAAATGGGAAGAGTTTCAGGGTGTGTCTGTGCAAATAGTTGTTTTGTTTGCAATACCTGCTGGGTAGCAGCTGAAGCAGTGGTGTTTCGCCTATTGTAATAAAACTTGTTATTGTAAAGTCAGAAATTATGTGAACAGCCAGTGTAGAAATTGTAGAATACTATGAATGCTTGAAATTATTGTGGGGATACAGGGCAGTCTTCACCACTGCGAAGGTTGTGGATCACACAGGGCTCCCCTCTGCAGAGCACTGTGGAGCAGAAGAGGGAATGGGGTCATGGTTGAGCCAGCTGTTTGCAAACTTTTTGGCCATATAGCCATACGTCTGGTTTGACTAGTCTTTCCCCCAACTTTTCAAAGATAGAACTAAAGCCCAGATCAATGCTTGGGTCTGTAGTTATTCTGTGAGAATCCACCCTGGGTGGATACTGATATTCTTGTGGCTAGGCCCAGAGCCGAAGACACTGGGAGCTGAAATCATTGGCTTCTGAAGCTAGTGACAGCTGAAATCACGAGGTTTTGCCTAGAGCCAAACCCTCAAAGAATTGGGATAGCAACTGTCAGGGATGGCCAGCAGAGTGCAACAGGCACGCAGCAGTCAGGGACAGGTGGCAGAGAGCAGCAGTCAAGAGGCTGGCAGGGGCAGCTGGTGGGGAGCATCAGGTAAGCAGTTGGCAGGTGATCCTGCTCTTGTCTGTTGAGAGACTCCATGATGATGTACCTGTGAACTATGGGTTTGTATGGACAGCTCCAAACTATAAGTGGAGAGCTAAGGCTTTATATGTGTGGGTGTGCAGATAAAGAGCTCTAAGCAAGGAACTCAGCTCAGCAGACTCTGGGGACTCTGCCTTGCTTAACTGGGGTTTTCCTTTGTTTAGGAATACTGGATGTGCCGCTGTGTAAATTTGTGTTAGGCTGCTGTTATTAAACAAGCTCTTTCTGTCTCAGACTCTGTGGAGGGAAAGAACTGCCTTTACAGGCACTCAGCAGTTGGGGTGAGATATTCCCAAGTTACTGGATGGGGGCTCAAGCCGGTTTGGTTGCATTATTGATGGAATCCCCTAGGAACTAAACCTGCCCTGTCTTGTGGTCACCTGCCATTAATAGAATGGTTAAAGACATTTAACATGCAACAGTATTAACATACTTCAAGAATCTAGGTCGGGACTTGAGTCATTATTGTGAACCTGTTCCTTGTTTTTGCTAATGGTACCAGGCAGAAAGGTTACAAATAAAAACACAAGACTGTTGTATAAAACAATATATATTCTGTTAAAGGATATTGTTAAAACAAGATAGTGTCCTGATCACGTTAAAATAGATATTTTGTGCTTAACTAGGTAGCTTAGACTAGAGACTGTCTAACTTTGATTTTGTGAAAACTTTTGGTATTATAATTTTTTACACTATTTGAAACAAAGACAAATATTTTCAAAATTTCCTGTAAAATGAGAGTCTGGGGAAAAAGTTTTGAAAATGTAATATTGGAAAAAATTGTTTCCAAATTAAATTTTCATTTCAGTTATTTTAAAATGTATATTGCTTTTGAAATGCTGAAATAAATTCAGTAGTTGCAGTGCATAACCTGATATGACTTAACATGCTATGTAATTATCAGATATATCATAGTGGCTACGTCTACACTAGCCCAAAACTTTGAAATGGCTATGCAAATGGCCATTTCAAAGTTTACTAATGAAATACTGAAATACATATTCAGCACCTCATTAGCATGCGGGCGGCCGTGGCACTTCAAAATTGATGCGGCTCACCACCACGCGGCTTGTCCAGACGGTGCTCCTTTTCGAAAGGACCCCACCTACTTCGAAGTCCCTTTATTCCCATCTGCTCATAGGAATAAGGGGACTTCGAAGTAGGCAGGGTCCTTTCTAAAAGGAGCCCCGTCTGGACGAGCCGCGCGGCGGCAAGCCGTGTCAATTTCTAAGTGCCGCAGCCGACCGCATGCTAATGAGGCACTAAATATGTATTTCAGCGCTTCATTAGTAAACTTCCAAATGACCATTTGCATGGCTATTTCGAAGTTGTGGGCTACTGTAGACATGGCCAGTATGTCATATTATCCAGTAGTGCTACTGACATTATATAACTTAGCCTAATTGAAATATTCTGGTATTTTCTTTCATTTTATTTTTAAAATCATTAAGGGCAACTGCTTCTTAGCAATGATTGAAACATCTTATTTTGTAGCTCAAATAGTCTCCTGTTTGTCTGGTAATGACAGAGTTTTACACTCTAAACAAGAAAAGAAGATAACCACTCACTGCATCTCTCCACTAATTAATGGAGCAGCTTTTTTCTGTATCCTAGAAAAATTATTCTGGGGTAAAACTAGGTTTGATATTTACCTGCCTGCCAATGGTGCTAAATACTGCAATTTATCCAAACTAGTCTAGAACTACCTACTCATTTTGATTCTGTATTCTGCTATTTTGTTTGTACAGTCCTTAAAAAAAAAGGCAGCTGCTGTTGTTGCTCTGAATGTTACCTGCCATGTTAAAAATACTCAGCACACAAGAATTCAAAATATTTTTCCTCTTTTTTATTCCATTCTCTCCTTTAAACTGCTTCTGCAGCAACATTAGTTTTACTTCTGCCTAACATAAATGTTTCTTCAGAAACTAATTTCAGATACAGTTATGAAATTTATTTTCCGTGAAAATCATGTGAACACAATTTCACTCACACTAACATATATGGAAAAAAAAAGATTTAAAAGAACTAGATGAATCAAAGTGTGCTTTACAGCTGTCTGAATGTTTGCAAATTTCCTGCTAACACTACCATTGAAGCATTCAGATTTCTGTGTCTGTGGGTTAGGTGACATCTTTTGGGCACCACATAAAGTCTGTGGAACGTCCTTCTAACCTTTTGTGGTCACTAAAGATAACATGGAATTGTTTGCCAAAGCATTTCTCGGTTCTGGATCTTGGCAAGATTCCAACTGAGGCAACCAGTAAGTCATCTAAAAATTCTCCTCTAATTTCAATTTGTTTTTATATTTCCTTCCTAAGATGCCATGTGCTGCTGTGCTCCATATATATTCCACTTTTTTTTTTCCTTTTGAGGGAAGGGGTGGCACTAACAGACATTGTCTGTTGGGGTCCCTTTAATATATGGAGATACATGTCTCATAGAGTTGGAGGGGACCTTAGGGGGAAATCAAGTCCAGTCCTCTGCCCTCGTGGCAGGACCAAGCACTTTCCGCAGGCCCTTCCCCTGCCCTCTTCTATTTGCCCTGGATCCTTAAAGTTGTACCTTAAGGACTGAGCTCATAGCCATGGGTTTAGCAGACCAATGCTCAAACCACCAAGCTCTCTCTCCCTACCTCCCCTTGCCTCTTCTGTTCCTTTACACAGGGTTCTGATGGTGTGAAAGGGCCAAGGCGCCATGTGTCCATCATTCATTTCTAAAAGTTACATAAGTATTGGGCTAAGGGAATACTGAAGGGATACAGCCAAACTATGTTTAAGTTAGTTTGGAAAGTCATAGAGGCAAGATTTAAACAGAATCTTCCAGAATGTCTTCCCTTACTCATCAGTGTAGTTATGGTTAGAATTTGTGTAGTTTTATAAGTGGAAAGAAAATGAATACGCACATTAATATTAATATTAAAATTAATGAATAAGCAAATATTGAGTCTGTTCTGGTCTGGTATGGTCTGAAGAAGTGGGTCTGTCCCACGAAAGCTCACCTAATCAACTATTTTGCTAGTCTTTAAAGTGCTTCTTGACTGCTTTTTGTTTTGAATAAGCACAGCAGTTCTTAACAGATCTGGTTTAGGTAAAATCTAGGTAAACTCTCATGTGTTTATTACTGACTAATATAAGTATGTTATGCTTCACTCCTTTTGGCACAACACTGCCCACAAAGCAGTGGAATAGTGAGCTTGATATTTTTTCAGGGGTGAATGTTTGAAGTGTATTTTTTGCTAAATTCTGTTTTTACATTCTTTATTACTAAGAAGGGTATGTAAACCAGAAAGAACCCCACTTGACTTTAAGATCTCAGTTAGAGTTGGCAATATTTTTATTTCATTTTAATTTATAAACTAAGTAAATACAGTCTGGAATTGGAGAAGGATCATTTTTACAGTCTCATTTCAAAATACAGTTATATGTTAAATTGTTTAAATGGTATGAACAGAAGATGTGGATACAAATGATCAGTTGCAAAATTGCCATTTGGATTATGATACATCTGGTGATATCCAAAGCTAAGGTCCCATTGCTAGTGAGAATAAAACTGTAGTACTGCATCTGAAATAAAATCTGGTGTTAACCTATGGATTACATCTGTACTAGCAAGTTTTTTTCAAAAAAATAAAAAATGGGTCTCTTTCAAAAAATCCCACAGAGCATCAGCACACAAAGACTGTGTCTACATGGGCACAAATCTTCAAAACAGCCATATTTTGAAGATTAATAATGAGGTGTTGAATTGAATATTCAGTGCCTCATTAGCATTAGGATACTTCTGGCTGTGGGGCTTCGAAAAGGGCGTGGTTTGGCGCAGATACATGGGGGTCCTTTTCGAAAGGACTTGCACCTTTCGAAATCCCCTTATCCTTCTCAGTGAGTGGGATAAGGAGATTTCAAAAGGTGCGGGTCCTTTCGAAAAGGACCCCCATTTAGCTGCGCCGAGCTGTGCGCTTTCAAAAGCGGCACTTTCGAAGTGCCGCGGCCAGAAGCGTCCTAATGCTAATGAGGTGCTGAATATTCAATTCAGCACCTCAATAGTATTCTTCTAAATGTCCATTAGCATGTCTGTTTTGAAGTTTTGTGCCCGTGTAGATGCACCCAAAATGTGTTCTTTCAATATTAAACCAGAAGAATGCAGCACTTTTTTTGGCAGCTTTCTTCTGCCCGTAGGAGAGGAAGAACACCTTTTTCGAAAATATTCTTTCAGAAAAAACACATGTAGACACCTTGTTGTCCCTTTTTTTTGAAAGAGAAGTTTTCCATGGCACCAGATTTTCCAATCCACAGCATTTCTTGGCTTGTTCTTTCAAAAGAGTGGCCAGGGTGTGGCTGCTCTTTATCGAAAGAGCAGATTGCTTTTTCAATCCACTTTTTTGTGTATGGTTATGATCTTTCGAAAGAAGGTTTTTTTGGGAAGAGATCTTCTGAAGGAACTTCTTTTGAAGGACCTCTGTAGTGTAGCCCTAGCCATGGTGTCATACAAAATTTATTTAAGCCTGTTTGAAACTTGTTCTTTTCATATGATTTTTCTCCGCTGTGTTGACAGGACCCTAGATTACAGCAAAGTGCATCATGTTCCATAGTACCAGTTTTATAACAAATAGCTGGCATTTGTATCTTCTGCTTACACTTTCTAAATGGCTTAAGCAAGTCATGAATGAGGAGAGACACTCTGTAAGCTTGCACTTACAGAATTCTCACTGCAAAAGAAATACCTTTTCTAAACTCCGTATATTTAGCCAGGCTGTCTCTGTTTGCCTCCAGCTCTTTGAAAAATGGCAACAAATTGAGAGGGAAAATGAAATTGTTTAAAACAGCTCACAATGAAGCAAGAAGCCTAGTACTTAAAAATCTACGGAACTATTTGTTGTGTAGCTATATCATTTTCAATGTTAATTGAAATTTTGGCTTTATTGTACTGATATTGTGAATATGACTGGAGTCTTTCACCCTCTTCAGTGAATACCTTGCTGAGATTTTTGAGAAGGATCTTCTGGATCTACCCTGATGCTCTGGGCCTCTGTCACCTTATGTGATTCAATCACCTCAGCTGTGTCTACACTACAAAAATAACTTCTAAGTTGCTTACTTCAAAGTGGAGTGTCTACACACACCCTACTTTGAAGTTAAACTTTGAAGCAGGGCACTACTCCTTTCCCAGGAATGGAGTAAGGACTTCAAAGTTGGGCTCCCTACTTTGAAGCAAGGGAAAATGTGTGTACACTCTCTGCTGGCTGCTTCAACATAGTGCCTAACATTGAAGTTAACTTCGAAATTAGTTTCCAGTGTGGACGCACCCTTCTTAAGCTATCAATGCTGAAATGCTGTTCATCTAGAGATCTGATCAGTAGCTGGTGAACAGTGTAACAAGCATGGGGGACAACAGGACATCATCCATGGCCTCTAGTTCATTGTTCTCTCCATGTTGGAAGCACATTGGAAGGGTAAGAGGGTATGGGTACTATCTTCCAGTAGAGGTCTATGGAAACTGTTTTCCCTTCTCTGTTTCCATTTGGGGATCATTTTTTTCTTTCAGAAATCCTTCTACCTATATAACATTGTCATCCTTCTTTTCAAGGATCTTGTGCATTGGAAAGTACTGATGGAAAGTTATTTCATTCCCTGAAATGGGAGCAATAGAGAAAACCATGTAGCAGTGTCATGAGAAGGAGGCTTCATTCTCATTATTCTTTATTTTCAAGAAAAAGGTGTTGTCTATATTTCCTTTTTTCACTTTGTAAACTTAGCAAAGTCCCTTCTGCTTAATACACACCAAGCTGGAGAGTAACAGAGAGAAGGCCGTGTTAGTCTTACTCTAACAGAACAAAACAGCAGTCACGTAGCACTTTAAAGACTAACAATAATTTATTAGGCGATGAGCTTTCGTGGGACAGACCCACTTCTTCAAATCCAAGCTGGAGAGGCAGTGACTACAGCTTCTAATGCTAAAACTTCCTTTAACCATTGTTACCTTTTCGTCCCTCATGCTACAATCCTTGTCATCTTCCTATTTCTGTTTGTATGTTGTTTTGTTTATTCCACGCACTTATTATGTTTTATTTTTCAGGACAGAGACTTTCATTTACTATATATTTGTACGATGCCGATCACGATGAGCCCTGACCTGACTGAAATTTCTGTATGCCAAGAGAATATAAATATTAATATTAGAAGTTTGAATTTCAGTAATACTTTTTGTCATTTTCATGAGAAGAAAAAAAAAGAGATGATTGGAATTTCTAAATTGGGGAAGTTGAGGTAATGACAACTTTTTTTTAAATTTACCAACAAAATCCCAAATATCTGATGGGATTTTGTTCAAACTTAAAGTCACTTTTGGACAAAGCAAAAGTGTGACTTTTAAAAAAATACAATCAATGTAATTTACTGTAGACAAGTTGACACTTAGACTGAGGAATGAAATTAAATTTAAAAACATGTTTGGCTGTGCCTTCGTTTTCTTTGATGGCTAGTAATTTCTTTATAACATACCTTCAATTTTTCACTTAAAAAGACAACTTGTGTTGAACCTGCTATTTTCTTGATAAATGAAAACAGGTTTCTGCTGTTGAACTGATAATAGGCTGTTATTATACTAACATGAAGACATCTTCACCAAATCTATCAAGAATCGGGAATGTAAGTGCAATACAAGTCATTTTATTGGCACATTTCCCAGGAAACTGATTTATCCTTGTAATAACGAATACCAACAAGTGCTTAATTGGGCAATATTTATGAAATGTCATCTTAACAGGAACATTTTCAGCCAGTGCCAAGTGGTTAAGTGGTGTTTGGGACAAAATTCTGAGCCGGAATTCTTAACCAGGTGCTAAATGCATCTGCTGGTCCAAGCTTTGAAGTTTTAATATGGACGCTGGCATAATGAGAGCTGGAGAGAGAAGAGAGAGAGAGATGTAGCAAGGGTAACTTTGAAGCCTAATTCTGTGCATGACGCTGCTCTGTAGAAAATGGTTTGCACGAGTATTACTGAAGACAAAATGTGCCCTGTGTAGTAATTTGGTACAATATTTTATTAACGATCATTCCAGACTCTTTCTTAGAAGTACATAAAATGGACATTTTTTAAATCAGTGAAGGTGATTACTTATTGCAAATTGTGACCAGGAGAAGTGATGGATTCTAAATCTCTGAATGTCTCAAATCAAACCTGGATGCCTATCTTGAAGAGTTAAGGTTGTGTAGGAATCTTTAACTGTCCAGACTCAGTCAATTAAAAGTTTACTGTGTAATTTTAATATAGGCATTCAAAAACTATAGCTATGAGCACAGTCTCAGACTCTATACAGAACAGCAGAGTACTGTTTGGTTTGGTTTTTTTGGTTTGTTTTTTGCATTTAAGTTGCATTAGTATATATCCTGACCATTTGGAATATCTTCTTCCTCACAACCATATTATTCTATAATAATTTTACCCTTCCATCAGAAAATTCATTGTAGAAATGCATTTTTCTCTCTTAAGCTATATCTAGATTGCAGGATTTTATCAACACAATGGCCATTTTGTCAACAAAACCCATGGAGCATCCTGATTGCAAAGCATGTTCCACCGACAATATGTCAACAGAATGGAGCACTTTTGTTGGCAGCCGTACCCCACTCGCCATGGGGAAGAACACTGCTGTCAACAGAGGTCGGTCAACAAAACACTGGTCTGGATATTCCACAGAAAATCCAGCCAAAATTTTAAAAAACAATAACAAAAGGTTTCTTAAGTATATCAGAAACAGGAAGCCCGCTAAACAACCAGTGTGCCCCCTAGACAATAGAGGTACAAAAAGAGCATTCAAAGATGATAAAGTCATTGCAGAGAAACTAAATCAATTTTTTGCTTCAGTCTTCACAGCTGAAGATGTTAGGGAGAGTCCCAAACTGGAACCATCATTTGTAGGTGACAAACCTGAGGAATTGTCCAAGATTTCGGTGTCATTAAAGGATGTTTTGTAGGATTTCCTGGGTGAAGAGGAGAAAGTGGGACAATTGGCCCCTTCTCTAAGGTGCTTGTACACTAATGCCAGAAGCCTGGGGAACAAACAGGAAGAATTAGAGGCCCTGGCACAGCCAAAGAAGTATGAGGTGGTTGTAATAACAGAGACTTGGTGGGACGATTTGCATAACTGGAGCACAGTCGTGGGAGGTTATAAACTCTTTAGGAAGGACAGACAGGGGAGAAAAGGAGGAGGAGTTGCGCTCTGTGTGAGGGAGCAGTATGAGTGCTCAGAGCTCCAGTATGAGAAAGGAGGAAATCCAGTTGAGTGTCTTTGGGTTAAACTTAGAGGCAGAAGTAACAGAGGTGATGTTGTAGTTTGTGTCTGCTATAAACCACCAGATCAGGGAGAGGAGATAGATGAGGCTTTCTTCAGGCAGCTAAGTGAAGATTCCAAATCACAGGCCCTGGTTCTCATGGGAGACTTTAATTATCCGGACATTTGTTGGGAGACCAATACATCGGCACACAGACAATCCAGGAAGTTTCTGGAGAATGTTGGGGATAACTTTTGGTACAAGTGCTGAAGGAACTGACCAGGGGCGGTGCACAACTTGGCCTGCTGCTCACAAACAGGGAAGAACTAGTAGGAGAAATAGAAGTGGGGGAAAACCTGGCTGCAGCAACCATGAGACTGTAGATTTCAGGAACTGGACAAAAGAAAGAAAGGTGAGCAGTAAGATTCAGACCCTTGATTTCAGGAGAGCAGACTTGGACTCCATGACAGACAGGTGAGCGAGACCCCTTGTGAAATGAAGATGAAGGGGAAAAGAGTTCAAGAGAACTGGCAGTATTTAAAAGAAGCCTTATTGAAGGCACAGGAACAAACCATCCCACTGCATAGTAAGAAATGCAAACAAGGTAGGCAACCAGCATGGCTTTACGGGGAAATCCTTAGTCAGCTTAAACTCACAGAATCACAGGGCTGGAAGGGACCTCAGGATGTCATCTAGTTCAGCCCCTTGCTTCAAGCAGGATCAACCCCTACTGAGTCATCCCAGCCAGGACCTTGTCCAGCCAGGACTTAAAAACCTCAAGGGATGGAGAATCCACCACCCCTCTAGGGAACACATTTCAATGCTTCACCACCCGCCTGGTGAAGTAGTTTTTCTTGATATCTAACCTACACCTTTCTCTCTTCAACTTCTGACCATTACTCCTTGTTCTGCCATCTGACACCACTGAGAACAGTTTCTCACCCTCCTCTTTAGAGCTCCCCTTCAGGAAGTTGAAGGTTGCTATTAAATCACCTCTAAGTCTTCTCTTCTGTAAACTAAACAAGCCCAAATCCCTCAGCCTATCCTCATAGGTCTTATGCTCCAGACCCTTAATCATTTTTGTTGCCCTTCGCTGAACCTGCTCCAGCAAATCCACATCATTTTTATACTGGGGGACCCAAAACTGGACATAATATTCCAGATGTGACCTCACCAGTGCCGAATAAAGAGGAATAACTACTTCTCTAGATCTGCTTGAAATGCTCCTCCTAATGCACCCCAGTATGCCGTTAGCTTTCTTGGCTACAAGGGCACACTGTTTACTCATATCCAACCTTTCATCCACTATAACCCCAGGTCCCTTTCCATCGTACTACTGCTGAGCCAGTCGGTCCTCAGCCTGTAACAATGTTTGGGATGCATACAAGAAATGGAAATGTGGACAGTTGACTAAGGAGGAATATAAACATATGGCTGGAGAATGCTGGGAAGTAATCAGGAAAGCAAAAGCGCAATTGGAACTGCAGCTGGCAAAGGATGTGAAGAGTAACAAGAAGGGTTTCTACAGGCATGTTAAAAATAAACAGGTTATCAGGGAAGGTGTGGGGCCATTACTGGATGAGGGAGGTAACCTAGTGACAGATGATGTAGGAAAAGCTGAAGTACTCAATGCTTTTTTTGCCTCAGTCTTCACGGAAAAAGTCAACTTCCTCTTGACAGTCCTAGACAATGCAGTATGGGAAGGTGGAGGGCAGCCATCTGTGGGGAAGGAACAAGTCCTGAGCTATCTAGAAAAAACTACATGTACACACGTCCATGGGTCTGGATTTAATGCACCTGAGGGTACTGAGGGACTTGGCAGAGGTCGTTGCTGAACCTTTGGCCATTATCCTTGAAGACTCTTGGAGATCGCAGTTGATATCGGATGACTGGAAGAAGGCAAACGTAGTGTCTATTTTTAAAAAAGGAAAGAAGGACAAACCAGGGAACTATAGGCCGGTCAGCCTTACCTCAATCCATGGGAAAAAATGGAGGGAATCCTCAAGGAATCCATTTTGGAGCACTTGAGAGAGGGGAAAATTATCAAAAGTAACCAAAACAGATTCACCAGGGCCAAGTCCTGCCTGACCAATCTGATTAGCTTCTAAGACCAGATAACAAGTTCTGTGGACATGGGGAAGTCAGTGGATGTGATATACCTTGACTTCAGTAAAGCTTTTGATAGAGTCTCCCACAACATTCTTGTCCATAAATTAAGGAAATATGGATTGGATCCTTGGACTATAAGTTGGATAGAAAGCTGGCCTGATGGTCAGGCCCAACAGGTAGAGGTCAATGGCTCAATATCTGGATGGCGGTCTGTTTCAAGCGGAGTGCCACAAGGCTCGGTTCTGGGGCCAGTGTTCTTTAACATCTTTATTAATGACCTGGATGAGGGACTGGATTGCACCTTCAGCAAGTTTGTGGATGACACAAAACTAGGGGGAGAGGTAGATATGTTGGAGGGTCAAGAGAGAATCCAGAGTGACCTGGATAAATTGGAGGACTGGGCCAAAAGAAATCTGATGCAGTTCAACAAGGAGAAGTGTAGAGTCCTGCACCTGGGGCGGAAGAATCCCAAGGCTGAGGGTTTTGGGCTTGTTTAGTTTACAGAAGAGAAGACTTAGGGGTTATTTAATAGCAGCCTTCAACTTATTGAAGGGGAGCTCTAAAGAGGAAGGTGAGAAACTGTTCTCAGTGGTGACAGATAGCAGAACAAGGAGTAATGGTCTGAAGTTGAAGAGGGAGAGGTGTAGGTTAGGTATTAGGGAAAACTACTTCTCCAGGAGGGTGGTGAAGTATTGGAATGTGTTGCCTAGAGAGGTGGTGGATTCTCTATGCCTCGAGGTTTTTAAGTCCTGGCTGAACAAGGTCCTGGCTGGGATGACTTAGTGGGGGCTGATCCCGCTTGAAGCAGGGGGCTGGACTAGATGACCTCCTGAGGTCCCTTCCAGCCCTATGATTCATTGATTCTGTAATTGATAACAGTAAGAAGTCACCGAGACCAGATGGCATTCCCCAAGAGTTCTGAAAGAAGTCAAATGTGAAATTGCAGAACTATTAACTGTGGTTTGTAACCAAGCCTTTAAATCAGCTTCTTTACCCAGTGACTGGAAGATATCTAACGTAACACCAATATTTGAAAAGATCTTTAGAGGTGATCCCAGCAATTACAGACCAGTAAGTCTAACGGTACTGGGCAAACTAGCTGAGAAGATAGTAAAGAATAAAATTGTCAGACACATAAAAGAACAAATCTGTTAAGCAAAAGTCAACACGGTTTCTGTAAAGAGAAATCATGTCTTAGTAATATATCGGAGTTCTTTAAAGAAGTCAACAAATGTGGACAGGAGGATCCAATAGATATAGTGTACTTAGATTTCCAGAAAGCCTTTGACAAGGTCCCTCATCAAAGGCTCTTACATAAATCATGGGATAAGAGAAAATATCCTTTCATGAATTGAGAATTGGTTAAAAGATAAGGAACAAAGGGTAGGAATAAATGGTACATTTTCAGAATGGAGAGGGTTAACTACTGGTGTTCCCCAAGGGTCAGTCCTAGGATGAATCCTATTCAACTTATTCATAAATGATCTGGAGAAAGGAGTAACTTGTGAAGTGGAAAAGTTTGTAGATCATGCTAAACTGCTCAAGATAGTTAAGACTAAATCAGACTGTGAAAAACTTCAAAAAAGTCTCACAAAACTGAGTGACTGGACAACAAAATGGCAAAGGAAATTTAATGTGGATAAGTGTAAAGAGATGGATGGCAGGAGAGAGACTTTCACCTGTTTGGTTCACTCCCTCTGGGGCAGCTGGCATTGGACAATGTTGGCAGACAGGATACTGGGCTGGATATACCTTTGGTCTGACCCAGTATGACCATTCTTATGTTCTTATGTTACTTTTTGTTCATTAAAACATAGTTATTTGTTCACCACACTCACATCCCCCTTCATTATGCAGGGGTCAGAGAGGGGTGTGGGGGTGAAGGGAGATGTTATGGATGGAACAGGGTAGGGCTGTAGGCCCTAGACCCCTGCTGGGGGTGATCTGGGGAGGGCTACTGGGGTCTCTGGGAGAAGGTCTCCCTCAGGGACTCCCAGATCTGCAGCCCATTCTGATGGGCCTCGTGGATGGTAGCTGTGCTTGGCCACTCATAGGCATGACCCTCACGATCGGTGTCTACCCCCAATCCTGGGAGGAAGGCTTCCCCCTTTCTCTCCACAATGTTGTGCAGAGCACAGCAAGCCCCCACAACTTGGTGGATGGTGTGTCCCCAGTGTTGAGGTGGGTTAGCAGGCACCTGAACTGTGCCTTGAGGTGACCAAAGACACACAGCCTGAATCCTGGGCATGGTTCAGGTAGGCATTGAACAGTTCTCAGCTGGGGTCCAGGTGTCTGGGATAGGGTTTCATCAAGCACAGCATGAGGGGTTAGGCCATATTCCCCATGATGCAAAGTGGCATCTGTACATCCCAACTGCCAGTTCATGGTGGGGGACGCATGTGCCCACCTCCAGCCTCCGGCACAGGCTGGAGTTGCACAACACATGAGCGTCATGTGTCCAGCCTGCCCATCCAACATAAATGTCTGTGAACTGTCCATGGTTGTTGACCAGGTCCTGCAGTACCATCAAAGATAGCCCTTGCAGTTGATGTATATGGCTGCACTATGCTTCAGGGCAGGGATTGGGATGTGGGCTCCATCTTTGGCCATGACACTGTTTGGGAAACCCAGGGCAGCAAATCTGGCTATGACTTTGTCAAGGTCTCCCAGATGGATGACCCTCTGCATCAGGATCATGTTGATGGCACTCATGACCTGAAAAAGGAGGCAACTGAACACACACAACAGGGACTGAGTGAAGAAGTCTCTGCACCCTGGAGTGGTCCCCATCCCACCTCCTGTCCCCTCTTCCTGAGCTCTCTGGGAACCTCTCTGTCCAGCTACCCCCCAGCAGCAGGGCTGTGCAAGGTCTCCCCTCTGGGGATGGGGCTTTTCCCCACCCAAACTACACCCAAACCGACTCCCCAACTCACCCTCCCACCCCATGCAGGTACTGCAGCCCAAGAATGCATTACCTCCATAAGGAGGGTCCCTATGGTGGACTTCCCTGTGCCAAACTGGGTGCCCACTGAGTGGTAGCTGTCAGTGGTGGCAAACTTCCATCGGGTGATTGTGACCTGCTTCTCCACAGGGATGGTGGGATGCAGCTGGGTGTCATGCCTACAGAGGGCAGGGGTGAGCCATGCACAGAGCTCCAGGAAGGTGGCCTTCCACATTTGAAAGTTCTGGAACCACTGCTGGTCATCCCAGTGCTCCATGGACAGCTGATCCCACCAGACAGAATTAGTGTGGTGCCTCCAGAGCCGTCTGTGCACTGAATGAGGCAGGGGACGAGTGCAGGTGCAAAATTCCTGCAGCAAGGATGCTGTCCCCCATGGTGGTCTTGGTATCTCCCTCGGTGAAGAAGAGGAGGACAGCTGTTAGAAAGTTCAACAGGTTCTGTAGCATGTCAGTGTGGGGCCACCAGAAGCCCAGGGGTAGTTCTGATGGCATGGCTCCCAGGGACTAGCTGTGTTGACCACAAAGACATGATGCCCTACTCTAGCTGTGCTGTCCCTTGATGATGCAGGCTCACCCACAGCAGAGGCAGAAAATGGATGTCTGGGGGGGGTCCTTTTAATCAAGCATCTGAGCATGGTTCTCGGAACAAACTGGTGACCTGTAACCCTGGTCTGGCCGCTCCCTGTGAACAGAGCAGATCACTGTTTCGATGTGCCTTGGTGTCTGGAAACACTCTGTCGACAGAAGTTTTGTCACAAGACGTCTTTAGACACAAACTTCTGCTGACAAAACCCTGCAATCCAGATATAGTCTCAGGTTGATTGGTTTGTGAAAATTTTCAAAAATTGTTTTTTTCAGAGATAGGTATTAATGATGAGAAATTATAAGGAGTCTTCTTGAAGGGGGTTTCCATCAGAAGGACCCCTGTTCTTTCAGAAGGAATCCCATGTAAATGGCAGATTTTGCTTCTGGAAGGGGATCTTCCAAATACGAGATCTCATGGAATATGTAAATGAGGTGCAAAATATTTCAATCTGCCCATCATTTGCATCTTCCACTGTACTTATTACCATGCCCTTTCTGGAAAGTAAAGACAGTGCAGATGCACCTATACAGCCTATTTTCAAATACAGCCATTGGACACATTAGGTGCGTCTACACTAGCTGGCTACTTCAAAGTAGCCGGCACAACGTTGAAATAACATGCGTCATGTCTACATGCGCCATGTGCTATTTCGACATTGAGATCGACGTTCAGCGTTGAAGTAGAGCGTGTGTAGACGATCTGCATCCTGCTACTTCGAGATAGTGGGGTCCTCCAAGGCAGCCATCAGCTGAGGGGTTGAGAGATGCTCTGTCCAGCCCCTGCAGGGCTCTATGGTCACCGCGTGCAGCAGCCCTTAGCCCAGGGCTTCTGGCTGCTGCTGCTGCTGCTGCAGCTGGGGGTCCATGCTGCGTGCACAGGGTCCACAACTGGTTGTCGGGTCTGTGGATCTCGTGCTGTGCAGGCCGAGTGTGTATGGGAGGGGCCCTTTAAGGGAGCAGCTTGGGGCTTTGCTGGCCCCTTATTTTGACGGGGAGCACTTGTGTGTGTGGACACTCTGCATTTCCTTCTTGGGTGGCTCCTTTAAACGTTCTCCATCACTACTTCGACGTTGAATGTCGATGGCACCAGCCCTGGAGGATGTGTAGACAATATGCGTCGAAGTAGCCTATTTCAATGTCCTTACTTTGAAATAGGCTACTTCGACATAGCGTGCTAGTGTAGACGTAGCCATTATGGTTTATTTTGAAACAGGCTCCATTCCTTTTCTTAACAGAACCTATTTCAAAATAACTATTTTGGAATAGGTGCTATTCCTCTTAGAACGTGGTTTACCAATTTGGAAATAAGGCACTCGCTATTTCAAAGTTATTTCAAGATAGCAGTTGTGTTATATAGATGCTAGGAAAGTTATTTCTAAATAACAACTGTAATTTCAAAATAACTTTGCTGTGTAGAACTACCATAGCCCTGTGTCTGTGGCAATGCGGCTCACTAGCCGTGTCTACACTAGCCCCAAACTTCGAAATGGCCACGCAAATGGCCATTTTGAAGTTTACTAATAAAGTGCTGAAATGCATATTCAGCACTTCATTAGCATGTGGGCGGCCGCGGCGCTTCAAAATTGACGCGGCTCGCTGCCATGAGGCTCGTCCCAACGGTGCTCCTTTTCGAAAGGACCCCGGCTACTTTGAAGTCTCCTCATTCCCATGAGCAGATGGGAATAAGGGGACTTCGAAGTAGCTGAGGTCCTTTCGAAAAGGAACCCCTTCGGGACGAGCTGTGCAGCAGCAAGCCGTGTCAATTTCGAAGCACCGCGGCCGCCCACATGCTAATGAAGCGCTGAATATGCATTTCAGCGCTTCATTAGTAAACTTCAAAATGGCCATTTGCGTGGCCATTTCGAAGTTTGGGGCTAGTGTAGAGGTAGCCACTGTCTCAGGAAATACAGTTTACAGGAACAACTCCTTAAAAATACTTTAGAGTTTACACTCCAGTCATTTTGGACACCTAGTTCCTTTTAATTTAAGTGAGAATTAGGGTTATACATCTCTTTAGCAACTTTAAAAATGTAAGCTTTTTAAAGGAGGGAATGCTTTATGTTCTGTATTAGTGCAGTAAACCCTCAAAACGCACAATACACAAGTTAAGCACAACTCAAAATCTCGCTCCCTGCAGCCCTAGATGAACCCTCCCAGCCCCACACAACCTCGCTTCAACCTCCCCGCCCCAGTTCCAAACCCTCCCGGCCTGGCTCACCACCTGCGGCGCCGGTTCAAACACCCTGCGTGTGGCTCCAGCTCCAGTGCACCAACCCCGTGCATGTCTCTGGCTCAACTCCCCCTGCCCTGGTTCCTGCCCCCCAGCGTGTGGCTGCGGCTCAGCTCCACCCCCGGACCTCTGCTTCCAGCACTAACCCTCCATAGGCTTAACCCCTCTCCACCCTCATGTGGCCCCAAACCCACCACCAGGTTTAACCCTCCCCAACTGCCCCACTAGCCGCAAAGCTTACCTTGCAAAAGGAGCTCCAGGTCCCCCTGCTGCTTCCCCAGCTGCAGAATGTGCATTCTGCTGGGGAAAAAAGCTTTTTCCCCTACTTATGTGAAATTCAAGTTATGCAAGGATGTGGGAGAATGCAACCCTTGCATAACTTTAGGGACTACTGTACAGTGCCTAAGTGCCTAATACATTGAGGTTCTGGTGCATGAGTGAAATCTGGACGCTACTGTAATACAAATACTAATCAAAACTTTAGCCTATTAGCTCTGTGTTTTTATTCCTGTTTCCATCTGAAATTTTTTGCAAGAGTTCAAATGAGTCTGCAGAAGGGAAGAATATGAAATATTGAAAAGCTTAAAAATGAGGAGAAAGCTCTATCAATTCCAAAGTTAGTTGTTCTGATGGGCAGATAATTTGCCTTTTGTTTTTTATTATTTTAGAAGCTGGAGTGGTAGACTTTGACAGGGCAAGTAAACTTGTAAACTTTCAAGTCAAGCCTTTCTAGCTAAAAAACCTCATTATGGTAAAAAGATATTACATTCAGAACTGCATCAAAAGAGCACTGCAATTGCAATGGACAACACTCAAAACTGAGAATATTTCAAAGCTGATGTTGTCTCTCTAACCTTTTCTGAAGTCTTGTGTGCATGCCTTCATGAGGTATTGTTTAATAATACGATCATATATACACACCCAACTGCAGGCCCAGTGATTGATTTACTGCATAGATTGGCTAATGTGCAGCAAATGATGTTTCTTATCAAAGTGTATTTTAAAATGTGCTATTCAAAGGTTTGCAGCTCGATTCTCATATAAAGCCTGTACAAGTCAACTGGCATCTTTCCACTGATGTCCAGAGGCTAGATCAGGTCCTGAATGTGGCAGCAGCCAAAAGGATTTCAGTGGGTAACGATGGAGGAACAGAAGAGTGAATCAGGCCCTTTTTCTCATGGGATTCACTGCCAAAGTGACTCCTACAGAAACACACACTCTGAAATGAGTGTACAGTTATCATGAACTCATTTGGCATTCATTAGAATAGTTGTGCTCATCAATCTGATTAGTACTCATATGGATGTCAGTGGTGCCCATTGTAATTTATGATTAGTTAATGAACACCTATATTAGGATCATACCACACTCATTTTTAAACTGCTTAAAAGGGTTACTCCTATAAGTTTTGTGGCAGCCAAGTTCTAGGCCTCAGATCAATCCTCCATGTCTTATGCCTACAGAGTGTATGAGCTCTGAAAAGTTTATGCACACAGCTCTGTTGAGGAAGCAACAGAGGCAAGGATCCTTTAGCATTGTTTCCAGCAATTGCTGATTAATTCAATGAGCACATCCACAAATGTGGGAATGGAGTCTAGTCCTATAAGCTAATACACAGTGCTAGTCTCATGTGGCTGTTTTATAGCCCTCTGCATAAAGTTAATACTTATAAAGCCATAGGGATGAAGAAGTTCTCTTCATTTTACAGACAGAGAAGCTAAGGCTGAGAAATTTACTAATTTGGCATGGCCCCAGAGGAAGACCATTTTAGAGGGTTTGGACTGGGACATGAGTTGCTGGTGCTTGGGCTATGTCTACCCTAGAGAGTTTTGTCTACATACAAAATGCATTTTTTCAACAGAAACTAGATGCTCCGGGGGGGCCCTTTTGTTGACAGAACATATGAAAAATCAGTCTGCTTTTATGCATAGATGTGATCTGTAGACAGAAGTTCTGTCAGAACATCTCTTCCGAGAGGAACTTCTGCAGACAGATGCTTCTAGTATTGACGTATCCTTAGTGAACTAAGTTTATGTCACTGCCATCGACACACACACACACACACACACACACACACAAAAATTCCTCTGTTCCAGTTCCACCAGACCTATTGCTTAACATAGGTGGGAAAAATATTCCGTAAACAGAATTCTTTTTCCAACTATAGCCGCGTCTACACGTGCACGCTACTTCGAAGTAGCGGCACTAACTTCGAAATAGCGCCTGTCGCGGCTACACGTGTCGGGAGCTATTTCGAAGTTAACTTCGACGTTAGGTGGCGAGACGTCGAAGTCGCTAACCTCATGAGGGGATCGGAATAGCGCCCTACTTCGACGTTCAACGTCGAAGTAGGGCACATGTAGACGATCTGCGTCCCGCAACGTCGAAATTGCCGGGTCCTCCATGGCGGCCATCAGCTGGGGGGTTGAGAGACGCTCTCTCCAGCCCCTCAGCTCACTGGTGGCCGCGTGGAGCGGCCCCTTAAAGGTCCCCTCCCCCTCCCTTCCTGTGCAGGAAGCTGAGGGAACGTGCAGGCTGCAGCCTGCACACGCGGCCAGCCTGCACAACCCTCAGCCCCACACAGCTGCGATGGCTGGCCGGCAGCCCCCCCAGCGCCCCCAGGGGACCCCCCAAGGGGAGCCAGGGCAGCCAGCCCAGCCAGAAGGGCAGCCAGGTTGGCAAGCAACAGCGGGGCCCCTCCTAGATGGAGGCCGAGTTGCGGGACCTGCTGGGGCTCTGGAGCGAGGAGGAGGTGCTCCAGGTAATGGGGAGCAAGAGGCGGAACGCAGATGCATTTGCTCGGCTGGCCGACGGCCTGGCTGCCCGGGGTCACCCTGCCCACACTCCTGACCATGTCAGGAGTAAGGTCAAGGAGCTGCGGCAGGGTTACTCCCGGGCCCGGGATGCGGCCAGCTGATCTGGGGCTGCCCCCGTCACTTGCCCCTTTTACAGGGAGCTCAGGGACATCCTGGGACCCCGGCACACCTCCTCCCCTCCAGCCACCCTTGACACCTCGGCCGACGAGCCCCAGCAGGCCCTGCAGATGGAGTCCGCCCCGGAGGCAAGCCCCACACCCCGGGGGCCCCCCCCCGGAGGCCACCCCCGGGACATCGCGGCAGGAGGAGGAGGAGGGGGGCTCCTTCTCTGCAGAATCTGGGCTGCAGATCCTCCTCCTGCCATCCCGGAGCAGCAGCAGGGCCTCCGCCCCCCGGGGATTTCCGGACCGAGAGAGTGGACCGACAGGTAGGTACCCCCCTTTGGTGGACACCCCTGGGCTTGAGGGGCGGGGGTAAGAGATATGTGTCCAGGGCCCCCCACATGCTCACATGGCCATGGCCCCAAGGACAGCAGGGCCATGGCCCTCACAGCAGTGCATCAGCCCCTACCCCCCCCCGACCCCGCATGACAGTGCCATGCCCCATCCCCGGTCCAGGGCGGAGCAGAACCTCGAGGGGCCCCCGGGAGGAGGGGGTGGGACACCCCGCAGCAACAGCATGTGATGGAGTGGGGGGAGTGCCAAAGGGAGACTCAGGCTACATATGAGCAACAAGAGCCGAATAGCTCCCAGGGGCAAAGGAGGATCCTGGGGCTACAGCTGGCAGGTGACACCTCTGCCCTGAACAAACAGGAGGGAGGAGCCGAGCTGGCTTGGAATTGGGGGGCGAGGGTGGGGGCCACAGGTAGAGGCTAGGGGAAGGGAGAGCTGGAAGGCAGCCAGCCTGAGGAGGGGGAAAGCTGAATCCCAGAGGGGCACCCCTTGGGGTCTTCTCCCCAGGATGGGTTGGAAGGACTGTCTCTTCCGACAGCTGGTGCTGTCAATCCTGCCAGAAACTGGCCATCTGTGGCCTAAGAAACCTCTCCTGCTGTCAGACCCTGGGGGGTGAAGTGACAGTCGCTCCCACCAGGGGACGGGGTGCAGGGCTGGGGGACCCCTGAACCCCATCCATCACAGCAGCATCTCCCGGGGACGGGGATGGGGAACCTGCAGCACAGGGCGGGGGCGACAAAGGCCACGGCTCGGGGCCCACACTAATGCCTGTCTCCATTCTTCTTCCCCCCCTCCTCTCCTGAGTCCTGCACCTGCACCATCAGAAGGACCGGAAGAGAGTGCCGGCAAGGCATCAGTCGTGCTGGAGAGCCCTCCAGGACCATCGCTCCAGGGCAGCCCCTCGGCCGAGGACCGACTGGCCCCACGGTGGGCTAGATGGCGGACCCCGCGCCACCAACAGCCGACGGCGACGGACCCCCAGCTGCTGGCCATCCACCATCGGCAGCTGGAGGTTGCGGAGCAGCACCTGCAGCTGCAGGAGCGGGCGCTGGCCTGGCGCCAGGAGGCATGGGGGGCCTACATGGAGACATTTAACCGCTTGGTGGACTACCTGGCCCCCCATGCCGCGCCGGCCGCCGCATCGCCCGCCCTGCCTGCTCCTGCAGCCCCACCACCAGCTGCTCCGCCCGTCGCCGTCCCGTCCGCCGTCGCCCCGCCACCCACCACCAAGGGCCGGAGCGCCGAGGGACCCCTGGAGCCACCTGACACTCACCAGCCATCGTACCTTCCGGTCCGGCCCGCCCCCACCCAGCCCCGGACAGGGCTGCGACCGTGGCGGGGCTCCCGGCCGCCCACGCCCAGTGCCGGGCTATAGGGGCGAGGGGCCCGGGACGTGGCCCCCCCCTGTATATAGTTGGACCCTGTTATTTTCTGCCCCCGGTCTGCCCCGTCCCCCCCATGTAAATAGTTCTCCCCTTTATCCTCCCTGGTTTTCTTTTTATTATTGAGGACAGTTGTTTCTTTGTATTGTTTTATTTTTGTACATATTAGTTTTTTTCAACATGTTTGTACGTACTTTGTTTTTGGTTCTCATATTTACAGTGCCCTCCTGTGCCCGGGCCCCCCCTCCCCTGCCCCCGTGGGTTCTCTTACCTCCATGAAGACAACCCCGACGGTGGCCTTGCCGACACCAAACTGCTGGCCCACAGATTGGTAGCTGTCTGGAGTGGCCAGCTTCCAGACAGCGATGCCGACCCGTTTCTGCACTGTGAGGGCACGCCGCATGGCGGTGTCCTGGTGCCTGAGTGCGGGGGTGAGCCACTGGCACAGCTCCAGAAATGTCTGCCGGCTCATCCTGAAGTTCCTGAGCCAGCGGTCGTCGTCCCACTCCCCAAGCACCAGCCGCTCCCACCAGTCGGTGCTGGTGGGGTAGGTCCACAGCCGCCGGCGTGGGAGGCGGGGTGGGGGCAGGGTGCTGCAGGGGTAGGGGTTGAGCCCTGCTGCCCTGGGGGCATCTCCTCCTCTTGGGCAAGGAGGTGCTCAGCTGCCTCCCGCATGGCACGGAGCAGGGCAATCCCTGCTCCTGCCGGGAGGGCTGGGTGGACCTCTGGCTGCTGCTGCTGCTGCTGCTGCTGCTGCTGCTGGGGGTCCATGACTGCGGCGCCCAGGGTCTGTGTGCCTATGGCTCCTCAGACTGCGTGCTGTGCAGGCTGCGTGTGTCTGGGAGGGGCCCTTTAAGGGAGTGGCTCACTGTTGCCCCGGAAGCGCTAGTCCGCCCGGTGACCCTGTCTGCAGCTGTGCCTGGCATCCCTATTTCGATGTGTGCTACTTTGGCGTGTAGACGTTCCCTCGCTGTGCCTATTTCGACGTTGCCGGCCCTGGAGGACGCGTAGACGCTATTCATCGAAATAGGCTATTTCTATGTTGCTACTTCGAAATTAGCTACTTCGATGTAGCGTGCACGTGTAGACGTAGCCTATGAGTTCTCTCCTTTTCCAGCTCTTCTCTATTGTTGATCAAATAATATTTCTTTGCCCCCGCATTCTCTTCTACTAATCTCTGCCATTTATTCACACCTTATATACCCTTTTCCTACCCCAAACTTATCTTCTTCTATATAATCCCACTTCTTAATCTGTCACTTGGGCATCTCACTCTTATTGTCTCATCATCAAATTATATTTAATATGTCCAAAACTCATCTCCCCATTTCCTTTGGGAACCTTCTATTCCCTTTTATTCTTGGTCACTGATAGCAATACCACCTTCTTCCAGTCAGTCAGTGTCAGCTGGCACTACATTTGTCCCATGTATCCAGGTCGTATCCACACAGTGGTGCTGTTAAGATCTGAATTTTCTTTTCGACCGCATAGCTAAAAATTTTGTTCAAGGTTTGACCTCCCACTTTATCTTCTGCACCATCCTCCTCCTTAAACCTTCAGTCATACATCCCATTGACCCAGGCTGCTCAAACACAGCTGCTAAATTAATCTTCTTTTGTCTGTCGTTCTATCCATGTCACCCTCTTCTCTGAATTTATGTATTTTCTATCTGCTGATTAAGTGTAAGCTTCTCATCCTCACATTCAAGGCCACAACCCTCCATCCTTATTAATTCTTGTATCTTGTTTCATCACTATAATAACACTCAGGCTAGTAATGGGTGCCTCCCGCTGTCTGAGGACTGCAGAGCCCATGGAGTGCCTGAGTGACATAATCGGCTTGTATTTGGAGGATGGGATTCCTTTCAAATTCTCAGCCCCTGAGTGGATGGAGGGTTCAGTAACAAACACCTAGAGTTTGCTGCTGCACCTAACCTGACCATCCCATATATGAGAGCCCATCATCTTCTGGAATTGGTGAGTATTCTCCCTGAAGGCTGATTCCATGAAGCTCCTTTTTGGAAGCTGCAGAACTATTGTCTGCTTTCTCCCAGACCTGCCCAGCAACCGACTGGACCGTTCTGCTTTTAAATGCCTACTCCACCCTTAGCAAGACTGATAGGACCAGGTGGGTGAAAAAGGCCTAAGTGGCTGTTTAACTCTTTTGTTACCAGTGTGGGTTTTCTACACCCTGTCCCAACCTATCTCCCACCCTCTGTCTTCTATTTCCTTTAATTCCCACCTGGCTGCTTGTCCTCAGCTATCTCTGCATGCTCTCCTCAATCACCAAACTCACTCTCTGAACTGATCTACAAAGTCACAACTGTTTGTTTCCTTCAAAAGCCCATTTCTGTTGGTAACTAACTACAGGTTGAACCTCTCTAGTCAGTAACTCTCTTGTCTAGCAACATCCATAACCCAGCATGATTTTAGTTAGCTGGACAACCACTTATCATGCGCGTGGCCAAGTTCCCCCCGGTTCCATAAATCTTGTTTACAGTCCTGGCGCACAGTGTTCTGTGATGTTATTTAGCTGTACAGTAAACCCTCAATTTAATGAACTAATAGGTGGGGAGGGATGTCTGTTAATGCTGAACTTCTTTTGAATCCGAATGGTTATGCTGTATGACAGTGCACTGACCTTCCCAGCTCATCATTCATTCCTGTCCTCTGCCCCCACTTCCCACCCTCCAGCGCCAGCCCTATTCTTCCCTTCACACCTCCACCTCCCTCTGCCCAATTATCAGGAGAGGAGCTGCACGCCAGCCTGACTCCTTCCACCTTTGGCCCTGACAGCTGTGGCAACAGGTCCTCCAGGCCCAGCAGTGCCTCCTCCAGCCTGTGCAGCTCTAGCCACTCTGGTGAGCTGCTGACATTAATGTTGGTGGGGGTGGTGGTCATTGGTAGATACCATCCATTATTTCTGAAGTCCATTAAATTGGAGTTTGTTAAATCAAGGATCTACTGTAATTTACTCCTAAATGTCTTCTAAGAGCCCAATAAGCAGTGAAAGTGTTGACAACACTGCTAGACAACATTGACCTCCCGTGGTTCAGCAAAGCTCTCTTTCAGCACCAGTCAGGCATTGAAGGTGCTGCAGTACTAGCTGGGCTGCAGGGTAACTTGAAGATTATTGATGATTTATTTATGGGTGCAAATGTGTGCTATATTTTATTTTGTTACTCCACTCTTTTTGTGTTGCTTCTCTGGAAGTTCTTTGCTTCAGGGACCTACAAATGTCTTATTTGGACAGTACCTCACATTTGGCAAAAGCTAGCTGAATACAAATAACTACAATAATAGTACAACAAGAAGTCCTGTGGCAACTTATAGACTAACAGATATTTTGGAGCATAAGCTTTCGTGGGCAAAGACCCGCTTCATCAGATGCATGAGTCTCCTGCATCTGATGAAGCAGGCCTTTGCCCACAAAAGCTTATGCTCCAAAATATCTGTTTGTCTATAAGGTGCCACAGGACTTCTTTTTGTTCTTGAAGATACAGACTAACACAGCTACCTCTCTGATACAATAATAGTGATTGGAAACCAGAAAACTAATTCAGAACTTCAGATATCCCTTTGGTTTGGTATTGATCCTTGTAAAGGACTGCCATGTCATATGTTCATATGAAATTCCAAATGTAAATCCTACAAAACTCAAGGGAGGGCTCACATTGTATTTCCACAAAAAGCTTGATTAAATGTGAATTTAGTTCAAACTCTGATTCAAACATATTAAAACACTGGATTGTCTTTTAATGAAACCATAGATCTTTTTGCTAGGTTAAATCACTTTTTTTTTGTTTTGTTTTATTCGTGAGGTGATACTGACATGAATTGTTCACTGATACATAGTAATTTCATGTCTTAATTGACATGATCACAATCGTTGCACACAAATTATTAATTACAAGTGTTGATTTCTGTGAATCTATTGTTTCCTCCATTTTTATCTAAAACACGCAGATTGTGTTTGGATCAGCAGTGCCATAGGCAATGATAAACCAAGTGAGGAAATATTAATTTACACACGTTACATTGAAATAGGCAATTGTTTATAAAATATAACCACTTTAAGTCTATGGCAACTTTAAACATTCCAGTGTTTGCTGCAAGGCATGAGGACACAATGACACAGCTCATTTCCTCTGCTGAGCTCTCTTTGCTGCCTTGTACAACACTTATTTCAAAGCACGCCACAGCTTAGAACTGTCGTGATCCCCATTAATATAAAATCATTGACCTCTGCTCCTGCTGGTGCGACTAAATTACATTCTGCTGCTCAGCAGCAGCCGCATATGGGGCCAGCTCTTTTAGTCATGGCCAGGTGCCTTGATGTCAGCACAGCCCCTCCTACGCTCAGGGTTTTCCTTTAATGAGGATTATGCACCTTCAAAGCTCTAGGAGGACCTACTCCCAGGATGGTAGCCTTTCTAATGGCATCTGGTTTTATCTCAGGCCGTAATTTAGTATTGTGGGAGGCTGTAGAGAGTCAGTCTATTTGGAAGCTCAGTGAGGAATTGTAAGAATGTGTACTTTTGTAGTGTTTCCTCCTCTCTCGCCCCCCACATACACATATGCACAGTAGACTAAATCCAAAAACAGCGTGCACAGTAATATCACATTTCTATGAAGGCTTGCAGCACAGTGTGTTAAAATAAAGTCCTGTATCACATCAAACCCCAGGTGTGAAAATTCTCTGTGTATGCAATATGATATAATCAAAAATGAAAACAAAGCACAACTTTGCAGTCTGCATGTAATTAAATTCCTTTAATTTTTTTGTTCTTTTATAGATTCATACCATTTCCTGAGTGTGGTCAGACTTTCTCACTGTGTGGTCTCCCTCCTTTTTTCCTTGACTGTATTTCCACCTCTCTCCCTCCCCCACCACACATATAGAGAGAGATGCTCTGGCTTCTGAATCTTCCTGCCTGCAGTCTGTATCCAATAGACTGGATCTCAGCGGAAAAGTTCTGTCCCAACTTTCCTCAAATGAGTTCTGAACTAGGGTTTTAGGCCCTGATTCTGCAGTGAAGTGGATGTGGCCGGCTCTGGTTCCCAGGCAGAACCCTAGCACAGAACTGGAGCCTTGCTAACCATCACTAGTGGGTTGGTATTCACAAGGGTATTGTGAGCCACTCATTTGCAAATATGGTCAGTGCCTTTGTTAATGGGTCTGATTCTACAAAGAACTGAGAGTTATCAATATGTGTAGGCAATGGCCAACATCTTTTTAAGAGGTGTCAGATCCCTGCAGGATTGAATCTTAGGAGAGCAAATAACAGGAGAATTTCTGACAAGAGTTTTCTAAATTTCTTACAATTACATCTGGTTATTTGGAATATCTTCGGGAAATGCAGTTCTCCATTTTGTTGCATTCAGTTTACTATTACTATTACATTCACTCACTCATGCTTTACAAAATTTTAGTTGGATTTTGTTTTCAATAAATTGAAATTTGCTGCTGCCTGCGGTTTCTGTTCAGAACAACAAGAATTCCACTTACACAAAAGGATTTTGTACAATGGTAGTAAGTGTTGATGATTAAAGGAACCAAATTATTATTGTGGTCTGTCATATGTCATCCTGTTTTCTCCATCGAAATTAGTGCAGCCCCAGTAGTGACCTTGAAAGGGAAGGTTAATGGTTAGAAGTCTCTTGTGGACATATACCACCATAAAGGATGGGAGAATTTAAGATAAATAATTTTTCTTTGTTTGGTGTGTATATGGGAGAGGAGAGGGAGAAAAGGAGATTTGTAACTGTGTTTTGTGAAAACTAAGGTCTGGATTAACAATTTACTCCTGGAAGCTGATACCCAAACAGAGGGCTTTCTTTTCAGGAAGATGTCCTAACCCCAGTCACACGACTGCTAATTTGGCTTTTCTCTTAATCTCTGCAGAACTTGCTGAACAGAAGTGAAACTATGCGCATGCTAATAGCTCACTTTCTCCCAACTCCCCTCTCTCCCGGAGAGTGTCTGGTGTGCAAAGCTGAGCTGGAACAAAGATACACTAATTATTCTCCATTAATTTGTCTGCATGAATGGTCCTAAATACCAGAGTGATTAATTAGCACAAGGCAGCCAGGGCAGGATGTCACACCCTTCTCTTCGTTTAAGTGTCGGCAAGGTTGTGCTCAAGTGTTGACAACAGCATATCTTTAATTTTCTCTGAGAAGAAAAGTTTAGTCAGTACAATTAATTTGAGCTTGGCTAGCTTGCAGGAATAAATGTAATGTGGAATAATATTACTGCTGCACAGGCAATTTTTTGCATCCTGAGGGTACAGTAAAACTTTTTGGCAACCCAGTTATTGAATATTGTTTTTCTATAATCGTTTCAATTTGGCTTAATTACTTTTGTGCATTTTGCAGTAAAAAAAAGTGGATCATGAAGCAGTTAGAAATTATTATCCTTAATGACTTGAGATAGGGTACAGATGAATGGCTAAATGTGAAAGATGAATTAGAGAAGAGACAAATAGCCAATGTCAGTTCAGTTTTTTGTAGCCTTTTTAATTGAATGCTGTCTCACAGTGACTTGCTTGAGATGTATGTCAATGTCATTTTAAAATTACAGGCTGCTTAGCCCTCAATAAGCCAAGTAAATTAAATCAAAATAACTTAAAATTAAAATCCTGTTCTTGTAATATTTCACCTGAGACCAGTCCTTGCTTTATGGTTTTTCTTATTTTAATGTGTAATTGCTAAAGAACAGGTAGTAATACAATCTGCTAAGATTAACTTCATAATATTAAGGTTTTTATACACACATTTGGGGCTGAATGAAAGCTGCTATTCAGCAAAGATGGCTATGGAAAATCAAAGGATCAGAGTAGGAAAACTGCAAACAGCAACACTCAGTTTTCACATAATTAGCATGGGGTGTGTTAGGCAGGCTGTTTTGTTGTTGTTGTTTGTTTGTTTTTTGTGAAACTTACCCTTCTTGGTGCATACTTCCATTTTAAGAAAAGGGAGGGGATGGACGGAAGTCATACAGAAGAAAGACCCAGATAATGCTAATATGTCTTTGTATGCTCACTGCAGCCCTTCTCAAGTCTCAGACAAACCCCCAAATGGGCCAGCCCAGGAGCTGCAAAGAGTGGCGTCTCTTCATTCGTTGTTGGATGCTATTGCTTTCCTAGTCAACTCATTCCCCGTACGAAACATCAAGACATTTTTGTGACCCCTATAGTCAGCTCAAATGTACTACTGTACATTTTCCTTCAACCAAAACCTCCTGGGAAACTTGCTCCCCAGCATCCCTTCCCATCCATATTGAAATTATCAGAACTTAGGTTATGTGTGGTGTGAAAAATTACTTCCTCTTGTGTTAAGCTTGCTGCTTATTAATTTAATCAGATAACCTATTGTTTTTGTGTTGTAGGACACAGTAAGCAATCTTTCCTTATTTACTTTTCCCATACCATTTATTGTTCTATATACTCCTATCATATCCCTTTTGGTTAACTTTTTTCTTAGCTGAACAGCCCTGATCTTTCTAGTCTTTCCCTGTATAGAAGCGGTTCCACAGTCAGTTATTTTTTGCTGCCTGTCTGTGAACCTTTTCCAGTGCCATAATATCCCTGCAACCAGAAGTGGTCACAGTATTCCAGGCATAGATGCACTACAGATTTACATAGTTGCATTGGATTTTCTATTTTTTTTCAACCCCTTTCCAAATAGATTTTAACATTCCATTAGCTTTTTAAACTACAGCTGCATACTGAGTGGACATTTTTCAAAGACCTCTCTTGAGTGGTAGTGGTTCCTTTAGAACCTATCATTTCATATAGTTGGCATTATTTTCCAGTAATCATTGTTGAATTTCATCTATATCCTGGTTACAAGTTACCCAGTTTTGGTAGGTTCCTCTGTATTTCTTTGCAGTCTGCTTCGGACTTAACTATTTTAAATGATTTTGTACTATCTGCAAATTTTGCCACTTCATTGTTTGCTCCCTTTTCCATATAATTAATGAATATGAATTCTGGGTTTTCATTAATGGAAGATGTTTGTTTTATGTTTTAATTATAAGAGAAAATAAGTGTTGTTTCCCTACTAGAGATGGATGAAAGCCATGAAATTTGGAGCTAAACTTTCACAAAGTTTTTAGGCTCAACTCTATTTCCATAAAATGTGGGATTCAGGAAACTATTAGTATCTCTTCCTATAGCATCTCAATCATCCTTTCACACAAGACTTGTTACTAGTTATTCCTAAAATGAGCCTACCAAGGTTAGAGCCCAGTTGTATTAGGCACTGTACAAACATTGAATAGAAAAGTGTCCCTGCCCTGAAGAACTTGTAATTTAAAAGAAAGAAGCTAGACAAACAAATAAAACACAAGAGTAACCCCATTTGGAATGTGACTTCTTAATGTAAAACCAATGACTGAAATGCATGCGATGTTTTACAGGACCAAGAAAATTAAGCATCCTATGGCCTCACTGTTACTTTGTTATTTATACTATATTGCTGCTCTACCTACAAAATGATTCAGCTTTTCTGGGCAAATGCCAGCCTCTAACTGTGCTGAGTTGTGTTGGATTTAGTATGGAGTTGGGCAAATTAAGGCCCAGGGGCCGCATCCAGCCCATCACAGTTGTTTTGATGATGTAGTACACTTTCTGAGATATCTATAATATAAGCCTGTCCTATTTTCATCATGTTATTTATGGACTCCATACATCACAAAAGTAATTTGGATAGGATTTTATGTTTACATGAGGAAGCATCAGGGAAATATTAACAAATACATCAGGGTACTAATACCTATTTGCTATCTCTGCTGTTCCCTTCTCAACATGAAGACAACAGATAAGGTTTATGACAGCTCTGACTAGCATGATTTAGTTGTGATTGGTCCTGCTTTGAGCAGGGAGTAGTATTAGGTGATTTCCTGAGGTTTCTTCCAGTCTTCATCTTCTATGATTCTGTGAGCTTCAGGGAGGCAATTTCAAGTGTATTAAGTTGTGTGGAAGCATGCGTGTGGACAGAGGAGTAGATAGAAGAGTCATTCAAGCGACAGAATTCAGCAACAGTCTAGCAAAATACCCAAGAACATCTGAACCCTTCTTCACAGGGATTATTTGTATACTTAAAGTTTTTCATCTCATTATCTGCTCTGGTGGACTGGGCCATGGATAGGAGTGTACCTTGGGAAGATCTGGGCATATACTGTAAAATATAAATCTTGAAACATTCTGGGGAATTAACGGCTTGATCAAAAGCCCACTGAAGTTAATTGGAGTCTATCCAGTAACCTCTCTTGGGCCTTGCCAGGCTGTCAACCCACAGACTCGTCTCAATGCTGCTTGGAATCCCTCTGATCAGGTACTTAGGCTTGGTCTATGCTAGGCAGGTAAGTGGATTACAGATATGCAATTCTAGCTACTGCAATTGCGTAGCTAGAATCGACTTATCTGCAATCAACTTATCTGGCCATGCGCACAGAGGGATGTCAATGGGAAAGTTAGAGATAGCAAGGAGTACAGGGGTTGACTGTTGATCATAGGTAGTTCAATTTTGCACATCCCTACCAGATGCACAAAATTGTACTCCAGAATATTGACCTTGAATGGGTCAATCTTCCTTGTAGTATAGATAAGGCCTTAGTAAGGGTAGGTTTTATATTCAGGTTTTGAATTTGTATGTTTGCAGAAGTGAAAAGCCTTTTACACACTAATGCAAATTTGTGAGAGTATTTGCCTTGGCAATGATCTCAGGGCTGTTAAGAAATGCTCTTATTTGCAGAATACTATACATTAATTGAACAACAACAAACGTGTGCATCATTAGTGAACCAAAAAAAAAAAAAGAGGAACTCCCTGTTTATAAAGTTTTGTACATATATTCAGGAAAAAAAATAACACTACATGCCTTAAGTGGCCAAACACACAATGCAATCAGCAAGAGTGAATGCTCATAGTTTTTGGTTTGAGAGCAAAGCCAAAGGCTAAGATTTTCTCATGGCCCCAATCCAGCAAGGAAATCCACAGGGGCAGACTCCCATGAATTTCACTGGGGATTCCTGCAGGCACAGCTATCTGTTTGCACAGACCTCTTCTCAGAGCTGGGGGCTATAAAACAATTGTGAGGTAGGATCCCTTGAATGATGGCAAATAAATATTGCTCTTGGATATTTCTAAAACATAAAGAGGCTTCTCAATCTCTTGTACTTACATACTGATCATTTCTACTGATTAACTAAACTAAAAGGCTGTGGAGGTGTTTTTTTTTTTCAATTGATATTCACTTGCACATATGAATTGTTCCCTGGGACAAAAAAAAGGAAAGAAGTGCGTAACATTTTGACAAAAGTTCTAGTAAAAGCAATTCAGTTATCAGATGAGAAGACCAACAGAAATCTTCAATAAAACGTGAGGATTTGCACAATAGAATAGTCCATATATTTTACATCGAGTTACATCAGGGTCATAGAAGGTGTTTTATTAGCACAACCAACAATAATATCGTGATTTTTATTAGTAGCAAAAGACGGAGTGAGAGACTACTAATTATTTTTCAGCCTGAGGGGTATTATTCTGAAATGACTGTTAATTTGATCATTGTCTTGCAGTTCACAGATTTACATGAACTTATTTCAGTGTGACACATGGTTAAGAACTTGACTAAGATTGTTGCTTTATTAATGGTTTTCAGCGAATGTATTAAAAAGTGCTAAGCATGTGGGTGTAGGGATGATATTGATAGTACTCTGAAGGTTGAATCCTTTTGGAAGTAGCTAGCCTGAAGCCCTTTCCAGGTGACATTTTCTTTGTTCATGCAGTGAGATGTTAGGCCTGCAAGAATAAAATAAAATCCAAGGGAAATAAGAACTTGTTGGTGTTGTCTCAGATCTTAGCAAAGCAGTGATGCTGGAATGATTTGTATAATGAGGGTGCTGACAGCCATTGAACAAAACTGTTATGGTATATGTGATAGAAATCATTTTAACACAGGGAATGCTGGTGCACCTGCAGCACCTCATTCTAGCAATATGTATCAGCCTTAAAGTGAAGGGCATAAACTAAGCGCATTGGCCACTTTTGGCAAACACTTCTCTCTTTGTGGGTTCATGGTTGGCCCTTGAAGCAGTTTTTGGGGAGGCTATTTCCAGCCCTGATGGCTTTGGAGCCTTATTTATGGGAAGGTAGCATTTGCAGAGGTGGGGTATCAGGGTGGGCAGAAATGAGGGGATATGTGTAGTAATTCTATAATTGTGTAGCCTCCTGCCCAGGTCAATTGTCACTCTCCCCTTTGTAAGAAGACAGCAAATGGGTGGTATACTAAAAGTGTTACCACTGATTAAATGAGTTGAGGTAGTCAAAATATTCATTTTGAAAAATTATTTTCAACAAAAGTTTTCTGGTTTTCAGCCCACTAGCCACTGCGAAAGGAGGATTAGTTTTGTAAAAGTAAAAATCTTTTATGTATGATATTTGTTACTGTTTGGATGTTTGTAAAATCTAGAGGTAGATTTTATTTTTTTTTTAATTGCCAGGCTTGAACTTTGAAAGAACTTCCACCAAAAAGCAAGTTGTTGGGAGAATCTGCATTAAGCCGTATGGTTTTGAACAGTGGTTCTTAACCTTTACTGTAGCCTGCACTTCTTTGGTTCTCAAAATATGTTCTTGCACCCTTTATCAAAAATCAAATATATTCTCACACCCCTTATCAAAAATCAAAAATGGAGATGGGGGGCCTATACACTTTTAAATGAATATTAAATATATGTAAAATAGTTTTATGTTATTAAAATGTATAATGTTAATAAATACATAGGTTTGATGAAACAAAGTAGTTGTACTTGCATGCCTGTGCTTAATTTGTGTTTTTGATGGTTTACCTTCTAAAAAATCTGGCATGTCTTGCACCCCCAGAAAGGACATCATACACGCTCAGGGGGTGCATGCATCCCAGATTAAGAACCACTGAATTAGAGGATTAAATACTGTTCTGTAAATCAGGAGGCTCTGATTTCTGCTCCAACTCTACTACTCAGCAGTGCTTTGCACTACTTAACGCTATTTAATTATGCCACACAATAACCCATTTTGCACATATTAATTAGGCCTCTTAGCTCCACTGTGGTAGGAGGTAGGTAAAATACTACTGCCCTCTGATAAGCTCTCTGAGACTTATTTTCCCTGCTAAGTAACCTGGCCAAAGTCACAAAGCAAGTAGTGTTTGAACCATGATTTTAATATGGGACTCTTATGTCTAAATCCAATGCTTAATCCATGGAACTACTATGCCTTCCTAAGCAAGAGGAATTGGGGTTTTTAAGCGAAGGCATTTGCACATAGAGCGGGGAACATGAACGCTTAATTTTGGATGCCTTGCAAGTTGGTGTGGTTTTCAAAGCTGAGGATAGGTGCTTCAGGTCTTATTAAAATTCAACTTCTCATCTAGGTACCCAAACTACTCTGCTTCTTAACCTGCAGAAATATCATATTCAGGCCTAATAACTGATGAGCAAGTCCTGTGCAGGGGAAATTTAAAAGGAGGAAGATGTACAGACAACACAAGTTTAACCCCAGAGGCACTGAGCCCACTGATAAGGGCGAGTGAAGTCTCTGCCCTACAGCCTTTTCTGAGAGCCAGGTGTCTTTTAGCTCATGCAGTAAAGCACATGGTTTTAGCCCCTAAGGTCATAGGTTCATTCCCTCCTGCCATTTCTCTGTTTTACATAAGTATCACTTTTGGACATACTGTAATATTAGAGTGTTTTCAAAACTGGGCAGTGCTAGTGTCCTAAAATAATCAGCCTCTGATCTGGACTCAAGCTGTCTAAAAACAAGCAGTCGTGTAGCACCTTAAAAACTAACGATTTTATTTATTAGGTTATGAGCTTCCATGGGTAAGACCCCAGATTGTCTAGTGGCTTTGGCTCCAGCTGCCTGCTGAGACTGGGATTTTCCGACAATAACTCTCACTGAAGGCAAAGGTGCCTTGTTGCTGTTGGGCAAACCTGTTGTTAAATATAAAAGTATCTTTCCACGACTGGGACAGGGAGGCCTTGTCTAGATGGCCCCGGAACACAGCCCAGGGTTTCTAGAAACTGCAGACGTTTGTCCATTTGCATACTCATGCAGCAGATTAACATAGTTGCACAAGATTTTGTTCTCGACAGAGGAGGCTGCCACTAGTAAAGAGGCCATGTTCATGTGCCTCTACTGGCTAAGCCCCTCTCTGTCACCAGTCCCTTAGCCCTGAAAAAAATCAGTTTTTCCCCCCAGTTAGCATCATGAGTATGCAAACAGGGCCGTGTAGATGTCTCTGGGGCCATGTAGAAGTGCCCAAAAAGATTAAGGGTGCTGTTGGTCAAAAGGGACAAAGGCCAGTTTCACATTGTGATAGGCACACAAACATTCCAACTGTTACTAGAGGGCACTATATCTAGCTACCTCTCAGTTCTGGCAGTGAGTTCCACAGGTTTACTGTCTGCTGTATGTCAAAGTCCTTCATTTGTTTGTTTTTGTCCTACTGCCTCTTAATTTAATTTGGTGACCATAGTACGTGTGTTATGAGAAGACATAACTAACACTTGCTTATTTACCTTCTCCATAATAGTAGTGATTTGATAGCTCTCTGACATATCCCGTCATAGTGGTCTCTTTTCCAAATTCAAAAGTCCCAGCCCTATGAACTACTTCTCATATGGAAGTAGTTCCATACCACTAATAATTATTGTGCCCTTTGCTGTACCTTTTTCAACTCCAATATATCTTTTTTGAGATGGGACAGCAGACTAACAGCTGTAGTTCTGCTAGCAGAGGGCGTCTATTCTATTGTCCTAATTAGTTTAATCATGAAACTAGGATATTTTACCCTTTTCTGTGCAGAATCTCCCCAGATTGCTTGGTTCCAAGCCTTGTGGTGAATCCTTAGACATCTCTCAGCACAGAGTGAGGTAAATGGACCGTCCCAGCAATAAACAGAATTGGGAGGAATCTTTTCTGATCTTGCTGCTGCTACAGCATGGAAGGAAGGATACTCTGGTCCCCGAAGATCCTTTCTGTGTGGGATTTGTTACAGAGAGTGCCTACTTTGATAAGCAGCCAAAGTATTACTACTACTACAGGAGTTGTCTATACCTTGAGTGCTGAGGAGGGCCATTTCAGAAGATGTTGAGAGCATCTTATTTAGCCAATGAAAACACAGCAAGGGATAAAAGGAGGGTAGTCCCAAAGCCTTTTGTGGGGAAAAATGCAAATCAAGTCCTCTTTGTTTTTTTGACTGTGTTTGTTTTTTAAAATATAGGTTTTGGGAACATCGCCCCTGAAGTAGATGAAACCCCTGATTTTAGACTGACATTTAGAGCAGCTCTAGCTTTAATGTAGGGTGGGGAGGGGGGAAATTTATAATTTATAATACTGCCATCTGTAATGGCATAGAGACTAGCATAGTCACTGGTATATGAATCAGGACAGTTATGAAAACTATAATGTGTTTAGATTTCTCACACCAGGAAAGGTTTGACCAGCTCTTCAAGATGATTAAATTCTGCCTCAGTCTCTTGCCTTCATTTCCCTACTGCGACAGACATAAGAATAGTAAAATGGCACATATTCTTTATTTTAAAAAAATATCAAAAACAAAAACCAGAAGACAACCCTTTGGTGTTTGCTCTAAACTTCTAAATAGTGGTACCCACCAGAATAGAGAACATACTGCATCCTGTTTTTTGTTAAATCAAAAAATAACATCGCAGCAAACATTCTGGCAGAATGAGTGTAATTATTGTTTTGGTTTTTGTTAACCTTTTTCTGTTTAGGCAACATTAAGTCAATCCACCTGGAGCTTAATACTGTATGTTACTATAGTAACTTTACAGCCTGTTTGACTGTGACAAAGGGGCTTCATCTCGTCCATTTCATGCTCCTGTGTCGACCTACTCCCTCCCAGTGTTTTATTATATCTGTCTTTAAGAGTATCTGCAGGAGCCACAGCTGCTGTGCTTTTGTAGCAGAAAGCAGCTTTCACTGTGTGAAATGCCCTGCTCTAAGAGGTCTTATGGGCTGATGGCATTATTGAATTTCAAAGCAAACAACATTAAATTGTTTAAAGCTAATATTCATGATTTGCTGTACACCATGTATTTTTGCAGAGCAGAATAGTATATAATCACCGCCTGATGCCCTTGAGAACAAAACCAGAAAATAAAGTAATGTAGAATACGAAAGGACTTGAAAGTAATTCAGTTTTCAAATCAAAACAAAAAAAAATGTGTGCAGGGCTCAAGAAAAGCATTAACTTAGAGTTCTGGAGTTAGCAGTTTGTAAAATGAAAAATCAAATAATACTTCTACAAACCCAAGGATAGATTCTACTCAGTCCAACTGGTCTAAATCTGGTATAACACTGTCAATTTTAATCGAGTTACTCCAGATTTATGTTGGTATAACTAAGAATAGAATATAACCCAGGAGTGTAAAATGTTAGAGGTTTAAGACTTTCAAACTGTTTGACTATTCATTTTACAGTCTGGCTGTTATATAAATATCATGACCAGTCATGTAACAAGTAGCTCCACAGCTATTGTTTAGTTTAGTAGTTCAGCATGCCTCTTTCATTTTGTTATTTGTCCCTGTTGTTTATATTTACCTTAGTTAGGCTTCTGAAGAGGATTTTTTTTTTAAAAATAGCTTCATTCTTTCCATTGTGCACATGGGTACAGATCACAGAGATGCTGATATCTGAAAATATTTTGTATGTTTAGTTTATTCAATGCAAATTTGCGATAATTGAAAATATTCTATCTGAACATGTCATTTACAAATCAAGTACATTATGTTCCTTAGTTTTCATCTTTTTTTAGTTATATCAATCTTTTTTCCTGTATATATTTATGTTTTAAATATATAAATGTGTCTGTATTGAGTATGAGGGAGCTCAGGTGAAGTTCCTTCTTTAGAATTTCAATAGAGCCATTCTCTGGTTGTGTTAATTGTTGCACTGGGAGGGCAGTGAATGCTGAATGCTAGCTTGTTAACTTGCTAAGCAGCTGGTCAGCAGGATAGTTTGATTCCAGCCAGGCTCTTGACACCTCTACCAAGGGTTATTGATACCTCACACACCCCAGCTGAGACAGATTGTTTTAGTCGTGCTTCATATCCATAGCACAGACTGTAGTTAGAAAAAAAGTGATTGACAGCTCACACCTCCTGGGCCCTTCTTACTACCAGACACAACATCTGCTATGCCCTGTGGAGCAGTGAACCAACACACACTGAGAGAACTGTTTCTAGTATTGTCAGGGTTGATTTTGTTTAACCCTTTGTGGCTACTCTCTGGAGATGCACAAAGGGTTTTTTTTAATGCTCTACACAGTTAAAATGTGTGTGATATTTGACTCAGGAAAACATTGGTGCTGATATTGAGAAACTGTTCTGTTTCTACTCTTCAGCTGTGTCTTCAGTGTGCTTTAGACTGCCAAACAGAATTTTGTTACCCCTTTGTTATGTGATTAGCTCATTGGCTCAACCATATCGTAAATGCAATTTAGTAGTTACTCTGACTTTTATAAAAAATTTGCATTTATTAATCATGTAAAACTTTCACTATATTTGCAGTGCTCAGTTATAGACACTGGGAGTTAAAAAAATCAAAGGGTTAAGAAAGTGAGTACATTTGTTAACTAAATCAAAGGTCTAAGTTTGTTCTGGTTAAAAGTAATGTGATACATGCAAATGTCACATTGTTGTAGCTTTCTGACACAAGGTAGAAAGAAAAGCTATCTTCAAAAAACTAGCCTGTAATACACTTGCCAGCTGCAGCTTCTTTACTACAGAAATACAAGTGATCCCATGTTTGATTACAAATATGGTTCATTAAATATACATGCAAGAAGCTTTTGTAAACTGTCTTCAGTATGTGAAAAATGATAAGAAATGTTTAACGGTTTCCAAAAATAGTTTTGATGGGTTTCAAGTACCTTTTGACATTTTAGAAAGATGGATTTGCCTTAGTTGTTTATAAAATAACTCAGAAAACTACAATACTGATAAATCTTAGAATTGAATAGATAATGCTTTATTACGAAATATAATTTTGCTTTCATCATATGGCTATTGCCAGTAAGCTCTCATCAAAAATACCAGGCAAAGCTTTAGTCAGTGGATCAAAAGAATGTTTTGGTCCTTTTTATTTTCACTGGACCAGCGACTGGCTTCCCATCACATTGTAATGCATCAGAATTGACGCTTGCCAGCCACACTATCTGTGTTTACAATGCCATAAGGATGTGTTATGCTAGAAAGGAACTAATAGTATTATTTATTATATCTTTATTATAGCAGTGTAATTAACAATATTATTATTGCTAAACATCACTATCGCCCCTTGTCAGCACCATGTAACTCCAACATAAGTCACTGTCTATTTTATATCCTGAAAGAAAATATTGGCTAGATTTCTATGATGCTATCTTGCTAGTGATTCACAGGATTATACTGTTATACAGACGCAATGTTTTTACCAGTCTGGGGAACAGAGGGTGTATTTTGTTTTTGTCTGTTTCCCACTCTCTGAAAACTGATAATTCTGATATTAAAATCTTCCAGTTCTGAAATCCAGACTATGGATTTTCCCAAAAACAATTTACAGGCAGCATCTGTATGAGGAAGTCATAAGAAATATGTTGCAAAGGGATGTTTTCTAACCAAAGACTATACTTTCTTTATTGTATGTCACTACCAAGCAGCAAGCATCCTGAATGTGTTATAAATGTTTGGGATTTGCAAATTTATCTATAAATAGGTTTGATGCAGGACGCAGGGAATTCTAGTCTTGTATTAAGGAAAGCTTTAGAAAGGAGAGCTTTGTTCTATGCATTGCATAATGGCTGCAATTGGGATAGTATTAAGGTTTTCTAGTGAAACCTTTATGTGAAAGTTGGGTTCAGATTTGATTTCCATGACACAGAATGAAGATTGTCTGCCCATTTTTGTCCTGTATCTATGAAGACTGAGGTAAGGGACCCACTACCAGCCTTTCTGAGTGTGAGGAAAAGCTCCTTCTGAAGAACAATTAGTGACTAATTTGCCACTAAGATTTTCGGGTGTACAAAGTTGGGGGTATGCCCCCTGGGAGGTGTGAAATTTCAGAAGAGGGGGGTGAAGCATGATCAGTGGCTTGGTCTCGAGCTCATCCAGCTCACTAAAATGTTGAAATACGTCACTGTGTTTATGTCTGTGTATTCACATTTATATACCAATCAATAAAGTTTTTCCCTTCTACAGACTTATTTTCTTACACACACAGAAATGCGTTATTTTTTTTCATCTGAACAAAACCAAAATTTCCTGCTGTTTGGATTACATTAGAATGGTTGTGGGAGAGGGCTCTGCTAATTGCATGGGTGAAAAATGGGGCCCGACATAAAAAGTTTGCTCACCCCGATATGGTCTTGATCCAGCATAGCACTTAAGCAGAAATACACTCACTGACTTTAGTGGCACTACTCATATCCTAAGTTAGTTAGGTACTTAAGGGTTTCTCTAGATCATGGCCTTAGAGTACAGAAATTGCCTTAGAACATGTCTGCACTACAAAATTAAAGCACCCTAACTTATCATGCCATACAACTGCTGCAATAATTACATGTCTTGCACCTGTCTACACATTACATCCTTACCAGGAGCGCTTTTATTGTGTGTACTGTCAACATAGGGAGTTGTGGTATGCCACTAATAATTGATATAAACCATGTATGACACTGTGTCCATCTAACTGCATGACACTGACTCTCCATCTCTCATGGAAGTGCAGTCATCAATTCAGAGGAGGGGGCAGTCACGTCAGCAGGCGTGATATTGAAGTATAGACACTTCTATCGTTACGTCAACCTAAGCCGCCTTGCATCAACTTAACTTTAAAGTATAGACCAGGTCTAAATCAAGCCAGTGTTCCATTTAGTCCAATATGCCAATAAGCCCTCTGCAGGCAGAGACCCTCTCTACTGCTCTTTTTACAGCATTTAGGAAGACAGTAACTTGTGCCTGATTTGGGTGTGGGGGCGCTCTTCTCTTATTAATATTACAGTATGTTTTTGTGTACTTCTCTGTGTTCTCTCCCCACATTTGGTGTTTCAATATTTGTTCCAGTGCTCCGGTAACAGTTATCTCCCTCTTCTTTCCTGCTTCAAAGTTCTATTTCAGTCTGCGGTGATGCAGTTGTGCTGGAGCAATGAGTACAATGGGGATGCTGGGAGCCCTTGAACCAAATGGAAAACCCTGAATATCATGGAAAACACTTCAAACCAGGAGGAACAGCAGCAACCACAGCATCTCTAGTTTCGACACCTATGTGGTGATGTAATAACACATTGTGACCAAGGTTCCCTGCAAGCTGGGTCCTTGCGTGGCCACCCACAAGAGATTCAAATGCTGCCAGCTGATTAGCAGAGTGTCCACAGCCAGCAGCGTATGCTTCTATCGGTACCGCACATCTGCACATGCCTTGGTGTAGATAAAATTTTATTCTATACATAGATGGAAAGAATTAGAGGGAACCTTATTTATGATGTCACAATTTTGCTCAGCAGAAAATAATTGAAATGTTGCCAACTCTGTCTTATGAGCTGGAGTTCATTTGGAATTTGCCAAAGAGAATTATAATGTGGAGATACATATCACCATATTTAATTTCCTCTCCTGGCTTCTCATCGTTCTGCACACATCCTGATGCTTTTCAGAGAGGTGGGTTTTTTTTGTTTTGTTTTGTTTTGTTTTATTATTTGTTTGGTTTGGTTTGTTTTTGGCTAATGAAAATGTTACTTCATGACCTGTCATGCTCCACCCTTCTAGATTACAGGAACAATTTATTGCAGTGGCTGACACCTGAGTATAATCTACAGCACCGACACAAAATTTTAAAACAAATTTTAAAAAGTTCTCTCTGGGAAGCTTTATTATTCACACCTATCACTTCCCTTTTCACTGGGTCCCAAATGAATGGTCTGGCATTGCCCTCCTGTAAAAGAAAATCAAATAAAACATTCGTTTCTAGAGGTTTCTCCCCCACTGACAGGAAACAAGGTTTGCATCAGTCTAGGACTTACGAGCATGCCTACATCCTCCAGTTCAACTGTGAGTGCTGTAAGAGCAACTGCTGACCCCCAGTCTGGCAACAAGCTAAAACACAAACAGTAAAATGAAACAGCTCATCCTATGTTATTTAATCTCTGTTTTGCTTTCCTCCATTATTTAAAAAAGAATTAAAGTTCAGTCGCTATGCCCTGAAAATAAAAATGTAGAACGTCTATGCTAGCACTTCTGTTGGTGTAACATATGTCACTCAGAAGCCGTGTCTACATGTGCATGCTACTTCGAAGTAGTGGCACTAACTTCGAAATAGCGCCTGTCACGGCTACACGTGTTGGGCGCTACTTTGATGTTAACATCGACGTTAGGCGGCGAGACGTCGAAGCCGCTAACCCCATGAGGGGATGGGAATAGCTCCCTACTTCGAAGTTGAACGTCGAAGTAGGGCATGTGTAGACGATCCGCGTCCCGCAACATCGAAATAGCAGGGTCCTCCATGGTGGCCATCAGCTGAGGGGTTGAGAGACGCTCTCTCCAGCCCTTGCGGGGCTCTATGGTCACCGTGTGCAGCAGCCCTTAGCCCAGGGCTTCTGGCTGCTGCTGCTGCAGCTGGGGATCCATGCTGCATGCACAGGGTCTGCAACCAGTTGTCGGCTCTGTGGATTTTGTGTTGTTTAGTGCAACTGTGTCTGGGAGGGGCCCTTTAAGGGAGCGGCTTGCTGTTGAGTCTGCCCTGTGACCCTGTCTGCAGCTGTTCCTGGCAACCTTATTTCGATGTGTGCTACTTTGGCATGTAGACGTTCCCTCGCAGCGCCTATTTCGATGTGGTGCTGCGCAACATCGATGTTGAACGTCGACGTTGCCAGCCCTGGAGGACGTGTGGACATCATTCATCGAAATAGCCTATTTCGATGTCGCTACATCGAAATAAGCTACTTTGATGTAGGCTTCACGTGTAGACGTAGCCAGAGATGTGAAAAAATCCACACCCCTGAGTGACATAACTTACAATGACTGAACTGTGAAGAGTGATTTGCCATGGGAGGCACTCTCCCACTGACATGGCTCGTTGTAGGTACTTTAGTTATGTCTATGGGAAAGTTTTCTCCTATCAGTATAAGGCAGTTACACAGGAGATTTGCAGTGGTACAGTTGTATCAATACAGCTGTGCTGCTGCAAGATTCCTAGTGCAGCCATAACCCCTGACTCTGACAGAACAATCCCCTTGATTTCCTGGGGAAATGGTTCTTGGGAAATGATTTATTTTGTACTTTTTGCTGTTATTCAAGGACTACCTGGTTTTGAAGGTGGTGTGTTCTCTCAAATGCAAACTCATTTTCAAAAATAAATAAATAAATAAATCATATGCAGAAAAACTCTTTTTTCTGACCATCTTTTGCACATGCATCACAAACACATTCTTCCGAACAAAGCCACAGCACAGAGTGTCGTGGAGACACCCACTCTCGAAGCACTGGCATCAACTAGATGTGGTCATCACTAGGCATAACAACCTCAAAAACGTCCTTCTGACACGCAGTTATCATAGTGCTGACTGCGATACAGATCACTCGCTAGTTTGCTCCAAGCTCAAGCTGAGACCCAAGAAGCTGTACTGCTGTAAACCTGCTGGAAGGCCCCGCACTGACGCCAGAAAGACGGCAAACTCGGAGAAAGCTGAAAAGTCCAGAGAGACCCTCCAGGAAAATCTGCGCAGCGGCCATGGGGGCGTCGATGCGACATCCAAATGGCAACATCTGAGGGATACAGTTTACAACACGGCCTTGTCGGTGTTTGGAAGAAGAGCTAGAAACACGAACGACTGGTTCGAAGCTAACTCTGATGAGATGATTCCAGTCATTGAAAAGAAGCGCGCTGCACTCCTGGAGTACAAACGCTCACCGAGCCAGAGTACCCAGCAAGCACTTAAAGAGGCCAGAAGAACAGTACAGCAGACAGCCCGGCGCTGTGCCAACAACCACTGGCTCCAGTTATGCAGAAGCATCCAGACCTGTGCTGACTTTGGTAATCTCAGAGGAATGTACGAGGGTATGAAGAAGGCATTAGGACCCACCCAGAACAAGATGGCACCTCTGAAATCCAAATCTGGTGAAGTCATCGCTGACAAAGCCAAACAGATGGAGTGCTGGGTCGAGCACTACTCCGAGCTGTACTCACGTGACAATGTTGTGGTTGACGCAGCCCTCGGTGCCATCGAGCTCCTACCAGTAATGGACGAACTGGATCAAGAACCGACTGTGGATGAACTGAAGACAGCCATCGACAGCATTGCAGCAGGAAAGGCCCCTGGTCAGGATGGTATACCACCAGAGGTAATCAAATGTGCCGCGGACACACTCCTGGAACCCCTGCATGAGCTGCTGTGCCTGTGCTGGAAAGAGGGTGAGGTTCCACAGGATATGCGTGACGCTAACATTGTAACGTTGTATAAGAACAAAGGAGACAGAAGCGACTGCAACAACTACCGTGGAATCTCCCTCCTAAGCGTCACTGGTAAACTGTCTGCTCGCGTCATCCTTGGCAGACTCCAGAAGATTGCTGAGAGGGTGTAGCCCGAATCGCAGTGTGGATTCCGTGCAGAGAGGTCTACCGTTGACATGGTCTTCTCTCTAAGGCAGCTGCAGGAGAAGTGCAGGGAGCAAAGAAAGCCACTCTACATAGCCTTCATCGACTTGACCAAGGCTTTTGACTTGGTCAGCTGGGATGGTCTGTTCAAACTGCTCCACAAGATAGGCTGTCCTCCATGGTTACTCAAGATGATCCAGTCGTTCCACGAAAACATGAGAGGAACCATCCAATATGATGGCGCATTATCGGATGCTTTCAGAATCAGGAGTGGCATCAAACAAGGATGAGTGCTTGCTCCGACATTGTTCGGGATCTTCTTCGCACTCCTCATGAAGCATGCCTTTGGATCTTCAACAGAGGGCATCTTGCTGCACACAAGATCTGATGGGAAACTGTTTAACCTTGCAAGGCTGAAAGCTAAGTCTAAGGTGCGAGAAGTCCTCATCAGAGACATGCTGTTCGCAGATGATGCTGCTGTAGTGTCTCACACAGAAGATCAGCTTCAAAAACTGCTAGATCGGTTCTCCAAAGCGTGCAAGGACTTTGGGCTTACCATCAGCCTAAAGAAGACAAATGTACTTGGTCAAGATGTTGCTGAATCCCCATCAATCAGCATTGACAACTATACGTTACAGGTTGTCCACGAGTTCGTTTACCTCGGGTCCACCATCACTGATACCCTGTCGTTGGACACTGAGCTAAATAGGAGGATCGGAAAAGCGGCCACAACTCTGTCCAGACTCAGCAAGAGAGTGTGGAATAACAACAAGCTGTACACTCACACCAAAATGCAAGTCTACAGAGCCTGCATCCTCAGCACCCTCCTTTATGGCAGCGAGACTTGGACCCTGTATGCCCGCCAGGAAAAGAGGCTGAACGTCTTCCACTTGCGCTGCCTCAGGCACATCCTTGGAATATCATGGAAGGACAGAGTTACCAACACAGCCATCCTCGAGCAAGCTGGAATCCCAACCGTGCACACCCTCCTCAGGCAGCGTCGGCTCCGCTGGCTTGGCCACGTCCACAGGATGAACGATGGAAGGATTGCAAAAGACATCATGTATGGTGAGGTAGCCTCTGGCAAAAGACCCCCCGGACGCCCCCAGTTGCGTTACAAAGATGTCTGTAAGAGAGACCTCGGAGAGGTAGACATCGAGCTGGACAACTGGGAAGAACTAGCAGACGACCGCGGCAGATGGAGGCAGGGGTTACACAAGGGCCTTCAGAAGGGCGAGTTGAAGATCAGACAGCTAGCAGAGGAGAAGCGAGCGCACAGAAAGCACAATAAGGACTTGCCAGACACCCACTACATCTGCAAGAGATGCAGCAAGGACTGTCACTCTCGTGTGGGTCTTTATAGTCACAATAGATGCTTTAAATGAAGTCTTAAATTGAAACTTTAAAGGGCGCGATCCATAGTCTGTTCAGACTGAAGGATGCCTACTACTACTTTCGCACAGTCCACCTGAACAGGTCAGGAGTGGCCAAGCTGCATGCTGTCCTTCCCTGGGCAAACCAGGAGGGACTGCTCTGATTATCTCCAGCATGGTACAAGGCCTTGAACTTCCCCGTCATTATTCCTGTGTGAACTTCACTACCTGACACTACCTGTGAAGAGCAGTTGGAAGCTCTGGTTAGTACACAATACAGTTGTCCTACTGAGCAGCAGGTGGACTAGTAAGATCATGCTACGGCCATGCCCCACAGACTGCCATCATTATTTGGCAACCGCCAGTGGAGAATCAGTGCTCACTATTAGGCTTGATACCTTAGACAGCCCTAGGTCTTTTATGTTAAAGTCGTTCCTCTATTGTCCTGAAATACCTAAGTCCCATATGTGAGGTACAAGACACCAATGGCAGGGGCATAGTTGGTGCCAAACCCTCAGCTCTGGAACTGACTACTGTAAATGAGCCTGCCTCCCCTCTGCCCTTGGTCTGACCACCTTCAGAAAACTTAATTGTCCAGGCTTTTCAGTTGCTCCCAGTTCCCTGACCCACAGTGTTTTATAATAATGTATTTGTACAGTGTAACATGATACTTTACAGATGACTAGCGAGGAGGTTGTTTCCCCAAGGAACCAGTTTAGATCCTTATGGTCCCTTCAATCTAATATTGACATCCATAAAGATGACAAAGGATATGTGGTATGCCAGAATGTTACACTGTAAAGGCAATAAAATGAACTATTTTACATATATTTTGTCGATTTCTGTTTTTTCCAGCTGTTTAATACTTCTGGTAAATCCTATGCTATCAACCCACAGAAAAAGAAAGTATATTTAGTACAGGTTGAACATCTCCAGTCTGGCACCCTTGGGGCCTGACTGGTGCTGAATGAGAGAATTAGTTGGACCACAAGAGGTCAATATTTTGTAGCAGCACTACCCACACTTCCACTGCTTAGTGGGCTCTTGGAAGACATCTAGGCTGTCTAGACTGCAGGGTTATGTTGACAGAAGCTTTTATCGGAAGACATCTTATGACAAAACATCTGTCAACAGAGCGCATCCAAAGTGCATTGAATGTGAGCCGCTCTTCCAACAGAATGGGCAGACTGATGGCAAAACGGACCCCTAGAACCATGTTAGCCAGAGTTTCAGGTCATCAGTTCCTTCTAACAGCTGTTGCCAGAGCTCTGCGGAGACACACACTTAAAGAGACAACTCCAGACAGTCATTCTGTACCCCTGTGAGGAACAGCAAAGCTATCACAGTGCCCTGTGTTTGTGGTGACACAGCTGGTCCCTGGGTGCTGCAGGGTTTTACGGCTTCCCTACAGCTGAAAGAATACCTGGAGGCAGGAACCATACAGCTCTGATTACTGTGGACAGAGTGTCCACTGGAACACCTGTGTAGTATCAGAGGGGTAGCCGTGTTAGTCTGGATCTGTAGAGCAACGAAGGGTCATGTGGCACCTTATAGACTAACAGAAAAGTTTAGAGCATGAGCTTTCGTGAGTTAACTCACTTCTTCAGATGCTGGTCCTGGAAATCTGCAAGGCCAGGTATAAATAGGCCAGAGCAAGGCTGGGGATAACAAGGTTAGCTCAGTCAGGCAGGCTGAGTTGTATTGTCATCAGTAGATCTGGAGGTGTGAACTCCAAGAGAGGGGAAGCTGCTTTTGTATTTAGCCAGCCATTCACAGTCTTTGTTTAATCCTGAGCTGAGGGTATTGAATTTGCGGATGAATTGTAGCTCAGCAATTTCTCTTTGGAGTCTGTTCTTGAAATTTCTTTGCTGCAGGATAGCTACTTTTAAATCTGCTACTGTGTGTCCTGGGAGATTGAAGTGCTCTCCTATGGGTTTTTGTATATTGCCATTTCTGATGTCTGATTTGTGTGCATTTATTCTTTTACGTAGGGACTGTCCAGTTTGTCCGATGTATATGGCAGAGGGGCATTGCTGGCACATGATGGCATAAATTACATTGGTAGATGTGCAGCTGAATGAGCCCACAATGGTGTGGCTGATCCGGTTAGGTCCTGTAATGATGTTGCTGGTGTGTATATGTGGGCAGAGCTGGCAACGAGGCTTCTTGCATGGATGGGTCCCTGAGATAGAGTGACTGTGGTGCGGTGTATAGTTGCTTGTTAGGATTTGTTTTAGGTTGGCAGGTTGTCTGTGAGCAATGATAGGTCTGCCTCCCAAGGCCTGTGAAAGTGGGGGATCATTGTCCAGGATGGGTTGCAGATCCCTGATGATGCGCTGTAGAGGTTTTAGCTGAGGACTGTAGGTGATGGCTAGTGGTGTTCCGTTGGTTTCTCTCTTGGGCTTGTCCTGTAGTAGGAGGCTTCGTGGCACACGTCTGGCTCTGTTGATTTGTTTTCTCACTTCCTCAGGTGGGTATACCCTGTGAGAAGCTTCTGTCGACATAAGGTAAAAAAAAAAAACTGTCGACAGAGAAACCTCGATAGTATTCTGTCAATGGATTGCATCTACATGCAACTTCCTCTGTCAACAGAGAATGCCAGGCTGCACTGCCCTCTGGTGCCAAAAAACGGAATGGCAGCTCTGCAAAGAGGGCTGCCGGGCAACCGGAAGCCCTGTCTGTCTACACTGAACTTTTGTCGACAATATTCTGTCCAGAGATTTTTATGCCTCAATTTTTTGAGGGATAATACTGTCGAGGAAAATGCAGAGTTCTGTCGAGAGAATGCTTTAAGTGTGTGGACGGTCCCTGAGCTATGTCTACAGAAGGCCCCTTCTGCAGACAGAACTCTCCACTGTGCACCCAGTCCTGGAGGCCACTCCTGTTGACAGAAGGCCCTCTGTTACATTCACACCCTCCTCTTTTCAACAGATCTCTCTTGGCAGAGTCATTCTTCCTTGTGGCAAGCAGGGTACAGCTGCTGACAAAATCGCTTCTTTCTGTCAATTTACTGTTGACAGAATGCACTTGCAATCTGGCCACTCCACGGGTTTTGTCAACAAAACAGCCATTTTGTCATCAAAACCCTTCAGTCTAGACATAGCCTTAGAGGTAAATTAGAGCTAAATAAAAGCACAGAACACTGAGAGCCAGGATGGGCGCTATAAACAAAATCTTGGCCACAACCATGATAACTGGATATTTGGCTAACTAAAATTATGCCAGACCATGGATGATTCTGGATGGGAGAGTGCCAGACTAGAGAGGTTCAACCTGTATATTTGAATAACAAGTAAACCTGGGAAAAATGCAATTTGCATAAGGACATTTTGTAAGTAGGAAGAAAGAAATTAAATTAACTGGCACATTCTTCTCTGAACTCTACCTATCCACTAGCATTTTCATTTTAAGGTAGTGAGATGTAGGGACTAGGGCACCACATTGTATATCATGAGACTTGGAACTCTCTTCCTGGCTCTTCTGCTAATGTGCTTTGTGAGTTTGGACAGGTCAGTTCATCTCTGTATGCTTCTGGTTCCTGCCCACTCTTTGTTCTTTCAATTAAGTGTTTCAGATTTAGAGTGTAAGTTCCTTCCGGGTTGCCTCTTACTGTGTTTGTACAGAACGTAGCATGGTATCAGGGCCTCTAGACACTATTGCCATACAAATAATTTTAATTTCCTGTCCATCTCCAAATTAAGCAAAATTGCTCTGCCAGTTTGCAAATGTTCAATAGACTCACTGCGCTTTAGCCCTCTCACCAACTGTCCACCTGCTTCATAACTATTTACTCCCATTGATTTCTGGTCTCTTTGCTTTCTCTTCTCCCACACTGAAGAGTTGGGGGCAAGGTCACTCCTTCTATTGCGCTGCCCTATTTACCTCTGTTTCTCTGAGCCATCACGTAACCTCTTTGAATTTCTCTCTAAGCCTTCTTTTTTCTTTTTTTTTTTTAATGATGCCTTCTTGCTATCAGCTTTCTTGGTGTTCCTGGTGAAGGACATTATAAAAACATGAATAGCATTTTAATAAATATTAAGTCCTGAGTAAACATTAAGTAGACTGTGGACAACAGCATAAATTATTTTGTTAATTGCAAATCCTACCATTTTTAAGCCAGTGCAAATATATGATCATTCTAAATAAAATACAAGAATAAACAAACAAACAAAAACAAACAGCTAAAAGGGGCCAACTGAAAATAATTCTCTTGGTGTGTGTATTGCCTAGTTCCCCAGATGATTTTTGTTGTTGTAGGTTCTTGGTACAAAACATTCATTTTTAAAATGTAAACAGATTTTTATGTAGATTTCCGAATACCTGTCTAAGCCATTGTTACTGAACTATGACTGTTTACCTATGCTATAGAAATTACAGCACTATATAACATAAGCTTGATGTCTATTGTACACATTTCTGGTTATATCAAATATTTAATACCATCTATACTTTGGGATTTGTTAGCATCTCCTTTAAAATTTGCCTGAGGCAGTTACAAGATGGAATGTAAAAAGTGGTTTTGATTATCGTTTTGGATTGTCACCTTGACAGTTTGGGTTGGGTTTTATAGTCATGCAGAAAGAACAGACACCGACACACACAATTGCTCCTTTTCACGCTGCATCCCTTTCCCTGTAGACAATGCAGTGCAGGCACAACTCAGGAGAAGAATAGACATGAAAGGATTACCAAGTAGAGCTGTTTGAGAGAAACCTGGCTCATTATTATTTGGAGGCGGAATATGTAAGTGACCAGGTATATCTCTAAACTGTAACTTCTGGGGAATATCAAATAAAACCTGGTAGGCTTTTGAGTGATCAAATCAGATCTATTACTTTCTCTTTTCTGGCAGCATCTTCAGCTTGTGTATCCTGCTGAATGAACAGAAAACATTTAACTCTGAAAACTGAAGAAATAGTGATTTGCTCACCTTGATAATATTTTTCTGATTTGTCAGCCTTGATTACTATTTTTGGTTGTCTGTGCCTTAAATATTGAGTTTATTCTGGTATGGCTATGATCTGAAAAAATGGGTCTGTCCCACGAAAGCTCGTCACCTAATAAATTATTTTGTTGTCTTTAAAGTCCTACTGGACTGCTTTTTGGTTTGCATAAGAAATAGTGGTTTGAGGCTATAGTTTCAGTTTTTTAGTGAGGATGTTTTTGAACTTCAAAATTAGAATGTCACATGTGCTGCTGTTAGCTCTGGTTTTGGTTATCTTCCTAGGTAATAAAGTTCCCACGAAAGCTCGCCTAATGAATTATTTTGTTAGTATTTAAAGTGCTACTTCACTGCTTTTTCTTTTCATAGTATATAGACTAGCACGGCTTTCTCTCTGTTCCTAGGTAATGTGACTGAATTTAAGTTGGGATCCACCAAGGCCTGGATGACCGCCAAGTGGTAGCCCTTTCTGTTGATGTAGCATTGGGCACTGTGACTCCGGGCATGGATGGGGTGTGCATCCCATCCAGGGCACTGAAGCAGTTTGGAAAGCCAAGTGCAGTGAATCCTGCTACCTGCATGGGGGTGTGAGGGAGAAGCAGAAAAAGGAGAGGAAGAGGAAAAAAAAAAGGGTTACTAGTAGGACTAGTTAATGCAACAAATGAAGTAGGATGTGTCAACTGATAGGACTAAGAGGATTTTGATATTGGCAGGGTCCTTTCAATAGGGGTCCCTGTGTAGATGAACCACAGGTGAGCAAACTGGAGCACTTTCGAAGTGCTGCAGCTGGCGGCATGCTAATGAGGCACTCAATATTCATTTCAGTGCCTCATTAGTATTCTTCAATTTGGCCATTAGCATGGCCATTTCCAAGTTTTTGTAAGTGTAGACACAGCCCATATGTTATGTTGCTCCCCATATACATGGACTTATCTATGTTCTCTAGTTCAATCCCATCTACATTGATCTTTCTTCCTATTTCCTTATCTCCAGATACCATTGATTTTGTTTCATCAGTGTTCATAATTGGTCTATATGGCTTCCTGGACATCCAGGAGGGAGTACAACAGCTACAGCACTCTCTCTATCTCAGGCTATTTCACAGAACTCTGCCATGAAGCCTCTAGGGGTTCCATGTTAGTCCTAAACCTGAATGAAGGAGGAGGATTGGTCAGATGAGTGACAATGCACTGACCATGAAACAACAATATAAATAAAATGTAATGCCAGTACAACGAACTGATAAAAGATGCTAGCTCAGACATAGCTCTGGTAAACAAGGTCCACGACACCAATTGAGCAACCGGGGTTGGGTCAATAATTTAGCTATCGAAAGTAAAAAAATATTAAAGTGGTCCCCTATTGGTTTATGCATATTCCAATTCCTGATGTGGGATTTATGTCCATTCATCCTTTGGTGCAAAAACTGTCTGGTTTGTCCAATGTACATGACAGAGGGGCATTGCTGGCACATGATGACATGTATCACATTGCAGGATGTGCAGTTGTATGAGCCCGTGATGGTATAGTTGATGTGATTAGGTCGGGTGATGGTGTCACTTGTATAAATATGTGGACAGAGTTGGCAACAGAGCTTGTTACACTGAACCCACAACTCAGGGAATGATGTCACTACATTCGACAGGATTCGGAGAAGAGCCATAAGAATGACAAAAGGATTAGAAAGCCTGCTTTAGCGTGATGGACTTAATGAGCTCAGTCTATTTAGTTGAACAAAGAGAAGGTGACTTGATTATCATCTTTAAGCGTCTACCTGTGTAACAAATATTTTATAATGGGCTCTTCAGGCTAGCAGAGATATGTATACCTTGTACCAACAGCTAGAAGTTGAAGCTAGGCAAAATCAGACTGTGTAGGTTTAATGGTGAGGTTAATTCACCACAACACTTAGTAAATTGTTGCAATGCTAAATTATCCATTGGTGACAACTTTTTAAAGTAAAGATTGGATATTTTTCATATAGAAGATGTTCCTTGAAGTTATTAATGGACCGTTCTGTGACTTGTGTCAAACAGGAGGTCAGACTAGATGATCACAGTAACCCCTTTTGGAATCTATGAATTGTGCTTTTCCTTTAAATTCTTTCACAGTTTGGCTACGTCTACACGTGCACGCTACATCGAAGTAGCTAATTTCGAAGTAGCGACATCGAAATAGCCTATTTCGATGAATAGCGTCTACGCATCCTCCAGGGCCGGCAACGTCGATGTTCAACTTCGACGTTGCGCAGCCCAACATCGAAATAGGCGCAGCGAGGAACGTCTACACGCCCAAGTAGCACACATCGACATAGGGATGCCAGGCACAGCTGCAGACAGGGTCACCGGGCGGACTAGCGCTTCCGGGGCAACAGCTAGCCGCTCCCTTAAAGGGCCCCTCCCAGACACACTCAGCCTGCACAGTACGCGGTCTGAGGAGCCATAGGCACACAGACCCCGGGCGCCGCAGTCATGGACCCCCAGCAGCAGCAGCAGCAGCAGCAGCAGCAGCCAGAGGTCCACCCAGCCCTCCCGGCAGGAGCAGGGCTTGCCCTGCTCCGTGCCATGCGGGAGGCAGCTGAACACCTCCTTGCCCCAGAGGAGGAGATGCCCCCAGGGCAGCAGGGCTCAACCCCTACCCCTGCAGCACCCCGCCCCCCCGCCTCACACGCCGGCGGCTGTGGAGCTACCCCACCAGCACCGACTGGTGGGAGCGGCTGGTGCTTGGGGAGTGGGACGACGACCGCTGGCTCAGGAACTTCAGGATGAGCCGGCAGACATTTCTGGAGCTGTGCCAGTGGCTCACCCCCGCACTCAGGCACCAGGACACTGCCATGCGGCGTGCCCTCACAGTGCAGAAATGGGTCGGCATCGCTGTCTGGAAGCTGGCCACTCCAGACAGCTACCGATCCGTGGGCCAGCAGTTTGGTGTCGGCAAGGCCACTGTCGGGGCTGTCTTCATGGAGGTAAGCGAACCCATGGGGGGAGGGCAGGGCAGGGCAGGGGGGCCAGGGCAGGGGAGGGCAGGGCAGGGCAGGGGCACGCACACCCTGCTCACCCCTCATTGGTGCTGTCTCGTGTGCTTTCTCTGCAGGTTGTGCGTGCCATCAACGCCATGCTCCTGCACAGGCTCGTGAGGCTGGGGGACCCACATGCCACCATCGCGGCCTTTGCCACCCTGGGCTTCCCCAACTGCTTCGGGGCTCTGGATGGGACTCACATCCCCATCCGCGCCCCGCATCACAGTGGAGGACGATACCTGAATCGAAAGGGCTACCATTCTGTCGTCCTCCAGGCCTTGGTGGACAGCCGGGGACGTTTCCAGGACATTTATGTGGGCTGGCCTGGCAGCACCCACGACACCTGGGTTTTCCAGAACTCAGGCCTGTGCCGCCGGCTGGAGGCAGGGACCTACATCCCCCAGCGGGAGATCCCTCTGGGGGACACCACCATGCCCTTCTGCATCATCGCAGATGCGGCCTACCCCCTCCGGCCGTGGCTCATGCACCCCTACACGGGCCATCTCTCCACTAGCCAGGAGCGCTTCAACCAGCGCCTCAACCATGCGCGCCAGGTGGTGGAGCACTCATTTGGCCGCCTGAAGGGACGCTGGAGATGTCTCCTGACCCGCCTGGATGCAGGCCCCAACAACATCCCCCAGATTGTGGGTGCCTGCTGCGCCCTGCACAATTTGGTAGAGAGCAAGGGGGACACCTTTTTCCAGGTCTGGGCTGTGGAGGCTGGCAGGGCAGACGTCCAGCCACCTGCTGCGTCCAGTCGGCAGGTGGACCCCGAGGGGACCCGGGTCCGGGAGGCCCTGCGGGCCCACTTTGATGAACAGGCCGCGGGGTGAACTCTGCCCAGGCCCCCTACTGCCCGCCCCTTCCTCCACCACACTCCTGCCCCAACGCCTACACCATGGAGCACCCCACCGCACCCCCCTCCCACTTGTCCTGGACAAATGACAGCACGCACTTGTGGCTGTACTTAAACTTTTTTTTTCTTTCCGAACCCTTTTTTTGGAACTGTAAATAAATATTTGAACCAAAAACCAAAAACTATGTACAAACATGTTGAACAAAAGCAATATGTACAAAAATAAAACAATACAAAGAAACAACAGTCCTCAATAATCAAAAGAAAACCAGGGAGGATAAAGGGGAGAACTATTTACATGGGGGGGACGGGGCAAACTGGGGGCAGAAAACAACAGGGTCCAACTATATACAAGGAGGGGGGCCACGTCCCAGGCCACTCGCCCCTATAGCCCGGCACCGGGCGTTGGCGGCCGGGAGCCCCGCCGCGGTCACAGCCTGGTCCGTGGCTGGGTGGGAGTGGGCTGGACCGGAAGGTACGGTGGCCGGCAAGTGTCAGGTGGCTCCAGGGGTCCCTCGGCGCTCCGGCCCTCGGCGGTGGGTGGCGGGGCGACGGCGGACGGGACAGCGACGGGCGGAGCAGCTGATGGTGGGGCTGCAGGAGCAGGCAGGGCGGGCGATGTGGCGGCCAGCGCGGCATGGGGGGCCAGGTAGTCCACCAAGCGGTTAAATGTCTCCATGTAGGCCCCCCATGCCTCCTGGCGCCAGGCCAGCGCCCACTCCTGCAGCTGGAGGTGCTGCTCTGCGACCTCCAGCTGCCGACGGTGGATGGCCAGCAGCTGCGGGTCCATCGCCATCGGCGGTTGGTGGCGCGGGGTCCGCCTTCTAGCCCGCCGTGGCGCCGGTCGGTCCTCGGCCGAGGGGCTGCCCCGGAGCGATGGTCCCGGAGGGTTCTCCGGGACGACTGATGCCTCGCCGGCGCTCTCTTCCGGTGCTTCTGATGGTGCAGGTGCAGGACACAGGAGAGGAGGGGGGGAAGAAGAATGGAGACAGGCGTTAGTGTGGGCCCCGAGCCGTGGCCTTTGTCCCCCCAGCCCTGTGCTGCAGGTTCCCCATCCCCGTCCCCGGGAGATGCTGCTGTGATGGATGGGGTTCAGGGGTCCCCCTGCCCTGCACCCCGTCCCCTGGTGGGAGCGACTCTCACTTCACCCCCCAAGGTCTGACAGCAGGAGAGGTTTCTTAGGCCACAGATGGCCAGTTTCTCCCAGGAGTGACAGCACCAGCTGTCGGAAGAGACAGTCCTTCCAACCCATCCTGGGGAGAAGACCCCAAGGGGTGCCCCCTGGGATGCAGCTTTCCCCCTCCTCAGGCTGGCTGCCTTCCAGCTCTCCCTTCCCCTAGCCTCTACCAGTGGGCCCCGCCCTCGCCCCCCAAGTCCAAGCCAGCTCGGCTCCTCCCTCCTGTTTGTTCAGGGCAGAGGTGTCACCTGCCAGCTGTAGCCCCAGGATCCTCCTTTGCCCCTGGGAGCTATTCGGCTCTTGTTGCTCCATATGTAGCCTGAGTCTCCCTTTGGCACTCCCCCCACTCCATCACATGCTGCTGCTACGGGGTGTCCCACCCCCTCCTCCCGGGGCCCCTCAAGGTTCCGCTCCCCCCTGGCCCGGGGAGGGGGCATGGCACTGTCATGCGGGGTGCGGGGGGGCAGGGGCTGATGGATGCAGTGCTGTGAGGGCCATGGCCCTGCTGTCCTTGGGGCCATGGCCATGTGAGCATGTGGGAGGCCCTGGACACATATCTCTTACCCCCGCCCCTCAAGCCCAGGGGTGTCCACCAGAGGGGGGTACCTACCTGTCAGTCCGCTCCCACGGTCCGGAGATCCCCGGGAGGCGGAGGCCCTGCTGCTGCTCCGGGATGGCAGGAGGAGGATCTGCAGCCCGGATTCTGCGGAGGAGGAGCCCCCCCCTTCCTCCTCCTCCTGCCGCGATGTCCCGGGGTGGCCTCCGGGGGGGGGCCCCCGGGGTGCGGGGCTTGCCTCCGGGGCGGACTCCGTCTGCAGGGCCTGCTGGGGCTCGTTGGCCGAGGTGTCAAGGGTGGCCGGAGGGGAGGAGGTGTGCCGGGAGCCCAGGATGTCCCTGAGCTTCCTGTAAAAGGGGCAAGTGACGGGGCGGCCCCAGATCGGCTGGCCGCATTCCAGGCCCGGGAGTAACCCTGCCGCAGCTCCTTGACCTTACTCCTGACGTGGTCAGGAGTGCGGGCAGGGTGACCCCGGGCAGCCAGGCCGTCGGCCAGCTGAGCGAACGCATCCGTGTTCCGCCTCTTGCTCCCCATTACCTGGAGTACCTCCTCCTCGCTCCAGAGCCCCAGCAGGTCCCGCAGCTCGGCCTCCGTCCAGGAGGGGCCCCGCTGCCGCTTGCCAGCCTGGCTGCCCTGGCTCCTCTTGGGGGGGGTCCCCTGGGGGCGCTGCCGGCCAGCCATCGCAGCTGTGTGGGGCTGAGGGTGGCGCAGGCTGGCCCCGTGTGCAGGCTGCAGCCTGCACGTTCCCTCAGCTTCCTGCACAGGAAGGGAGGGGGAGGGGACCTTTAAGGGGCCGCTCCACGTGGCCACCAGTGAGCTGAGGGGCTGGAGAGAGCGTCTCTCAACCCCCCAGCTGATGGCCGCCATGGAGGACCCGGCAATTTCGACGTTGCGGGACGTGGATCGTCTACACGTGCCCTACTTCGACGTTGAACGTCGAAGTAGGGTGCTATTCCAATCCCCTCATGAGGTTAGCGACTTCGACGTCTCGCCGCCTAACGTTGAAGTTAACTTCGAAATAGCGCTCGACACGTGTAGCCGCGACGGGCGCTATTTCGAAGTTAGTGCCGCTACTTCGAAGTAGCGTGCACGTGTAGACGCGGCTTTTTTGACTGTCAAGATTCTTTGTAACTGACACCCATGCATCATAATGACTTGGTCATATTAACGTTCATCTTTACATTGAGTCTGCATTTAGCTCCATCCTGAAATCCACACACCTTTGTGAAACACTCTGATTTTTTTTTCCATTTAAGTCCTTTCATTACAGTGGTACCAGTTACTGCTGCTGTCGTTCTGTCTTTCAGCATTTCCATTATAAACCTTATTTTCAAGAGATTTATAACTTAGCCATTTTAATTCACATTGGTCTCAAACTTGCTATAGAAATTCTCAATATAGAGCTGGTGCCACTCTTTTTCTTTTTTTCCTGTACTTTTGATTTAAACTTGTATAACTCTTTTAGACTTTTAGTGATGCACAGATACAGAACAAGGAGTTGAGTGGAGTAGTTTTCTTATGTAGGGCTGGGGCTAGGAAGGATCAGTCTATAAATGTCTGGATTTTGTAATAAAATTTACTGAACATTCCTGATTGCTCTGTATGTTGCTAAACATAGTCTTTGTCACAGCAACTTTGAATAGGATGCACTGTGTTTCATCCATAATTTTCTTTGCTATATTTTTCATGCTAATTATAATTCATACCATGTAAGAGTATGCTAGTGACAGTGCAGAAAGCATTTGAGTTTAATGAACTTTTCATACAAACATTTAAACAGAAATGCTTGCATTGACATGAAAATTACACAATACAGTGACAAAAAGGATAAATGCTACTGTTAATCAGCTGCACAATCTTGAGCTTAGTTTCAAATTGCAATGTCACATTTTGTCTGAAATATTTTGCAATGATGATGCTATTCATTTATGGCCTGATCCAAAATCTACTGAAGAAAATATTACAAGTGGAAGATTACCATTGATTTTACTGGGCTTTATAGTAAACCTTTACATCATATTTCCATGATAGTAGTTAATTAGTTAAAGCCTGTTACACCTACTGGCATGTAGGGCAGCAACGAAGGTCCTCCACTTCTGTTTATCTTCAGACATTTTCTCCAGTGTGTCCTAGTTATAGTTCATTCTATTCATGTCTGTCTCAACAGTACACTGCCATGTTGTCTTGGGCCTCCCACGTTTCCATCAGCCTTCAGGCGTCCATTGAAGTGCTATCTTTACAATGGCATCTGACTCCTTTCTCCTCACGTCTCTGATCTATCTACTGCGTCTTTGCATGATGATAGTGGTTATGTCCTGGTGGCATCACAGTAGCATGCTGTGGCTGGAGTTTGTTTTTGGCCAAAAGATGCAAAATATCTTTCAAAGGCTGGTGATGTGAAAGGACAAGAGCTTGGTAAGGTTGCACTCTGTCATCTTCCAACACTCTGAGCCGTATAGTAGTGTTGATATGACACAGCTCTGGTATAGCTTAAGATGGGTGTGGACACTGTGCTGTGTAGCTCTCCATACAATACTCATACATCTGAGGACATTTCTGGCTTTGCTTAGTCTGCTCTGGATGTCATTCTTGGTGCCTCCATCATGGTGGATGATGCTGCCTAAGTCTGTAAAGCTGTCTGTGCTGGGTTACTGTGCATTATCTATCTTGATTGTTGCTGGTGATTCTATGTTAAGAGTTGTAATCTCTGGGTTTTTTTTTTTTGGCTGATTCTTAGTCCAAACAGGCATTCAAAGGTGCATAGGTGTGATAATAGGCTTCCAACCAATTTCTAATAGCCCAGATCCTCCGGGATGGTTGCAAAGCATTCAGCACAACTCAGGTAATTTGGGAGCACCAAGCTTGCTCAAATCCAGCTTTGCATTTCCAGTGGTGGCTGGTTGTAGTAACATGTGACTGAACAGCCGGCTGCTAACTTGCACCAGTTACTAATGTCCACAATGAGCTGATCTGGAGGTGGCATTAGGAATTCTTAGGTCATGAAATCTTTGCAGCTGTGTGAAATGGTGGGAAGCTAGAAACATAAGGTTAATTTGCACTGGCAGTATATCCATCCATCTATCATCCACCAGTCATCCATTTAGAAGCTTCTGGTATGTAGGCCTCCACACTGCAGGATCAGAATGTCTCAGACAATTTGACCCAAGGAGTGTCAAAGAATATCTATATTTTCATTTGACATTGGAGACTTCTGAAGATTTTATAATGATTTTTAATATGATATTTTTCTTGGCCTAAGTCTCTGAAAACAAAGGCAAGTAAGCTAGACACTTACCATCAACTTGAAAATTAGTCAATTTAGGAACAAATTAAAAGTAGTTTCAGGTCCTGTGCCTACTGGTGTTATTCCACTGTTTCAGGAAGTGAGCATTTTGCAGTTGCTGAGTGTCCATTCTCAGGCACACCAACCTGTCTGCCTAGCCAGGAATCTGTTCCTGATTCTGCCAATTTAAACCTTTCCAGATGTCAGTGAACCTCCCATTCCACATTCCCCAGTGATGTCTCCCTGCAATGTCCAGTTCCTCTCATTGTACTCTCACAGAAATAAAGTTTGCTGCCTTCAAAGAAACAGAGCACACACGAGTCTTTTGGTTTACCTGGTGATTACCATTTTACTAACAGCGTGAGTCCTTGAAATATGTGCTTCAAGTTGCATGTAACTCACTTTAATGTGAGTTAAGCACAACTTGAAGCTGCTCTGTGGCTCTCAGTCTGCCTAGCTGCCTGAAGCCATGGGCAGCTAAGCAGGCTAAGAGCCCGCTTCTCCCTGACTTCCCCCAGTGGCATGACTGTCAGCCTGACAGCTGCATGGCTGGGGGAAGGCAGGGAGAAGCAACCAGGAAACTAGGTGGCAGCCTGGTCCCCATCCCCCAGCCAACTTGTGTGAAAATTTGAGTTACATAGGGGTAGCAGGAATACATGCCCTACATAACAGCATTTACTGTATAGTACTGAGATGGCTTTGCAATGAAAGGTTTATTAACAAAGAACAGAAGTTTAAGTGATACTATTGTCCCTCTAATCCAGTGGTTCTTAAACTTTACTGCAGCCTGCACCCCTTTGGTTCTCAAAAAACGTTCCTGCACCCCTTATCAAAAATCAAAAATAGAGATGGGGGGCCTATACTTTTTAAATGCATATTAAACATATGTAAAATAGTTTTATGTTATTATTTACCACAAATAATAGTTTGGAAAGCAAACAAAAATACTCAGGGATGTTGTGGACTTTTGCTGTGGAAGTAAATTGTAACCCACGCACTGTGAGCCGCTAACTGAATTCAAACAAAGCTGCTGTGCTGCCACATCATCATCTGAACATGCATCAAGAAATACCCCACAGTGTGGCTGTACACGGTATTTTGTAGAGAGATAATTTCACTACAATTAGCTTTAAAACTTAAAAATAATGTTTTGTTTGTACATTATAGTACCATTAAAAATGTATAGTATTAATAAATACATAGGTCTGGTGAAACAAAGTAGTTGTATAGAATAATAGGGCTGGAAGGGACCTCAGGATGTCATCTAGTCCAGCCCACTGCTTCAGGCAGGATCAACCCCCACTAAGTCATCCTAGCGAGGACCTTGTCAAGCTGGGACTTAAAAACCTCTTGGGATGGAGAATCCACCACCTCTCTAGGCAACGCATTCCAGTGCTTCACCGTCCTCCTGGTGAAGAAGTTTTTTCCTAATATCCAACCTACTCCCCTGATTCTGTAACTTCAGACCATTTATCCTTGTTCTGCTATCTGTCACCACCGAGAACAGTTTCTCACCCTCCTCTTTAGAGCTTCCCTTCAGGAAGTTGAAGGCTGCTATTAAAGAACCCCTAAGTCTTCTCTTCTGTAAACTAAACAAGCCCAAATCTCTCAGCCTATCCTCATAGGTCTTGTGCTCCAGCCCCTTAATCATTTTCGTTGCCCTCTGCTGAACCTACTCCAGCACATCCACATCCTTTTTATACTGGGGGGCCCAAAACTGGACACAATATTCCAGATGTGGCCTCACCAGTGCTGAATATAGGGGAACAACCACTTCTCTAGATCTGCTCAAAATACTCCTCCTAATGCACCTTAATATGCCATTAGCCTTCTTGGCTACAAGCGTACACTGTTTACTCATATCCAGCTTTTCATCCACCATAACCCCTAAGTCACTTTCTGCGGTACTGCTGCTTCGCCAATCAGTCCCCAGCCTATAACAAGTGCAGAACTCTACAGTTCTCCTTGTTGAACCACATCAGATTTCTTTTGGCCCAATTCTATGATTTATCCAGGTCCCTCTGGATCCTATCCCTATCTTCCAGTGTATCTCCCTCTCCCTCTAGCTTAGTGTCATCTGCAAACTTGCTGAGGGTGCAATACAGTCCCTCAGCCAGGTCATTAATAAAGATATTGAACAACACCAGCTCCAGAACCAAGCCTTGTGGCACTGTGCTTGAAACCGAGCTCCATCCAGATGTTGAGCCATGACCATTGCCCATTGGGCCTGACCGTCAAGCCAGCTTTTATCCATCTTATAGTCCATGGATCCAATCTATACTTATGTACTTTTGTGTCTGTGCTTTATTTGTGTTTTCAATGATTTACCTTCTAAAAAAATCTGGCATGTCTCGCAACCCCAGACAAGGCATCACACCCGTTTAAGAATGACTGCTCTGATCTTTCTTTCCTTTTTACTTAATCCCTGAGTTTGCAGTTCTCCATGTATGAATGTGCACCTGTGTGTGGCCACATTAAAATGTATCTGAGGCCATAAGCTATATTTCTAGTGGTAGGATTTTAAATAAGTACGTCATACTGAGTGGAAACTTTGAAATTGAGGCTACATTCAAATGTTTTTTAAAAAAAAATGATTAAAATTGCCTTTACCCAATATATTCTATGCTACTGTATAGCTGAAAGAAGACAAATAAACATTAATTCCTTTATTAATTTTTAATATTAAATATTGAATTATGACTGTTCTAGCTGATTCTTCACTGATAGATAATAGATGATGGAACAAGTCTTTTCCATCTCTGATTTTATGCTCATTCTATAAAGCAGTTAGACTTGATAAATGCTGTCTTAAAGGGCTCTGATGGCAGTACCTTACTGACAATGAAACAATACCTTCTACTATGAGAGGTCCTATTTAAGTCAGTGGTGGTACTGGTGGAGTTAGCTACAATTCAGCGTGAATGAGGGTTTCTCAGTCTGGCTGCAGCAGGGGTTCTGAGGTAGAAGGTGACTCAGCACCCTGTCACTGAAATCTGCACCAATATAGATTAAGTGATCCTGTGTTTAGGTCCCAATTTATAAGTAAGGCCCTGGCTGAAAAGCTAATTAGAAGGAGAGACAATTGCAGCAGTTGGGAGCTGATAAATGGCAAGGAAAGAAGCCCAGTAAGATGCGGGGAGGGAGGAAGCAGCAGAGAGCCAAAAGTAAGGCAAAGCTGAATGCTGTTAGTACTGTTTCCTTCCCCGCCCCCAGAAGTAAGATGTGGAAAATTGACTGTGAATTGTAAATAGTACTACAGGCAATGGTCTGCTAGAGCAGTTTAATGAAGCAAGGTGGTGGTGAAAGTGGCTTGTACCTAAGACAAGAGACTCACAGAGAATTAGCCCATGACACTGGCGTTTAGTGAAGAGGTTGTTGCTAATTAATTGGTTAACTGCCCATGAAATCCATCTCTCCAAATCCAATGGAACCGCTTTTTTGCATGGCCAGCTCATCACACAAACATGGGAAGGGGAAGGTAGAAGAGAAAGCTGCCACAAGTCTAGACAGTAAAATAATGGTCCCTCTCTGAAAGAGAAACCAGCATTTTGTAAGAGTGAAAAACAATCATTTGTACTGTGAAGGGATATGTGAGTATCTTTTCCCTTCTAAATGATGTTGAAAATAGTATTTACCTTTGTGCAGCTCAACTGTCCAATATGTTGTCTAAAACACAGACCACTGGTGTGAATAACTGCTATATTTTAGGGAACACATAAAAATGTAGTTCAAAACATCAAAAATGTAGATATGATGCTAATGCAGTTTAATGAAAAATGCATTACTCCTCATTTTTCCAGTGATACACGGATCAAATTGGTTTTGTACAAAATGGGTGGAAGTCAGTTTCTATGTGGACCTGTCATACCTTCTGCCAGCTGTACTAAGTATTGTACTTTGCTTATATAAAAAATGTTCATATCTGGCAAATAGAGCAACATTTGTTCATGAAAATCAGAAAGAGAGAGTCAAACTTAGATTGAATGTGTATGGACTTCTCATGGGGTGAGAGAGAGAGAGAAAGAGAGAGAGAGACATTGTGATGATGCAACTCATAATAACTAGGTACAAAAGCATAAAGCTTCCAACTAGAATGATTTGAAATCTTGTTCAAACAAGATGCTTTGTGTGTATGTGTGTGTTTTAAAACATATTTTTAAAAAGTAGAACAAAAAAAAAGATTTGGCTGTAATCTGCTTTCATCAGTGATCAGATTGGTGGGTGTTATTTTTTCATATGTGAAACAAAGTATGCACTTTCTATACAGATGGTTTTTATTATATTTTTCTAGAAAGCAATTACAGGCTTTTTTAAGGAAAAAAAAATCTATGGAACGAAACTCACTCTTTAAAATTGACCTTTGAGACTGATTTGAGATCTGACTTCCAGTGAGAGATTTAAGTTCAATCTATTTCACTTACCAGAACACAGGTTAAGAGGTGACTTGATCATTGTGTATAAGTACCTACATAGGGAGAAAATTTCTGATCTTAGAGCACGCTTTAATCTAGCAGACGAAGGCATAATGATATTTCAGTGGCTGCAAGCTGAACCCAGATAAATTCAGACCAGAAATAAGATGCCCATTTTTAATAGTGAGAGCAATTAACCACTGAAGCATTTTATCAGCATATGTAGCAGATTCTCCAATGCTTCAAGTCTTTATATCAAGATTAAATGTTTTTCAAAAATATTTTTGCTGTAGCTCAAATACAAGTTACTGTGCTTGATGCAGGAATTATGGAGTGCAGTTCTAAGGCCTGTGATATGCAATAGGCTAGACTAGATTATCATAACAGTCCTTTCTTGCAGTAAAATCTTCAAGTGCTCAGGCAAGTGTTCTTCTTGTACTTAAAGGTGCAATTCACAGTAAACAGAATTTCAGTTACACCACACAGTTCACATTAGAGATAGAATGAATGTGATATAAAATTTGAGTGAATATTGATGGTTGGCCAACAGCTTCTGCCCTGATTAGAAGCTGAAGGATATGAGGAAGTTTTTCTAATTGACTCATTTATATGGAGCTATAAGTGTCAATGGCACTTTACGTATTTGAATGTGTATACAATTCTATTACATTATTTTAACTGTATATCTCATTGGGCAAAATCCTGGTATATAATTTATTATGAAAATAATTCTGTGCTCCTTCAAATACTGTGAAGCTTCTACATGTTCTGAAAAAAATGCAGCATGAAACAAAGTTGTCTTACATATGTATCCTTGATTTACTGGAAAGGTCAGTTTTCAGTGGTCCTTTTAAATACCCATTCACATATATAAAATACAAGAGTACAGGTCATTCCAAACTTCCTTTCCCCCTTTTCAGTGTCCTTTGTTACATCAGTATAATTTATAGTAAGATTCGCTCTCCTCCTGCACTCAGAAGAGTTGTCCATTGATCCATAGCTATGTCAACAAATTAAGGAATCAAAATTCAAGTGAAAGATTACAATGAATATGCTTCATTCAGTCCTTCAGATTGTTGTGGCTATCCGTCTATATAAGCTGTGATTACATATAACTTGATATGTTATTGGCTTGTAAAAGGTTGACTGGGTTACTTATTGAACATACCAAAGATGATGTGCTTTTCATCAATATGTTACACCACAAACCTAGAGTGATTTTGCATTTACTTTAGACTCAGCAAAGCAGGAGAATACATTTGCACTAGTGCATATACATGCTATCAGGCTATCAAATTGGTCAGAAGATTGAATATGTCACTCTTGTGTTTAGAACATGTGTAACATGTCTGTGGAGTCATGAACTTCATATTTGCTTCTGAAATTGTCTAGTTTAGTGCTATTAGAATACAATTTTCAGCAGTAGTTAACTTGTGTGAATTGTGAATATGATAGAGCAACATTTATAGACGGCTGCCCAGGTGGAGTAGCTTACTGTGCATTCCATTGTGTAATTACAGTAAAATAATATAGAAAAGGGTAAGTGAATAAAGTTTATCCAGAAGATAAAGTGAAAAATGAGAATTTCAGTGCATACAGAATTATTTTTTGCCACATCACTGTTGTATTTAACTGATTTATACCACTTCTTATATGCTGCAGATGACAGAAATTAAATGATCTGTGAGTTTTGTCATTTTAGACCATTCATTTTGCCATTTGCTGCAAATGCGGGCTGCATTAATTTTTCTTAGCACTCTGAAAAGTCAGAGTTGTAATTCTTTTGAATATAAATTCATACAAAAATTGAGTAGCAGCTATGTAAGAAAAAGGGATTGATCTTGTCACTGCTGAGCTCATCTGAAGGAAGAGGGGAGCAGGGTCAGACCTGAAGTTGTGTTCCTTGTTGGTTTTATGTAGCAGCTGTCATGAATGGTGCCTCTGTTCATCAAAGTGGCTATTCTCAGCTGTAAGTTAATGAATGGTAACAGTATGACTATAATTCTATTTTCAGATCTATCTCAACAGGCAAACATATTCTTGTGGTATTGGGAACTGTACATTTAAGTGGTTTAGCTTCTTGGGCAGGGCATCTGTGGAATGGTTTTAGAGAAGCCCACATTCTATCTTGCAAAGGCAGTTGGAGCAATATCTGTGAATAAAGAGGATCTTCCAAGCATTGTAGATCTAGAATGATTCGGGTACAAGGCATACGAGACTGAAAAGAGTAAACCCTAAATACCGCTCTGTAGGAATTTTGTAAATATGACTTGTTTTACCATGGGGGTAAAAGTGGCACAATGTTTCAGAACATTAAAAAATGTATTGGTTCTATATTTCATATCCTTTTTCCTATAACATTAGGTGTCTTAGTTGTTACACTGGTATGTGTAATCATAGAGGTCTAATAAGGAGAGGAAAATTATAGCTAATCCACTTCAGAGAACTAATATTCCCTAAATCAGTGGTTCCCAAACTTTTCGGCATTGTGCTCCTCTTTCCATTTTTGAGAAAGCCTCATGCCCCCACCCACTTCTTCTTTACCATCATACAACCCCCCTTTAACAAAAAATTCAATTCATTATTTAAAATAAACGCAAGAACTTGATATAAAAATGTTATTTAAAATGAAAAATAAGCACAAATATTTATACTTGTCCCCTTGCGGGTGCCTGGTGCTCCCCAGCTGGCCAGCTGCCTGAGCCCTGTGCCAGCCACTAGAGCTGCCCATGCCAGCTACCTGTCCTCCTGAGATCTGCTCTGCCAGAGCTGCCTGCCTAAGCCCCGCACCGCTGGGGCCAGGCACCCACCAGCTGCCTGCCCAGCTGTGGGCCAGCAATCTGGGCTGCCCACCCAAGCCCCACACTGCCTGGGACAGCTGGCCACCCGCCAATCCAAGCTGACCCCAAGTCCCGCACTACCGGGGACAGCCAGCCATCCGCCAGCCTGAGCCATCTGAGCACCACACCACTGAGGCCAGCTGCTCACCCTCCAGCCTTAGCCACCTGAGCCCTGCAATGCTGTGGCCAGCCATCCAAGCCCCATGAGTCTTGCAAGCTGACCAGCCACCTGAGCCCTGCAAGCCCTGTGAGCCAACAGCCTCAGCCCCTCCCATCTCACAAAGCCAGCCCCACATTCTTACTCCATCCCCATCCTGCTTACCTGAGCCAGGCACCCCAGCTCCCCATCTAACCCCATCCTCCTCCTCCTCCCCCACAACCCACACTCACTCACCTTTGCACGTGGGTCTTTGCCAGCTGCCTGCTTTTTATAGTGTCTGCAGCAGGTCACCCACATAAAATGGCAGGGGCTGAGAGCCAAAAGCAAAGGCGGTCTTTCTTTGGGTGGGGTGAAATGATGAGAGGGGCTGGGTCACTTTGCACCCCCTCCTGGAATTTCTGCACATCACCCCAGAGGGGCCCACTCCCCAGTTTGGGAAACCATGCCATAAACAGTTTTGGAGATAGAGTAGTGTTCCAGTATTAAGCTCATAACTCAGGACCTTCTTGAGTTAAAAGCTAATTATGGGTTCTTTTGAACAGCTGCATATCTCCTCTTTTCCACTGCTTCCAATTTTAGTCTTGATGGATCAGGCTTTGTGTGAGACACTGAAAATGTCAATAGTCCAAGATATCACAATTTGGGTCCTGAATCTCAGACGTATATAACTTCTTTTAAGTTGAAGATAGGAGTTAAGCCACATAGGAAGGAAAAAAGGAAAACTGTTTCAAATGTGTTTTCTGTTTGTTTTTTGTGGCTTCTGTTGCTGAAAGTTTTCGAATGTTTTATAGTATTTCTGGGAATGTAGATTAGTAAGTAGAAGGCAGATAAGGCTGTCAAAGGTGCATGTCATCATTACAGACTTTGAAATCTATCACATAGATATTGGCACTGTAGAGGTGAGGTGTGTGCAGAATCATTTCTGTATACACTTTGTATGGAATGAAATGATGAAGAAGAGTTGATAAAGTATGTATTGAAAAATGAAAAACACCTTTTTTGGGTATCCTATTTTTAACATATGCTTCTTAAAACATCAGATGGTAGCTGAAATTTTGCTCTTCGGTAGAAACCTTTTAAATTATTATTAGCAAATGAGAGAAGAATTTTCTGATCTGAAAGTTACCAACTTTGTGTTCTTTTCAGATTGCTCTGATATCTACTCACCATAAAATAGTAAATCTTAGCCTTCATCACTGATAATTTTTAAATCAAGCTTGGATGTTTTTCTGAAATATGGGCCCTAGGAATTCTACTGGGGAAGGTCTTTGGCCTGCATTACGTAAGAGGTCAGATGGGATGATCATAAGTGTCCCTTCTGGAGTTAGAAACTGTGAATCTATTAATCTAGTTAAATCAATTTGCAGCATATTTACAACAAATCTGCACAATCATTTTAACTTCACTTATCTACTTCTGATTTCTGAGGTGCTCAGTCTTCTTTGCAGACCTTAAAATCCTCATTAAAATAAAAGAAATGTAAAATCCTCAAAAAAGAATACAAAGGGTGTGTCTACATGGGAGCCCACCGTCGAAAGAGCAAAATCAAAATTCATAAATCGATATACCGTCTTTCAAAAGAACACGACCACACAGCAAAGGCGGATCGCAGTTCTGACCCACTCTTTTGAAGACCCAGTCCCATTATTTCGAAAGAGAGCTTCCACACGTATATGAGAGCTCTTTCGAAAGAAGGGAGGCGGAGATGCCGCGGATGGGGTCACATGGCCGCCACGTCCTTCCGGGGCCCACAGCCAGCCACCGCCTTAAAGGGCCCCCCTTCACCTCCGCAGACCTGCACTAGCCGAGTCCTGCCAAGCTGCCAGAAGCAACGCAGGACTCCAGGGCAGCAGCACCATGGCCAACAACACCCTGCTCCTCGCACTGGATGCAGACATCATGGGCACTGTTGCCCACGTTGTCTGCACAGTCGCCGCACCCACTCCCCTCCTCCTTGGGAGACAGAACAGCCCTGCTGAGGACACGGATGCCCAGCCTGCACCCCACCCCGTTGCACCCCGGTGCCTGTGGAACCACCCCAGCAGCACGGACTGGTGGGAGTGACTGGCTCTGGGGCAATGGGATGATGTCACCTGGCTCCAGAACTTTTGCATGAGCTGGGACACCTTCCAGGAACTGTCTCACTGACTGGCACCTTCATTGAGGCATCAGGACACCACCATGCGGCCTGAGCTCCCCCTCGAGAAGCGAGTCGCCATTGTGGTATGGAAACTGGTCACCCCAGACTCCTACTGCTCAGTGGGTCACCAGTTCAGGGTGGGCAAGGCCACTGTTGGAGCAGTGCTCATGGAGGTAAGCTGGGGCTGGAGCACACTCCCACCATTGGAAGGGGGAAGGGGGCCCATGGACACAGGGACCCCTCGGGGGTTGCCGGCCAGGGAGGGCTGGAGGCGGGGGGGTTTCTGGCTGGGGGGGGCAGGAGAGGGTCGCCAGCTGGGAATACCCTGCCATACCCTCACGAGAGTGCACGGCCTCCCTCCCTGCAGGTTGTCCATGTCCTGAACGCCATGCTTCTGCACCGGGTCGTCTGTGTCAGGGATCTGGACTCCGTCATCGAGGGTTTCTCTTCGTTGGGGTTCCCAAATTGCTTTGGTGCCCTGGACAGGACACATATCCCCATCCGCGTCCCACCACACAGTGCCGGACGCTATATCAAACGGAAGGGCTACCACTCAGTGGTCCTCCAGGCCCTGGTGGACCACAAAGGACGGTTCGTGGACATCAACGTGGGCTGGTCGGGGCAAACCCACGACGCCAGGGTCTTCCACAATTCTGGCCTGTGCCGGCGTAGGAGGCCGGAACCTTCATCCCCCAGCGGGAAATGCCAGCTGGGGACACCACCATGCCGCTATGCATAGTTGCGGATGCAGCATACCCCCTACTGCTGTGGCTGATGCAGCCCTATACTGGCCACCTTGACCCCAGCAGGGAGGCCTTCAATGCCCACCTCAACCAGGCCCGGCACGTGGTCAAGCGGGCCTTTGTGTGCCTCATGGGGTTGTGGCGGTGCCTTCTTGCCCACCTCAAGGTGGGGATACACAATGTCCCACAAGTGGTGGGTGCCTGCTGCATCCTCCACAATGTTGTGGAGGCCAAAGGGGGATGCCTATATCCAAGGGTGGGCAGCTGAGGCCACCATCGGGTTCGAGCAGCCAGGTGCTGTCACCAGCCGCCAGGTGAACCACAATAGTGTCCAGATCCGGGAGGCCCTTCGTGCAAGTCTTGCCCTGGGGCCGCACTGAACACCTCAATGCCCACACCTCCCCCTTCCCCCATACATCCACCCCCCAACACATGCACCGCCACCACCACGATGCCATGCTTCCCAATCCTGGGACCACAGGACATGGGTAGCGGTGCACAACATAAACATTTATTAATAATAAACTGTAAAAAACTGGTGTAAAAGTTCAACTATGTACAATGTGGGGGGTATAGGGTGGGGGCTAGAACTGGGAGAGCGGACCTGAACTCAGAAGGCGGCAGGGCGGGGGCTAGAACTGGAAGAGGGGGCCTGAACTCAGAAGGGGGTGGGGAGGGGGCTAGAACTGTGCTGGCCCCTCTGTGAACTTACTGGGGGGGACCTCGAGGATCTCCAGGGATGCCTGGCTCCCTGTGGCCCAGCTCGACAACGGTGAGGGGACGTCAATGACGAGGTCGCCCTCCTCGCTGGACCAGTCCCGGGTGGTGTCTGCCCCCTGGCTCAGGCTGGCTGGTCCTGGGTCCTGAAGCTCCTCCGGCTTGGGCTGGTCTGCCGAGCTGTCCAGGACCACTTTTGGTGGAGAGCTGTCCCGGGCCCCAGGATGCTATGGAGCTCCCTATAGTAAAGGCAGGTGGAGGGGCCTGCTCCTGAGTGCACAGCCTCATCCCAGACCCGGGCATAGCCCTGCCGGAGCTCTTTAACTTTGCTCCAGACTTGCTTCTGGGTCCGCTCCGGGTGGCCTTGGCTGGTCAGCCCCTGGGCAAGGCGGGCAAAGGCAGAGGCATTCCTCCGCTTTACCCCCATCTCCCAGAGGACCTCCTCTTCCCTCCAGAGGCCCAGGAGGTCTCTCAGTTCACGGTCCATCCAGGAGGGGGCCCTTTCCTTTTTTTTGAGGACAGACCCCTGGAAGCCCCGTTGGGGCTCTGAGGGGGGACCCCGGGGCTCGGGGGACCACCGGGTGCTGGCCATGTGCCTGCGCTGTGGTTGGGTGCAGCTGAGAGGGCGTGCTGCCTGGAGCTCGTTCTTTCACAGCTTGCCCGCCCTCAGCTTCCTGCCACGGGGTTTCTGGTTCAGTGAGGCTTAAGAGTGGCTGGACGCATGGGTCGTAGAGCTCCGCTTGGCAGGGCAGGGCGTCTCCGCGCTCGGACTGGGCGCCGTCATGGAGGACTCCTCTTTCGAAAGAGCAGGCCGTGGTGCATCTAGATGTGCCTTCTTTAGATGTTGTTTTTCAGTGGGTGGCACTTTTCCCATGTGGGATCGGGGTCCAGCTTTCAAAGTCTGGGCTGTGTTCCTTCGATTTCACATCAAAAGAGTGCATGGTACGTGTACACGCTCACTTCACTCTTTTGAAAGAGGGCCAGTCTTTTCAAAATACTGTGCACTTGTAAAAGCTGGGAGATGACATTTCATGTTATAGAAAATGTTCTACACGTTTTACATTGATTAAATTCGATTCATGCAATTATGAGAGGAAACATTTTTGTTAATAAGGAGTGGGAGTGACGTAGTAACCTATTGAAAAACTGCACATACAGCTGCTCTCTTTAAAAAAATACCTGCCTGTACCTGAAACACATGCAATATTTTTCCAAGCTCAATGAAGCTCACTCATGTATGCGCACACAGTTTGCAGATGGCCTTTATACGTGTGCAAGAACACTTAGCATTTTGCCATCCTCTTGTGGGATTTTTTGGGGGGAGGGGGATGGCATTAGTTAATTAATGCTGCTCAAAACAGCAACTAATTACAACTGATGCTTGTCAAAATGAAAAGCATAATTTTCTTTAAAAACAGAATCCTTTTTGGGTTTTTTTTGTTTGTTTTCTCTATTTCATGACAAAAAATATTTTGGTGGAAGAAAACCATTTTCTTTTGCTTCCTGAACACATCACCTCTCCTTTTTCTCCCACTGGAGAAGAGTACTTGCAAAAGCTTACCTCATTGATTCCCCAGCTAGTTAAAACTGCAGGGAGAGTGAGAGTTTTGGATGAGAAGAGAGAACTGAATAGGCCTCATAGTGTCCCCAGCTATCATATTTAGAACCTCAGCGTTACTCTGAGATTTCACATCAGTCGGCAGGGGAGGAGGGTTAAGTCTTACTCCTGGCTATAATGCCCCCCATTACTATAGAATCTGAGCACCTTTCCATCTGCAATTACATTTATCCTCTCACCACCCTTTGTGGTAGCAACGTGGTTTATCCCCATTTTCCAAGTGGAGAAATGCAGTGAGGAGAGACTAGATGATTGGTTCAGGGCCACAAGGAAAGTCTGTGATGGAAATAGGAATTGAACTTGGGTCTCATAAGTTCCAGACTATTGACTGAATCACTAGTCTCTGAAATACAAACACCGGGAGTATTTTTAGTTATTTTATTAATGATATAACACATTGTTAAAATGTCCCTTCTGAACTCTGCCAGTTAAACATCAGTTTCCAAATCCTTTTAAATTTCAGTGACTATAACCTCACTCAATTTCAGCCCTCCAAAGTAGGAAGGAAAGAGAAATATTTATCATGCTTAATGTACTCATATGTACATTTACAGTATATATACACGCTGGTTCATCTCTGTTGTGACATTTATCATTACTTGTGAGGAGAAATAAAATAACTCACTTGTGACTGTAGCACTTGTGAGTTATCCCTCCTCACAAGAGAAGATAAATGTCAAAGGAGAGTTCAGCTGTTATGTATTCTTTGCCAGTATGTAGGGAATCTATCATAAGTGCATTAGAATTTATCTTGATGAGATATGGGTGACTTCATCATGGGTAATTTGGGAATCCTTGTGGTGTACAATGAATTCCATTTTCATAGTACAATGGTGATTTTTTTTATTTTCTGCTAATAAAACACTCTCATTCTTAAAGTCATCTGAGTTGGAACTCTCAACCAGAGGTATTTCTGAGCAAAGGGAGAAATAAATGGTATTCTATTATTAACAGTGCAATTAACTGCGCGATTAATTGTGATAAATTTTAATCGCTTGACAGCCCTAATTAAAGCTTTAAAATCTTTATACACTTCCTTTCCCCTCATATCTGATTACAAGTCATTTGTACTAAAAATATGGGCCTGATTCATGGGTACAATGCTCATTAGGCTGCTCTACAAGGAGGCTGTGAAGCAACTGGTTTCAACATTCAGAGACACTGAAAAGTTCTTCTGGAGGCATGAAGTGGGGAGGCTGATGCTATACCTATCTCTTCTCAGATTTCTCGGGCTATGTCCAGAAGTCTGCCACTGCAGGAGCCTTCGGCCAACATCTCAGTCTTCTTCATTCCACCAAGAAGAAGGGATGTGTGGACAGAGGGGGTTTTCCTGACATTTGGCTTCATGTGGACAGGCCAATGTAAGGAAAGCCTCTCCTGACAGAACTGTCAGAAGGAGATTTGCAAATGCATTGTGCAGTTTGCATATATTTTGCGAATAATTCTGAGCAATCTAGACACAGCCTTAGTGTGGGAAGTGTAGTGGTAACCTGACGGGAAAAGAACTGAGACCAGAATGCCATTATCTCCTGGCTGTTCTCAGCTGTCACAATGACTCTTTGGGATAGCAGTAACTGAATGCAATTTAGAGGAGCCTTGAAAATGCTGTAGATCTGTCTGGGTGCAGCGGGGAGCAGATTAGATCCCAGACAACCCAAGCATAATAGCAGAACAAAAATGTCTTAATGCCTCCTTTCACTCCCACTTCCATGAGGTACACCAAGTAGAACATGGCCAGATTCAAGAATCAGGACCTATATATTTAAATAATCTTGTAGCACCTTATGGAACAGTTCATTGCTCCTGAAGGCACAGTCATATCCATAGGTGAAATGGGAAACACAAAAACTAAATTGTGAGACCATTGAATGGTACCATCAAGAAAGAGTTGTGGGCTAAATTTAAAAAACAAAACCAAAAAAATACAAAAAAAGGCTATTTACACACACAAATCCTGACTCAGATGTTAATATAAAAAGAATGCAGCAAAATATATGACCACGTATAAACTATAGAGAAATGATTATCCTTGTGAAAGTTGGCTGCACTGTAATCAGAAAAATCCCTGCACTCAACTACAGCTTTAAGGTTTTTCTTGTAAGATGCATATTGTAGATTCTTTGGGGATCAGCATTGCATTATGCTGTAATATAGCATATTTCATTGTGACATATTGTCCTATTTGTCACTTTGCATCATGTTGCTATATCTCAAAAGCCACAGCATTGCCTACTTTTTGTATGTGTGTGTGTGTGAAGGCAGGCAAATGGACACCTAGTCTGTGACATTGAAACAAGGATATTTCAAGGATCAGCAGCTTAGAACCAGAGGTAATTTTAAATGGACATCTTAAGGACTAGAGAGGTAGGAGAAGTGATTATTTAAAAGGATATTTTAAAAGACTTTGTGTATCTAAGAAAAACAAATGTTAGTTTTTGAATATTTTATTCTTATATGAAAAATAGTCCCTTTCTGCGCCTGCGTATATTTTAGAAAATAAATCATGCCTCCTTTTTCATAACAAGGAAACATGAAGTGCATCAGTGAGTCTGACTGTGTAGCATGTACATCACTTACCACACTTCAATACTTCACATTAATTTCATCAAGTTATCCTTCTAGGAAATGGGTAAATGTATCTGCATGTATTATCTAAATAAATACCTTGTGTACACTTCTAAGTTCATATTTGCATTCAGGCTAATACACTGCCAACCTTGAGAACCCTGGGAGCAATGAGAATCAAGGGAGTCATCAACCATCCTGATTAGACTGCCCACTGAGCACTAGTGATATCAAACAATCTAGCTTTGGCCAGCATTAAAAACAGAATGCAGGAACTGCAGGCATGTAGTACAGAATGAGCTGCTCGTTGGCATTTACAAAAGAATGAGTTGGTGCAGAAATGAATCAATTACCCCAAAACACAGTCCTGGGTAGTCAGTGAATCACACAGGAATATGGGAATCTAACTTGTGGAACTGAAAGCTAGAGCATGGAGTCAACTGTACACACATTTTTGGTGACACTTGTTTCACTATAATCTCTTCACATAAACTGAAAGTATCACTGTTAATGGTTGCTGGGCATGTAGGTGCATTGTTGAGATTGCATTCACTCAAAAAAGTGTGGGTGGGGTGGGGTGGGGTGGGGAAGTAAGTCAATTTACAAAGACAATAAGGGACATAGTTTTAAAATATTGTAAAAGATTTTAGCAGCATGACTCCTGTGAGCCAGTCATGATGAACATCTAACAGATTTAAAAAAATGAATCCATAATGGTACAGTCATTTTAGGAAAGAGATCTGCTTGTTATGATTGCATAAAGGGTAGAGCAGATTGAAAAAAAAAAAGACTATGCCAACTTGTGGCTTTGCAATAAAGTTTCCTTTTGCTGACTTACTGCACAGAGATTTAACATGCCTGATGCTATCCACTGGTTTGGTGGATGCTCATTCTGGATGAACCTCACTTAGCTGAAGGATTTGATGTTTAAGGCCCTCAACATCATGTAAACTAAATATTGAATATGATGTGTGAGGAGTGATTTTGTAAGACATGCTTTCCATTTATGTGTTTCATGGATGGGACCTCTGGGCCATCTATGGGTAATATGAAGGGAAGTGCTGGGGTTTCAACTATAGGAAGATCGATAATTATGTGGAGCCTGAGATCCTAACAACCTAAAATAAAAAGCCAGAATGGAGTAACAGTGAGTGAATTCCAAGCCACAGACAAAGGTAGTGGCCACAGCACTTAATCCTGTCTCCCTGCCATCCTCATCTGTTGCACATTTAATGGAAAGCCTGGCTAGTCAGGTTTTAGGAGTTTGAAATAAATGCTACCTTATTTGGAAACCCGCACAGAGTACCAGTACGTGAAAGGGTTCCCCCTAGATCTCTTTCAAATGTCTTTCATTTTGAGGCATTCCGCATGATTTATTCCCAAAATCAAACAACTACATTTGAAAATAATGTGATATCTTCTCACTTTCCATGTTGAAAATTCTCTGATAAATCATGAAACTGAGTCTCAGAGGGGGTATCCATTTTAGTCTGTAGCTTCGCAAATAACAAGCACTCCTGTAGCATCTTAGAGACTAACAATTTATTAGAGAGTAGATTAATGGGAGGAAGTAAGTCTTACCCAAGAAAGTTCATGACCTAATAAATGTGTTAGTCTACAGGATGCTACAGGACTGCTTGTTATTTATGAAAATGAGGTTTACAGAATAAAATTATTCAGAGTGAAGGAATGGGTGGCACAGTGTTTTCTGTTTCTTGTATAAATAACTTTATTGTGCTTCATTTTGTTTTTTGGTTGTGCAGAGCACCCACATTTGAGCCTTGGCAACTTGACAGGTACCTCATATCGAACACTCGTGAATCCTAGTAAGGACTATTCCTCCAGCCAGATTGATCAGGATTAATGGTGACACATCAAGCTTCATACAATAAAGATCCTAGCTCTTGCTCAGTCCTGCAATTGCATGAATATACGGAAAAGCAGCACCAGGCAGAGTGAGGGTATCTACCCTTTTACATCTTGGTGGAGCTCTTGAGAGCATGGTGTACTAGGGTGTTTTTGTCCATCCAAGTGTCATAGCGTCTATAGATGGATTTCACGGATTCCATGTCATCTGGGGCAGTGGAAGTCATATATCTGCCATGCTTTTTGAAGCGGCAGGAGAGTGGTATGAGCTACATGCCCCTTAATAGATGTTATAGAGGCCTCTGATATCTTTTACACTTCTCCTTTCTGCCATAGTCACATCTGTTTTTTCTCATAAGAATGTTTTTATTTCTGTTCAACCATGTTTGCACACAGGCCTAATTGTGTCTTTTCATATTCTGAAAAATAAACAGGCTCGGATAGATATATGTATGTTTTATGGAATCAAAATGTCAGCAGCCTTTGGTCCAAGTAATAAAATCAGCTCTTACATAGAAACAAGCAGTGCTGTAAAGGCTTTAAACATCCTCGTAAACCATCATGAGTCACTCAGTACATCATCTTCAGGTACAAGATCTTTCAGTCCTTTTTGCCTAGTATCCATCAATCAAAGTTTATAGGCTCACAAATGGCTTGGCCAACTCTCACTAGTAATATTTTAGCCATATTTACACTTCAGATAAAATCCATAGAAGAAATATAAAGTAAATGTGTGGAGTTTGTTTTGCTTTGCTTTCTTAATTTAGGAAGAAAATTGATGTATTTTCCTCATTGCGAAAGCACTCAGTTGTGGAATTGAATCAGTACAATGCAGGCCACTGCCTTCACCTGCAGAAATGACCAATGCTGATGTCTGTATCTTTACATGGAAAACAAAACAAAAAGGAATAAAAGTAGCAGGGACAGGAAGGGTTTGGAAAAGGAAACTGTATAAGTAACATTAACATATTCCTCTGTCTCTCCCCTTGACTTCCTGGATTTAATAGATTTGAAATTTTGTACTAGAAAGGTGCAAAAAACCCAAGATCGTTTAGGCCTGAAGATTTTATCTGAGATAAAGGCAGCTGTTTAGGGTAAGAACACACAAGTAAAGGCATTCTTAAGGGAAGAGAATTAACTAGGTATTTTCTCTTTTGTTTGACTTGGTAACTCACTTTGATTCGCTTATCTTTATCTATACCCACTTAAATCCTACTGTTTTGTTTAATAAAACTCTTTTGTTTATAATCAAGCCCAGTATAAATGGTTCCTACCACTGTGCATATCTCTGTTTCATCAATAAAGGGGGCTTGCCTAATGAGCTCTCCTTGTGCAAACTTTTTGCACAGAAAGAGACAAATATATTTGGGGATTTGATCCTTTCTGGGGGTTGATTTCCTAGGTGCTGTGCCCTAGAAATGCATCTACTCAGACCTGTGGTTATATGGTATCTGCATTGCTAGCCAGGGAGGCAGTAACTCCAAATCTGTGCCCTGGCTGGGGAAGATCAGAGGGTTTGCCTTAGGAGGACAGGGTGATGGAGAAGCCCCAGAAAGCATGGAGGTGGGTGTCAGTGGAATGATCAGCACACCAGCGAACATCCCAAGGAGTCTTTTGTGACCACACCTGTCACAGAGTTCAACTAACTTAAATATATAAAGAGTTGGCTAATGGAGGCTCTTCTCTCATGTCATTGTGTAAATCGGCACAGAATTTTTGCTTGACTATTAGAACATTATTATTATTGTGTGATTTGTGTTATGTTGTCACAGCACATGCCATTTTACTATATTTTCATAAAATTTCTCTATTTTGTACACCTCACCTCAAGAGATTATAATTACCTGGTTTTTATTATTTATCCATATTCAATTCAGCCTCATTAATACACGTAAAGAATGTTTGCTTTAACGTCATTCTGACATATATTACATATGGACTACATCTACACTAGAATGCTACATTGAAGTAGTGTAGTTTGAAATAGCGAAATTGAAATGTGCTACTTTGACACATAGCGTTGACTCACCCCCTGGGCCTGGCACCGTCGTTGTTGAATGTCAACGTAGCACTGCGCTACATCAAAAGGAGCTGCCCCAGATGTGGAAAGTGAGCGTCCACATATACAAGTGTCCCCTTTCGAAATAAGGGGCCAGGAAAGCCCATGGCCGGGGTCACAGGGCTGACTAGCCCTTCCAGGGCAAAAGCAAGCTGCTCCTTTAAAGCACCCCACCCAAACTCACTTGACCTGTACAGCACGAGCCCTGCGTTGGTGACACAAGCCTCGCAGACCTTGAGCCCACAGATATGGACATCCAGCAGCAGCTGGAAGCCCTCCAAGCCACCTCCCGCAGGGCAGGCACCCTGCTAGATGCTGCACAGGCAGCCGTCCAGGAGCTCCTGGCAAGGGAGCCCTCCACAGGGGTAGAAGGGGATACCCCGGACCATCGGGTGCTCTGCCAGCTCTGGAGCTACCCCTCCAGCACTGCGTGGTGGGAGCACCTGGTCATGAGGGAGTGGGATGATGACCAGTGGTGGCAGACCTTCATGGAGCTCTGCCGGTAGCTCACACCTACCCTGAGGCACCAGGACACACAGATGTGGTGCTCCCTCACCATTGAGAAGAGGTTCGCAACAGCTGTCTGCAAGCTGGCCACTCCAGCCAGCTACCTCTCTGTGGGCCATCAGTTTGGAGTAGGCAAGGCCACAGTGAGGGCCGTCATGATGGAGGTAAGGAAGCCTGGACGTACACCCACTGGGGGGCTGGAGTCAAGGAGGGGGGCCTGGGGATGGAGGCCCAGGTGTGGGGCCTGGGGAGGGAGGAGGTTCTTGAGGGGGGGCCTGGGTGTGGGGGCGGGGAGGGATGGGGGCCTGGGGAGAGGGGCCGGGGTGGGATGGCAAGATGCACTCTGCACACACCATGTCTCCTCCCTGCAGGTGGTGTGTGCGCTCTATGCCCTGCTGCTGAAGAGTGTCATCCAAGTTGGGGACCTGGATGCGGCTGTCGCGGGATTTGCCACCATGGGGTTCCTGAACTGCTTCGGGGCCCCAGATGGGACCCACATCCCCATCTGTGCCCTGGACCACAGTCGCAGATGCTATATCAGCAGGCAGGGTTACCATTCCGTGGTTCTGCAGGCCATGGGGGACAGCCACGGCCAATTCCAGGACATGTATGTGGGCTGGCCTGGCTGCACCCATGACTCCCGTGTGTTCCACAATTCGGGACTATGCTGCCAGCTGGAGGTGGGGATCTACATCCCCCACAGGGATCTCCCTCTGGGGGATGCCACCATACTCCTCTGCCTCGTGGCAGGTGCAGTTTACCCCCTCCAACCCTGGCATATGCAGCCATACACAGGACACCTCAATGCCAGCCAGGAGTGCTACAACACCTGACTGAACCGCGCCTGGCAGGTGGTCGAGCAGGCCTTCAGGCATCTGAAGGGCCGGTGGCACAGCTTCCTGGTGTGTCTGGATGTGAGACTCCCAAACATCCCGCAAGTTGTGGATGCCTGCTGCACGCTCCCCAGCCTCGTGGAAAGCAAGGAGGAGGCCTTTATGCAGGGGTGGGTGGCTGAGGCCGGAGCAGGCTACCCCCAGCAGGCCACTACCCCTAGCCACCAGGCCCACCAAGTGAGGGTCTGGGTCCGGAAAGCCCTGCAGGAGTACTTTGATTGGGGGGCCAGTGAGAGCCACCCAAGCCATCCCTGGCTACCCCAGCCCCTACACACTGCCCCCACCACCTGCACACTGCCCCCACTGTCCGCACATTGCCTCCACCAAAAGCACACATAATCCAGGGGTTTTTGAAAAATAAAACTGATTCCTTATTAACTAACCAAAATGCTCACCTTAGATTATGGAACAAATAACAAATACCATCATAATTATGTGCATGGGGGGGAATTATATATATGGGGGCAATAGCTATATACATGGGGAAGGGACATGGACAGGACAGCCATCAGCCCATCACTCCAGGGTGTGGGTGGAAGGGCGCAACCCTTGCTATGTCTGAGTCGCTGGTCCCCACCTTGTCCAGGGTCAGGAGAACAGGAAGCTTCAGCCAGGGCAGGTTCTCGGCCCATTCGTCAGCCCCAGCTGGCTCCTGCCCTGGGGGGCTGGCAGATGGGGAAGCCAGCAGGATGTTGGGCGGGGCAGCAAGTAGGGCAGCAGGTGGGAAATGAGGTGGGACGGCAGGGAGGGCAGCAGGGGGATGGGTCAGCCAGGCCACCAACTCCTTGAAGGTGGTGGCCACCCAGTTGAAGGTGGCCATAAAGTCCCACCAGGCCTCCTGGCACCAGGTAGCCTCCCGCTCCTCGAAGTGGAGCCTCCACTCCATGATGTCCGCCTGGCGCTGGAAGGCAGCGACCACGTCGGGGTCCAGGGAGGTGAGCCTCTGTTCCCGTCGGGGGCAGGCTCATCCCAGCATCAGTAGTGCCCTCGTGCGGTCGTGGTCTCGGGATCTGGGGTGGGGGTGAGCTGTCTGGGACCATGGATGGTGTCATGCTGTACTGGACCTCAGATGGTGTGGATGCAGAAATGCGGGGAAGAGAGAAGGAGGCCATGAGTACCGAGTCCTGCCCCTTGGCCCATGCCCCCATCCCTGCCGTAGGTGTCTGGTCCCCGTCCCCTGTCCCCCATCGGTGCATGTAGTAGCCCTGTGGGTGGCCCCTTAGTGGGGTCTGCCCCCTCACGCCTCCTCCCGGTAGCTGGGCATGGCACTTTCCATGGGTGAGAGTGATGACAGGCACTGGTGGCCATGGCGCTGTCCCTGGGCCATGGTCTGCCCAGGCCCTGGGTCTGCTGGGGGTGTGGGAGCACCCCCAGTCACATATGGCACACCCACCCCATTCCCTTGGGGTATGTGCCCTGTGGGGTACATATCTGACAGTCCACCACCATGATCAGGGGAGGCCCGTCAGGCAGATACCCAGCTGGAGCTGTGGGAGGGGATGTTCAGCATCAGCTCCCCATCCTCGCTGGACCACTCTGATGCCAGGGTGGATGGTCCTGGCTCTGGCCCTGGCGGTGCGGGGCTGGGATCCAGTCCTGACTCTGACTCCACATCCTGTTGGGGCTCCTCCATGGTGTCGAGGATGGCCGGGGTGAGGAGATATCGCGGGGGCCTAGGATGGCCCTGAGCTCCCAGTAATAGGGGCAAGTGGCAGGGGAGGCCCCAGACCTGCTGGCTGAGTCCCATGCCCAGGCGTAATCCTGCTGCAACTCCTTGACTTTACTCCTGACATGGTCAGGAGTGTGGGCAGGGTGACCCTGGGCAATCAGGACCTCAGCCAGTCAAGCGAATGCTTCTGCATTCCACTGCTTGCTCCCCATTATGTGGAGCATCTCCTCCTCACCCCAGAGCCCCAGCAGGTCATGGAGCTCAGAGTCAGTCCAGGAAGGGCCCCACTTCCTGCCCCACTGACTGGAGGCCAGGGAGCCCTGAGATGGCCTGCAGGGAGCGCTGGAGGCACTTGGGGGGCTGGCTGGCTGCCATGGTCTCCCTCTGGGCCATGTAGGGGGACCTCGTGGCACAGCTGCTGCCTGCACGGTCTCAGCTTCCTGCTACAGGTTTCCAGGTCTGTGCAGCTTTAACAGCCACAGGGTGCAGAGATCATAGAGCCCTGGAGGCATGTCTCCGCCTAACAGCTGATTGCAACCAGGGTGGACCCCGCTATTTAGAAGTAGCAGGATGCGGAATATCTACACACATCCTACTTCGACATTAGACATCGACGTAGGGCGCTATTCCCATCTTCTGATAGAAATAGCAATTTTGATGTCTTGCCGCCTAACGTCAATTTCAACTTCAAAGTAGCACATGATGTGTGTGGATGCGGTGAGCACTATTTCGAAATTGTGCTCGCTACTTCAGCAAAGCATTCTAGTGTAGATGCACCTATGATGTCAGAATTTTTTTTTCTTTTTAAGTTGTATTTTTATACAACTTTAATAATCTTGTATTTAAATATTTTGCTTTGAGGTAAATGTAATCAACTTTGTAAAGTTCTGCCAGTAGAGCATTTTAAACTCCTAATTTCTAGTGACTAGCCCATCCCTTTATGAAATCTTCTGCTAAACTGTGAGGCACAATAATGTAGCAAAAGTGATACTGGGACTATAGAATTCTTAAGCAAAGCTTAGGGGAGGATTTTATCCTTCAGAAGTCAATCTGTTACATGCACCACAGCACCCAAGATTTAAGATGTAAAATAACTATTGTAAGATTTTTCAGATGTTCACTTTGAACTGTTTCCTCCCTAGTGCTAATTGTCCCAGTGTTGTGATTAAATACTGTATTATTGTAACCCATTCTTGTTACTATTTTAACATTAACTTGAGCAAAAGTAAAGGCTGTGCCATTTTTTATTCTGATTCCAGACTTGCCATGGAAAATAACTATCATTGACCTGACATTACCCTCCATATTCTATATGAAAATATGCTTATGTTATGGATATGATGCAACAGAGATATACTTTATGCAATATGGCCCCTGGTAGATATCATGGAAGGATTCTGAAGCACTGAATCTGATTATCCAATTTGTAGGCCAGTATAATTTCTGTATCTGAAATCAGAAATATTGACCATGCATCTGCATTTCAAATCTGCTACTTAGAGTGTCACCCTCAACTAGCTCTTCAGGTACAACAATGAAAAAGTTAGACTGGGCTGATGGCTCACTAGCCCAGGCAATGTACTATGAAAGAGCTTATTCCTCCTTAGCATGCTCCAATCATCCTGCTAGTAATGGCTGCCATAGCCTTGAAGAAGCAGGGTTTGGAGTCACCTGATACTGCATACCCCTTCTTTCCTTTTGAGAATTCCAATGTTTTTCCACTGGAAGACAAAGGATTTGGGCCTCACACAAGAGCTACATAAGGCATGGAGTGACAGCATCAGAGTTTTCCTATGCCTTCCCGCCTAAACAGACACTGGAAACCACCTAGAAGTATCTGATGAAGTGGGTCTTTGCCCATGAAAGTATCTGATGAATTGGGTCTTTGCTTATGCTCCAAAATATCTGTTAGTCTATAAGGTGCCACAGGACTTCTTGTTGTTTTTGAAGATACAGACTAACACGGCTACCTCTCTGATGCCTATAAGTAAGAACTCAATGGGGCTGCAGGGGGAGTTGGGCCTAAGCTGAAATAGGACTCCGCTTCTGAAGTTTCAAGCTGCAGGCCAAAGCTGCAGCCTTCCTAGACTTTCTATAATCTGCCTGCAACAATATTTAAGGTGAGGAGTAACTATTTGTAACCGATTCCTTTAGTGACTCAAGCTTCGTTTGCATGCTTTGTTTTGTTCACTTAGTAATCTGCTTTGTTCTGTTTGCTACATCTTTAATCACTGAAAACCCACTTTTTCTAGTTCATTAATTTTTGTCCATGATATAACACTATGCAATACATAATTTGGAGTGGGGGAAAAGACTGTGCATACCTTCCTCCATGTTGATGGAGGAGGTAAATATCACATAATTTTGGGTCTGCACTGAGGGAGGTGGGCACCTGAGTGCTGGTGAAAATCCTCTGAACTAAGCCTGCTCAGAGTTGATCTCGATGTCTGTGTCATTCTGCAGTTGCCTGTGGCCCTACCTGTATGCATGGAAAGAGGCTTAAGAGACTGGCTCAGCAAAGCAAGTTAAAGGGTGCCAAGGCTGGCAGAACAAGTGGGTTCCATGGTATCTCAGACCATCCAAGGAAGGAAACCTGTCACAACTGGATTTTAATTTGTAATAAATTCTCCGTGTCCTAATAGAGTCAGGATGTTTTCATTTAAAAATAAATTACAAGAGCTGGGGAAAATAAATGATCTTAACAGGCAATGGAATATGGCTAAGGTAAAAGAGAAAATGGTAACACAGTGAACTTCTTCATTACTGCATAATGACTGTAATCTGCCAATTATTTCACATGAACCAGGGTTAAAAATACACCATATGGTCCTTCATATAAGTAACACACTGAGGATATTTATCAGAATAATCATAGAATTATAGACCCAGAAGGGACCCCAAGAAGTCATTTATCCTGCATTCATGGAAGGAGTTTTTTTTATCTATACAATCCCTGACAGGTATTTGTCTAACCTGTTCTTAGAAATCTCCAATGATGAAGATTTCACAGCCTCCCTAGGCAATTTGTTCCAGTGTTTAACCACCCTGACAGTCCGTAAGTTTTTCCTAATGTTCAACGTAAAACTTTTTTGCTGAACTTTAAACCCATTTGTCTTATCCTCACAAGTTAAGAAGAACAATTTTTCTCTCTCCTCCTTGTAACTTGAAAACTATTATTATATCCCGCCTCTGTGATCTCTTTTAAAGGCTACACAAACACAGTTCTTTCGACCTTCCCTCATAGAATGTTTTCTAGACCTTTAATATTTGTTGTTGTTCTCTGGGTTTTTTCCAGTTTGCCCATACCTTTCCTGAAATGTGGCATCCAAAACCACACACAATAGCCCAGTAGAGGCTTTATCAGCATGGAGTAGAGCCAAAGAATTATTTCTTGTGTCTTATAACATTCCTGCATTCCAGAATGATACATACATATACCCCAAATGGTCTTTGCTTTTTTTGCAACAGAGTTACACTGTTGAGTCCTATTTACTTGTTGTCCACTATGACCCCCATATCCTTTTGTTTAGTCCTAGGCAGTCATTTTCCATTTTGTATGTATGAAACTCATTGTTCTTATTTGTAGTACTTTGCTTTTGTCCTTACTGAAGTTCATCCTGTTTACTTCAGACCATTTCTCGAGTGTGTCCAGATCATTTTGAATTATAATCTCATTCTCCAAAACTCTTGTAACCCCATCCAAGCTTGGTGTAATCTGAAAACCTTATAAGTGTACTCTTTATGCCATGATGTTGAAGTGGGAGTTAATGCTGTACATCAAAGCTAAAGGAATGGAAGGGAAAGTGATCCTTTGTTCCCTTTGCTGCAGTCTATGGCAAAGTAGCTGGATTTTTTTTTTTCAATTTATGTATAGCATGGAGCATAAATTCAGGAGCTGGACTCTTGATGTCAAGTTATTCTAGCTGTTGCCCACACACCTTTATGGCTATACCAGTCATCAGGAGTTGGAGCAGCTCAGAAGTACACTTAAAAACCATGTTTCACACCTCTACCCCTGCAGCTATAGCACTTCAGTTTGGCCTAACTTTCAAGATGTGCTTAAGACCATTCTTATTTACCAAAGGACCTAAAAACATGCCTCAAGTTAAACATGTGCTTCAGTGATAGATTTTTAATGGGAGACTGGATTATTATGGAGCCAAGAGATGAGCTCTGTGTAACCTCAAAATCTTGTCTCTCTCACCAGTAAAAGCCAGTCCAAAAATATATATTACCTCACTTTTCTTGAGTCTTGAGATACTTGGGTCAACATGGCGACAACAGCATTGCATACAACAGTGACCGTTATGATCATCTACTTAACGCAGATTATTGAATTTCATCCCCTAATTATCTTATGAAAGGGTGAGATCTCAAAAATATAAACTGCAATTTTTCTGGGACTGAGAGAAAGGAAGGAAATCACCTGTGTTTCCCATATCCCTGCAAAATACCTTAGCTATTGGCTATATTAGAATGAGGGTGGATCACTCTAATTTTGACCAGAAATGCACATTGGACATGACAGAGTTTTAATACAGCCCCATGAGAAGTTTTGGTTTAAGAAATTTTATTTGAAAAATTCCTGACCAGCTCAACCAGTAAGTGATTTGTTAAATAAGGACATAAATGAAGATCCGTTTGCAAATTTAAAGTCCTTGGAGTCTTCAAAAAAATTCTAAGTTTTCTTTAAAGGGGATTGAGGTTGTATTAAAAAGTTTTCAAGATAGTGATATAACCTGAAAACTGCATGTCAGTAATTGCTAACTTTACACAATTACAAATGTGTCCATAGAGCTGTCAGTTTTCAGTTGTTTCAGGGACTTTTATATTAGCTGCAGCTGAGTATAAAAATGATAGGAATGTTTTAAAGAATAGTTATCAAAATACTACATTGTCAAAACTACTTCCTACTGGCTTAGATATGTGTATATCTGTAATATTTTTGATTATTATGATAAATGACTTGCAATAAAAATAACATACAGTCTTCCTAAAATGTTTTCATTAAAATGGAATTGGAAAGGCCATAGTTTATGTAAAAGCAATGATATTTATAATATTTCAGTTTGAATTTTAATACATATATCTCAAAATACTTTAAGCCTGATTCACTGTAGCATAACAAAAAGTGTAAATTTAATGCTCAGCTACTAGCCAGTTCATAAATAACGGTTAATAAAAACCTAAACTAATTATTAAGATTTCATTGTTTTAAAAAAGTGTCTTTACTAAGAAGGTAAATTGTAGAGCAGGCTAATAAAACTTCTGACTATGGATTCCTACTCCCAAATAATACCTTCTATAATGTGTATCAATCATGTTTTCTTATGTTTCTTTTTTTCTTTTTTCTTTTTGTTTACTTGTAAACATGGCTTGAGTAGTAAAATTCTGGTTCCACAAACACTAACAGCTGTTTAATCTTAAACACGAGTAATCACACTGACTTCAGAAAGGCCACTCACACACTTAAATTTAAGCACGTGCAAGATTAAGCCATAAGATTCTGCTCAGCATCTGTAAAAATGACAAAATCTAACCTTTTATTAGCTGTAGCTGGTTAGACCTAAAATAGTCTTGTCTTTGTTTTAGCTTTTATTTTACTACTGAAACCTGGATAATAAGATGAAACTTCTATAGCAGTTGGAAGAGTAAATAATTATTTCATAGTTAAGCCTCATATTGTTAGAAATAACAATGACATTTTGATTTAGCTACTTCAGTCTTAAGCTGCATGAATTAGTTCTATAAAACTATGTCTACCCTGGCCCCATTCTCCAAAGCTCTTGCAACCCCTCCAAGCTTGGTGTAATCTGAAAACTTTATAAGTGTATTCTCTATGCCATGTGGAAGTGGGAGTTTCAAAAGGGGCATGCAAAAATGGCTGATAAAAATGCAAATGAAGTGCCCATTTGCATATTCAGCACCTCATTTGCATAAAGGCAGCCACTCTCTATTACAGAAGTGCTGCTTTTGGAAGCCAGAACAGCCACATAGATGGGGTTCCTTTGAAAGGAAACCCCACTTTTGAAAGCACACTTCTTCCTATTTTTTTTAAGGAAGAAGGGTGCTTTCAAAAGCGGGGCTTCCTTTTGAAGGAACCCCATATAAATGTCTGTTTTGGCTGCTAATATGCAAATAAGGCACTGGCTATACAAATCAACATCTAATTTGCATTTTGACTGGGCATTTTTGCATGCCCCTTTTGAAAGGGAGGGGCCAGTGTAGATGTAGCCTAACAGAAAAGCTAATAATTTAATATATCCATTGGAATTTGTAAGAAAAGAAGTCATAGAATAATTTCTGTTGGACTTAGGTTCTGTAAAAATTCCTTTTACTAAATCTCAGCCTTGAGCCAAATATGATTTGAACCAGTCCCTCTAACAGGAAAATTGTAGCTGAGGCAGAGCATCCTCTGTATCGATTGATAATACAGGTTTTGTATATTACACTATGGATGGTCTGTACTCATAGATAACTTGTGGTGATAAAAGTGATCATTCTTTTAAAAGCTATAACCCAATGCAAGAAAAATAATTCCTTTTATTTTCAGTTAAATGTTTTGCCTTTTGCTTTGTATTATTCCCATTTTGGGGAAAAAAGTTGTCAGTTACTGACATAATATTCAGATGAGCCAGAGGTGTTTTTGAATGTCTTAAATTCATCCAGCAAATGAATCATGTTGTTGATCATATTGATGCTGACTTCGGGGAAGGAGAGATGATCAAGTCTACAGGTTTTCTAATAGTTAAAAGGACAGACAGTGACTAGGACATGAGTAGTGTGTTAGTTGAGTGAAGCAGCGGGGAAGTGTGTGATTGATGATCTCTGCACTCTCTGGGAGCTATCACTGCATTAATGGAAATGATTTCAAAGGATTGGAGAGATAAAAGGATAATCTCCATAGCTAAAACAAAATAAAGTGTAAAACAGTCGTGAATAATTTTAATTTTTTTTTATCCACTCAGTTAAAAGAGAGAGAGAGAGAGCACTTCTTCATTTGGGCCTCTGAAAATGGAAGAAAGGTAAATAATCATTGTCCAGCAAGTGATTTTATTAGTAGTGTCTACTCTGTCTTCATTATTACCATTGTATTTATGATGGCTGTATATCTGCCTGTAAACCATGTCTGACTAGCATGGCCATGATAGTTATTGATTCTCCCTTTCACTGGAAGCAATGCCAACTGTGGAAAGAGAAGCAATTTTAAGTTGGTAGGAAAGAAGTGGTAATTAGACTTATTCTGTCATCTCCAGATGCCTTTTGCACCTGGCCATTTACCAACACCACATTCCTCCTTCCTACTGACCCCCAAAAGGTACAGAATATTTTTTCTTTGCAATTGATAAAAGTAACAGTGGACCTTGGATGTAAAATAGTATAAAGAAGGGGAAATTTCACCGTTGCATTTGTCTTCTGGAAAGCATGTTTATGGTTGGCTGTGTGTGCAGGCATGACACCTAGAATGTATTCTGTCCCAGATCTTTTTCTGAATCATCTTAATTTTTCAGCTAGAATGGGAGTTTTTGGAAGCCAATGCACTTGTATACTTTTAGTAATATGGACATCAGAATAGCTGAATAGCACAATTTGAATCAATACTTCAGTAACTTTCCTCATACTGTCTTCTACACAATGTCTTTGAGTTTGCTGCAATTCTGGAGTAAAAAGATTAAGAGAATCCTAGATGATAGTAAATTTCCTGTCTTTATATTTTACAGTGACATGGTTGAGACCTACAAATTAAAGATAGCATGAAGACTGCATTTTTCCCTCCACCCATTCAATCTGCAATGTCTTATGTAGGCTTTAAACAAGATTGGAAAAAAGAGATGGAATTTTCATTCAATTCAAACCATGCACTTCCAAACTGGATCTTAGAAATGAGATGGACAAGTTCTGTATCAGGGTATGGGTAAAAATAGCACAAAAATAGTGCTCTTAATATATTAGTGCTTATGAATCTGAATAAAATTAGTATGGGAAATAAAGTAAGTAGGATTAGGTCACAGTACATGACAGAGAGTAAGACTTGCTTTTTTATTTTTTTCAAAAAAAATTGCAACGTGGTAAACTGGAAAGATTGTAAGTAAAATAGTGTTCCCATTATGTATTAAGTAATCCTGTGCTGTATCAAAGCAAACTGTACACAGTGCATGGAGTTATCCCATATTGGTACCTTGTAATTTGTAATACAATTAGTTCAGGTAATACCTTTTATTGGGACAAATTCTGTTAGTGGAAGGTACAAACTTCGAAACCACACAGAGCTCTCTTTCAGATGACCCATCTTGTCTCTCTCATTTCCTGGGACCAATGTGGCTATAACACTGCAAACATATTAATGACTGTTCTTAAACCCCATTGTAAGCTTTCTTTCAAGCCCCACTATTCCCAGGACTTTCTGCAGAACCTCCTTGTCTCTGCCCCATATTCCATCTGACTAGAAGAGCACACAGAATTCTCATATGCTGGTGCAATGAACAAGTCTCACCAACTACTCTGAGTCAAAAACTTCTGCAGCGGTTTCATGAAGCTTCTTACTCTTTCTGACAGCATGAGTCAATAGAGAAGCCCTGCATCTCTATGCAGGTCATAGAGCTTCCCATCCTGTTACAAATGTCAAATAAATTACCACACAATCAGTTCCTTGGTATAGAAGTAAACAAGGTGCCTACCAAAGTCATTGTTCGAGTCAGACCTCTATAACATAATGGATATTATTCTAGAGGTATAATAATAGCTTATATAAACTGAACCAAAATTGAGCACATGGCTGCCCGTAAAACATAATGTCCAGGTCTACACTTGCCCCCATCTTTGGTGGGTGCATGTTAATCAGGGTGATGGGAGGTTACTAATGAACTGCTGAGGTGAATACGCAGCACTTCATTAGGCTAATTCTACCCCGCAGCAACTTCAAAGTGTCAAACTTCGAAGTGCCAGCATGCATGTAGCTACGGGTACTTCAAAGTCTTGTACGTTGACTGCTACACACTTGCCAGTACTTCAAAGTTTGACACTTTGAAGTTCCCACGGGGGAGAATTAGCATAATGAAGTGCTACATATTCACTGCAGCACTTCATTAGTAATTTCCCATCAACCTGACTACCATGTCCCCTTCGAAGTTGGGGGCAAGTGTAGACCCAGCCAGTATGTAATAAGGTGATGAAAAGATATAGTACTAAATATAAACTAATATCAAACAGAGGAAAATGCAAGCAGATTCCTTTATTGAATAAATCAAGGAGAATATACAAGACAATGCACTCCAGTCATTTTCCTAGCTGTATGGGCACAAGGGGATTAACCAAGGCTGTGGTTGAAATGTATTGTGCTTCAAATATATTGTGGTTCTTACTTGTGAGTCAGGCCTCAATCATGTACCAAGACAGTAGGCCTGTAATAATGGCAGAAACCAAACAGAACAGACTCTCAGAGAGCAGAAGCCTTTAAGACATGTATGCTGCAGTGAAATGGAGAAAAACAAAATAATGTCAGAGGAAAAATCTAACAGATCTCTAGCTGTATCTCCCTCCAGTGGAAAACTGAAAACTCTGAGATTTTCCTCTCTGTTGACTCCTTTCCTCACTTGCAGCTTTGCTATCCACTCCTTTTACCCCTTGTGACTGTTTTCTTTCCCCCTGTCATAATGTAAATCAGTAAAATAATACAGCATCTCTTTAAATGAAACCTGAGTGCTCAGGGGCTCAAGAAATCATCTTCTTAGTGGCCTCACTTGTCAGCCTTAAATAGTCTGTAGTAAGCTACAAGCTAATACCTCAGGGAAAAGTATCTGAAACAGAAGTGTTTACTTGTCAAACAGGAATGCCCAAAAGAGACCTAGGGGTGACAGTAGACAGCAAACTGAACATAAGCAAATAATGTGATATGATGTTGGAAAAGCCCTGTAATTTTGGGCTGTTTCTACAGGACATATAGAGTTCTGGTTACTTCAGTTACATAAAGGGAGGTGTTTGTTTTCATGTGCACATATTGAATGTCTTATGCGCTAAGACCCCTTTGCACTTCCCTGGCAGAGGAATGGTGCTCAGGTACTACGGTGCTCAAAGAAATATCAGAATTGACATAACAATGCTTCCAAAACTGTGAACCATGGTTCCCTAAAGGATCCATGGAGTGTTCGTGAACAACAAGAAGTCCTGTGGCACCTTACAGACTAACAGATATTTTGGAGCATAAGCTTTCATGGGCTAAGACCTGCTTCATTCACAGGTGAGACAAAATATTAGGGAAACCTAATACAGGGAATAAAACTATGCTGAGAAGGATTAAACAAAATGTTCTGAAATATTTTCCATCTTGAAATTCTAGGATTATGTTTTCACTTAAAATATTACACAGGAGATTCTTTGATCCCTTGCATCCATGGGACCAGGAAGTTGCCAGATAATCAAATATTCTGGATAATAGAGAGGAATACCTAGCAATACATAATACTGACGAAAAACAAGATTACATATGGAGAACCAAACAAAAACTTATGCAGAATAGCGTTCCCAGTCTTTTACCACAAGCATCCACATACATTAGAAGACTGTTACCCCCTACGAACAGGACATGACCTCTGCTGAGGAGCTCTCGGCAGCCTGAGTCGCTCATGCTGTGGGGGAGAGCAGAAGAGCCTGTCGGCTGCAGTCAGACAATATTTGTGTCCCCAGAGGGAGAGACTGGATAGTTTAGAAGAGTGTTAATGCTGGTACTTAAAAGGGACTGCCTGATGGCTCCTTGGCAGATCCTCTGTCTAGATCTTTTTGAAAAAATATCTACATTTCAGTTGGCATTAATTACCTCTATGGGCAGTTGCCTTAGAACATTAGCCCTGCGTCCCTCTGTGCTGCATCTGAGTACAGTCTGCAGGCTCCTCTGCTCTCCCCGTGCTCCTGCGTGGTGTCTGCTGACCAGAGGTGCTCAGCTGTAAGTTATGCCCATTATTTGAGTGTGCCAGTTGATCAAATAGTAGTTAACTAAGAGTTCACTATTCCACCATATAAAATAACTTGAATATATGAACGTTTCCAAATTGATTATGTTTGGACCATAATCTCAGAGACAAGTATGGTTTAAACTGAAAGATAGGGAAGTAAGTGCTTTACTTAGGGAGCATTCCGTAGAGATGGGAATGCATCATACCCAGGTCTTGTACAGATTAAGTGTTATTTCCCAGTGTTGTTATACATTTTACAAGACAGAGTATTGATTTAGTGCAGTGCTGGTTCTCTTATTGTGCCTTCCAGGCAATATTCATTTAAAAAATCTTCATGCTTCGCTAAAAATACCACACGCTGTCTTGCAACATTGCATTGTGTTCGAGGGCTGAAGATTTTACACCAAAAATACAAGTGAGCTGCAGCTTGTGACAATGGGCACTCAATGGAGGTAAAATGCCCCTTTTCAAGGTTACTCAGATTTGTAGAATGTTCCTCACTGTGGTATAAGCTATACCGATATATTTTTACTGCACGTGTGATTTTGAGGGAACAGATAACAGAGATTACGAATATTATTGATGACAAAGTAAAAATACATTAAATATTAGTTTGGATATTCATTGTGGTGGCAGTGAATTTTTCTGTCTTCTCAGTGGTTTGGGGCTTGAACTCTGATGTCAGTTTTCACTGATATGCCGATCACTCAGAATCCCTTATCTATTCTCCTATCCCTGTCAGCATCGTATGTCGCTGGCATACAGGATGTTTTTTGCCCTTCTGGACTTCAGATTGCTCTTACTATCTCTTTGGATGGTACAAAGCTTAAAGGAGTAAAAGAAAATATATTTTCCTCACTCTTTAACTATGTTTATTTTATGTTGTCTGCTTCTCTGCCTGCAGCACTACTAGTGTTCCCAGAGCTCATGAACCTATTTACTTTCCATCCGCAGTTTGCTCCAGAAAGCTTTGTTCCTCTCTATCACAGTCGGGAAAATGCTTCCAGCCTTCTGGGTTGTATCATGGCTGTTGAATGCCGACAGGGAATATTAACAAGCTCTGGACCCCTGGGGATACATGTAGAAGTTCTGGTATGGAGAGAGGCTGGCCGGTCCTGAGGTGATTTTAACCTTCAGGACTGACCATTTTCAGGGAGCTTTTTGAGGCTGGTAAAAGATGTGAGGGGAAAAAAACAAAAGCTAGAGCAGGTCTCCCAGCCAGAACTAATCCCCACCAACTACTTTCCCAGCTAAGCCTCAGAGCAGTGCTCCCACTCCCACAACCAATCCATAAGCAAATGGGGGCGGACAGTTCTCTAGCAGAGACCGGACTTCAGACTGAACCACCACAGAGTCCTGAGTGGAAACATTGAGCACCCTGCCTGTTCTTGTCGTTGCAAGAGGAAAGAGAAGAGTGCTTCTGCTTCAGCTTGGTGGGAGGAGTGAAGGGTAGAAAGGAAATAAGCAACCAATGCATAGTGGCAAGCAGAACAGCTGTTACTCACTTTAGACCCTAAAGGCCCTAAAGACAAATATGCTTGTGCTTAGTAGTCAGAGACCCTAAAGACCCTAAAGACAAATATGCTTGTGCTTAGTAGTCAGAGGTCAAAGATGAGGCTAGCTAATTCTACTGGAGACTGGACTCACTCACTTGGGCTGGTTACAGCTGAATAATGGTAGTGTGTTTCTTCTCATATATTTATTAATGCTACTGGATTGGGCATTTGAAGTAACTGGGAAACTCTGTGTGGAACCATGGTCAGAGAGAAAGGTGGAAGTGGGGGTGATTCCAAGTTCTATGATGTACCCTTATGTTCCCCACCCTAAAGTCCCTTCTGCCAACTTCTTTTTAACTTATCTCCAGAGTGCACTATTTTCCACTTGATATATATTCCTCCAAGATGCCTCTACAGGCTGAACAACTCTAGTCTGACACACTGTAGTCCGGCAACTTCCATGGGCTGGCATGATTTTTTATTAGCCGGGTGTCAGCTTAGCTTCATTGTGGCCAAGTTTCCTGAAGTCTCATAAAGTTTGTTTATAATCAGCAGTCCTGGCTCTTAGGGTTCTGTGCTGTTATTTAGCCGTAATTTACCTCTAAATGTCTTCTAAGAGCCCAGTAAGCAGTGGGAGTGTTGGTAATGCTGCTAGACAATATTGACCTCCTGTGGTTCAGCAAATTCTCTGGTTTGGCACCAGTCAGGTTCCAACAATGCTGGACTAGAGAGGTTCAACCTGTCTAATTCATTTACTTTTCAAAGAGAATATTTCAACTTGCACATTAAGAGTGAAACTGGGACAATAAAGAAAAGCCGCAAAAGTAATGTCCTCCTTTTGCTTTCCTCCTTTCCCAATAAAAATTAAACAAAGCACCCTCCCATCAACAATCATGACAATGAACAAGACAAAGATGGCGCATCTGTCTTGCCTGTGAAAAACAATACATAACTTTCTTTTCTGTGTGAAGAAGAGAGAAATCTGTTCTTCTGAAGCCAGAAGAATATTTAGAAATCTTCTGAAGAAAGCAGGTGTGTATAGCCTGCTGCCTGTCCTTATCTGCCCATTATGTGGAGATGGAAAACTAATTTCCCATAAAAGCAAGTATCTTCCTAGTTTAAAAAACACTTTTACTTGAGCTGCAGTTAGGATATTTTTCCACCATCTGAAATGCATATGCCCATTGGCATGTTTCCCTGTTAACTACGGCTGTGTGAAATGTGCAGCATTCACAGTGGTGTTTGCAAGGTAATGGTCCATTTGCTAGGTGATGACCATCGCTCTTGCCTGTAGATTTGCTCTGGAATGCCAAATAAGATGAACCAAAGCCCCTGGGGAAACATCTCCCACTGCACTAAATCATAGGACTTCTGCACCTCAATTATTTTGGGTTCATCAGGGAGGGCTTGAGGTTCTTCTTACATCTACTGCTGGGTACAGAGCATCTGCCCCCCACTAGAGCTTTGAGAGATGCTGGCTAGCACCTCTTCCTTCCTGAGTAAGCATCAGGTATGGCCCCCTACCACCTCCAAATCCCAAAGGCCTTCTGAACTGGCTGGCAGTGACTGACATTCCCCTCTCCCATCCCCACCCAGCATCAGCAGAGCTGCACCAGAGGGAAGCATTTCCTTCCCTTTCCTGTGGCAGCTGGTTCTATAGGCTGATTTAGCAACTGGGCAGCAGTAGAAAGGAAAGGGCTTGGAACTAAGAAGGGACAGGTGGACTTTGCCACACAGCAAGGTAGCCTGGCTCAGTGAAGGAGGATCTGGATGAGTAAAGGAAGAAAATATGTAGGTTTCTTTAGTATCCTGATTTCTTCCTCCCTGCAACAAGATTCCCAAGTGAAACTTGAATCTAGGCTCAATTTGAGCCAATTCATCGTTTGCTGTGACTGTGTGTGAGAAATTAACATGGCTGTAAAATCAATTCAGCAGTCTTAGAACAGCTTCTCTTATTCCCATCCTGCTTGACACATGTTGGCAGTCCGCATCCTCCATTACCAATTCAAACAAAACTAACAAACATGTTTGGGACAATAACTTCCCAGTGTACTAATTTTTACAAAATGTCCAATCTTTGTGGCATTAGGCATTGGTTCCTGTCAAAATGTGTTATGATTGCAATATTAATTTGAGTCATTGAGACTTTTTATCCTGTATGTTTTTCCTCATAAGATTAATTTTGTTTAAAAACTGGAGCATATTTTTCAAGCAAGCGAAAAGTGTGTTCTAGCGTAGCTGTACAAGAAGTGCCCAAAAGTGGATCTGGCTCAACTGGATACTCTACAAATGGGGTTAGTATGTACTTTTTCTTGTGTGGGGGGAGCTTCTTCGTTCCAATATCTCCTGTTCCATCTCAGTCTCTCCCAAGTGGAAGGCAAACTTGATTAGTAACCAACTTGCTTTAAATGTTTCTAAAGCATCGGTTACCTCAGCAACTAACCATTATTTAAGTTTGTTTTGAATTTTCAAACCTCAACATTCAGATTTGCCCATCCCTAGTAGAAAGAGGTGTGAGGCAGTCAAGTCAGCCAATGCAAGAGGGACATGGGGCAAAATGGACCTGGAGATCTAAAAGAGGCAGGACCCCTGACTGCTAACACTACTACAACGGCAATGGCTGGAGCTGCAGACACATTAAGCTGCTGCCAGAGCCTGGGGCAAAATGTGCTGGACAGCACTGAAGGGCTGGCTGGGGAAGCTAGCCCCTTCCCCCTGAGACTACGCCCCTTCTCCAGACCCCTCTCTTGCCCAGTAAGTACCCGGGGAAGTTTGTTGGCTGCACTTGTGGCAGTTTCAGTTTACATGGATCTTTTTCCTCGCTCACTGAAAGTGCAGCAGTTGCTCTCATTCACAGTTTGATAGCAGCACATCATTCTGGTGCTCAGATATGTGCACTGGCTGACCATAGACAATTAAGTCAAGTTGAAAGTCCTAAGGGGCAAATTCTGCTATACAGGTGAACCTGTAACTAAGAGAAGAACTTGGGCCTGAGGCATGATCTTCAGATCTCTGTGGGAAGCATGATTATTGTGTTTAGGACAAAAGTAAGGAAGCTTTGTCAAAAGCGTTAAATGCACATGGCATGAGACATCAGCCCTCGGTGGGGAAACAAGTAGGTTAAGGGCTACTTAGAAACTAGACAAATACAAATCCAGTGCTTTTTAAAAAAAAAAAAAAAAAAGTGCTGGAACTCAAGACCCAAACCACCCCCAGGATTACCCTGTCCCCACCACAGCCACAAACTGCCCCTAGGCTTAACCCCCATGGTCCCAAATTGACTTGAGGCTTAACCCCCTCCTCACCCCCAAACTGCCCCAGGATTTAACACGCATGCCCCCATGCTGCCCCAAACTGCCTCCAGCCTTTAACCATCACACAGCTGAAAATCACTCCCCCACCCCCCTCCCCAAGCCCTGGATTCACTTACCTTACCCAGGAGCTCCACATGCTGCTACTCCTTCACTGGCTGACATCTTTTATTTCATGAAGGTGCATGGCTACGCTAACATACAGCATGGCAGGAGCAGCTCCCTGACCAGCTCTGCTGAAAGAGCAGGACTTAATTTAATTGGTTTAATGGCTGATCCCTCCTGCCGACCATTAAATCAATTAAATTGAATACTATTCTTTCATCATGGCAGGCAGAGAGCTGGAGGAGGAGCAGCAGTGGGAGCTGCAAGTGGCTCCTTAAAGAACCACATGTGTCTTGGAACTGTCCAGCTGCCTTTTAAAAATGTTGGTGCCAGGAAAAATGGTGGCAGAACACAGTTGTGTTGCATTCTGCTGGAAAAAAAAAATTCTGCACAAATCTATGAGTCCAGATTTAATGAATCCAAGGGTATTGAGGGAATTGGCAAATGTCATTACAGAGCCGTTAGCCATTATCATTTAAAATTTGTGGAGATTGGAGACATCCCACATGATTGGGGAAAGAAAAATATAATTCTCACCTTTAAAAAAGGAAAGAAAGACAATCCAGAAAACTATAGACTGGTCAGCCTTATCTCAGTCCCTGGAAAAAATCATGGAGGGGGTCCTCAAGGAATCCATTTTGGAGCACTTGGAAGAGGGGCAAATGATCAAGAATAGTCAACATGGATCCACAGAGACTTTAACAATCTGAACCCCACCATCAACTTGTGCCTTAACCTCTCCACATGAGAGATACATTTCCTGGATACTACAGTACAAATCAAGGATGGCTTGATCAGTACCACACTCTACCAGAAACCCACTGACCACTATACTTACCTACAAGCTTCTAGCTTCCATCCTGCACACACAACAAGATCCATTGTTTACAGTCAAGTCATTTGTACAATTGCATTTGCTCTGATCCTACTCACAGAGACCAAAAAATACAAGATCTCTACCAAATATTCATAAACCTGAATTACCCACCAGGAGAAGTAAAGAAACAAATCAACAGGGCCAGACAAATACCCAGAAACCAGCTACTTAAAGATAGGCCCCAAAAAAAACCAACAGCAGAACACCACTGGTCATTACCTACATCCCCCAACTCAAACCACTGCAATACATCATCAAAGACCTACAATCTACTCTTAATCAGGATGCCACACTCCAGAAGGCCCTAGGTGACAGACCTGTTCTCTGCTACAGACAACCTCCCAACCTTATGAGGATTCTCACCAGCAACCTTAGGCTACACCACAATAATACCAATCCTGTAACTTTTCCTTGCAACACGGCCCATTGCCAACTTTGTCCACATGTCTACTCTGGAGATACCATCACTGAACCTAACCAGGTTATTCACAGAATCATGGGCACATTCTCATGTTCCTCAACTAACATCATATACGCCATCATGTGCCAACAATGGCCACACACTTTGTATATAGGGTAAACAGTAAACACTCTTTGACAAAGAATGAATGGACACAAAACAGACATCAGAAAGCTCTTAGCTCACAAACCTGTCAGCCAGCATTTTAATGGAGTGGGCCATTCTGTTAATGACCTGAAAGTCTGTGTTTTACTGAAAAGGAACTTTAAGGATCACCTACAGAGAGAAAATGTGGAACTCTTTTATATCCATTTTTGACACATTAACATGTGGTTTGAACCAGGACGGCAATTACCTGGCCTATTATAAGGACTCTTTTACATACTTTGATTTATCTCACTCTTGATTTCCCACTCTCCTACTACCCCTCTTCTCTTCTGATTTGCCCACCTTGATTGCAATTTTTCTGATTTGTCAACCTTGATATCTCTTTTTGGTTTTCTGTGCCTTAAATATTGAGTCTGTTCTGGTTTGGCTATGGTCTGAAGAATTGGGTCAGTCCCACAAAAGCTCACCACCTAATAAATTATTTTGTTAGTCTTTAAAGTGCTACTGGACTTCCTTTTTTTTTTTTTTTAAAGTGCCACTGGAGTTGTTCTTCTTTTTTTTTTTTTGATGGATTCACCAAGGGCAAATCATGCCTGACCAATCTGATTAACTTCTAAGATGAAGTAACTAGCTCTGTGGACATGGAAAAGTCAATGGATGTGATATACCTGAACTTTAGCAAAGCTTTTGATACAATCCCCCATGATATTCTTACCCATAAGTGCGTAAAGTATGGATTGGATATATGGTCTGTAAGGTGAATAGAAAGCTGGCTAGATGGTCAGGTCCAATTGGTAGTGATCAGTGGCTCAGTGTCTGGTTGGCAGTCGGTTTCAAGCTGAGTGTCCCAAGAATCAGTTCTGGGGCTGGGTATTGTTCAACATCTTTACCAATTACCTGGATGAGTGGAGTGGATTGCACCCAAGGCAAATTTGTGGATGACACAAAGCTAGTGGGACAGGTAGATACGTTGAAGATAGGGATAGCATGAAGACTGACCTAGATAAACTGGAAGATTGGGCCAAAAGTAATCTGATGAGATGCAACAAGCAGAAATGCAGAGTCTGCGCTTGGGACAGAAGAATTCCAAGTGTTGTTACAGGCTGAGGACCAACTCGCTAAGTAGCATTGCGTTAGAAAAGGACCTAGGGATTACAGTGGATGAGAGGCTGCATATGAGTGACCAGTGTGCCCTTGTAGCCGAGAAGGCTAATGACATATTGAGGTGCATGAGAAGGAGCATTTCCAGCAGGTCTTGAGAAGTTATTATTTCCCTCTGTTTAGCCACATCTGGAGTATTGTGTCCAGTTCTGGGCCCCTCAGTACAAAAAGAATGTGGATGTACTGGAGCAGATACAGCAGAGAGCAGTGAAAATGATTTGGGAGCTGGAGCACATGACTTATGAGGAAAGGATGAGGGAACTGGGCTTATTTAGTTTTCAGAAGAGTGAGGAGCAATTTGATAGCAGCCTTTGAGTTCTTGAAATGGGGCTCTGAAGAAGATGGAAAGAGTCTGTTCTCAGTAGTGATGGATGGCAAAACAAGGAGCAATGATCTCAAGTTACAGAGGGAGAGGGGGAAGTTGGATATTAGGAAAAACTATTTCACCAGGAGGGTGGTGAAGCACTGGAATGTGTTACCTGGAGAGGTGGTACAATTTCCATCCTTAGAGGTTTTTAAGTCCTTGCTTGACAAAGTCCTGGTTGAGATTATTTAATTGGGGTTGATCCTGCTTTAGGCTGGGGGCTGGACTCAATGACCTCCTGAGGTCCCTTCCAACTGTAGAAACCTATGATTCTGTGGTTCCTAGTTAAGTTTTGATAGCATTTCAGAAGTTCCTGAGTTATAGGATTCACCATGCAGCCATTCAGACTTCTAGACTTGTGTAAAACAAACTTTCTTTATTCAGGATCTGAAATATAATACAGTGAATGTGGCATGCAATGATAACTGCAATATTATAGACCCAGGAAAGCAGAATTATGACAGTTAAATTAAATAAACATCCAGAAAATGAGACAATTTGTGGTTAAAATTTCCCAAAAGACATTAATTCTGCCCCAGATTCCCTCTAATCCTGAGTCTCAGACACCAGGAAACCTCATATACGCAGCACCTATCCCCATGGGTCAGAAACCCTCACAAATGAGGTTTTATGACATTTTATTTTCTTGGCTTGAGAATTGCAAGTCTCATTCATGCCTGATGTGGAAGTTTGCAGTTCCTATGTTAAATACATATCTCTAGGCAAACTTGTATGCCAGCTCAGTGGCATGGGCAGGTTTCCCAAACCTTCAGCCAGCACAGCCTCATTCTAATTCACTATTTCCTCATGACAACAAAATGGTGTCCTCTGCGCAGCATGACCTTGCATTCCTCACATGGGTGACACTGTGCCTCCTGGAGGATCCCATTTTGCAGAGCAAAGTGGTTTCTTCCACAGAGTGCAACCTCACACACCTTATATGTGTGAGGTCATGCAACATAATGGACACCTTTTTTTATTTCATAAATAAGGTGCCTGCAACATCATGCTACGTGGATGATTCCATTTTGCACAGCAAAAATGGCTTCTTCAGTGCATCGTGACCTTTTACCCACCATCCACATGAGTCATGCTGTGCAGTGCAAAATAGGGTCTTCTGCACACTAAGGATCATCATGACTGTCTGCCAATGGTAGAGCCACATTTGGTGTTGCAGCGCACAGTCTGGGAATCATTGTGGCAGACCATTCATTCAGTCTTTGCTGCTAGCAGTTGATGGTGTTTCTCATATGCATAAGGGCCTTGCTAGCAGACCAGGACCACTTGTTTGAAGAATCCTCTCACTTGCCAGCTGATGTCAACAAATTACAAGTAGAAACAGCTCTTATTCTGTGGATCAATCTTTTCTGGCAATCTGGAAAGCAACCACTTGGGTTTTGCTTCATGCTTTTTCCAAATACTGTAGAGGTAGACTAATATTTTCCAGCTTACTTGAGGAATGTTGTGTTCTTGTTGCAAACAGGGAATGTCCGATTTCAACTAAATGGTTTTATTTAAGTGTTACACTGCATGAATCTGTATTCTGTATCTTACTCAGAAAATGCCAAAAGTTTTTATGCCTCCTTGTTCTGCAGACTGCTTCCTACTGCCTCTTTTAAGAACTGATTTTTGCAATGTCCACAAGATAGCCCTTTCCATATCTACAACTGGTCACCTAAATCTACATTTACAGATGCAAATTTTTAGAAATGTCATTATCTTCCATGGGAGTTCAGCACCTCTAAAATTTCTGGAAACTAACATTAGGTGCCCAAGTATGAAAATGTTGACTTTGATGGTAAGGCTTCAGCAGCGTCAGTGTTGAGAAGAGGAACAGACAGCAGTTGGTAAATCTGCTAAAATACCTGCTTTTGGAATGTAGAGAATCAAAGACAATGGGACAATTTTCTTTTTTCAAATATAGTCCAAGTTTGTGTCTCCTCTTTTTCATGCTACAGTTGTCTTGCATGTAGATTAGTATTATGAGTATTAAACTGAGTTTATGAAGCTATTGGTTTGTTTGCAGTTGGAATTAGTGTCTCCTTTTTTTGGTTTTTGGTTTTTAACAAGGGGTGACATCACCAATAGAGTTTCTGTGTACTGTCGCCATCTGCTAGTAAATGATATTTGTGGCCTGGTCAACATTGCTACTAAAATTGATGTAAATGACAACACTCGGATGTTGAAAAAATCACACACACACACACACACAAGCAAAGTAGCTCACATTCATTTAACATGGAATCTACTCCTCACTATATCAGGAAATACTCTACTAGCAATTTCCATTCCACTTCTCAGGGAGATGCAATACTGAAGTTGAGAGGAGAGCACACTATCATTGACTTATCACGTCTTCGCCATACTCGCTAAATCTACACTGCTGCATTGATCGCTACAAGGCCGATTTGGCATGCTATTGTGGACAAACCCATAAGTATTTGAAGCAATATTGTAATTACTGAAGAAAGAAAGTTTTCAGGGTAGAAAAAGAAGAATACAAATCTCAATAAGGGAACTTTGAAGCACTCAACATTGAGATTCAAAACGAATGGGAATAGTTATGAATAAGAGAAGGAGGTGGGACAGAGAATTTGCTCCCAGATCATTTCTTGTACAGACTAGAATAAATTTCCCCGTTTTAGAACTCAATAGCTGCTTCTACACTTGCACGCTACTTCGAAGTAGCGGCACCAACTTCGAAATAGCGCCCGTCGCGTCTACACACGTCAGGCGCTATTTCGAAGTTAACTTCGACGTTAGGCGGCGAGACGTCAAAGTCGCTAACCTCATGAGGAGATAGGAATAGCGCCCTACTTCGACGTTCAACGTCGAAGTAGGGACCGTGTAGACGATCCGCGTCCCGCAACGTCGAAATTGCTGGGTCCTCCATGGCGGCCATCAGCTGGGGGGTTGAGAGATGCTCTCTCTCCAGCCCCTGCGGGGCTCTATGGTCACCGTGGGCAGCAGCCCTTAGCCCAGGGCTTCTGGCTGCTTCTGCGGCAGCTGGGGATCTATGCTGAAGGCACAGGGTCTGCAACCAGTTGTCAGCTCTGTGGATCTTGTGTTGTTTAGTGCAACTGTGTCTGGGAGGGGCCCTTTAAGGGAGCGGCTTGCTGTTGAGTCCACCCTGTGACCCTGTCTGCAGCTGTGCCTGGCATCCCTATTTCGATGTGTGCTACTTTGACGTGTAGACGTTCCCTCGCTGCGCCTATTTCGATGTTGGGCTGAGCAACGTCGAAGTTGAACATCGACGTTGCCGGCCCTGGAGGACGCGTAGATGTTATTCATTGAAATAGACTATTTCGATGTCGCAACATCGAAATAAGCTATGTCGATGTTGGCTGCATGTGTAGACGTAGCCAATGTTATAGAACAGCATTACAAAAATGTTTATTATAGGTGTAAAGACTTAAAGAAAATAATTATTTTAATGTGATTGAAAACTAGATATGTAAAACTATGAAAAAGTTCACCTTTATTATGTCTTCTGATTTATAGTTGCATAATTAATCATGACAACTTTCTTAACTGCTTATTACCAAGGATTGTCCTTATTAAAGAGAACAAGTGACTTCCTTCCATCACAGTGGTGTATATTTCTTTCTGTGATAGAGATTAATGCATGAAGCTTTTCAGGAAACTGCCTCATTGATTTTGTTGCCTTTATATTTGTCTTCCTTAGGTGACTTACAGTAACATAGACTGAGGGGATGTAATGCATTTCCCTGGGACATCAACTCCCACACATTTGGCAACTGCTTTTAACTCTGGGAAACCCAGTAAATTTGTTCCATTTTTTTTTAACTTTCTGTCTTTCATTCATACAGTCGCTTCAAAAATAGGGTTGTTTTTATTTGGGGGATGTTTAGGATTTTGGGGGTGTTACATTGGGTTAATTCGTGGACTCTTTATTTTATTCACTTCTGTTAGGTAATTAGAAAATGCACTATTAAGGTAGATCCAGCAATGTTCGTTGGAATGTTATTCTGTAGTGTATGCATTTTATACTGTGGTGCCATTTTGCATAATATAGTGACTGAATTTGCCTACGGAGTTCTATAAAGCTTCATTCAAGGATTCGTGTATACATGAAACTTATTATTTTGACTTGTGTGTATGCATAACTTGAAGAGAGCACATTTTAGACTTCTTTCAAAAACTGAAACTTTCTATTGTTAACGTTTAACTTTATGACTGGACTGTGTTAAATTATATGATTATTTTAGAGCAATTTCACCATAAATGAAATTATTATATACTGTGTTCATATACCATAATAACAAACAGAAGACACTTGAATCTGGAAACAAAAATATTTGTTAAAAGAAAGACTCCCTAGAATCAGTACCTTTAAAAGCTTTTTGCTCAGGAATAGTGCCCAAGAAAGAATGCATGAGCACTGGTAGGGCAGTTTTAAAAAATGTCCTGACAGAGTCAAGGTGATGGCCATTTTTAGCTGCCCTGCTATCCATCACCTCTTTCAGCCAGGCATACTCCATCATATGCAACAGCCTCATGAATTTATGCATCAAGCTGTGCAGCCAGTCGTGCCGAGGGCTCTGGTGACAAGTGAAATTGCTGTGCGCCTCATTTAGCTGTTTATTGCGCCTGAGTACGTGTTGCAGCTGTCATCCTACGATGGGATGATAGTGCTCGTTAATAGACAAGACAGGCAAATAATGATGGAGACTACAGCAAGAGATGCTCAGCTGCCAATAGACTCTCAGCAATATCATATACATCCACAAAGTTTTCGATCAAAAATAACACTGCAGGAAATACAGAGGCCATCGGCTTTTCTTTTAGTGGACTAGCAGCAGAGCTTAAACTTTTGATAAAATAGAGCCCAGTGTGCTATATAGCAATTGCCCAGTGTTCGTCCCCCCCAACATTCTCTTCCCTCCCCTTTCATTCTCTAATTAAATCCCCACCTGACATAGGGAAAAATATTCTGCCTTTTTTAAACATTGTGCCTAATTGTACTGCACCAAGAATTTGTGAGCATCGACTTGGAATTGTTAGGAAGTTTTGTTTTGTAAATTTCAATTTCCTTGTTATGCTTTAGCCTATCAGTCCACCTGTGTTCTCTGAAAAAATGTGTTGCTCTCTTAGTGGCATACATATCTTCTTTGATATAAAAATGAACTATTCTGCAGAAACACATTTCGTGTGGGAAATACAAATTTCTGTTTCTTAAAACTCTGTCTGTAAAGATGGTGCTCTGAGCTGCCTTTCATCTTCACAGTGAAATCTGTGACATGCTGCCATTGACAAAATTTACCTTGCTCTGATGTACAAAATTCTTAGCTCTAAGTAACAGCTTATAGACTAGAGTGTGAATTTTTTAATTTACTCATGGGAAATCAATATTGTTTACTAATTAAATCCACTAATTAAAACAGGAGATAAAGAGTTAATGTGTTTAATGTAATTAGAGGAAGTGCTTGTGTTTGTTAGATGAAGAAACTTTATGGAAACGCTCCTGGAATTTTCTGTGGAATGGTACTCTTATACAGCATTTTAGTTTGTAATTGGTAGGCTCTTTACTGCATATTAATTGTAAGGTTTACACTTAGAATATATGTTAAATGATATTAAATCTATACACATGCTCAAAATATATTGGCAGTGTATAATATGCTATAATATAATCAAGGACTTATGCAATAATAAATCCCACCTCAAAATAAGAGAATTGGTGGCTATTTATTCAGGTTTAAAAAACATTTTCTAAATATAACTGACATAACTTTGCAGATTATTACAACGTAACAAATGAAAAAAGATAAAGAAAAATAACCACTATATAATTTAATTTGTATGTCCATTAAGTTGCTGTCAGTATAACACTGACTTTGCAGAAATGAATATATATATATATATATATATATATATATATATATAGTAATTTTAAGGTACTTTGCAACTATAGCACCTTTCATATGATGGCCTCAGAGGGCTTTACAAAGGGATAAGTATCAGTCTCATTTTATAAATGGAGAAACTAAGGATAATAAAGTTACCCGATTTAGGGATTGTTACCTATATTGCATTATTTTACATTTCGCATATGTTATTTATACTCTTCCAGCCTCACCAGTGGGGCTGGAGGGATCAAACAGAGCAACTGTCCCAGGGTCCAGTGATTCAAAAGGGCCTGGGGCTCCTGCCTGTGGTCCCTTTAAATTGTCGCCAGAATCCAAGGCTGAGGGCTAGTGGTGAGGAAGCTAGCCCAAGCCTTGCCCCTTCTGCCTCTACCTCTGCCCCTCCTGGAAGAGCAGAGCCAGGGTCCCCATTCTGTCAGCCCCTCTGTACTCTTGTTAGTTGTTTATATTATAGCAGCACTTAGAAGCACCAAGTGAAATCACAGCAATGAAGGGTCCTGTGGCACCTTATAGACTGACAGAAAAGTTTTGAGCATGAGCTTTCGTGAGCACAAGTTCATGCTCAAAACTTTTCTGTTAGTCTATAAGGTGCCACAGGACCCTTTGTTGCTGTTAGAGATCCAGACTAACACGGCTACCCCTCCGATACAAGTGAAATCAGAGCTTCATTGTGTGAGACAGAGAACAGATCCATTGGAAAAGACAGTCCCTGCCTCAAAAGGTAACAATCTAAGGATGTGGATCCACATTACAGACTTTAGCCAGCATCGTTATGTTGATCAATGGTGTATTTTGTGCAGATTTACTGTAATAAGTTGTGTCCATACTAGGAGTGCTTTACTGGTGTAATTTATCTTTAGACATTGTTTACACTGCAGTTACATCCTTTGAGCAAGTATATAGAGCTTTATATGTATTTATATTACTTTACATCTCTTCTAATTGTAAACCTTACAGTTAGTATGCCATACAATTTACATTTTAATTAAAATTAAAATCGAGATACATTGTGTGCTGTGTATCTTTACTGGCAAAGTGCTCATAGTATAGTGCTTACCCATGGACAAGATAAAGAAGGGGCACAGACAGATGGGGTCAATGCTTTTTTGGTGATGGTACTGAGTACTGGCACCTCAGCCTCCCCAGCCCCAGGGATTGGCTGGAAGGAAGCGGGGTGAGGAGCTGGCTGAATACTGGCTCCCCTTTATTTTTGACAAGAAAAGCAGTGGATGGGGTGATGTGCCAGTTGTTACACAGGAAGTCTCAGTCAGACCTGAGTGTTTCACCCAGATCTCTTAAAGCTAGTCAACATTTTTTAATATATGAATTTTGTGGGGAAAACAGACTTTTTCAAAAGCAAAATCTCCAGTGGAAAATTTTTCATGTTTTGAAAACATCCAATATTTCATTTATACTAGAAAATGAAAACTATAGATCCCACCACCACTCTCACTCCCTATGTTTTCCCTTTTCCTGTCCTTTTTTGATTTTCAATGTCCTCCTTTTTCACTAGCAAGCTGAAAAAAAAGTTTGGTGGAAAGGAGGAAAATGCAGAAACTGGACAGGATAAAAGTGGAAGGCACTAAAATTTGTAAACCAATTCAATTAAATAAAGAGCTCATTGCTATCTAAATCTGAAGAATGAAAACATGTTTGGAAATTTTCAAAACTTCTTGAGATTTTTTAAAATCAATTTTCCAACCATTTCTGGTATAGACCTAAATCTCCTCTTGCTTCCTTTTGCTTAGATGAATTTCATATGGATTCTACCCTCTTTGAATTCTGTGATTTACTCTAGCGAAAGCAAGAAGAGAATCAGGCCCAATGGAGTGTATAATATATGTATAACTACAGTTACATATGGCAACAGTACAGTGTATGTGTACACACATACATATTAGCCCAACGTCTGATTTATGAGATGACTTTATGATACGACATGTAATATCTATGTACAGTCTGCTGATCTTTTCCCATTTGTGTTGGGATTATTGTGGAGCGTGGATATGGTATATGCCCCACAACATGACTGCATTAAAATTAATCTTTCATTTGTCTTTGTCATTTACACTGTTAATGGTCAGCAGCTCTGTACACACCAATTTTTCTTTTCTTAATGAAATGAAAAAGGGATGTGCACTACATTAAAAAAAAGGAGTTTTATAAATGTTTCATAAAATGATTGCTACAATCAAAGGAACCGCTATGAAAATTAAATTACTGGGCTGACTCTGAAAATCAGCATAATATGCTCTGTTTAATTCAGTCATGCTAAGATGTTAGACTCTCCTTCATTCTCTCTGCTTTCTCTCTCCTTCACCTGGGGGCATCTGCTGATGAGTCTCTTCTAGAGGTTGTTTAATGACTATTTTACAGCAACTGTCAGCTTTCTAAAGCCCAGTGGCTTTGGGCATCACTGTATTACCAGCCTTTTTAAGCAATTTGCCTGACTGTAAATCTGAGCTTTAAAAGAAGAAGAAAAGCGCATATTTGATTTAATGGCTGGCTGACAGGGGTTGATTAATCTTTTTATGCTTAGATGTTTTACTCACAAAGGTCATCATCTGTTTGTTTACTCTTTCCTTATCCTTCCCTGGCCAATCAAAAACACATAAGAAGCCGGAAATAACATGCAAGGGGACCTTCCTGATTTTGTGGATAAAACCTTTGCTCAGCATCGACAGGATTAGCATTACAGAGGGCTCTCTTTCCAGGATCAGGGCCCTATTGTTCTACTGTGAAAATGCTCTGGAAGTCACTGTACAATCTCTGGGCAAGAGGCTACCTAATTTGTTCAGACAAAGTTCACCAAATGGGTGTAATGATCAATAGGACAGAATGGGGAAGGGCAAGGACACCCACTGGTATGAACAGTTAGAAAAAATGTTAACTTTTTTTTATAAGATACCAATAACTAGCTTACCTAATGTTAGTTTGCAGACCTATGGTAAATTAAATAAATGGCCTAGTGTGACCTGCCTTCAGGCACATTAGCCATATTACAAAATTGTCACATACACTGAGGGTCGGAACTTCAAAATAACTGAAAGTACTTCGATGCTTAGCAGAATATTGACTCATTCACGGTTGATCTTCAGGGGTTCAATTTAGCACATCTGAGGGGGGTCGCACTAAAGCAAACCATCAAGGCTCCACAGTCAGTCCTGATACTCCTCATTGTTGTGAGGAGTTAGGGAGGTCTGTGTAGATGACCAGAAAAATAGATCTATCATACATTGATTCCAGCTACACAATCCTCTTAGCTGGAATTATGTATCCTAAATCAACTTTTCAGCCTCGTGTAGACCAGGCCTTATATTCTATTTTCAAAAGTGACTTAGGTGATTAAAATCGCAAGTCCCATTGACTTTCAGTGAAGGTAAATTTTCAAAAGCACTATGTGAATTAGAAGCTTAAATTTTATTCTCAAATGTCATTTGGAAGCCTCAGTCTCATTGAAAGCCAATGGAACTTAAAGCACCTTACTCATTTCAACATTTTCACCCTCAAGTCAGTGTGGTTGCTAGATATTAGACAAAAGAGATCTGAACAGACAGTTTTCGCAAAGAGAAGACATATTAATGTGCAACCGAGTATAAAGGATCTTTTTTCTCTTCCTTTTTTTTTCAACTTTCATTTTCTGAGAAAAAGCATTTCACAGATGCCTCAATCAAGCCTTTCTGTATGCACAGCTGATGATAGTTTCTGACTATGTGCCATTAAAATATCATGAGACTGTTCATAAGATTTCAGTGAGATTCACAAAGGCAAGATGTATAGTTATTCTTGTCCTGTCTACTCTGTCTTCTGCTTTACATTTTAAACTATTTTGTACCTTATACAGCACTGAACATGTTTTTAGCACTGAACTGCTACTATTAATAGTAATTGTAAATGTGCCTTCGGTGTGTGGGAAAGTTGGAAAAACGTATAATGGACAGGACTATTTTGACAAATTTTGAATTTTCATGCAAAGTATCCACTGAAACGCTATAGATTTCCTCACATTACTACTCAGAGTGATTATGCAACATTTTGTCAAATGATTTACAACTTTGGACTGCAGGCACCCATGATGCCAGTTTCTGAAGAGCTCTGAAAACAGAACTCTTCAGCATTCCAGTTGTATCAACCTGTCTGAGTGCAGTGATGCTCAGTGAAGACAAAAGTGGCTAATTTTCAGGTTCATGTTTTCAGTGGACTTGGTAGCTTCCTAGGAATTTGAAGGACTCACCAAACACAGTATGCTGTGACGGAGAGAAGGGCTTCGAGTTGCTGGGAAATCAGGAAGGTCGAGATTCATGTTTGAAGTAAGTCCAAATTCATGCTACCTCTTTTCTGTGCCAGAACTCTTCTTCCTGTCGCAGGCCTGCTTTCTGACATGACCTATCTATTTTATTACCAGTACCTGTCCTATTTCATTGATTTGGTTATCACCATTGTGGAGACGAACCATGAGCGAAACCTTGTCGGCACCAGAAGTGGCTGAAGGAGAAAGTGGAGAGGTGGACCCCAAATCTAAAATGAAGTGTATGAGAGTATCAGCCCAGGTGGGAGAGTGCAAAGCTTATGGGTACTTGACAGGGATCTAGATAATGAGAAGAAAGAAGAGGCTAGGAGATTGGAGGTAAGTGATGCTCTAGTTTTAATGGGAAAGACAAAAGGAGGTACTGAAAAGAGTGTGTTAGTCAAGTGCTCTGAGAATTATATTTAGGAATGAGTGGATCACTCGTACTAACTTTTGAATTTGCAAAAGTATTTTGGGGAGGGGATCACACAATTTTTCATTGGTGATTTCAATTTTTGTTCAGTGCTTTTTCTAGCAGGAGGGAAGCCTGTATTTTATTTTAGAGTTGAAAAACTTACCCAAAAACTCTCAGCCATTACAACCTTGAGATGTAGTAGTATATTATGTATTTCCTTCCTTTTTTAAACTAGAGTTTTGGTTCTCTTCTCCTTTTTTCACAATTTCTCTGTCTTTAGGGTTTTTGTTTTTTTTTAAAAAAACTCCATTCCTCTGCCCTATGTTTTTGATTCCATCCCAGGCTATGCTGCTTCTCCACCACCCCCAGATACATCAGTTCCGCTACCTTCTCAGTAATCAAGTGGTGCACAAACCCATTTCAAATTGAACTTCAAACTCATGATGCTCCAGTGGGACAGAAATGAGACAAAGTGAATTTTTCCATCCCTAAGTAAGTGCACTGTTATATTATCCTCATTTCTTTCATCATGCAACTGAAGCATGATCAATTCAGTGTGTCAGCTACTAAAAGTCCTTTAATAATTAGGTATCCAGTACACCCAGAGGTTAAAGCTAGACAGTCTGGGAAACAGGAACAGCAAAAGACATTCTGATTTCTGTGTCAAGGTTAAGCAATGAGGATTTTATCCCTAGCATATGCTCTGTGAAGCTTCATAATCAGAAAGAAGTGCTGCTCATCTGCTAGTCCAAAATGGTATTTTATCTTCATAAAGTAAGGCACAAAAAGTTGTTAGCATACTGCTCCACATGGTTATAGTTAGCCTTGTGGTGCCCTGCAGAGAAGCTGTCACAGCTGGTGGGGAAAAGAATGATGGCTGATCAGCTTTTAGACCAGTGGATAGATGCAGTAAGTTACCACGCAAAGTACAAGCCAGAACAATGGAGTCCTGACACTTGTCCTTCCTTGCTCTCTTAACTTGCTGTGAGACACATTCTGCCATAGGCCAACTGCTAACTGGTACCAAATCTACTCTGTTCATCTGTATTAATAATAAGTGAGGTGGAATGGCTGTGTAAAGAAGCAGTTTAAAAAGAAATCTAGCCTTTGGAGTGTTAAAACTTCCTCTGTTTTACATACAACATCCATTCCCTATGATATTAATAGCATACTCTGTTCAGCTGCCCTCCATGTAGGGAAAGTTTAATGACTTTCATGCTCCTTCTGCAGTGCCTGGTTATGGTATTTCAGATTTATTTAGAAGCTCTGATGAATAAAGGTTCTTTAGTAATTGCACATTTATTATATTAGCAAGTTACCTCTTCTCTAAATGGAGCATCTCAATTCTTGCCCTGAGAGGGCCTAGACTAACTGCAGTGTTTTGATTTCCTGTTACCAGAATCGAAGCTGGGACTTAATTCATGTACAGGAAGATTTTTTTCTGAACTTCCTGACCATGGTCTTTTGCATTTTGTTAAATGTTACCTCACTAGATATACGGTTTTCTTTCTGTAATCCTAAGAGTATAGTAGGAAACATAGACTCAGATCCATCTAAATAGGGATTTCATATTCCAGTCTCCATCATTTCACAGGTTTAGGGTGGGGAAATACTAGAGCTGTAGATTCCTGTTTTTTTTTCCCTGGAACACAGTTTCAACCATTCTGGCAGGCATGTGTCAGTTTGATCGATAATGATGTCTGGATTAGCTATCCCAGTGGCAAAAGTGGGCACTTTTTAGGCTTTTTGCCAGATTTTGAAAGCCACTATGACATTCTGCCAAGCAAGCAAGATCTGAATGCTGATTGAACCCCTTCAAAAAAAGTGCAGACTAATAGGCACTAACACGTGAATAATAATTAGTGCAATTAAGTGGCTGGCGTGCTGCCTGTGGAATTTTCAGAGCTCCCTGTTAAACAGTTCTACAGACTTTTTGTCCTGTATGTATATATAAAGCCAAAGAACGCAGGAATTGCCAAGAATGACACATTCCTGAAGAACACTCAGCTAGCATATGCAGAAATCTTTAAGGGCTTCACCCTGCAGAGGGTGAACATATTTGAAGACTCTGCAGTTAAGAAGCAACCCCTGAAATGGTAGGTAGTTTTTTGCAGAACACAGAATCTTAGAGCTGAGCAGTTTTTTACAACCGCATAGTAAAATGTTTTATTTGGAAGCCTTTAATAAATGTCTTTCCAACAGCAAAAGGGTGAGATGCTGCAAAATGTCTGGTGCCCTTAGCTCACATTGAAGTTGATGGCCATTAAAGAATGCAACTCCTTGTAGGGTGGTCTTTCAACATTTCTCTTGGAACAGTTTCTGAGTATCTGGAACCACTCCTTTGGGGAGGGTCACCATTCTGAAGTATGGGTGGTAGTTTAATGCCATAGGAAAATTCTGGTGAAAAAAAAAATGAGTTCCCCTGGTGTCGTCAGACATAGCTAGTTGGTAACTCAGTTTCCTACAGAAATTTTAAATCCACAGGGCTTTATAAAGGTGTATGTATTATAAAGATAATACACAGAAAATTGTGTTGAAAATAGGTTCTCTGTTGCAGATGGCTGGTGAAGCCATTTAATAAAAATAGAGGTTTTTAACTTGCTGGTCTTAAAACATTTACTGGAAAATCATTGGGGGGTGGGGACACAGCTTTCTATGAAACACTTCTCAGTCAGCCTATGAGATTACAGTGTCTTGCTCTGGTTTTGATGTATAAAAGTAACTCTGCAACAGAAACTTAAAATAAGTATAGTAGATATCATCTAGTTTCACTTAATAGAGGGAATATATTTTAAATGGTAAATTTTTAAACTTTTGATTACAGGGTTAACTATAGAAAAAAGCAAATACAGAGGTTGCTATCAAATTATCAGAGTTCCTTTTGCTTAGAAAAGAAAGTCTTGGGGTAAAATATGATGATGTTTTAATAATGATGGTGGTATGGTCTGTAACTACTGATCTTCTGTTTAAATGTTTCCTTGTGCAGATTTCCAAGAACAGTCTACTTGGAACCAAAACAAAGTTTATTAAATGAACTAATGGAACCCACTCACTATACACATGTATTGTATACTGGGTTGCATATTGCATATTCAAAGTGCATATATGTACATTTTCAAAGCACATATTGATTTTATGATTGTAAAATGGGTTTTCATTCCACCCCTCACACTTTGCCTTTAAAGCCTCATGGCAGCTCTTCCTGCAAATAATGAAAAGCCTGAGCGACTAAGAAATAAGAGAGGCATCATTAAAATAATGATAAAATAGCACAACTGACAGACAATGACAGAGCATTAAATGGCAGACAATAAGAACTGAAAAACAAATTTATGCAAAATAAAGAATAAACATCAAAGAGCAAATCTCTCACAAAGTTAAAGGAATTGAGTCACCTTATGAGTAAAGAGCAAGTTAAAGGTTATGTATGCAGTTTATAATATATTAACAGCCCATAACCGAGATGCAACCAACTCTCTAATATGTTGTCTGTGGTTTCATAAGCTACTATCATAGAAAAAACTGATCTGCCTCAAAATAGAATTATCATTTAAAATCTTCTTGTTCCTTACTTTCATTATATAATAATAATTCATTCCGCTTCACTGGAGTTGCATGAAGCTTAATTCATAAATGTTTATAAAACACCCCAATATTTTCTGATGAAAGGTGGTACAGACATTAAAATTTTTGTTAATTTATTAACTAAGGAAACAGTCATACAATTGATTTACTGAGACAAGAGACATTGGCTGCATCACTGAAGGACTGTAAGACAAACAGCACTTTTCTTTGGCTTCAAAATATTTATTTGTTCAGAAGAGTTACATTTGGGCATTCTATTTCAATTCTCACTTTTAATTTGTAGTTACTGCACTGAACTAAAACATGAGCCACATTTTTAAAAAAAAATATCCAATTTGGAATCAGAAAGCAGAAAAGAAATATTGATATAAACAGCCCAGCAAGTAGCAATAAGGAAAGAAGGGGATACGTGTAAACCTGCGATGTTTTCTCTTTGGCTACATCTACACTACAGCAATCTGTTGACAGAAGTTACTGTCAGAAGAGATCTGGCAAAACTTCTGTCTACAGATCATAGCCACACACAAAAGTGGATCGAAAGAGCAGTCTGCTCTGTTGACAGAGAGCAGCCCGAACAGCCAACCAGAAGCTTGGCAAACAAGGCACACAGGTGAACTGGAAGCCCTGTTGGTCGATAGAGGGCCCCCTGGAGCTTCCATATGGCTTTTTTGTCAACAGAAACTGTCAACAAAGGTGTTATTCCTCTTCGTAGAAAGCCAGAACACTGTCAGCAGAAGTGCCAAGTTTTGCTGACAGACTGTCAACAGAACACATTTTCGGTGTAGATGAGCTCCATGAGCGTTTTTTTTTTACAAAACCCCAGTTTTGTTAACAAAACTCTATAGTGTAGATGTAGCCTTTGATTTTGCTCTTACTAGCATTCCAGAACCTTATTTCTATTTTTAAAATCACTTAAGGCAGTTTTAAGAAGCAAACAGACTCTTTGCAGAAGTCAATTTTCTGTTAAAAATTAGTTTTTATTAAGACAATCTTTTAAATACATACTCCCAAGGGCTGTGTCTACACGTGCCCCAAACTTCGAAATGGCCATGCAAATGGCCATTTCGAAGTTTACTAATGAAGCGCTGAAATGTATATTCAGCGCTTCATTAGCATGCGGGCGGCAGCCGCGCTTCAAAATTGATGCTCCTTGCTGCCGCGCGGCGCGTCCAAACGGGGCTCCTTTTCGAAAGGACGCCGCCTACTTCGAAGTCCCCTTATTCCAATGAGCTCATGGGAATAAGGGGACTTCGAAGTAGGCGGCGTCCTTTCAAAAAGGAGCCCCGTCTGGACGCGCCACGTGGCGGCAAGGAGCATCAATTTCGAAGCGCGGCTGCCGCCCACATGATAATGAAGCACTGAATATGCATTTCAGCTCTTCATTAGTAAACTTCGAAATGGCCATTTGCATGGCCATTTCGAAGTTTGGGGCACGTGTAGACATAGCCAAGGTGCCCTATCTCTATACCCCATTTTCCTGCCCATACAGAAAAAAAAATAACAAGATGTAAGGGGAGATGTGGTTTTATTAGATCACAGCTTTATTACTGTATTATGCAGGTTATCATTTCCTTAATTGTTTCTACCTATTTTCAATCCATGCTCTGCCTACTCCTAGCAGTCCACTGCTTTCCCTTTGTGTGAGGGTTGACAGTCTGGGAATAGAGGGGCTAGCTCCTTTCTCTACCGGATGTTAGGAGCCCCAACAGCATTCATCAGCTTTTACAGGAGATGCTTTTCCATAAGTCCCCTTCCAGGTTCAGTTTGTCAGGGAACTGGACCCCCAATAGAATTAACACATACAGTGGAAACCTGACGCCTACTGAGTTGCAGCAATTTGAATCCTATCTCCTGATATGAGGCCCGCTGTGGTCCAGGACCTGGATCAGAATGTGGGTTCTGTCCCTGATCTCAAAACAGTTCAGGAACATGCACTCCTCAAACCCAGTGAGGGTGATGTCCAGGTCCCCAATGTTGTTGGTGTGGTAAAGGATCACATTTTTGATGGCTCACATGACCTGTGGGGGTGGAAGATATGTACATGAACGCCAGACTGGGTGGTCCCTTTACCCCTCCTGGCAAGGTCCCCATCCTCGCTCCACCTTTCTCAGTAGCCCCCTCCCCAGGGTGGGTCTGTTGTCTGAGCCAGGCTTACGTCAAGCAAGACTGCCCCGATGGTGGCCTTGCCCACCCCAAACTCATGGCCAATGGACTGGTGGCTGCCTGGTGTGGCCAGCTTTCACAGTGCTATTGCCACCCTCTTCTGCACGTGCTGCATTAATCATAGAATCACAGACTCCTAGGGCTGGAAGGGACCTCCGGAGATCATCTAGTCCAGCCCCCTGCTTCAAGCAGGATCAACCCCCACTTAGTTATCCCAGCCAGGACCTAGTGAAGCTGGGACTTAGAAACCTCTAGGGAATGGAGAATCCACCACCTCTCTAAGCAACACATTCCAATGCTTCACCACCCTCCTGGTGAAGTAGTTTTTCCTATATCTAACCTACACCTCTCCCTCTTCAACTTCAGGCCATTACTCCTTGTTCTGCCATCTGACACTAGTGTCCATTATCTCAAAACAGTTCAGGAACCCGCACTCCTCAAACCCAGCGAGGGTGATGTCCAGGTCCCCGATGTCGTTGGTTTCTCACCCTCCTCTTTAGAGCTCCCCTTCAGGAAGTTGAAGGCTGCTATTAAAGCACTGCTAAGTCTTCTCTTCTGTAAACTAAACAAGCCCAAATATCTCAGCCTGTCCTCATAAGTCTTGTGCTCCACCCCTTAATCATTTTTGTTGCTCTCTTCTGAACCTGCTCCAGCACATCCAAATCCTTTTTATACTGGGAGCCCCAAAACTGGACACAATATTCCAGATGTGGCCTCATCAGTACCAAAGAGAGGGGAACAACCACTTCTCTAGATCTGCTCAAAATGCTCCTCCAAAATGCTCCACACATTCTTGTGTCATGGTGCTGGAGGACTGGGGCAAGCCAGTGACAGAGCTTCTTGAATGCCCACCTGGTCATGCGGAAGTTTCTCAACCACCACTACCCATCCCAGTCCCGCAGCACTAGCCAGTTCCACCAGTCTTTACTGGTGGCAAAGGCTCATTGGCACTGGATCATGGGGGCCAGTGGCAAGGCAGAAGGGCCCAGCCCAGAGCCTGCAGGATGGGGCCATGCCACTTGCCCTCCCGTGCTGCTGAAACATGGCAGCAAGCACCATGGACAGCAGGCTGGCTGCAGCAATGAGAAGATCCCCCTGGCAAGGCATGTTGTCCATGTCTACTTCCTAGCATGTGGTCTGCCCTGCTGTGTACAGCCTGGCAGCCCTGAGCACGTGCAGGGTGAGGGGTATAGAGAGGGGCCCTTTAAGGGAGCGGCTGGCTATGAGCCCAGAAGTTCTTGTTAGCCATGTAACCCCGTCCACATCATTGCCTGGCCTCTTAGTTTGAAGTAGGGGTTATTGTTATGTAGATGCTTCCTTTCAAAGTACCAGGACCCTACTTTGAAGTATGGGGGGGCTGCTTTTTGTGTGTAGACACTCCACTTCAAAGTCTGTGACTTCGAAGTAAGCAACTTCAAAGTTATGTTGTAGTGTAGACTCAGCCATAGAGTGTTACATATTGCACTCAAACAAAAAAAATGTAACACTTTAGAGTCTTTATGTCCACACAGTATTACTTCTTGTTTAGCCAATTGTTATGACAAACAAGTTTACCTATATTTACAGGAGATATTAGTGCCTGTTTCTTACTTACGATATCACCTGAAAATGAGAACAAGGGATTTTATGTGGCACTGTAGTTTTTATTCCAGATATGCTAAACATTTGTATGCCCCCTCCTACTTTGGCTACTGTATCAGATGACATGTTTCAGTGCTGATGATTCTTGTTAAAAATAGTGCGTTAATTAAATTTGTGGTTTGGGCGAAATTATCTGTGTGCAGTTTTCTTGTTTTCTCCGCATTGCTGCCATGTATTTCATGCTGTAGAAGTCTTGAATGACAACCCAGCACATCTTGTTTGATTTAAGAACACTTCTTTGCAGAGCTGACAAAAGACAAAGAAGATACCAATGTGAGATTTCTAAACACAGCTACAGCCCTTGACCCAAGGTTCAAGAATCGTAAGTGCCTTCCAAAATTTGAAAGGGATGCAGTGTAGAGTTTGCCGTCAGAAGTCTTAAAAGATCAATTCTATGCTGCAAAAATACAGAATCCAATCCATCAATAAAGAAAATTAACCTTCTTTTGGTGGCATTGACTCAAATGAAGAAAATAAACGTGCAACAGTCCTCACTGCTTTGGATTGCTATCAGGCAGAACACATCATGAACACAGACGCACATCCTCTAGAATTATAGTTAGGCATATAAATGTTTAGCATATGTGACACGTAAATACCTTGTAATGCCGGTTACAACCGTGTCATGTAAATGCCTTTTCTCACTTGTCATTGTAGAAATGGACAACATTCTCTTTCATAAATGTAAACAGATTTAGTTTTCTTAGTGTTGACTGAACAATAAGTAAGACTGATTGGACTTGTAGGTACTAAAGTTTTACATTGCTTTGTGTTTGAATGCAGTTATGTAACACAAATTGTAAAATTATTTTTAAATCGCACTTTTGCAATAGATTGCATTATTGCACTTGTATAAGGTGGCTTGAAAAATACTGTTTTCTATGTTTTCATAGTGGAAATATAATGTGATCACTTTATACTTTATGTTCTGTTATGTAATTGATATAAATATATTTAAAAATATAAAAAACACCCAAAATATTTTAAAATGGTATTCCATTGTTGTTTAATAGTGCAATTAAAACTGCAATTAATCACAATTATTTTTAATCTCATAATTGTGTGATTCTTTTTTAAAATCATTTGCAAGTTCTACTTCTACACGCGCTAACCCCCTTTAGCAAAAAAGCTAAAGTGCTTGACTTGCTCCATTGACTTCAGTAGTACTACTTGTGCTTAAATGATTGCTAGGTTGATCCAGAATGCTGAATACCTTGCATCAAATGTAAATTCTTCAGGGAAGATACCATGTCCATTTATGTGTTCTTACAGCATCCAGAACAATGGAGCAACAAACCTGATTGGGTCATTGGGCGTGACAAATAATGCAACTAGTATTATTAGAATGGGTTGGAGAGAAGACCCTTGCCTAGGGATGGTTGATTGATTACTGACAATATTTTATATTGTCTCCATTAATTTTTTTTTCAAATTACATCTGATTATTGTTATCCGTTATTCATCTAGCTCTAGCCATGAATCTGGAGGGGTTGGAGGTGAGGCGATAGATTCTGTGGTTATGATGTAGCTCTCCTGAATCAATTTCACCCTTCAATTCTGCTTTCTCTTGGCTGTGTCAGTGGGATGTGCAAAGCTCTTCCTCCCTCACAGTAATGTTTCAAACCGTGCCCCTGGGTATTCTTCACTTTGGAGGAAGGTTTGGCAGTAATAAAGCATTATTCATTTCTCTGCTTTATTTCTTTGAGACACAAGAGCAAACATACAGTAAGTGATAGCTCTGTTCGAATGCTACTGTATATAGTAAGTGAGCATGGCTTGCATACATTATCTCATCACAGAGAAAGAACCATTTGCTTGGATGCTATGAGAATGCAAATTAACTACAAAATTTGCTTTTACCAGGCTCCTTACCTTAATTCACCCCAATTTGGAATGAATTACTATTTATTTTGTTACAATATCCTCACACTTCAGATTTCTAATTTTTAATGTAAAAGCTAACATATTTCTTTAATTACCAGAATTATTAAATTAAAACACTCTTGCAAGGGATTAGAATTTATCATTTTTCAAAGATAATGAATCAGCCTTTACAGAGGAGTCATTTTTTCTACTCCACCTGAATGCTTACCATGAAGGAAGATAATGATTTTTGTTAACTATCATAACACCAGGGATATCATGAGTAAAACTGGAGCAATTTCTCTTGGAGACCAAAAGGGTTAATTGATAAAGTCAAAAAGGTGTTATAAACCCAAGGGAAAAGAATATGCTTTGTATTTGAAGTATTCCCAGCAGAAGTTGGGGAAATCTTACATGTCCTCCCTCTATTACCCATCATTATAATTTAGCTGTTTGCAAATCCTCACTGGGTCATCATGTTTTTCACTTGCTAACAGTGGAAATACATCTTGGGACTTCTAATTATGGCATATAGGCTCAGAAACTTTCCACTTTGATAATGCAATCAGAAAAAGTTGAACAATTAGTGTTTCCCATTGTCATGTTTCCCATTGTCATTACATTTTGCTCATATATATTAACATAACTGTCTCTTTTCTGGATCTCTGACTGTATATACTTTTTTCATACACAGTTAGAACTCAGCTAGTTAAAACCTGGGAGATGCTCACTTTGGCTATATCTACACTAGCGAGTTTTTTTTTTTCAAAAAAGCCATGGCTCTTTCAAAAAATCCGCACATACAGGCTACGTCTACACGTGAACGCTACATCGAATAGCTTATTTCGATGCAGTGACATCGAAATAGGCTATTTCGATGAATAATGTCTACATGTCCTCCAGGGCTGGCAATGTTGACATTCAACATCGACGTTGCGCAGCACCACATCGAAATAGGCGCTGCAAGGGAACATCTACACGCCACAGTAGCACACATCAAAATAAGGGTGCCAGGAACAGCTGCAGACAGGGTCACAGGGTGGACTCAACAGCAAGCCGCTCCCTTAAAGGGCCCCTCCCAGACACAGTTGCACTAAACAACACAAGATCCACAGAGCCAACAACTGGTTGCAGACCCTGTGCATGCAGCATGGATCCCCAGCTGCAGCAGCAGCAGCCAGAAGCCCTGGGCTAAGGGCTGCTGCCCACGGTGACCATAGAGCCCCGCAGGGGCTGGAGAGAGAGCATCTCTCAACCCCTCAGCTGATGGCCGCCATGGAGGACCCCGCAATTTCGATGTTGCAGGACGCGCAACGACTACACGGTCGTTGAACGTCGAAGTAGGGCGCTATTCCTATCCCCTCATGGGGTTAGCGGCTTCGACGTCTTGCCGCTTAACGTCGATGTTAACATCGAAATAGCGCCCAACACGTGTAGCCGTGACGGGAGCTATTTCGAAGTTAGTGCTGCTACTTCGAAGTAGCATGCACGTGTAGACACGGCTACAATGTGTTAGTTCAATATTAAATCAGAAGAACACGTCACTTTTTGTGTTGTCCCTCTTCCTCTCCCAGATGAGGAATAGAACCTTTTTCAATCCATTTTTGTGTGAGTGCATGCACTCTTTCAAAAGAAGTTGTTTTAGAAGAGATCTTCCAGAAGAACATCTTTCGAAGGATTGCTATAGAGTAGACGTAGCCTTTGTGTTTTTTCTATAGCAGGTGGTTTTGCTGTGCTTTTGTATATAGTAATCCCTCAAGGTATCTTGAATCCCTCAGGGTACCTCGTGTACCTTGAATTTCACGTAAGTTGGGGAGGGCTTGGGGGATGGGTTAGGGCCCTGGGAATGGGACGGAGGGTGCCCATGGCTGCAGTTTCCCCTGGGCTCCTGGCAGGTGAGCGTAGCACCACTCAGGGAAGCAGAGGGAAAGGGCTCTTAGCCTGCCTGGCTGTCCGCAGCTTCAGGAATCTAGGCAGGTTGACAGCCTAGCAGCTTCACAGTGCGCGAAACTCAAGTTAATGAATGAATTAATAAATTAATGAAGCCACGTAAAACAAGGGTTTACTGTATAACGTTATTTAATGAAAGTGCTTCATACCACAAGGTCTGTGAATATATACTGCAAACATCATCAGAGAAATTGATTCATATTTACTTCAACTGTTACCAGAAAGAAACCTGAATTAGCTTAATTACCATAGGAAGTCGTGTTTTTGTTGTGATTAGTAATGTTGCACTATATAGGAAAACAAGACAGAATGTAAAAGTCCAAATGAATCACACCTTAATACTTATTTATTTCCTGTAACTGAGAAAAAAATTAAAATATTTTCATTCAATTATTTTTAATTCGGCATTATTTACACCAATACAGTTTAAGGCCCTGATTCTGTAATCACTTACATGAGTCCTTAATTGTCCACATGGGTATTCGCAATTATTATAATTATTTCTTATTTATTACATAATTGTCATAGAATCTGGTAACCATCACTTAATACATATGCACATTAGGGAAACCAATGAATAAGAATTAATATAAACATATTTCTTACTATATCATTTAATTTGATCTGCACAGTTATGCATGCAGCATATTAGAAATAGACCTAACTTTGCTACATTCTGTTTATATAATATTTAATAATAGTTATCACAATTCAAACTCTTTAGAGTTTATCATTTGCAGATAAAATTAACTTTACTGTCATGTTCAAAGCATTCTATTAGCTAGCCTGTGGATTAATGGAGAATGCCTGAGTAACATTCCACAAATTATTGCATGATAGTAATCACATTTTAAAGGCAACCACTGTGAAAAACATTACATTTAATTATTACTTATTAGCGATTTTTAAATTATGTTCATGAGTTTTAAAAAATTAAACATTGACTCCAATGGAGCTCTGTCAAATTACCAAACTGAGGGTATGACCACATGTCATCTTTTATTTCTAATATACCACAGAGCACACTGTTGATAGTTAAATTAATAATATCATGCACATATGCATGAGAGCTTGAATAATGGTGGCAAAATGAGAACCTCTGTTTTTTCTTGTGCCCTTGTGTTCTACTAAATAAATAACAGAATTCTGACAGTTCAAGTTTTGCTGCTTGTGATGCAGAGGTTTATATCTGAGTTTAGGAATTGGGAGACATATGGTGAATGCGTGAGCTGGTCAGCAATCAAGAATGATTGATTCAGGTTTGGTCTATCAATTAAGTGAGAGAGGAGTTTTAATCTTTTTTTTTTTTAAATCTGGAGACTTCACTAGAATATTATAACTCTCTCAGCTGTGCCAGCGACAGCTGACTTGAACCCATAAACTTTGGTGCCTTGCTCTATTAGTTCAGCTACTTCAATTAGTCTTTTCAATAAATATATCTGAGCCCTGACTTTATTTCCCCATCATCACCATAGACATCCATGTTCTATGTGACCTAGTATGTACAGTGGCATCTGCACGCAATCTAATACCTGTTCTGAATAGTCATACATAATTCACTATGAGTAGAGCGGCTGTGGAGTATGCCACAGTTAAATGACGTTGGCCATGTCTACACATGCCCCTCCCTTTCATAAGGGACATTTAAATGACATGGATTGGAGCAGGTTAATGAGGCACTGATATCAATATTCAGTGCCTCACTAGCATAATGGCAGCCAGTTGAGCTTCAAAAATACTGCTTTCGAAACTCAAATTGGCCTTGTAGACACAGGAGCTTTGAAATAAACCCCAGACATCGAAATTCCCTTATTCCCCAAACAAATTGGGAATAAGGGAATTTCAAAGTCTGGGGTTTATTTTGAATTGCCTGTGTCTACATGGCCAGTTTGCATTTCGAAAGCAGCACTTATGAAGTGTGTCCGGCTGTCATTATGCTAATGAGGGGCTGACTATTCACATCAGTGCCTTATTATCCAGTTCCGATCCATGTCATTTAAATGCCCTTTCCAAAAGCGAGGGGCATGTGTAGACACAGCCGTACTGTTGTAAGCATTTCTCTGTGCCCAATAGAAAGAAGCAGTGATAACCCCAAACCTCCATCTCCCTGAAACATCTGGATTACCTTGCCAAAAGGGCCTAAGCTTCCTCCTTGTTTGTATTTGTGTCCTATGTCTCTTTCCTGGATTGATTCCCTGCCTCATGTCACTTTACTGTGCTGACAGCAATTCTTGTAGAGAGTTGAATAGCAAGATTAACTTCAAATCCTCACTTCTCCCCACCTCCAGCCCCTGCCTGTCATTGTATCTTCCTGAGTAAGCAAAGTGAATGTGGTCAGAACTGAGTGGGACTGTTTTTTTTTTTTCCTTTCCCAAGGACAGCCATCCTGCTCATCAGCAAATCCACGTTAGCTGCTAGAGTTCCACATATTAAACTGCTTTTCAGTCACGAGGTTAATTTCTCCTTGTTGAAGCATTCAGCATAATAACATTTTATACCATTTGCTTCCTTAGTCCTTTTCAGATATCAATGTCATCTCTCATCATCCGTAAGGTAGGTCATTATTGCTCTGTCTGACAAATGGGGAAACAAAAGTACAGAGTGATTAAGTAACTCCACAAGGTCACCCAGGAAATGGGGGGCAGTGTGGGGAATAGATGCCAAAGTCTCCTAGTTCTCAATCCTGTGCTTTAAACATCAGATCATATTTTGGATTAAAAAGCATGGGCCAAGAGAAAATACAAGAAGAACTATAAAAAAACATTTGAAGATAGACAGTGTCTTTATGCAAACATAAACATAAACACTGGCAAATAATAATGGTGAATAATGGTGGCAAAATGAGAACCTCTGCTTTTTCTTGTGCCCTTGTGTTCTACTAAATAAATAACAGAATTCCAACAGTTCAAGTTTTGCAGCTTGTGATGCAGAGGTTTATATCTGAGTTTAGGAACTGGGAGACATATGGTGAATGTGTTTTTTTAATAAAAGAATGATTTGCCCTCTGTTGACTTAAGCCAAACATTCTTCTTCACTTTCACATATCTATCTTTCATTTTCCACTAGCGTAGCAGGGAACTGCAATGCACAGAGAAGGGTGTGATGTCGTTTGCTATTCCATGGCTCACATGGCATGAGAAAGCCAGGATGTTGTTTTGTAGAAGCCATGACCAGGTCTTAATTCTTAGCCCTGCTGTTTTTCCACAGCCCAAACTTGTCTTTTGATGGCTGCCCTGAAGTTTGAGAGTTTTTGTTTTGTTTTGTTTTGTTTTTCCATCTGTCTACAAGACTGTAATTCGGAGGGAGTGTGGAAGGGAGGGTTGTCATCTATGGGAACATCTGCCTTTACTATTTTGTGATTGTAGTCTCTTATTATCGCTTCTCTTTGTATAGATGGTGATAAGAGTTGAATGAAGATGGAAAGCCAGTCAATGTTGATTTCAGCACTCCCATGAGATTCTCACAACAGTGTTCAGTTATATATTAAAACGTTTCACATGTGTGCTACCTGCCTCTACTGAGAGCAATATTCAGCTCCTGAGAAGCTGAAAGCCAAGTCAGCTGTCCACAAGGTGTGAGTATCTGCTCCTCATCTACATGTTAGTGATTATCTTTATCTTGTAAGCTGTCTTCATCAGGTGTTGCCAGTATGTGATACTACTGTACAGAACTGCTCTGAGTTATTTTGAGAAAACCTCATGCCTTAGTTTGATGTTGCAGAAAGTTCTTTCAGGTGTTTCTGTGCATGTTGTTTGCTCAGGTAGACACAGTTGTATTTTGAGGGTTCAATCAGATTTGCCATCACTGGTAGTATTCCTCCATTTTTTTTCCAGTCTTTGATAAGGATGATTTCCATACTGGTGAGAGTGCTCGCTTCAGAAGTGAGCATGAAATCATCCTCATATCTATATTTATGATGTTGGTTGGAAGGATTATTGCTGATATAAATTATTACAGGGTGATGGTTCCAAAAGAGATCACTGTGGGACCCTGTTTTTCAGCAGCTAAGGTTTCTGAATGATATCTGTAAGGGTGCACAAAGTTTGCAGGTGATGAGCATAACTGGTAGTAGACATAGTATTATTCTGCACAAGACTTTTCAACACTTTCAGAAGCAGGCTGTCTTAACAAACCATGTCACTTGCGGAGAGCAGATCTACAAAGGCCAATGTTGTTTTGATTTTACTTGATAGCTAGCTGGTCAAGATACGCATCATGAGTGAAAAACAAACCAGCAGTCATATAGCACTTTAAAGACTAACAAAATAATTTATTAGGTGATGAGCTCTCATGGTACAGACCCACTTCATTGTCGGGAAAACTCTTCTGACAGTGACTTGCTTCTATCAACAGAACACTGCAGTGTAACCAGAGCCTGAATCTTTAGCTTTTTTTAAAAATCCAAACTCAGTTGCTATTATTTACTTGATCACAATTCCCAGGTTTTATTTGATTTTATAATTCATTTATTTACATTCTCTTATCCTTTTGTTTCCTTTCAATGGGAGGTAGTTCAGTTGCTAATTTCTCTTGATGGGAGGTAGTTCAGTTGTTCAATTCTTTGTTTTCTTTTAAGCTTGTCAGTTGTCTTAATCATTCTGTTTTGTTGTTTCTTTGTTTCCATCTGATTTGAATTTCATGTCACTACCCAGGGCCCAATTTAAAATGTATAACATGTTTACTGAACTTTCTGACTTGTTCCCTTCACTGTGTACTGATTTTCCCTCTTGGCCCCAGTTATTGCCTGTTGGTTATCAGAAAACATTTTTTTACAGTATATTTAATGTGTTTTTGACCACATCTACATGGGAAGCCTCTGTCAACAGATGTAACTGTTGGAAGAGATTTTCCAGCAGGACCTCTGTTAACAGAGAGCAGCCAGACTTCCAGTCCTCTCTTGACAGAATGGCTGACCAGAAGCTCTGGAAACAGGGCTGCCCCATGAACTGGAAGCCCTGTCTGTTGACGGAAGGGCCCCAGAGCGTCTACACATCTGTTTTGTTAACAGAACTCTGTCAACAAAAGCTTTCTACCTAAACAGGGAGAGGTATAACACTGCGGGCAGGTGTCCCAGGTTTTGTCCACAATCTGTCAACAAAGCACACTTTGCATGTAAACACTCTGAGTGTTTCTGACAAAAGCCCAGTTTTGCCTGGAAAAGCCACTTTTGTTGACGTGGCCTTTTTGTTTTAGTCCCTTTTTAAGTAAATATATTATACTTCTGGCAACACAGACACATTACTGAAAACCAAATATGCTATGTGTGTATATATCAGTTCCTTTTTAAATGTCATATTACATTATTTGGATGCAGAACTTAAAGATATGGGAGTTTTTTGCACGAGTGTGGCTCAAAGGCAAAATTTTATAGTGTCTGTAATACTGCTTCCTCTGTTTGACTGAACCCCCACCGACCACACACACTTCCAATAATGTGTAAAACCTGCATAACCAACTTTTATACGAAATTGTGCTTATGAAAAACATGGCTTTGTGAATCCATATGTTTAGCTGCTTTATATCCTGAACCATGTGCTTTGATAATACTTATCCACTTTATTTCTATTTAATGAAACTGTTACTCACAACACCCAATTTTGCTGAGTTCTTTCCTTCAATAATAGGAACCACTTGATGAAAATCCTTTACAATAAACAAGAGAAGATTAAGAATGAACTCTTTGAACTTGAAACTCTCATCAGTAGGCAGGCATCCACGCAAGATCCCACAGAGGAGACTTTAGCTATATTAGACAAGAAATCTATAAAACACACTTCCACTCCCTACAAAAAAAAAAAGGACAATAAACTATCTAAATAACTTCATACCTCCGGAAGCTACAACTACAGCAAACACAGCTCATTGGACAATATTGTAAACCTTTCCAGCTACAAACTCAGCCCAGCAGAAGAGACTATCCAGAGGTCTTGCTTTCTGCCTCACTTCCTCCACAAACTTAATACAATTTTGTGGTGACCTCGAAGCTTTGTTTTGCCATCTCTGTCTAAAGGAATTCTTCCAACACACCTATGAACATCAGTCTGACTCAGAACTCTATGTGGACTCCCTGTGATGGGCATACTGACAGTCTGGATATCTACATTCAATGCTTCCACAACCATGCACAGGCTGACAGTATACGCAAACAACACCAAATGAGACACAATCTCAACTATGCAGAATGCTATGCTGTCCAGAGTCTCAAAAATAACCTAGATATTATAATCAAATCAGCTGACAAAGGGGGTGTTGTTGTCATCATGAATAAGTCAGACTATGAACAGGAGGCTGCCAGACAACTCTCCAACAACACATTTTACAGACCACTCTCCTCTGATCCCACTTTGGAATTCCAAAAGAAACTACACCATCTACTTAAGGAACTACCTGCTTCTACTTGGGACCTTATTTACTCAGACACACCATCTGAGCCCTGACCTGGATTATTCTATTTGCTTCCCAAAATCCACAAACCTGAAAACCCCAGACACACTAACATTTCAGGTATTGGCACCTTTACCACCGGACTATCCAGCTATGCAGATTCCCTCCTCAAAGTCTATGCCACCAACACTCACAGCTATCTCTGAGATACCACTGACTTCCTGAGGGAATTACAAGACATCAGAAAAGTTCCTGATCACACCATCCTTTCCGCCATGGATGTAGAGGTTCTCTACACTAATATTGTACATGAAGATGGACTACAAGTGGTCAGGAATACCATTCCTGATGTTACCACAGCCAATCTGGTGTCTGACCTATGTAACTTTGTTCTCATCCATGATTATTTCTGATTTGGGGACAAATTTTACCTCCAGATTAGTGGCACTGTTATGGGCGCCAGCATGGCTCCACAATATGCTAATATATTTATGGCTGACTTGGAACAATGATTCTTCAGCTCTTGTCCCCCATTACCCCTCCTTTACTTACAATACATCGATGACATCTTTGTCATTTGTACCCATGGTAAATAGACTCTAGGAGAATTCCACAGAGACTTTAACAATCTGCACCCCACCATCAACTTATGCCTTGACCATTCCACACGAGAGATACATTTCCTGGACACTACAGTACAAATCACTGATGGCCAGATCAAAACCACTCTCTACAGGAAACCCACTGACTGCTACATTTACCTATATGCTTCTATGTTCCATCCTGCACACACAACACAGCCTATTGTTTACAGTCAAGCCCTGAGATACAATCACATCTGCTCTGATCCTCCTGACAGAGACTGGAAACTACAAGATCTCTACCAAACATTCATAAATCTTAATTACCCACCAGGAGAAGTTAAAAAAAAACAAATTGGCGGGGCCAGATGAAGACCAAGAAACCAACCGTTCCAAGATAGGCCCATAAAAAACAATAACAAAACACCACTCGTTATTACCTAGATACCCCAACTCAAACCACTGCAACGCATCATTAAAGACCTACAACCTATCCTAAATCATGATGCCACACTCCAGAAGGCCCTAGGTGACAGTCCTGTTCTTTTCTATAGACAACCTCCCAAACATATGAGGATTCTCACTAGCAACCATAGGATATACCACAATAATACTAATCCTGGAACTTTTCCTTGTAACAAGCCCCATTGCCAATTTTGTCCACATATGTATTCTGGAGAGATCATCAGTGGTCTGAACCAAGTTAATTACAGAAATATTGGTATATTCTCCTGTTCCTCACCTAACATCTTATATGCCATCATGGCTACGTCTACACGTGCAGCCAACATCGAAATAGCTTATTTCGATGTTGCGACATCGAAATAGTCTATTTCGATGAATAACGTCTACACATCCTCCAGGGCCGGCAACGTCGATGTTCAACTTCGACGTTGCTCAGCCCAACATCGAAACAGGCGCAGCGAGGGAACGTCTACACGTCAAAGCAGCACACATCGAAATAGGGATGCCAGGCACAGCTGCAGACAGGGTCACAGGGCGGACTCAACAGCCAGCCGCTCCCTTAAAGGGCCCCTCCCAGACACAGTTGCACTAAACAACACAAGATCCACAGAGCTGACAACTGGTTGCAGACCCTGTGCCTGCAGCATAGATCCCCAGCTGCCGCAGAAGCAGCCAGAAGCCCTGGGCTAAGGGCTGCTGCCCACGGTGACCATAGAGCCCCGCAGGGGCTGGAGAGAGAGCGTCTCTCAACCCCCCAGCTGATGGCCGCCATGGAGGACCCGGCAATTTCGACGTTGCGGGACGCGGATTGTCTACACGGTCCCTACTTCGACATTGAACGTCGAAGTAGGGCGCTATTCCTATCTCCTCATGAGGTTAGCGACTTCGACGTCTCGCCGCCTAACGTCGAAGTTAACTTCGAAATAGCGCCCGACGCGTGTAGACGCGACGGGCGCTATTTCGAAGTTGGTGCCGCTACTTCGAAGTAGCGTGCACATGTAGACGCAGCTCATGTGCCAACAATGCTCACATATTTTGTACATAGGACGGACAGCAAACACTCTTCGCCAATGAATGGACATAAAGCAGACATCAAAAATCTCCAAATACACAAACCTGTCAACCAGCACTTTAATGGAGTAGGTCAATGTGTTAAAGACCTGAGAGTTTTGTATTCTGCAGAAAAGACACTTTAACAACTGTTTACAGAGAGAATGTTTGGAACTAACATTCATATTTAAATTCAATACATTAACACGTGGTTTGAACAGGGACAACAAGTACCTGACCCATTATAAGGACTCTTTTACATAGTTTGTTATTTGATCTAACACTTACTTCACCACCTTCACTCCCTCTCTCTTGCTCTTCTGTCTGGTTTGCGAACTATGATAAAAGTTGTTTCCAATTTGTCAACCTTGATAACAATTTTTGGATCTCTCTGCTTTATGTATTCAGTTTGTTCTGGTAGGGCTGTAAATCTGAAGAAGTTGGTCTGTCCCATGAAAGCTCATCACCTAATAAATTATTTTGTTAGTCTTTAAAGTGCTACATGACTGCTTTTTTGTTTTTATATTGAGACGATTTCCAGAAGTTACCTATGTTGTGTGAAAAAGTATTTCTTCTTATCAGTTTTAAATGAGGTTGATTCAGTTTCACCTGTATTATCATGTTCAGCAAAAGTGATCTTTTTAACTTCTCTATACAATCTGTTGTTATCTAACTTCATGTCACCTGTAGCTCATCTCCCACCTCAGCCAGAAAGTCCAAATAATTTTTTATTTTTTCTCCTACAGAAGTCTTTCTGTGCCTTTCCATTACACTCATGTTCTTTCTGCTTCTGCTATTTTTGTTTGTTGTTTGTTAGAATTAGCCAACTGGAAGATGGTATTCCAACTAAGAATATGGCACTGATGTAAATAATGCCGTTATAATATTTTCCATAGAAGTCTCTGTTCCTGTCTCAATACAGCCATCATCTGGTCTGATTTTTGACCCTGCTAACACATTGAATGGATATGTTCAATGAGCAGACCCACAATGATGAGTCAATGTCAGAGCCAAATTTAGAAGATAGGAATTCCTGGCTCTGAGTCTTGTACTTAGATCACTAGACCATGACTCACATAATAACTGAGAACTCAAAGAACTAGCCATACAGTTCCAACTAATGCCTAAATATATCTAGATCTTTTGACGTGAGAAAGTGATGTGTATATTGCAATTACTTTGGGCTATATCCTGACATCAGTATTCACACAGAGCTTTCCATTGATTCAGTGTGGTGAACTATACAGAGATCACTGGCAGGATATGACGTACACACAAAAACACTAGTTATTTCATTGTTGAGAAAGTGGCAGTGGAATTTGTGACTGAAGAATTCATGAGGCCAGGCAGAAATGTATCTAAGAAAGCTGGGAAAGAATTTTGAGAGGCTCCATGTCTTTCTTCTTCTTTTCATTCAAATTTATTTGCAGAAAAGAAAGAATCTGGGGTGGAAATTTGCACGATCTCAAAATCAAAAATGAGTCAAATAAAAAGTGGAAATTAGGAGAAATTACAAAGGATAAATATAAGCAAACAATACCTGTATGAAGGGCAAGATCAGAAAGGCAAAGGCACATAATGAGCTCAGATTAGCTAAAGACATAAAAGGTAATAAGAAGACATTCCATAAATATATTAAAAGCAAGAGAAAGACCAAGGACAGGATAGGCCTACTACTCAATGAGGATGGAGAAAGAATAGCAAGAAACTTGGAAGTGGCAGAGGTGCTTAATGACTTCTTTATTTCAGTTTTCACCAAGAAGTCTGATGCAGAGATGTCTAACATGGTGAATCCTAGTAGAAAGGAGGTAGGTTTAGAGGATAAAATTAAAAAAAAGTTAAAAATTACTTATAAAAAATAAATGTCTGCAAGTCATCAGGGCCTGATGAAATGCATTCTAGAATATTCAACAGGCTGAGAGAGGAGATATAGGAACCTTTAGCTATTATCTCTGGAAAGTCCTGGAAGCTGGGAGAGATTCCAGAAGACTGGAAAAGAGCAAACGTAGTGCCCATCTATAAAAAGGAAAAAAAAATAAAAATAAAAAAAAAACACCGAGGAAACTACAGACTATTCAGTTTAACTTCTGTGCTAGGAAAAATAATGCAGCAAGTAATTTAGGAATTCATCTGCTAACATCTGGAAGAAAATAAGGTGATAGGTAACAGACAGCATCTGGTAATAGGTAGCAGCCAGCATCTGCTAACTTCTGCAAAAAAATAAGGTAACAAGGTAATAGGTAACAACCAGCATGGATCTGTAAAGAACAAATCATGCCAGACCAGTCTGATAGCTTTCTTTGACAAGAGAACAAGTCTTGTGGGTGAGGGAGAAGTGGTGGATGTGAACTACCTAGACTTTAGTAAGGCTTTTTACGTGGTCTCACATGATCTTCTTATCGATAAACTAGGCAAATACAACTTAGATGGGGCTACTATAATATGGGTGCATAATAACTGTTCTCAGAGTAATTATTAATTGTTCACAGTCATGCTGGAAGAACATAAAAAGTGGGGTTCCTCATGGGTCTGTTTTGGGACCAGTTCTATTCAATATCTTCATCAGCAATTTAGATATTGGCATAGAGAGTATGCGTATTAACTTTGCAGATGATACCAAGCTGGGAGTGGTTGAAACTGCTTTGAAGGACAGAGTCAGAATTCCAAATGATCTGGACAAAGTAGAGAAATGGTCTGAGGTAAACAGGCTAAAATTTAATAAGGACAAATGCAAAGTACTCCACTTAGGAAGATACTATCAGTTTAATACACACAAAATGGGAAGTAACTGTCTAGGAAGGAGCACTATGGAAAGGGATTTAGGGGTCATAGTGGACCACAAGCTAAATATGAGTCAATAGAGTGATGCAAAAAAAGTAACCATGATTCTGGGATGCATTAACTAGGCTGTGTCTACACTACAAAATAACTTCGAAGTTGCTTACTTTGAAGTATAACTTTGAAGTAAGCCACTTCGAAGTACAACATCTACACACAAAAGCCGCATCTACACGTGCCAGCTACTTCGAAGTAGCTGCGCCAATTTCGAAATAGCGCCCGCCACATCTACACGTGGCGAGTGCTATTTTGAAGTTGACATCGACGTAAGGCGGCAAGACGTCGAAGTCACTATCCTCATGAGAAGATGGGAATAGCGCCCTACTTGGACGTTGAAAGTCGAAGTAGGGCACGTGTAGCCGATCCGCGTCCTGCAGCATCGAAATAGCGGGGTCCGCCATGGCGGCCATCAGCTGGGGATGGAGAGATGCTCTCTCCAGCCCCAGAGCTCTATGGTCGCCACGTGCAGCGGCCCCTTAAAACTCCCCGCCCCTTGTCTTCCTATGCAGGAAGCTCAGAGAGCGTGCAGGCGGCAGCACAGCCACGCGGCCAGCCTGCACACCTCCCTGCAGCCCAGAGACACCCCACCCCCGCTGCGATGGCCACCCGCCATCCCCCCAAGTGCCCCCAGGGCACCCCCCCAGGGGAGCCAGGGCTCCCAGGCTGGCAGCCAGCTGGGGAAGAGACAGCGGGGCCCCTCCTGGACGGAGGCCGAGATCCAGGACCTGCTGGGGCTCTGGACCAAGGAGGAGGTGCTCCAGGTAATGGGGAGCAAGAGGTGGAATGCGGATGCGTTCGCTCGGCTGGCCGAGGGCCTGGCCTCCTGGGGTCACCCTGCCCACATGCCTGACCACGTCAGGAGTAAGGTGAAGGAGCTGCAGCAGGGTTACGCCTGGGTCCGGGATGCAGCCAGCCGATCTGGGGCCGCCCCCGCCACTTGCCCTTTTTACAGGGAGCTCAGGGAAATCCTGGGCCCCCGGCACACCTCCTCCCTGCTGGCCACTCTTGACACCTCGGCCAACGAGCCCCAGCAGGCTCCGGAGGCGGAGTCCACCCTGGAAGCAAGCCCCACACCCCAGGGGCCCCCCCAGGAGCCCACCCCGGGATGCCGGAGGAGGAGGAGGAGGGGAAATCCTCCTCCAGCGATGGGGGGCTCCACATTATGCTGCCATCCTGGAGCTCCAGCAGGGCATCTGCCCACAGGGTGTCCCCTGACCGTGGGAGCAGACTGACAGGTATGTACCCCCCGGTGCACACCCCCAGGGTTGCGGGGCAGGGACAAGAGACATGACCACAGCCCTCCACATGCCCAGATGACCATGGCCCCAAGGACAGCAGTGGCATGTCCCTCAGAAGACTGCATCAGCCCCTGCCCCCCCAGCAGGACAGTGCCATGCCCCATCCCTGGGAATGGGGGGAGCAGAACCTAGGGTCCCCCGGGGGGAGGGGGTGGGACACCCATCATCAGCAGCGACAGCATCTTCCGGGGATGGGGATGGGGAACCAGCAGCAGAGGGGTGGGAGGACAAGGGCCACGGCTCAGGGGCCACACTAACGGCTGTATCCACTCTTCTTCCCCCCACTGTGTTCCGCAGCTGCACCATCGGAGGGCCCAGAGAGCACCGGCAAGGTGTCAGTGGTCCCAGAGAGCCCACTGGGGCCATCACTGCAGGCCAGCCCCTCGGCGGAACACCGACCAGCCCCAGGGCGGGGCCAACGGCAGACCCAGCACCACCACCGGACAGCGACGGACCCCCAGCTGCTGGCGACCCTCCGGCAGCAGCTGGAGGTTTTGGAGCAGCGCCTGCAGGTGGACGAGCTGCACCTCCAACTGCAGGAGTGGGCGCCGGCCTGGCGCCAGGAGGCATGGGGTGCTTTTATGTGCACTTTTGAGCGCATCACAGACTACCTGGCCCCCCCATGCCGCGCCGGCCGCCACTCTGCCTGCCCTGCCTGCTCCACCTGCTGCTCCACCTGCTGCTCCACCGGCCATCCCACCGCCGTCCACCACCGAGGGGCCTTCCGCCGAGGGGGACCTGGGGCCTGCTGACACCAACCGGCCGTATACGCCGGTTCGCCCGGCCCCCAGCCAGCCTTGGCCAGGGCTGAGGCCGAGGCGAGGGTCGCGCCCGCCAACCCCCAGCGCTGGACATTAGGGGGTGCGGGGCCCAGGACATGGCCCCCCCATCCCCCTTTGTACATATCCCCATTATGTTGTATATAGTTTGTGTTAGATCCCTGTTATTTTATGATACCTGCCCCCTCATGTAAATAGTTCTCCCCTTCCTTGTGTTCCACTGTTTGTTTATCATAGAATATATAATATATTTGTAGTAATAATATAATAAGAGAATTCGCTGTTTTATGGTTTCACGAACAACACGTCTATTTTTATTTGCAAGAAAAGTGAGGGGATTGTGCTCTTGGGTGCTCTGTGGTGTGGGTGTAGGGGCAGGGAGTGTTGTGGAGGATGGAGGGGGGTTCAGTGGGGGGCCTGCCAGCATTCACCCCACGGCCTGGTCGAAATGGGCCCGCAGGGCCTCCCAGACCTGGGTCCCCTTGGGGTCCACCTGGTGACTGGGGGCATCAGGTGGCTGCTCGTCAGCCCTGCCAGCCTCCACAGCCCCTGCCCTGAAAGAATGCCTCCCCCTTGCTCTCCACCAGGTTGTGGAGTGCGCTGCACGCGCCCACAATCTGGGGGATGTTGGTCGGGCCCGCATCAAGGCGGGTGAGGAGACACCTCCAGCGCCCTTTGAGATGACCAAATGTGTGCTCAACCACATGGCGTGCATGGTTCAGGAGCGTGTTGAAGTGCTCCTGGCTGGCTGTGAGATGGCCCGTGTAAGGATGCATGAGCCAGGGCTGGAGGGGGTATGCCACATCTGCAACAATGCAGAGGGGCATCGTGGTGTCCCCCACAGGGATCTCCCGCGGGGAGATGTAGGTCCCCGCCTCTAGCTGGCGGCACAGGCCCAAATTCCTGAATACCCGGGCGTCGTGGGTGCTGCCAGGCCAGCCAACATAAATGTCCAGGTAGCGGCCCCGGCTGTCCACCAAGACCTGGAGGACCACCGAATGGTAGCCCTTCCTGTTCAGGAAGCGTCCTCTGCTGTGCTCCAGAGCTCGGATGGGGATATGGGTCCCATCCAGAGCCCCGAAGCAATTTGGGAAGCCCAGGGTGGCAAACCCCACGATGGTGGCATCCGGGTCCCCAAGCCGCACGAGCCTGTGGAGGAGCAGGCGTTGATGGCGCGGACGACCTGCAGGGGAAGGACATGGGAGAGCACCAGTGAGGGGTGTGCAGGGTGTGTCTGGCCCTCCACCCCCAGGGCTCCCCTTCCCGCCCAGGGCTCCCCTCCACCCCCAGGGCTGCCTCCCCCTCCCCGTGGGTCCTCTTACCTCCATGAGGACAGCCCCAACGGTGGCCTTGCCCATGCCAAACTGCTGCCCCACAGATCGGTAGCTGTCTGGAGTGGCCAGCTTCCAGACAGCGATGCCGACCCGTTTCTCCACATTAAGGGCACGCCGCATGGTGGTGTCCTGGTGCCTCAGTGCGGGGGTGAGCCACTGGCAGAGCTCCAGGAATGTCTGCCGGCTCATATGAAAGTTCTGGAGCCAGCAGTCATCATCCCACTCACCGAGCACCAGCCGCTCCCACCAGTCGGTGCTCGTGGGGTAGCTCCACAGCCAGCGGCGTGTGCGGCGGGTCGGGGGGGCGGAGGATAGCAGGGTCTGGGGTTGCTTCCTCCTCCCCTGGGGGCAGCTCCTCTTCTGTGACTAAAAGGTAATCAGCTGCCTCCTGCATGGCATTGAGCAGGGTAAGCACTGCTCCTGCAGGGGCGGCTGGGTGGACCTCTGGCTGCTGCTGCTGCTGCTGGGGGTCCATAACTGCTTCGCCGAGGTGTGCGTGCCTATGGCTCTGCAAACCGTGTGCTGTGCAGGCTGAATGTGTCTGGGAGGGGCCCTTTAAGGGAGCAGCTGGCTGTTGCCCCAGAAGCGCTAGTCTGCCCTGTGACACTGTCTGCAGCTGTTCCTGGCACCCTTATTTCGATGTCTGCCACTTTGGTGTGTAGACGCTCCCCTGCAGCGCCTACTTTGATGTGGTGCTGCCCAATGTCGACGTTGAACGTCAATGGCACCAGCCCTGGAGGACGTGTAGACGTTATTCATCGAAATAGCTTATTTTGATTTCGCTACATTGAAATAAGCTATTTCGATGTAGCATTCACGTGTAAATGTAGCTAAAATGTACCCTCCCTTACTTCAAAGTGAAGTGTGTACACACAAGTATCTCAAACTTCGAAGTAAGAGGCCATGAAATGATGCAGGCAGGGGGTCGCATGGCTTCCAGGCTCACAGCCATCCGACCCTTTAAAGGGCCCCTCCCAATACCCACAGCCTGCACGTGCTCAAGGCTGGCAGGCTGCAAACAGCAGCAGAGCATGGGGCTGGGGAACAGCCAGAGACCATGCCAGCTCACTCCCTCCCCGAGGATGATGCCCTATCCACCCTAGTTAGCCTGCTGGCCGTGCTGGTCGCCCCACTATGCCTACAGCACAGCCAGGTCACCTGTATGGGACCCAGCCTCCAGGCCCTGGCAAAAACCCTGCTTCCCCTCTCTCTTTCTCCCCCTGAGCCAGTGCCAGTAGGCATATGCCAGCAGCACAGAATGTTGTGACCAGCTAGTGCTGGAGGACTGCGATGATGAGCTGTGGCTGAGTAACTTCTGCATGACCCAGCAGACATTTGAGGACTTCGGCCACTGGCTCATCCCAGCCCTCCAGTGGTGGGACACCCACATGCTGCCAGTGCTCCCAGTGCAGAAGAGGGTGGCCATCTCACTATGGCAGCTGGCCACCCCCAGAAGCCACAGATCCGTCGGCCACCAATTTGGACTCAGCAAGGCCACCATCAGAGCAGTACTGATTGAGGTATGTCCAGAGGGGAGGGGGACAGGGGGCCTCCCAGTCAGGCAGTCATGGACGTCTCCTACTCCCCACTGCTCAAGGACATCACAATGACCCTCTGCATCGTGGCTGATGCCATGTACCCGTTGCACCATGTCTCATGTGGTCCTATACCGGATGCACCACACCAGCCCAGGACCTCTTTAATGGTCACCATAACCATTCCAGGGGAACAGTAGTGTAGGCATTTGGAAGGTTGAAGGGGAGGTTTCACAGCTTCCTCACCAGGCTGGATGTCAGCCTCCCCAATATCCCCTTGGTGATTGCTGCCTGACAGGAAGTTTTTCCTAATGTCCGAACTAAACCTCCCATGCTGCAGTTTAAGACTATCTTCAGGGGCCAAGGAGAATAATTTTTCTCCCTCCTCCCTGTAACCTTTTTTAGGTATTTGAAAACTGCTGTCATCTCCCCTCTAAGTCTTCTCTTTTCTGCAGCATGGGAGGTTTAGTTCGGACATTAGGAAAAACTTCCTGTCAGGGTGGTTAAACACTGGAATAAATTGCATGGGAAGGTTGTGGAATCTCCTTCACTGGAGATATTTAACAGCAAGTTAGAGCATCTATCACAGATGGTCCAGAGGGTGCTTGGTCCTGCTATGAGGGTGGGAGACTGGATTCAATGACCTCTCAAGGTCCCTTCCAGTCTAGTGTTCTAGGATTCTAAGCATTTGTAAAAGTTCCCAGTCAGGATATCTGTTCCCTTTGAAATAAATGCAAACTCCCAGAAGTCCATGGCAGCTGAGTTATTGCAATGCTGAGTATTTTTGAAAATCCCACACTAATACAGTACTTAAGTATTTGTGTCCCTTATGATATGGTAATATTTAATTTAATAGACATATCTGATTAATCTCTCCAGGAAATTGCTACAAAAATCATTTTTGCTGTATAATTTAGTACTGATCTTGTTGCATAATGTTCAACAGGTGTTCCAAAGAGCACATGTACACATGACCAGAGCATTCAGGCTGAGTTCAGGAAAGATATGCATGGATATGCAAAAGAAAAGGAATTTTGCTTGTCCTCAGACTTCAGCTATACCTTTCACACCTCTTTTGCTCTTCCAGATGTGCCTTCCAAAATACAGTGATTTTTAGAGGCTTATTGAGCAGACCTGCATGCTCTTCGATAGCTCCTTTGCACTTTCTATACCCCATAGAATCTTAGAATACGAGAACTGGAAGGGACCTCAAAAGATCATCGAATCCAGTCCCTTGTCCTCATGGCAGGACCAAGCACCTTCTAAGTAGTGTACTTTGCATTTGTCCTTATTAAACCCTATTTACCTCAGATCATTTCTTCAGTTTTTCCAGATCATTCTGAATTATGGCCCTATCCTCCAAAGCAGTTGCAACCCCTCCCAGTTGTCTATCATCAGCAAAGTTAATAAGTGTACTCTCTATGCCAATAACTAATTTGTTGATGAAAATATTCAATAGAACTGGTCCCAAAACAGACTCCTGTGTAACCCCACTTGTTATGGCTTTCCAGCATAATTGTGAACCATCAATAACTACTCTCTGAGAGTGTCCATTTAGCTGGTTATACATCCACCTTATAGTAGCCCCATCTAAGTTGTATTTCCCTGGTTTATTGCTAGGAAGATCATGCGAGACCGTATAAAATGCGTTATGAATGTCTAGGTATACCACATCCACCACTTCTCCCTTATCCACAAGACTTGTTATTCTATCAAAGAAAGCTATCAGATTGGTTTGACATGATTTGTTCTTTACAAATCAGTTCAAATCTATCCATATAAATCCAGACATTTGCAGATGAATTCCTTAATTGCTCCATTATCTTTCCTGCCACGGAAGTTAAACTGAATGGTTTGTCATTTCCCCGGTTGTTCTTATTTCTCTTTCCATAGATGGCACTATATTTGCCTTTTTCCAGTCTTTCAGAATCTCTCTCAACTTCCAGAACTTTTCAAAGATGATTGCTAAAGGCTCAGATATCTCTTCTATCAATTACTTGAATATCCTAGAATGCATTTCATCAGACCCTGGTGACTTGCAGACATCTAACTTTTATAAGTAATTTTTAACCAGTTCTTTTTTTATTTTATCTTGTATATCTACCCCCTTCCCACTATTATTCACTAAAGTTAGACAATCTTTTATCAGATTTCTTGGTGAAGACTGAAACAAAGAAGTTGTTAAGCACCTCTGTCATTTCTAAGTTTCCTGATGTTGTTTCTCCATCCTCACTGTGCAGTGGGTCTACCCTGTCCTTGGTTTTCCCCTTGCTTCTAATATATTTATGGAATGTCTTCTTGTTACCCTTTATGTCTATAGCTAATTTGAGCTCATTGTGTGCCTTTGTCTTTCTAATCTTACCCCTGCATGCCAGTATTGTTTGCTTATATTCAACCTTTGTAATTTGTCCTAATTTCCACTTTTTTGTATGACTCCTTTTTGTTTTTGAGATCATGCAAAATCTCCTAGTTAAGCCAAGGTGTTTTTTTGCCATACTTCCTATGCAGCAGTATAGCTTGCTTTGGGGCCCTTAATAATGTTGCGTTGAATAACTGCCAAATCCCTTCAGTTGTTTTTCCTCTTGGTGTGGCTTCCCATGGGACCTTTCCTACCATCTCTCTGAGTTTACCAAAATCTGCCTTCCTGAAATCCATTGTCTCTATTTTTCTGTTTCCTCTTCCTGTCTTCCATTCCTTAAAATCCTGAAATATGTTATTTTATTGTCACTTTCTCCCAAGCAGAGTTCCACTTTCAAATTCTCAGTGAGTTCATCTCTATTTGTTAAAATCAAATCTAGAACTGATTTCCCCCAGTAGCTATTTCTACATTCTGAAATAAAAAATTCCCTCCAATGCAGGTTAAGAACTCATTGGATAGTCTGTACTGTGTTAGTTTCCCAACACAGGTCTGGATAGCTGAAGTCCCCCATGTGCAGAGGCTTTTAGCACGAGGATACAGAAAGTCTTCAAGGGGCCCTATTCCATGATGTTCAACACTGGCCCCTGGCCCATTTAGCTCCTCATGCAAGAGAACTGCATGATCTCACTCCATTTGGCTCACTCTGTGCCTGAGGAGGGTGCTCCCTTTCTGGCAAATGATTCTAATTAAATATTTTGCTAGGATCCAAATCTAGCAAAATACACATCTGCATTTCAATCATACCAGGTTGCGTCTACTATGGCTTGCTTTTGACATCTGAAGAAGTGAACTTTTTTATTTTCTAAGATCAGTAGTATCAGGATATGCATCTAAGTAGCACATTCCCCTCCACCCCCAGGAGCATCCCTACCGCTGCAGTCCTAGAGAGCTGAGGAGAGTAGGATTCCATGTTAAATTTTGATTCCATTATTTGCTTTCCCACAGTCTCTTCTCCCCATGGACCAGGGCATCCACACGGTACAATGCAATCCAGCAGGAGTGTGTTTGTTACCAAAAGCCAGCATGTTCAGCTGGGCAGCAGCTATGTGAGCTCTCCACAATGAGAAATTTCTGTGGTTTCTGGGGCGTTGAAAGGGGAGGGCAACAGAGCTCAAAACAGTTGCCAAAGAGGTTGTGATGGACCTTGTGACATACATCCTGTCTGCCACTTACAATGGTACAACACAGCTTCTACACTGACACTTTGCCATAGAAAGGTCTATGCCTCTCGTGGAGGTGGTTTTATTTTGTCAGCCAAGTAGGAGAGTTTTGCTGATGGGGGAGCACTGTAATTTATATTTCATTGTTATCTCAATAAAAACTGCCTTTTCCAACAAAACTGTGTAGGGTAGACAAGGCCTCACCAACAGATGTTGGTCGAATACTACCTCAAGATAAGTAGAGTAAATCAGAAGTTGGTGAAAGTTATGGATAATGTAAACAAATCCTGGAGTTTTGTGAACAAGCACTAAAATTTTATAAGGTAAGAAGCAGTAGTGGTCAAGCATTTCTGAGATTTTAGGGGATGAACTGGATATCTTCATATAATTTGTATTCATTATTTTGGGACAGTGAATTGTAAAGAGAGATCCTTGCATTGGTCTGTTTGCAAGTGCTGTTTTTACTTTTTGCTATGGGGGCTTAATTCCTCAAGGTCTACCCACCTTTTCTCTACACTGTATCTTGTACAAACTGTCCAACTCTGATACTGCTAATTCTTCCCAACACTGTTTTGACCAAGAAGTTTAATCACTGTTGTGTGTCAGAGCACTCATATATGTCATTACAGGCTCAATACAGTGAACTCTCGAGATACACGCAATTAAGGTGCACATATCTCAGGTTCACCTGACTGCCACCCCTGACAGGAGTGGGAAACTGTGCCTGTCAGGGAGGCAGCCTGACTCTTGCTCCCCTTGACAGAAGTGGTTTCCTGCTCCTGTCAGGGTCAGCAGCCACGCCTGTCAAGGGTGGCAGCCTCAAGTCAGGCTGCCGTCCCTGACAGGAGCAGAGAAAAAATGCTCCTGCTACAGATGGCAGCCTGCCTTGTGGCTGCTGCCCTTGACAGGAGTGGTTTCCTGTCAGGGGTGGCAGCTGAAAGTCAGGCTGCCATCCCTGGCAGTCAGCTGCTTGCAGCATCGGTCATCCCAGATGGGGACCTTGGTGGGCACACAACTGGTTGCAATGCAGTTTCTGAGAAACTGCTGGGCAAGCAGCTGTGTGCCCCCCAGCTGGGAGAAGCGGGGGGGCTGCATGGGTGCTCCCTCCACTTCCCCCAGCTGCCTGTTCTCCCAACTCCCCACAATTTATGCAAAATTTGATTTACATGAAGACAGCCCAGAATGCAACTGCTACATAAATCAAGGGATTACTGTACAGGGGAAATTATACCAACTTTATTCTCCTTTGTAGTAACCTCATTTGTACTTAACTATGGGAAATTACAACTCGGAAGAAGGGAATGGGCAACTGGAGGTAAAAATGACTATGAACTTTTCTTTATAACAGATGATGAGAGATTGTTAGTACTGTATAGATAGTCAAACCAATTTATCTTCCACTTGTTCCCACATTATTAGTTTTGTTAAGGGAAAGCTAACTATGACTTTTTTTCTTGAACCAAGATACCCTTGGAATGAGAAAATCAATGGAAGAATCACCAGACCCATGCAAGGACTTCACTTTACACTTAACTGTTCCAAAATGATGAATACAAATTATATGAAGATCACAACCTGTTGAGTCCTAAAATCTCAGAAAATCAATGGGCTAATTTGTAGGAAACTAGAGTTTTAAAATTAAAATTTGATCGTAAGGGTGATGTTTTCTACCATGAACAAGAATGTGATTGATAGGAATTGTGAAGTACTGATGTGTTAGCAATGTGTCAGCACATAAAAATTATCCTCTACTTCAGATACCTTTAAAAATAACTTTGTAAAAGAAGCTTTTTTGTCAGGATTAAGTTTCATAAGCAAAATGGAGGGGGGAAAGGTTTGGATTTGTATTGGAAACAATTCTCCAAACTTTTCGTGGCTTGATCGAGTGCTGAAATTGCATCTCCTGCATTGAAATGCATCTCCATTGGGAATGCCACTACCTAACATTTGTGTATGAGTCTCTTGGCACATTATTGTGGTCTGAAAGAATTCTGGAACCCTCCTTTGACACGTTGGGGTTCATTCAGGCCAGTAAGGCTTTGTATACCCTGGGTGCCTTGTGGCTGCATAGCTTTGGCTCAGATTTCTGACCCCAGCAGCCTACCAGGTGCCCATAAGCCTCACACCGCCCTTGCTCAACTTGACGAACCTTGCAGGATGATTTTTGTACCTTTTCTGCCTTGAATTTTCCCGAAATCATCATCCTGCTAATTCAGGATGGACTTTCGTTGGACTTTCAACAGAAAACAAGTTTTATGTTTATCTTTCTACAGAGACAGTATAACATTCCAATTGTTAATTGAAAAGAAGCCCATTCCTTACTACACTGAAAAAGCACTAGCACATTCATAATGAAAGCAAAACTAGTTTATTAACAAAAGAGCATGGATTAGGTGAGACCAAGTCAAAGACAAAGACAGAGATGTTATATGCAAAATCAAAGTGAAAAAGTGAAAATTTAAAATTCTAAAATTTATTTAGTGATTTATCATTATTGTTACAAATACTTTCTGTCACTACTGGTCTCCCTTCTGGCTTTTTACTGGCCAGACTGGGCAGGACCCATCACTGAGATCAAATCACTTGGATTCGTTGTCTTCTTAAGGCTAAAGATAAATTAGGGGTTCACTTTCCTTCCCTTGTATATTCAATGAACCTTTGAAATATATTCTTCTAAAGATTACCTTCAAGGGCTCCATTTCAGGGCGGCGAGGGGGAGCAGCCATGCATATTGGGATGCTGTTTGCTCTTTGCCCTGTTCCCTGACTATCGGAGAACTAGGGAAAGAACATAGCTTGTGTGCATTCCTCTCACTCCTGACTGCTGAGGGGCAGAGGAACACTTCACACAATGTGCGTCCTTTCCCCTCACTCTCTGATAGGGGAAGAGGAGAAACAGCAGGGCAGCATCCCAGTATGTGCAGCTGCTGCCACCCCTTGCCCTTCCGAAATGGCACTCTTGGGTACCTGTAGAGAAATTTCGTTAGCTCATAAAGTGTAAAGGACCCATGAGGTCTGGACCCTCAAGGTTTGGGTCATTCCAATCTGTAACTGACCTCATTTGCAGTGATGATGTTTAGAAACAAAACCTTTTGTCCTTTTTACCATGAGGCATGGCATCACAAGTATAAACTAGTATGCTGTATTGTTGAGCCGACACCCATGGAAAGACTCCCTTTAACTGCAATAGGTTTGGGTTAAAGCCCTTAAGAAGTGGAATTGGAGCTGAGTTTATCACTGACATTGCAGATCACATAGAAGAGTTTTGTCTTCAGGAACAGAATCCCAATGATTCGCTTCCTCTGTGCAGCTTTAACGGTAAGGTCTCACCTTAAAAAATATCAAAAACAACAAAAAGAGAGCTACCAGAAAACATATCCTAGATTCCATTTCAATATAAGATTCTTAGGTGAAATTCAACTCTGTGAGGAGGTTCAACAGGCCTACGCATGCCTTAATTACTACTGAATCTCTATTTCTAGGATTTACTTTGTGCACAGGCCTTACAATAGCCCTCTGAATAGGCCTGAATTTCACAATTGGTGCTGCTTAATTTTCGATAGACTAATAAATATGCACAGATGCAGATATTATTTTATATCGGTAATTTCTCTCTTACTATTGGCATGTTATCACATGAGAACAAAAGCAGGTGATTCTGTCTCATCCTGACTTAAATATGTTTCCAGTCTACTGAGTTTAAAAGATCATATCAAATCTGGGTTTCTCAGATTTCATTTCATGGCAATTCCCTTCTGACAACAAATATTGGTACATGACCCTGAGAAGGAGGGACTGAAGACCGAGACTCCCTCAGCAAGCCTGGCCCTGGATGAGGGAACCAAAGTCAAAGCCTGAGCTCCACCCACACAGGAGAAGGAGGGGCCAGGTTGAAACCCAAGGGTTTCAGATGCAAGCATGGGCCCTATAACCTGAGCCCTGCCAAACTGACCAGGGGTCTTCAGAGCCGGGCCCCAACAACTCTAAGCCAGCCACACTGGCCCAATTAAAGCAGGGTCAAAACCCACCTTGGGATTCTGACCCACAGTTTGCAAAACTCTGCATCTGTTAATGTTATTAATATGTAGCAAAAGAACTGCTTATTTTTGGTTTTCTCTTTGTCTTTTAATATTTTTAAAGAGTCAAAGTAGAAACAAATTATAAACCTCCTACTGTCTCATGCATGCCATTTATTTATTCGCACAAGCTGAAATTTTAGCTTTTAGAAAGTCCAGCCAAGTTCAACTGGCTGATTGGCTGAACTTTGTGGATGCTTAATAATGAAATAGAATGTGGTTTATCTTACCTTCAAAAGTTGTTATTTAGGATATGTCTGTGCAGCAAAATCTTAGTGACGAAATTAATATCAACACACAAAAATCACCAAAAAGAAAGTCATCAAAGCATGTTTACAGTCCCTCCCTCTGTCAACAGAAAGAGCAATGCACTGTGGGTGTGCATCCCAGGGTGCCTGGTGGCACTTTCTTTTGATAGGAACTGTGGGAACACGGAAAGAAGCATACTGCATCTTGGGAATGCTGAAAACATCCTCTCAAGGACCATTTTGTTTCCCAGCCTTCCAGGGGATTCTGGCTCCTTTTCACACCATTTGTGAAACTGTCAGGCCTTGTGCATTCCAGCATCTGCTGTAAGAGATCATGGATCCCACACATCTTTCCTATATTGTGTTCAGTGCTGTGAGGACAACATACATTGCAGCAGAGTTATTATTAAAGTTACTGACAGAGGAAGAAGAGTCACAGGGACGACACTGTCCTATCCTTTACTATTAATACTTCTAATAACATTTAAAACAATTGTTTCCATAGACCATAATTATTATGCGAATAGTGGTACGGGAGAATCAGAGCTCTGGTAAGAGTGTTAAATAGGCCCAGTGGGAGAAGAAATGGAGACCAAATTGCTGCTGCTTGTCAAGTGAAATCACCTGGGTGACTTTGTAAGCATGGCTGAGACCATGTTCCAAACCTTGTGGCTTGCTGGAGGCTAGGGCTATATTTAGGCATTATTAATGTAAGGCTTTTATAAAGGTGTCTGACAATGGCCCATTTCTCTTCTGAGTCATTCAAAAATATCATTTCCATAATTACTAAAACACACAGGACTTTGTGCTTAAAAATGACCTCTTGTTTGTTTTCAGTGAAAAAAGAGTAGAGGAAGGAAATCAATTTCAATCAATATTTTCCCTGGGAACAGAATATAGAATTCTCCAGAAGGCCTTCTGTCCTATCCCTTTTATCCTAATAGGGCACGATTTTGCCTTCATAAATGTAAGCATGACTTCTAATCAGTTCAGCTAGAGCTGCATGTGTGTAAATGAATGAGAACCATGGTCATAGGGTCAGACCCTGCTCACAGTGATACCAATGAAATGTTTGCCATTGGGGCTATATTCCAAAAGACACCATATAAGGCTTTGATTTTGGATGGTGCTGAGCGACACCCAAACATATCAAGTATCATCCGCTACCACTGATTGCAACTACAAGACTATTCAAAATCAAGTCCTAAAGCCCCTGACTTGTGAATAGCTAAATGCCCTGAATTCCTCTTGATCTCAATAATAGTCAAGGATGCTGAGCACATTTTGTGGCATGCACTTGGCTCCTTCTTTAACACCAATGCTCCCTTGGCTTAAAGACACCACTTGATGCTTCCGCTATTCTGTTCATTACCTCTGGTGCACCAGGGTCAGAAGACAGGATGCTGGGCTAGATGACCCACTAGTCTGACACACTAAGGCCATTCTTATGCTGATGCTCCCTGAAACAGACTATTTTGAACAGGAAAAAAATTAACCAATTAACTGTGAAATCATTTAAATATTTAAAAGTAGTAGACTGATTTAAATCAGATTAAAAACTAGCATATACAGGCTGAACCTCTCTAGTCCAGCACTCTCTCATACAGCATGATTTTAGTTAGCTGAAGGACCACTTATCATTGGTGTAGCCAAATTTCCCATGGTCCCATAAAGTGTGTTTATAGCCACCAGTCTGGGCTCTCGGTGTTCTGTGCTGTTATTTAGCCGTAATTTACCCCTAAAAGCCCAGTAACCAGTAAAAGTGTTGGTAATGCTGCTAGACAGTATTGAGCTCCTGTGGGCCACCAAATTCTCTCGTCTGGCACAGGTCACGTCCCAAGGATGCCAGACTACTAAGGTTCAAGCTGTATTTAGCTTCAATAACTTGTTTTCCAAAATGATTTGTGAATAACGGTAGTGCTTAAGGCTATTAAACTGACCTTTGTGATCAACCAACCCACAAAGGCTTAAGGGTGACCCAGATTTGTCCTGAATAGCAAACTTCTATAATCTATTCAAATATGCAGATGACATCTTTCTTTGACTGCCCAGGACCCATGGCCTGGGGGAGATGTGTTGTGTCATAGACTTGAATAATAGAAAGGCAATATTCCCCCTTCAGACTCTAATTGGAACCACTCTGTGCAGCTGAAGAATTGAGCATCTCTTTATTATTCTATTTAATGGCCTTTTTACATTTACAAATCATTTATCAGACTCAGCCCCAAATGAAAAATGGTGGTAATAGCAAAGATATTTGGCACAATACAGTTGACTTGTTAGCCAAAGGTTTTGTGTGGAGGCACCAAAGTACAAGAGATGATGTCATACCCTGGAGTGGGTGCAAAAGGAGAATCGTTCTTTAGTTCTGGCTGATTTCCCAGGTTTTTTCTCAGTCCTGGTCTACCGGAATCTGCCACAGTGCTTTCTGTCACAGTTGTAAAATACTTTTGGAGAAACATAAAGTTTTTATGAGAAGAAGGATAAAAGAGATGACTTATTCTAAAGCTGGGGATTAATATTTGCACTTGTGGATTGACTTTGAGGATTAAAAATAAAGAGAAAGAAAGAGGGAGACCTTTATTTCTCCTTGAAGAAACAGCTCCGTGTTTCAAAAGGAAAGATAGCGAGTGCCTAACGCTATGGTGGTGGTTTTATGGGTGGATATGCCATAGTGCTGCTGATTTTCTTAAAAGAAAAATGAAGCTGTTTTTTTTATACTATTTATTTTATTTCTGATTTAGTCCGTGTGGATTGGAGACCTTGGAGTCCACTGAAGTACTGAATACAATGACCAATGCTTTAGAAAAATTTTTAAGCAGGCAGGGCCGTCTTAGAGACAGAATACTTTCTTCCATGTGTTTGCCCTTTTCATAAAGTATTTACTTAGAGCCACCTAATTCCAAATGTCAGTGAAGTTTGAAGATTGGAAATGCTAAGATACCAAAACAGCACACTGTCGAAAACCATCTTAAATGATCTGGTTCATCAAGTAAATGCAAAAAGTTGAACTGAATTTGCAGGATTTTTTTCTTTTATGATGAACAAGGAATGATTATAATACCTGTGATACACTTGATTTTTCTTTTTTTTCTTTTTTTTGAGAGAAGGAAGTGGCATAGTTCTTGAAGTTTATTAAAGCTTTAAGCTGTCAAGTTATTACTGTCACTTTCAAGGAAGGAAAGAGCTACTGATGTAAAATTAATTTATTGAATGGAATTGTTTTGCCCCCGGGGAATAACATCACCATTTAATTTAATTTCCCCCATCATATTGTCTCATTTACAGAGAGAAAAATAACTTTGCCTTCTAATCAGGAAGAGGCTTAATGCTGAATGGTCCTTATAGCTATTTCTTTTCTTCTTCACATTCTCCCAGTAAGTTTTATTATCTGTATTTTGGAAAATACCATATTATCAGAGTTCAGCCTGATCGAACAACCATTAAATCAATGAACATTTTCCCATTGACTTCTGTGAGCTTTAGATCAGGCCAAAGAGGAAAAGGATGAAACTTTTAAAAATGTCCTAAATATTAAAAAGCCTGACAGAACCACTTGCAAGGCAGTCCAAAACTTTGTAGTAGGGGAAACTACAAATGAAAGATCTTGACTGAAAATTTACTCGTTCCCTTCCACTATCCAGATTTCTCCGTTCTTCTCTCTGGGTGCTTCTACCCTAGCCCCCTTCTTTGAAGGGGTCATGCTAAGTAGGAAGGTTGGAGGAGGCTAATGAGGTACTGCAATGCAAATGCAGCACATAACTGGCATAATGGCCATGGTGGAAACTTCGAAGCACTGACAGGCAATGAAGCTGTGGGTGCTTTGAAGTATGTGCTGAACTTTTAAGTTCCTTTACTCCCAAGTTTTAACAATCATGTTGTGCTTTGTGGAAGTTACTAAGGCCAGGTCTACATAAGGAGGGGGAAATGATTTAAGATATGCAACCCCAGCTATGAGAATTGTACAGCTGGAGTCTACAAACCTTAAATCAAATTTTGCCACTGTCCCCACTGTGGGAGGTCGACAAGAAATTCTCTCCTCGACTTCCCTTACTTTTCATGACTGTGAGATGTACCAGAGTCAATGGTGGCACTCTGATGATTCAGTTCAGGACAACCCACGAGTCATGCTAAATCAAACACCAGAAGTTCAGCTAGCAGGACATTGGTCTTCCTTTAAGTATAGACGTGCCCTCAGAAAGTCAATAAAGTGATTCCGGTTTCCTTGGTAATCATGTGTATTACACACAGCAGAAGAAATTAATTCAATGATACTATACAACAGGAAAGAGGATATGAATGTTTGATTAAAAGGTTTATGGTGCAATCATATGTATATTAGGAATCTTCTGAGAAGTGTGTGTTTTCTTATATAAGTTTATACCCTGCCTAGACTTATGTGACCCACACCAGGTTCAAACGTCACACTGTCAGCTATCTGAAAATCTTTTAATTTGGATCCAGAACACTGAGCAGTGTTAGACACCTACTGTGGAGCACTGCGTCCACAGGGTTACAACAAAGCTAAGGTGAAACACTGAGATCCAAGATAAATTAATCAGGCTCTAACACTTGAACTTTGAGAGAATTCAATCAGGCTGAAGTCAAGAGAAAATATATCTACTTGAAAGAGAAGACTAATTGCTACAGAGATATTTTGTACCTAATAGATGTGTATTCAAAGCGTACCTGTGACAAGCATTACCAACACTTTCATTATGAAATGGGGGACCACAGTCCCAGACAAACTCCATCTTAGTTTTCCTAACAAAACAATGTAAATACAAGATATTGGGAGAGTGAGGAGTTCGGACTCAAGAGTATTCCTGGTACAAATCAGGAAGGTTGAAAGAGAGCACAAGAATCCCTTTAGGAGTCAGTCACTCAAAGAAATGCCGCAGAGGTACCTTTCTAATAGAGGGGATCAGACATAAAAATCAGCCTCTAGGAAAAAGAATGGTAATATTTTTTTTTATTTGGGTAGGAAGCTTCTGGAATTTCTAGGGACTGACCTGAGAACTGAGCCCTACTGTGGCTTGTTCCTCTTTATTACTTGTCTGTAGTTTGGTTTATCTGAGTAGCCAACCCAGAGGAAATTGGCATGTCATTTGAATCTGACAATTTTTGTCTCACTCTGATTTAAACCCAAAGAACGAGCTCCTTTGGGGAAAGCAGTTTTATTTTGGATTCTCAGAAAAGCCTCTGGGGTTTTATGGTGGCAGAGCCATAGTCCCATATATTAACCCTCTATATTTATGAGAGGTTGTCGAAAATGTCAATAAAAACATTTTTCCTTGACAAAGAGCAAGAAAAAAGTCACTTTTTGCAAATATTTTCTCCTGAAAATTCTCTCTCTCTCTCTCTTTCTTATTTCCCCTTTTACCAGCTCTGATAGAGATAGAGGCCAGTAGACTTCTGAGTGACTTTTTTGAAAAGAGGACTGGCCAGCAGCCAATGTTCTCTCTGAGTGGTATGGGCTGCTGAGCACTTTGAAGTATCTGATCAGGCATTCAAAGGTAATATACTATAGAAGATCTTTATAAAGAAAGAAATTTGTGGTTTAAGTGATGTTAGTGCGTTCTGCTTTCCCTACAAATAGAATGGTGACTGAGATCATCCAGGTAGCTCTTTAATTAATCATATGTTTAAATTTTCGTCTTCTCTGTCACCATTATTTTTTTATTCTCAGTTCATTAATGGGGAAATGATATAGTTACATTCTGTATCTTGTCTTTACATGGAAAAGAAATATACTTGGAGGTGGTCAGAACTTTTCTGTTAAAATATTTTTTCAGAGAATATGTTTTCCACAATCTTGGCATTTTCTAGGGAAAAATGTTGATTTTTTTTCAGACTGAATTAACCTCTTGGGTCATTTTCAGGTTAAGCTGTGCCCACCTGAGCCAGGTGGGAGCCTCATGAGAGATGTAGTTCACGTTTCTCTTGTCCATTTCCCTTATGATCTGGGTTTTCTAACTGGACTATAAATCCCATGATGCACTGCTATCTGCCCTCTGTCTGGGCCACTGTGGTGTATCATGGGAGTCAGGGTGCATAAATAGAAATGTAGTCCATCTGGAAAACCCATCTCATAGTAATGAATCAGGGTGTGAGGGGAAATTCAAATGCCAGTTCCCTCAGAGATTTATTTTGCCTCAAGAGTGTGCAGTTTATTTCTGAACCAAACAAAATCAAGCCATTTTGATTCAGAAATACCTAAATATGTGGTTTTGGTAAAATAAATGTTACAAATAACCTGACTATTTTCCTGGTGGCATTTGTTAACTTTGTGAATGGGATTCAGTTGCCTGTGATAGCGGTGCACTGGCATCAGTGATTAAGGCATCATTTCTTGTCCTACGCAGGTATGTATTTCAATGTGTCTGAAACATTTCTTCTGAACTTTACATTCCACAAAACAATTTAGTTATCAGCATAATTGAAATTTCCCATAAGAAGAAATTTTGATTTTCCATGACAAAAGATGACTACACAAAAACACCAATAACAACCACAACCACAACAACAACAATTAAAGGGAAGATGTATGCATGGATTTGGGAGCAACAGCACAGGTAGTCGAAGGTAAGACTTTGGAGGCAGCAGGAAGTTAGCCTGTATATATGTGGATCAAATGTTAAAGGTTGAAGACCAACTGTAAATATTCATCTTATGAAAGAAGCCTTTTAGTTTTTACCAGTGTGGAACCTGGCCAGCACATGGTACATGAAACACTGCTCCATAAAGACACAGTATGTTTATAGAAGAGATTTCACAAATAGCTCATTTTAATATGCTCAGATACTCCATAAAGACTTTACTCTTCAGTGTCTCATAGGGCCATAATTGGGCCCTTACTTCTTTGGTTTATTTATTTTTTGTGTGCACACATTCCTGCTGAGACAATACTATAATGTTAATAAGGCTGTTCTGCTATGCAGGATAATGTCAGGGATTGATACAAAAATATAGTTTGTCTTTTGATTAGTCTCTCTTTATCAAGCAATTGAAAAGCTGGTAGATTTCATTTGTGGTTTTTGTAAGCAGTTGTCAGCAGTCACGTCCATTTATTGTGCAGTAAATTAATAACGAATTTCTGCTGGGGACTTGAGCTGCCACTGCATTGAAACAAACCCATTAAATCAGAGAGAACTAAATATCCAGTTGTGAGTTTCACAGTATCAGATATTTTTCCTTGCTTTCTTTCATTCCTTCCTCTGAAGTTTGATTGTTTCATTAAGTAGGAAATTAATTTGATGTACACATTCTTTCCTTAACATATATGTTCTTGATTATGGTGTCTACTTTAATCATCAAAGGCCTTTTAAAAATTCTGCCTTCATTAAAAATTAGACACAAGTTTGTACACTCTCATTCTGGAAATTGAATAGATGAAATCATCAAATAAAAAATTCAGGGCACAAAACTCCAAAAGTTGCCCCCATGAAAAAGAAATATGGTCTCATGGTCAAAATATTAAACTGGGCTATAAAGTTCTGGGTTTGGATCCTGCCTCCACTAGAGACATTGCACGTGATCTTATGCAAGAGCACTGGAGGACAATTTTTAGAGGGGGCCATATTACTCTTTTCTAACTGCAGCAGACTGGGATAAATTTGAAAAGCTAAATATGAGCAGTGCTGGATTTCTGATTTTTTGCTTCTTATTTCATTTCCCAAGTTCAAAATCAGCTGCACACATAGGCCCCGGAATTGCCTGAAGGCAGTTCCCACAGTGGGTACTGGGACGCAGCTACATTGTGCTCACCAAAACTTCTTCTGTACAAAATACTGAACAGCAACCTAGGCACTGTCTGTGTGGTGATCAGTACTCAAATTTGATGGAGAGAAAACGTGTTACTTTCTCAAGTTCCACCCACAGACTAATCTACACCTGCTAATAATGTATTGTGTAGATCAGGGATCAGCAACCCCCATTGTGAGTGCCAAGAGTGGAATGCAAGCCAATGTTCAAGGCCTGTCTTATGCTGATAAAGTTCAGAAATCTGTAGCTAACATTAAAACTTCATCACTTAGGCAATTTGATGACCTCAACCTCACTACCTAATTTAAGGCCAACTTACCCACAGATTTCATGTAGCACTTTAAATACTAACAAAATTATTTATTAGGTGATGAGCTTTCATGGGACAGACCCACTTCTTCAGATCATGGGTCTGTCCCATGAAAGCTCACCACCTAACAAATCATTTTGTTAGTCTTTAAAGTGCTACATTACTGCTGTTTTGTTTTGCTAGAACACAGACTAACATGGCTACCTCCCTGTTACTATCCCTACACTTGTGTAGCTATGTAGGTCCATTCAAGTGGATTCCTTCACTGGGTCCAGGCCTTCAAAAAAGTAAATAATGAGCAGAGTTTTAAAAGTAATTGTGAGGATATAAATGACACTTAGGTTATGTCTACACTAGCCCCCCTTTTTGTAAGGGGGATGCTAATGAGACACTTTGGGATATGCTAATGAAGCACTGCAATGAATATGCAGTGCCTCATTAGCGTAATGGTGTCTGCAGCACTTCAAAAGTGCCGCTTTCTATCATGCGCTGCTTGTCTGCACATGATTCTTTTGGAAAGGACCTCTCACACCTCAAAATCCCCTTTGCTTATAGGAATAAGGGGATTTCTAAGTGTGCAGGGTCCTTTGGAAAAGGATTCCACGTAGACGAGCTGTGCGCCATCAAAAGCAGCACTTTCGAAGTGCTGCAGCCACCATTATGCTAATGAGGTGCTGCATATGCATTACAATGCCTCATTTGCATATCCCAAAGTGTCTTATTAGCACCCCCCTTTTGAAAAGGAGGGCTAGTGTAGACAGAGCCTTAGTGAGTAACAAACTCCGTGTTATACCAGTACTGTCTGGGGCAGCCCCTGAACTGTGCACACTTGGCGAGAACATTTGAAGCCTATGTGGGGTTGAGAAGCTGATTTTTTTCTGAGAGAAGCAGTGTTTCAGGAGCAGCTGCTATGTCACTCCCCCACCATCCCTTCCTTCTGATCAAGTCATTTTAAATGCATTTCAAACCTGGCAGTAGAGAGAAAATGAGACTTTTCTTTGAAATGCTGGAATTTTCTGAAAGAAAAAATATCCACCCTCTCCCCAAGCTATAGACACTTCAAACAGGCTGAACAACGAGTCAGAACTCTTTGGGTTGGAAAAGCTGTTATCTTGAAAGCTGCTACAGGCTACAACCTCTTAGAGGGAGCTATAGTCTAAGCTGTAGTTTTATATTCAGTTAAAATTAGCTAAATAAAAAAAATCAAGGAATAAACTTTAAAGATTAAGGGAAAATTCTTCTGTCAGTGCCAGACAGCTGCACTCTGCTTCTTTCTTCTGCTCTCCCTACATGTTCAGATCTCCCATTGATGTTAAAAGGCGAACCAAAAGAAGAGCAGAATAGCAAAGTTGAGTTGAATCTGAGAGAAGGCTTTTGCCCTTAATAATGAGGATTTATGTTATATATAGGATTCCAACTCAGAAACATTTTTGTCATATATAGACATAAATATATATGTAAAATGGCATTAAAATATATGCCAAAGGAAAGGAAATTCTTACTGTGTGGCTGGATCCTGGCTCTGATGTGACTAGAAGCTGGGTTAAAAGAATACATTGTAACTTAGACAGTCTGTGCTCTCTTCCAAAGTGCGTAACTCACTTGATGTGTGCTGTTAACAACAACTGGTAGATTAGAAATTGTTTCCTTCTCAGTAAACTAAGGCTTTTATTTGTCTGCTTTACAAAATTGTTGTGAAATTTGCTCATTATCAGAAAAAGCACTCGGAGAAGCTTTGATGAAGGTGCTGTAGGAGTGCAAAGTAGTACTATTGTCTGCAAATACTGAGAGCTGTGGACACTGACCACTCAGTTTGACATGAACAAAAATGTTATACCTGCCCTATCTGTTGTAGCATAATTAAAAATCCACATCTGACCCATGGACAATGATTACTTAAGTGCCATAACATCTTCTGGGCTATTCATCCAACAAGAATCAAATTTAAATTTGGTGATAGCATTACAATGTGCCAACATCTATAAAATTAGTATTACACTGACAGAAATAGCTCGCAGACTGAAAATAATGTCTACCACAACTCTATGGCAGACTAGATAACCAGTGAAAGTAGACAAACATCAAAACTACAGGAGAATTGCTTGGTCTGGAAAAAACCTCAAAGTTCAGGGTTGAAATCCTAGCTCCACTGAAGACAATGGCAAAGCTCCAATTGACTTCAGATAACCAGGATTTCTGATATATATACAAACCTATTTTGAAAAATTCACCCTTTTTGGTCAGCAACTCTATGGTGGAAAACTCACAAGGATAGATTGTTTTCTAACTAGAGCTGCGTCTACATGTGCACGCTACTTCGAAGTAGCGGCACCAACTTCGACGTTAGGCGGCGAGACGTCGAAGTCGCTAACCTCATGAGGAGATAGGAATAGCGCCCTACTTCGACGTTCAACGTCGAAGTAGGGACCGTGTAGACGATCCGCGTCCCGCAACGTCGAAATTGCTGGGTCCTCCATGGCGGCCATCAGCTGGGGGGTTGAGAGATGCTCTCTCTCCAGCCCCGGCGGGGCTCTATGGTCACCGTGGGCAGCAGCCCTTAGCCCAGGGCTTCTGGCTGCTTCTGCGGCAGCTGGGGATCTATGCTGCAGGCACAGGGTCTGCAACCAGTTGTCGGCTCTGTGGATCTTGTGTTGTTTAGTGCAACTGTGTCTGGGAGGGGCCCTTTAAGGGAGCGGCTGGCTGTTGAGTCTGCCCTGTGACCCTGTCTGCAGCTGTGCCTGGCATCCCTATTTCGATGTGTGCTACTTTGACGTGTAGACGTTCCCTCGCTGCGCCTATTTCGATGTTAGGCTGAGCAACGTCGAAGTTGAACATCGACGTTGCCGGCCCTGGAGGACGTGTAGACGTTATTCATCGAAATAGACTATTTCGATGTTGGCTGCACGTGTAGACGTAGCCTAGATGTCCTGTGTTTCTTTCAGCTTCTGGACAATGCCACTGTTTGAAAGAGCAGGAGCTTAAATAATGTTCAATTCTAGTTTGGGTTAAAGGTTCATATATTTGTAATTATAATATTTTCCCTGTCTGGTAACTTGGGAATACATGACTTATCTCTGGGTAGATAAATACTGAGCTACTATGTCTGAAGTGCTGCCTTCTGTGATTATTACTTTGTCCTGCTTAGACATCTGCTAATGAAATATTTTTTGCATAAGGTCATATATCACTCCTATAACAGGTTGGTAGGGGGTATCAGGGTAGGGAAAAATGGGTAATTCACTTTCCTGTGCCTGTAACGGATTGCAGAAAAGGCAACTGCACAGTTGTTTTGTAGGTAACTACAAGTTGTATTTAAGCAGGTGTATGCAATGATTTAGAAGTATTTCTAGGGTTTAAATCTGAGCTATTCCTTAAATAGACCAGTGATTTAAAGGTGTGTTTTCTGTCTCCCTGTCTCACTTGCTCTTTTCTTCTCTCAGCTATATCTCCCTCTTTCCTTTCTAGCATTGAGAGACAGAGCAGGCATGGATTTAAGAGGAAAGAGGATGTGAGAGTAAATGAACTGAAGAGATCATTGGCAATAATTAAATTATGTATCTCCCTCCAGGGGCCTCATCCAAATCCCAGTGAGGTGAACAAAACAAACAAACAAAAAAACCCACCCCCAGCTAATTTCAGTGGGATTTTGATGAGACCCAAAGTGAGAGTCCACAAGGGTTCTGCACTGAACCAGCCAGCTGGTGTTATCTGACTTTGCTGTCTCTGAAAGACATTCCTGGTAGATTGCCTCTTGGATATCAGTTTTTCTTTTTTTCCCTATTTTTAAATCATTATTTTTCTTTCCCAAAATCTGAGCAGTGACCAACAGCTTGCTGCTTACAGGAGCTCCCCATCTTCTGAGCCTTCTTTGTGAAATCACAACCAGTTCTAGAGACTTGTTGAGAGTGCAGTTCTTGCTGCCTGTGCTCTCTGTCTGATAATACCAAATGAGATTCGCACATTTATGCAAGCTAGTGTTTTTTTTATTAAAGGCAGAGAATCTCAGTGGGTTAGTCTGTATCATTGCAAAACAAATCAAACAGTCCTATAGCACATTAAAGACTAGCAATTTATTTATTAGTAATGAGCTTTCATGGGAAAGACCCATTTCTTCAGATTCTTCAGTTCTGCTCCAGAATCTGAAGAAGTGGGTCTTTTCCTTGAAAGCTCATTACCTAATAAATAAAGTGTTAGTCTTTAAGGTGCTACAGGGCTGCTTGCTTTGTTTTATTAAAGGTGTGTTTTATTAATCTGACAAAATCAGTGTGTCAGTCACTTTCTGACTGCCTCTCAAGCAAAACAGGGATTGACTGTGCAGTAACACTGTTTATGTCATGCTTGACTAGTTTAAGGTGAGGCTTTGAGTAGTTTTATTGCTTTTGTTTATATAGGTAAACCCAATCTGAGCATTTGAAATGATTGATGAAGTGCAGTCCCTCTTGGAGTGTTTGTCATCATTCATGTGCTGAAGTGACATTTCTTTATGTATTTTGGCATAAACATATGCAACTACTGGCAAAGCATTTGACCCTAGGGTCTGACTATTTGTCATTTTATTCTTCTGGCCACCACCAACACCCTCAAAGTCAGGCAAGTTACTGCATACTCTATCTGCATACACCTTGCTAATTATTCAAGAGAGAGTAAAACAGTCCTGTGGCTGAGATTGCATGAGTTGCTGAATGTGCAGTCTTCATTTCACAAGCTAGGTACTGTGCAGTAATATAAATAAAGTTGAGATGTGTGTAAATGTCAAGAGCGACAACCATATTGAACTACATTAGCTTTTCGGTGGAACCTGAAGCCTAGTCTATATCTATAGAATAAGGCAAAATACTCTGCATAGAATTTAGCAAATCAAATGCAGGCAGAGATTAAGTAAAATACCGTAGATGTAACCAATAATTCACATTATGTGGACAGAGATAAATGGATGGTTGCTTAACCTCCAGGCTCAGGGTTCAGACTGTGTGTTGTCTTGTTGAAAAACAGCTGATTATTTATTGGGGAAAATGTCAGGGAAAAAATTAAACTGTAAAGTAATTTTCCCTGGAAAGTAATCCATGTCATTTATAGAATACATCAACTTTTTTTTTATCCAAGAGTCATAAAACCACAATAACTCTTTAAAACCTATTGGACTAAATATCTACATTTTATGTCATCTATATTTCTATATTTGTCTCAGTGTGTCAATGGCTATGTAAATGCATTCAATGGTTTATATACAAATAAATATATACATATATAAATATGGTTTATAGTCCAATTCCATACACAAATAACATGATCTGGTACAAAATATATTAAATAGAATTAATCTAAAAAAATGGATATTTTTCCAAATGTGCCTATGTATACATTTCAATAAGTGACCTTATTTTCAAAGATAGTGGGCCCCTCAGCTTTCTTTTGTAACTGGCCAGGGAGGTCTACTTCTGCTAGGCTGCTTTATTGATAGGATGGAGGAATATCTAGGTTTTCTACAATCTTGAATTTCTTTTATTCATTTCAGACATAAAATGAAGTCTCTCTTTTCAATGACACTTTTCTCCTGTTGATATATAATATGTCAATATAACGTGGAAATATGAGCTATACAGGTAGAAAATCCATTGTAAAGACACTCTTGTCGTGTGACGTTACAGCATAGTATTTACATATGATGTATAGTCAAACATTAATTAGAATACACCGGTCAGATGGCTATGCACTAGCCTGTCATGGTGTCAAAATATCCAAAGAGAGCAAGAGAAAGATGATAGAAAAGCACAGAGTAATAGGTTTGGTTGTGTGCATTCCTTTGTCCTGATGTTATCGATGATGATTATTGCATTTCATTTCAATGCCTAACTATTGCACTGGGATTTTGTGTCTCTCTTTGGATATCTTTTTTTAAATTTCATTCTAAAAAATCAGTATGTAAACTTTAAAAAATGCTTGATTTTCTCATTGTCAAATCTTTATATATATTGACTACATAGTAGATATAAGGTAACAAGTGTGCTGATCAAATCTTTCCTCTTCTTTATACTGAACTACTTAAACCTATTTTGGAATGTTGGATATTGTTATTTTGTGCTTGTGTTTTTTTCTCCAGGGTATATTATAAATCAGAAAGATATCAAAATGTTTGTGGATTTAGGGACACAGTTATTTTATTTTATTTTTTTCAATTTTAACTTGCAGTATGTCACTGGTTTGGAATATGTATTATACATGGGATATGCAATAAGTCATGTGTAAAACAAACACAGTACCAGTTTAAGCATATGCCTCACTTGATAAAAGAATGTATTCCAATTACATTAATCCATCAATGGTTCATTTCCTCAGATAATTGCCTACATACTTGCATCTTTATTTGCATCCACTAAATACATAGCCTAGAGTTCTCAGTATCTGTGCTAAGGCTAATAATTTCATCCTGTGCTAACATTTCTCTAAGTTAGGACCACTTTCACAGAATTGCCTTAATTGAGTAAAGTTAGTGAAAAAAAGGAGAAATTGCATATTGGTTGATTTCCTGAATAAAAGTTATTTCTGTGAGGCATTGAGTGATTCTTGTGAGGATTTTTTGTAATCACAGTGATATGTGGTTGATTATTGGGCCTCCATTAAATTATGCTTTAAAAATCATGGGGTTTTTTAGTTTACTAAAATACCTTTAAAATATTACTGTGATGGAATTTAACTATTGTCTTTTGTATGTGGTTGTAATGGCATCAGCACCCATGTATACATGATGCCCCCCTACCCCCTCCACCTTCATGATGATATGTGCCTGCAATCCTTCAGTTTTAAACAGGGTTGCACCCACCATCCCTTAGAGGTTCCCCTTTCTGATCAAGTGTGAATCTACGCTTCTTTCAGTTTGTACAACACAGATGCAGTTTCCACAAGGAGTCAATCAAAACTGGAAGAGAATTTTTTGAACAATGCTGAGAACACGAGTGAATCATAGAAAGCATAATTCAATCAACCATTTAAAATACAACATACTTGTCCCATTCTTCTGCAGACTAATAACCAATATGGTAAAGCACATGCTGATTTCTTAAACAATTACATTGTAGGGTTAATATACAAATATTCCAATGACTGTTCTTCCTGAATGCAGAAATGAGTGTGTGCTAACTTTTAGAAGCCTGTTGTGTCAGATTTCAGTCAAGTCGCTGTCCTTTCTTTCAGGTGCTGGCTCGGTCTTGAAGAGCCAGGTGGCTACCAAGTCCTACTTCTTGTTACGAGGCAAAGAAAGAAACACAACCTTTGATCTGGAAATTCCTCACCAACCAGAAATATAGCATTTTTATGACAATTGCCTCTCTTTTCGTGAGTGCATAATCTTTTTTTTTACTCATGCAGTTTTATGACCCTAATAACCATATCTATCAAGGTGCTTGAAAGTGAAGCAGCACACAGAACTGGAGTATGTGATGGATGTTGAGGTTAAGCGTGTGTTTGAAGTTCTGAATCGATGACAAGGTTGTTTTCATTTCTAAGTTAACCAGAATATAAAGTAGGAGGTGACTCCTAGACACAGAGTATCCTCAGAAAAGCAATGAAAGTTTACAAATATGAGGAAAATTTGTTTATATATTCAAGCCCACACCATTCAAATGCTTTTCAGGTCTTGCATTTTAAAAGGGGTTGATGATAATAAGAAAATGCGTTGAACAAACTTAAAAGAAAACTAATTTTATTTTTCTCCACATTCTTCACAACTGTCCTTCAGCTACTTTAGACATGTATTACTATAGCAGAGCAGGCAACCTGATCTTTTTATTCCCTCCTTATGGCTGGTCAGCTGATATCTTTCTTATTCACAATTCTTAAGGGCTGTTTCTACACATGCCACTTTCTCCGAAAGTGGCATGCTAATAAACAGACCAAAATATGCTAATGAGGTGTGGATGCAAATTCCCAGCACCTTGTTAGCATAGGGTCATGTGATTTGGAGTCTGTGTAGAAGTGCCTTATTAGCATATTTTAGGCTGTTTATTAGCATGCCACTTTTAGAGAAAGTGGCAGGTGTAGAAACAGGCAAAGTGAATGGTTAATTTGCTCCTCCCTTTTGTATTCTCTGCACCCAGGGGCTCAGTCTTGAGACATTCACAGAATCATCCCTCCTCTCCCTTACTCAATCTCCTGCACACATGGGACTAAGAATGCACTTTAGAGATGTCTCAGAGTGTGCTGGTCTTCAAGTAAAGTCTATCTTCAATTTTAATAGACACTCAAATCTCCTAGAACAAGAAGGGACCTTGGGAGGTCATCTAGTCCAGTCCCCTGCACCAAGCACCGTCCCTGGCACCTATTTACCCCAAGCCACCTCCTCAGGGACTGAGCTTGTAACCTTAGGGTTAGCAAGCCAATACTCAAGCTATTGAGCTAGCCCTCCCCTGTATATGCATTAGCAGTAACGGGCCCACACATTATTTAGTTCCACTATAGGTGACAAAGGGGCATACAGGCTGATCTCCCAATCCCCTGAACATGGCCCACTAAGTATTGACATAAAAAAGAGTAGTTAATTAAAAATCAACTTTGAAGCAGAAATAGAATAAGAATAATTACTGATAAGCTCACATATTCAAAGAATAGACTTTTCCTTTAAAAGCTTTGCTACACACACTGGCTATGTCTACACTAGCCCCATCCTTTCAAAAGGGGCATAGCAATGAGTGAGTTGGGAAGATGCTAATGAGGCTGTCCATGGATATGCCGTGCCTTATTAGCATAATGGCAGCCACACGCGATTTGAAAGCACCACTTTCGACTCACGTGCCACTTGTGTAGACAGAGGCCTTTCGAAAGGACCCCTGATAAAACCAAATAGGAAGAAGGGGCTTTCCAAGTGGCTCCTTTTGAAAAGGCCCCATCTACCTGGCAGTGCACAATTAGAAGAAGGCGCTTTCAAATCGTGCATGGCTGCTATTATGTTAATGAAGCTCTGCATATTCATGTCAGTGCCTCATTAACATCTTCCCAACTCACGCATTACCATTCCCCTTCCAAAAGGAGGCAGGTAGTGTAGCTGTAGCCACTGTGCTTTGGTAATTGCATTGCAAAGTATATTTATAAACTGCCATATAGATCACAAGCCGACACATATGCTGCTTTTATACTGATGAAACAGAAATCAGTAAATTCATAAAATTTAAAATATGCTTTAGGATCTTCACCTCCCTCTTCCTCAGTTCTCCTACTTGTAAAATGGGGGTTATGATCTTTGTAAACCACATTTAGATCCACAAATAAGATTACGTATAACAGTTAAATACTATTATAACCTACAGAATTGATTCATTTAGGGCAAGCAGTCTAACCCCAGCATGACTTTAGGGGTACTAAACTATTCATGGAGAAGTGAAAAAACCCTTCAAGAACTTATAACAATGTATACCTGATCCTCCCATCAATAAAGCCCTGGAGAAAAAGGTGCTTTTAACAAACTATGGAACATTTGCATGTCTGGTTACGTTCTAGATAGTGTTTCTCATGAAGAGGATCCCCAGCAGTGGTGCTGGCACAATTTTTGGAGTCGGGGTGCTGAATTACACACTTCTTACCTCTGTCCATGCCCCTCATTCACCCCTAGAGCTGAGGCTGGTAGCCAAGAAACCATCTGTGGTGCCAGTGGCCAGGACCCCATGCCTGGCAGCTGGGTGGAAATCCTCATGTGGGGCCTAGTAGCAGGGCCAGCCTCTGAGCTGGACACGGAGCTGTCAATGGAGTCCCACAGGCAACAGCAGGCTGGTAGCTTGGACCCTCACCAGCAAGGGCACAGAGTCAGCAGCCAGGACCCTGGGCAGAAGGAATATGTGTCTGGGATGCCCAAAACCTGGAGGGGAGGTGGAACACCCTCTACACTCATACTTCCCATGCCTATCACCCCCAGTAAGCCAAAAAAAGTTAGGTACAAGAACAATGCAGGGACCTCGGCAAAGCAGATAGCTATTAATTATTTGGAGCTTTTTTCTTGACCAGAGAGAACAAATTGTTCTTTGCATCATTTTCCTAAGCTTCCAAAAGCGTTTGTCATATCTAGCCAGAAGAGAGAAATGAATTAGTGTATCATAAAGGTTTTTTTAAATGTTACATTATGACTCTGAAAGAGGCAAAGGATTGTTCCCAAAATCCAGTCAGCCCAGTTACTTGGAACAGTGGGCTTCAGTCAAAAGCTGATATGAATCCTTCCTGTTGTAACAAAATCCCATTACTTTGCTGGGGAAAATATCAAGCAGCTTTGGATTGAACTTTTTCCATCATTGCATTTATACTGGTCACATGTTTCTTGCCTAAGTCTTCGCTGCTTAAGATAAAGTCAGGAATGTTACCTGAGGTTGTGGAAATGTTGGGAATGCTTTGCATCATAATCTGTGCTTTGGAGAAGCCCAGTGGGAAAGAATTGGATCATAGTGAGTGGAAGAATAGTTAGGAGAATGCTCTCCAAAAATAAGTCTGCATAAAGTTAAAGAGAGAAGCTGTCAATAATGGCCCCTAGGAATACAGAGCGTTATTAATACATTTTTCAGTGTCATTGCAAATGGTCTTCCGTGCCTTCCAAATGGCTTCATTTGTGCAATTCTTAACCTAGGATAATAGGATTAGAAGGGACCTCAAGAGGTCATCTATTCCAGTCCCCTTCACTCTTGGCACAACTAAATATTATCTGGACCATCCATGATAGGTGTTTTCTATCCTGCTCTTAAAAATCTCCAATGATGGAGATCCCATGGCCTCCCTAGGCAATTCATTTTAGTGTTTACATTTATTCCACCCTAACATTTAGGACATTTTTTCTAACAGCCACCCTAAAAACCTGAGTGGTTCATGGGGGACCGGCATTTTTACATTAAAAAATTGGTATTTTATTATTAGAGTACATTTTGTTTCCTTTACTGGATTTGGTGAAGCTGCTGAATTTGCTTTTATTTGCATTAGAATTTATATTTATAATATGGGCAAAGGTTTCTAGAGCCCCAGGTAGGTTCGTTTTCTTCCTGATTTGTATTAATCCAAACATATATAACATCAGCTAATAGTGAAAACATCTGCAGTTGCAATCAATATTACATGAGATAAGAAAGTGCACTCCAGTACTAGGTATCTATGAGAAGGGTAGATTCTTGTATCTCTTTGCTTACCTAAGTCTCCGTTGTTTGCTCACAGTAGCCTAATGTGAACATCCAGTGTTGATGTCTTCATACACAGAGACTTTGCCTGGACAGTGTGCTGCTGCCATCAGGGTCATGGAAATGAGGGCACTTGACAATGCAAATCACCACTCATTTGCATATTCATGCTAGATTGCTGTCCTGGCAGAGGCTTATGTCATCACAAAACAAGCCATTTAGACAGGGTTCTGTTGACCAACCCCATGTCGACTTCCCCTTATTCCTCAATTTTTTCAAGAATAAGAAGCTGTGGAAAAGGTGGGGAGGTTGGTCGACAGAACCCCATCTACACAGATTGTTTTGTGACCACAGAAGCGTGTGCCGGGACAGCGATCTCGTGCAACAATGTAAATGAGGTGCACAAATGAGCATCCATTTGCACTGTTGAGTGCCCTCATTTGCATGACCCAGCCAGCAGCAGTGTGCCATGTAAACATAGCCAGATTTGCTTCTTGGTCTTTGTGGCTAAGATCATGTGTCAGTAAACACGACTCCTATGGAAAGCGCAGAATGCGAAGGGGTGAATTAAGAAGCAGCACAGAACATGACTGAAAATTCTTTTTTTTTCATGAATAAATAATTCATTGGAGAAGTGAGTCCTTCTGTTAAATCATTAAAATAACTTGCTATGTGTTACAAATTTTTGATACAGAAGCTGCTGCTTCAGCTTGCTGGGTGCAAATTGGTAGAGGGGCTAATAAAACACACACTCAGAATGAAAAAAGTTAATGAGAGGCGACATTTTTATGTGAGGCCTACTTCAGATTAGGTGGGGAATCAATGAGTTTCTAATGTTATTTTTCCCCAATGTGTTTATTAACAGTTCACATGTGCTGTAGAATGTCTTTTAAGAATTTGTTTGCACTGAAGAGCAGATAACATTGAAAGGACTAGGCAAACTTTTGAGTGTTTTGAGATCATGGTCATTTTGGATAACCCAAAGATCAGCTGTGTATTTGAACCTTAGGAGGCCTTTCCTTCATAACCCACGATTCCATTTCTTAAAAGCCCACTGTCCTGGAGCAGGCCCAGGCCTACAATGTACCTTGAGTCATCTTCAAAGTAAGGCTGCCTGGATTGATATCTGGCTCTTGGCACTTCAGTGGATAGGGAAATCACCTTTTCTTCTTACTGCCCTGATTTTTTTTTTTTTGGTAGACCTGTAACTTCTTCTATGGACCACTGTCCCTAACAGCTACTGGTCCTTTTGCAGACAATTTTCCAAATTATGTGCAAGGGGTAGGACATGATCAACCTTCCTTTTTCTTTTTCATGACTGTAATTACTCCTCTAGATCCTACCTGAAATTAATCAGGGCTGAAGATGCTCCAAAACGTACCCAAATAAGCTGTGTTTATGGGGACATTTTCAGAGGAGATAATGAAATTAATGTTTCTCAAGTATTTCAGAACATCAAGTAAGGAACTTCATATACAGAGTTCTATTCAGGTAAAAGTTCTGAACAATGGTTATATTATCTGAACAAATTCCTTCATCATTTATCCATTTTATGAAAGTGTTTAAATAAAAATGTTATGAACTGTGGATATAATAGATACAGGTTTAACCTCTCTGATCTGGAATTCTCTCATCCAGCAACATCCATAATCCTGAATGACTTTATTTAGCCAGATGACCGCTTATCATGGGTGTGGTCAAGTTTCCCATGGTTCCTTAAAGCTTGTTTACAACCACCAGCCTGGCTCCCACTGTTCTGTACTGTTATTTAGCTGTACTTTACCCCTAATGTCTTCTAAGAGCCCACTAAGTAGTAGAGGTATTAGTAATGTGCTAGACAATCTTGTCCTCCTGTGGTCTACCAAATTCTATCATTCAGCACAGGTCAGGTCCTGAGAGTGATGGAGAAGAGAGATTCATCCAGTCTACACAGCCAATTATTTCAGTGTTCACTCAAAAGGTACCTAGAGTTAATTTTCAAGATAGAGCAGGATCCATACTGGGTTTATGTATTGTCACTCTAAAAAAACAAGAGAATAATGTGACTACAAACCTTTAAATGTACTGAAGTAGGGATTTGTGGTTTGTTTTAGAAACTGAAATGTGTTTATAGTGAAAGACTCTACAATTCCTTCTTATGTTCTAGTGATTTTGATTGGATAGATATAGTCTACTAAATGAAGTTTCATCAGTCATCTAACATCTGTTCACTTTGGTGTACTCTCTTCCCTTCTTGAGGATTACTTACAATCCCATTCACTTCAATCTTCTTAAGAACATCTGTTGCATTTCTCACATGGCAATGACTAAAACTTCACTGTACTCCCTGTCAGTAATCAAACAATACAAATGGGTGTATCGGAGGAGAGGTCCCAGAAGACTGGAGAATGGCTAACACAATGCCCATCTTTAAAAGAGAGGAAAAGAAGGCGCAGTGGAAAAGTAAACAAGTCAGCAAGGAATAGGAAGCTATTAGAGCAATAAAACAATTCCATTTGCAAATACGTGGAGGAAGAAGGAGTAATAGCTAGTACCTCTATATTTTACCAAGAAGAATCACACCAAACAAGCTTAATTCTCTTATTTGACAGCGTAGCTTTTTTGGTGGATAGGGGGAATGTACCTGGATTTCAGCAAGGCCTTTGACACAGTTCCACATGACGTTCTGATAAGTAAACTGGATAAATGTGGACTCAACATAACTACCATTAAGTAGATACAAAACTGGTTAAATAACTGCAAAAAAGAGCAACTGTTAATGGAATGAGGCTGGATTGGAAGGAGGTCTCAAGTAGGTTTCCACAGGGATCTGTTACGGGGCCGGTATTACCTGGATGTAAGTATAGACAGCACACTGAATAAATTGTGCAGATGACACAAAGCTGGGAGGGAGGGAGGGCTTTCAATACTTTGGAGGATAGAGCTAAATTTCAGCCGGATCTTGATAACATTGAGAACTGGGCTATAGAGAACAAAAAATGTAATTCAACAAACACAAATGTAAGGTGCTACACTTAAGGAAGGAATACAGAAACAGGGAAAGCTGGCTTGACAGTAGAACGGGTGAGAAGGATTGGGGAGCTGTAATGGAACACAACCTCAGCATGAGTCAGCAATATGATGCTGTTCCGAAAAAACAAAGCCAAAAAAAAAAAGGAAACACAATTTTAGGTTGTATTAAAAAAGGTCATTTGTGTATAGAAAGAATGTAGCAAAACTGGGAAAGCTCCCCAGGTAAACAACAAAGAACATTAAATTGGTGGAATGCAAGCCATATGAGCAAAGGCTAAAGGAACCGATACGTTTAGTTTGGGAAAGAGGAGATTAAGGGGTGACATGATAGTGGCCTTCATATACTCGACAGACTACCGTAAAAAAGGATGGAGAAAAAATTATTTTTCTTGCCACAAAGGAGAGGGACAAGAGGCAATACATTCAAATTACAGCATAAATTACAACATAGAAGATTTAAATTAAATCTCAGGAAAAAATTCTTAACTGTAAGACTAGTAGGACAAAGGAACAGACTGCCTCAGGAACTAATCATATTGCAAAACTAGGCCTAGTGTCAAACTGAAGAAAATTTTTGCAAGATTTACATAATGGAAAATATGATGCTTATGCTAGGATTCTTAAACTGCTAGATGGACATCTACCTGTTTGGGTCTCCCCTCCATCCACACTTCAGAGCCCCTGAATCCCATTTTAAGTCAGCACTGTTGCTAATAAATGCTGCTACTTTACTTGAACAGAGATATGTGCCTCTCTAGATCATCCATTGCCAAAAGGGGGATAAACACTGTCATTTCACTAAAATTTTTAAATTCTAGACTTTCAGTGTTATACCCACCTTTCTAATGTTCAGTAAATACACAATGCTAACTGTTTCCCTTATTTTTATTTTTATATTCTAGTTTGTAATAGCAGTAAAACTGCAGGCAGTGCATTTCTAAGGGATTATTATGTTTCTCAAGTGGCTGAAGTCACTTGGCCTTCAGCCTCATGTCTTATAACACCACCCAAGGCTTTTTATAATCAACCAAATGCAATGGTCTGTCATGTCTTATTGCTCAATTAAATGATAGTGCTAGAGGGTCACTAAACCATAGTGATGAATACCCCTCACTGCAGTATTATTGTCTGGGAGTGAGGTGCATTGTTTCATCTTTTCTGAGCAAGTTGTATGTGCAAGCTCTATGTAAGTCACTGGAGAATTGAGTCCTTGGGACTACCACTGTTTATTGCTCCTTTTACCTTGTGCGTCCTGGAATGAAAACCCATGCATGGTTGGATCTATTAAAGGAACTTGAAATACATTCAGAATTGCAGATAAAGATGTTATTTTTCCCCTGCACAGTGTAATCTTTCTTTTTCTTTCTTCCTTCCTTTCTTTCTTTCTTTCTTTCGTTCAATAATCCCTCTGAGCTATAGCTAAAGAGACATAAAAGAGTCTTTCCTTGGCCTTTTGATTGGTCACCTTTTAATTATTGGATACCTTTCTGAATCTCATTTATTTGTCCCCCAAGGCTGCATGTGCAATTATTACACAAAATTGAGGTTATTCAAAATAATATAGAGTTTTTAGCATTTATCTCCATTGATGACTATCATTGTCCTTTCTACACCTTAAATCAATAAAGAACAATTAAAAGCTCTCTATGCTTATTCACTGTTGCTTATATTCTGAGTGCTGTGTCTTTGATCATCATTCTTGATTCAATGCAATATACTACAATTAAAACTGAGAAAATAGCAGATTTTTTGTTCAGTGTCACAAAAATAAAATGTACCAAAATTATTTAAAGTCATCCCAAAAATAAATGACTCATCAGTTGAAAAAAGAGTTTTATATTTTGAGCACTTTTAATTTGTTTTTATTTTTCAATGAACTCAAAATAAATTTCTAAATAAAAGGTCATTTTGAATTGAAAAATTAAAACATTTCATTTGAGGAATGTTGACTTGAAATAGAGAATTTGATGGAACATAAAGATTTTGAAAAATTTGATGTCCGTATTTTTTCATGAATACTTTGTTCCCACATTTACACCCACCTCTACTTACAATACTGTTCATCTTATCAATTCATGCCACAGCATCTAACAATATGAAAAAACAGTAACACAAAAAAGTGATAGCGAAAACCAAGTTGAGTTCTTGAAAGCAGAAAAAGCTAGCTTCATGCCCTACTCGTAGTGCCTGGTGCCACCAAGGAAGACATTTGGGTTTGATAACTTTAAAGAAACTGGTGGATCAGTCCTGGGAATAGGAAATGAAAAGGCTGATATGTTCTTCAGCGGCTACATCTACACTACAGTGATCCTTCAAAAGAAGTTCTTCCAGAAGAGATCTTCCAACTTGCAAAAGATCACGTCCTCACACAAAAAAGCAGATCTGAAGATCAATCTGCTCTTTCGATAGAGAGTGTCCACAGGGCCCCTGCCCTTTCAAAAGAACAGACCAGGGATTGAAAAATTTGGTGCCAGGAGGACTGCTCTTTCAAAAGAAGGGCCCATGAAGCATTTACACACTCTTTATTTTTAAAGACTCTCTCAGAAAAAGGCATTCTTCCTCATCTAGAGAGCGGAAGATGGCCACCAGAAAAAGGCCCATGTTCTTAGGATTTCAGATCAAAAGAGCCCATTTTTTGTGTAGATGCTCTGCAGGGATTTTTTTTAAAAAAGCCCAGCATTTCCGGAAAAAAATTGCTAGTTTAGATTCAATTTAATTACAATTGAATAAGGAACTCCATTGACAGAATTCAACTCTGTTGACAGACTTCAAAGGAGAGGATAGATGTATTTTTCTTTTTCAAATAGAAGTCTTTTGACTGCAGCATAACACTTCGATAGCAGAGAGGTAACTTAAATGTGAAAAAGACAGTCTTCAGGAAAGTTTTATAGATGACAAGATATTTAACCAGACTTTCCTTAGCCTTCCACTTTGTGTGGTGATTTTGCTTATGCCAAATGAATAAACTGCCATTCTTATGGAGATTTTCTATGCATGTTAATGAATGTGCAAAATGCAGAAAAAAAGAGAATGCTCATAATATTAAACTACCAGGTCAGCTTAGTCATAGTCTGCTGGGACCTTGGATCTTCTTAGCTATTAATGGAAACATTGCTCCAATTTTCAAACCTAAGTGCCTGAAGATAGGCACCCACATCCATATGGAAGCACTTACATAAGTGGTGTGGCTCTTGGGAGTGCTAAATATCTGCAGCTCCTGTTAACTTTAATGGAACTTGATGGTGCTTAGCAATTCGGAAAATGTAAGTTTTTGGATATGGATTTATAAGTTTACTTTTGGTACTTAAATTTGAAAATCTTGGTCATTTTGTCTGCATACCTGTACAACAAAACATCTGAACTGAAGCACAAAGAGAATCTTTGCCAAAGTTGCACTCCAGAGATAAAACTCTAGTTGTAAGTGACCAGAACTTCACCTTAGGAACCTAACCAGAGTACACTGTATTGCCTAAAATAACAAAATTGGGAACTTATTATAAATTAAAATGTGTAGATTCAGAAATTTCAAGGCCAGAAGGGACTGTTCAGATCATCTAGTCTGACCTCCCATATAGCACAGACTGTAGAATTTTCCCAAAATAATTCTTTAAACAAACATCTAATCTTGAGTTAAAAACCGTAAGTGATAGGGAATCCACCATGAGCCCTGGCAAATTACTCTCCCTATTAAAAAATTACACCTTATTTCCATTCTGTTTGACCAACTTCCTGCCATTCGAGCATGCTATACTTTCCACTGCTAGATTGAAGACTCCAATATTAAATATTTGTTCCCCGTGTACCTACTTATAGAGTGTGCTCATGTCATGCTTAACCATCTCTTTGCTAAGCTCAATAGATTGGGCTGTTTTTGTTTATCACTCTGAGGCATGTTTGCTAAACCTTTAGTCATTTTCATGGCTCTTCCCTGAATCCTCTGCAATTTATCAACATCCTTTTTGAATTGTGGGCATCACAACAGGACAAGATATTCCAGCTGTGATTATGCTGTTAAACAAAGAGCCAAAATTATCTCAATGTTCCTACTCAAGATTCCCTTATTTATGCATCCAAGGTTCACATTAAACTTTTTTAACAGTGCATCACCTTGGGAGCGCACGTTCAGCTCATTATTCATTTTAACTCCCCAAGTCTTTTTCAGTCATTGCTTCAGAGGATAGAGTCCTGCATCCTATAAATGTGGTCTACATCCTTTGTTCTTAGATGTATACATTCACAAGTAGCTTTGTTAAAACACATATTTTCATTTACATGTTGTGTGTATGACAAATACTAGATCAATTCTAGAGACTCAAATAGTCTTAGACGTCTACCTAAGCATTATAAGACAATTGCATGTTACGTCATGTAAAATATCTAGTAGGATTAACATAATTATGGTTATGCTAAGCAAAGGTTAACTAGCAAAGGTTAAAAGACCAGTAAACACCTTGAGTATGGCCTGGTAATTAGAGGATGATTAAAGCGATTTGCCAGCCACCTGTATCACAAACATCAAAAAAATCCAGCTAATTCACCATTATTAAGAGATATTAGGTCAAATATGCAAAATGGTAAATGAACAAAAGTAGACTACTTTTAAATGTGTTTGTTTTGATAATTAAAAAAAACTAATCTAGTTATCATTAAGCTTAATGCACTGAATCAGTTTTCGACTTTTGCTGGTTTTGTATTACAAATTTAACTTTGCAATTTATCTCTACAAAATTGCAATTTATCTCAGGTGAGTAACTACAAAACAGAAAATTATAAAATGGAGGCACATGGTGAACCTCAACTGAAAGCACAGACTGTCTTGAGAGACCTTTCCACTTAAATGAAATAATAATGCTGAAGGGCCAGAGAAAATGGAGTTAGGTAAGAGTGTAAGATTCCCTATGATTTTTGGTCCTCTTAAAAAAAGGAGCCTTGAAGATGGGCAGATTTGTTGCAAATTAGGTAGAAATCTAGGAAGACAAATATTCATTGGAATGAGTTACATTTATTTTATTATTTATCTGCTTTGCAATTTAACCCTGCCATTTACTTCCACTCATTTTTAAAATTGGATGATTTCCTCCCTGCACCTCCACACCCCATGCCTTTGGAAAAATCTTCAGCACTTTGTCTGATTCATCAGACACCTGCACTGTGATTTGGGATAAATAGCCCATTAGCCATGTTTTAGAATGTCTATGGCTTCCAAAGCCCTTTATTGCTTGTTGACCTTCAGCAGCTTTTATAGGGGGATGTGAAAAGGAAGAAAGAGGCTTGAGCCTTCTATTTAATGCAGGTTTCTTTGCTGTCTTGTGACTTTTTCTGTAAAGACTTTGGGGTACCAATCATTCAGCCTCCAAGGTTTAAATTGGATCCCAAGAAGCAAGGCACAGATTTAAATTCTTATTACTTAAACTAGAAATCATGCTTTATTAGCACTGTGCAGAGGACAGAAATTTCATTTCAGAAAGGATTCCAAGATTTTAAAATATATCTTTGTTCTGAATGAAACCTGTAAATTGAGATGTTTACTATGAAGGAAAAATTTGTGTCAAAAATCATTTTGGGTCCACCAGTGTTTTGTTTTGACTTTATTCTATAATAAGGTGAAAACATAAATTTAAAAAATGAACAGAAAAGTTGAAAATATTGGAAAAGGCCTTTTTGACATTTTTGTAACTTTTCTCTTACCCCCTCTTTCTTCTGTAATGAAATTTGGTGAAGCCTTTTGGAAAACATTTCAATTTTGATTGAAGTGTGCCCAGCAGAATATGATTCAGCTGAAGTTTCTTTGACTAGCTCTGTATTTTACAAAATGAGAATTTAAGCTGGATACTGTGTAATTACCTCTTTGTATGCTAGATACAGTAAACATGTGCAGTTTTCTGTGATTATATCCCAATAGTCTTTCATTTTGCTGACTAGTCTGAGACACTTTTGTATTCCTTGTTTCAAAAAGTCCAAGAGAAATACATTTTCTACTATTTTCTTAAAATTTCAATTCAATGGATTTGTTGCCAGCTGCATGTAATGTACTAAAATATATTATAAATATCTACTGTGCGTCTCTAAGGTAATGAAATTTTTGAAATTGAAGTGTTCCATATATTTTCATAAATATCATAAAAAAATAGTGGCAGTGTCATCCCACAGAAGGCAGCTAATGAAACCATGACGCATATAGAAAGGGGAAAATAAAGTTGTGTTAACTGATAATCTGCATACGCATAGGATGCTATTTTCTCTCCTGACAATATTTCTCCCTCAGGTCTGAGTTTTATGCCATAGAGTATGTACCAGAGGTAGCAATCTTGGTGTCGCCAAGAACCTGGATATGTTTTTGCTGGGAGAGGAAATAGGCAAAGGGCTACAGGCCTGCTTGGTTTTTGTGAAGCTACAGACTGTCATGGTTACCCCTCCAGGAAATAAAAGGGATTCTTTTACTTGTATACAGCCATCCTCTTGCATGTTTTTAAATTGTCTTTCACATATAAATATAAAATCCTTGAAATAGAATCATATTAGTTAAAAATGGCATTTTAGGACTTTGTGTTCTACTTTTTTCAAGTTTCAGAACAGCCAATCACACAGCATAGTGTAAGTGTCATATTCCCTTCTTAATACACACTTGCTACTCCCAATGGGCATTTCAAACATAATGAAGAAGAGAGAATAAACTCATTCTGGTGCTCATTACAAGAACACAGATGTCCAAAATTATTTAACTGCAATCACCTTTATGGCAAAGATAATAAATTATCAAAACATTTTTCTGATGTGAATTCCCATTGTTTATTTCTATTAAACTAACCACCTAGGTTTCAGTTCCCTGCTTTTTAGAGATCAGGTTCATTTACAATACCCACAATTCCAGACTCTGAGGAATTTTCAATCTCTTTTGCCTAAATCAAACAATATGGAAACAAATTTAGAGGAACAGATCAATTCTTCTATCAAAGTTCTTGGGCTCAATAAAACCTGGAACTAGTAGCTTAGGCATTTTTATTATGGTAAGGGCTTAATTTTAAAAAGTAATTTGTAGGCCCATCTGCTCATAGGAATAAGAGGACTTCAAAGTAGCCAGGGTCCTTTCGAAAAGGAGCCCTGTCGGGACAAGCCGCATGGCGGCAAGCCGTGCCAATTTCGAAATGCCGCAGCCACCCACATGCTAATGGAGTGCTGAATATGTATTTCAGCACTTCTTTAGTAAACTTCAAAATGGCCATTTGCATGGCCATTTCGAAGTTTTTGGCTAGTGTAGACATAGCCAGAGTGTGGTGTGTTTCAGTGCTAGGTAACAAATGATGACTAGATCACGAACACCAGGAGAACCCATTTGTGGACTCAGAAGTGTACAGAGATATATCAGGTTACTCCTTTCTGATGTCAGGTGTAATGACCAAAGAAAACACAGCTGTATTATTTCCTTAGTAAGCTGTGTATTTCCACCCAGTCCATACCCTCTTTTAAAATATCTACTAGAGGGTAAAGAACTCAGCACAAAAGGATACTGAGATCCTTTCTCATTGTGGGGGAGAATACATAGAGCTTGACTTTGATTACAGCAGAGGGCAATGTATTTTTATAAGCACTCTGCTGCATATGGAGAACTGCTGGAAAATGTGGGGCATTTCCCATATCTTGGAAGTCATCATTCCACTAAAATCAACATTAATGTAGAAGATCAGCATTGTCTGAGCTGTGCAAGTTCTGCTTTCACTCACCTGAGACAAAGGGTCTTTGAAAACCAAGATATCTATGCCAAGACAAAGCTCCTTGTATACTGCACAATGGTTATCTCAATGCTACTGTATGCCTGTGAAACCTGGACAAGATGCAAGCATCACATGAAGGCACTTGAACAATATCATCAACAGTTCTTCAGGCGAATCCTAAATATGTCTTGGGAGGATAGATACACACGGGTCCTGGAAGAGTCAAAGCAATTATCATTCACCAACAACTATGTTGTACTGGTCATGTGGTTCGGATGTCTGATTAGTGCCTCCCAGAACAGATTCTGTTTTCCAAGTTGAAGGAAGGATAGAGGAGTGTTTGGGGCCAGAGGAAGCGATATAAGGACATGCTTAAGTCACACATGAAAAAGTGCAGCATTGGTGTTGACACTTGGGAGAACCTTGCCCAGGAGTGGACTGTGTCCAGTGGAAAGCAGCAACCTATGAGGACGCAATTTGAGAAGTCCCACTGCACCGCAGATGAGAAGAGGTGGAGAAAAATAAAAGACAAGCAAAAACTGCCCCATGCCCCTCCAACAGCTACCAACACCTTCCCCCTTAGTGATAAGACCTGCAGCTCCAGAGTCGGATTGATCAGCCCTCAAAGGACTCACAAATAGGAGGTTGACATGAAGACATCCTACTTGTTATTGAGTGACTGCACTCGAGAAAGATGTTACACAAGAATTTGTAGGATTAAGGAGTAAGAGGGGAATGGAGTATTAGATAAAAGGCTAAGTGTGGGATTATAAAAGAGGAACTTCTCAGTTCTAGTCCCCATTTTTGCGTGAAGCCACAAAGAGAGTCTGTGTCAGTCACTTTGGCGAGACATTATTAAATCATGTGTACTTATGCACCTGGATCATTCATTCCATGTTCACTGGAAGAACCCAGGCTTTGTGCCCCCAGGCACAGCTAATCTTTCATGTCCAGGACTGCAAGGCCACAATGCTGGCCCATAGGTCAAACCCCAATAAAGACTGAGGGAGGGGCTCTATTACAATTAGGACATATATGGATTCAATCTGTGCATTAGTCCTTCTCATGTTAATCCTTTGTGTAGAAGGTGAGGAAATATGATGGTAATGAGTACCTGATAAGAAAGTGGAAAGACAGATTGATTGTTTAGGCAGAATCCAGCAGCAGAAAACTATTGACCACTGAATTGTAATTAAATTAGAGCTGTCTTCTTCAGGTGCAATCCCCAGTCAGGGAAGTTAACCTGTTCATAGAAATGAAAGGTTTGGATCATGTTAGGTTTGTGCTGTTTATTCATAAGTACGTGGAAGCAGAAACTTCTGATGTGTCCAAAAACCCATGTGTATGTGACCCTGAGCATGTACATTAAATATTAGGTCATCTCCTTTCTGCCTCGATATCCCTGTGCATTCTCAGATAATATTACAGGGCTTCTGCAAACATGAAAGAAAATATTAAACCCAGCTCAACTGCAAATGCAAATTATTATTATCTTAAGAACCTCTTAAAGCACTAATTATTGAATAATTACCAAATAAGATTTGATTTGTTTGGTGGCAGGTCTTTGCAGTTTTAAAATGACTGGGATGTCCCAGCTTAAATCCAAACACAGATTAACACATCCTTTAAAAGCATTAGTGTTTCAGATTCTTGTGTTATCTCTCAAAGTTTCCATCTTTCACTGGTAACATACCTGGATTTTACAGACCGTGGAAAAGCTATCCCAGGAAGCTAGTCCAGCTGAGAGTAACCATTGTACCGTGCTATACCACTATGAAAACATATGACACTGAGGACCATTTCAGTGCACTTATCTGAAACATTGGAGCACCAAACATTACTTCAAAGTCCTGCTCTTTGGTGTAGTTCATGGGATTCAAAACATCTCAAGTCCATACAGCTGGTATGTTAAATCTGACAGTGTTGCATCTATAATGGCCACTTGGTGTTGAAGCTAATGTATCTGGAGCCTGGTGGTGCCTGCACAACAGGTCAGATTTCTGGAAAGTGGAATTGATAATTCTGTGCTAACTGTGGCTGGGAGTATGGCTGAAGATGGTCTGGCAGAACCCCCCTTTAACTTCTGAATACACCCATCCAAAAATATGACAGCGCTTCAACTCGGAATCCGTGGTAGCAAATGACATCTTATGTCAGGCTGCAGGCTGCCTGTAAAGCAGCACTGAGAGAGAATAGGAAAACCAAGTATTTTTTTTAGTAGGGAAATTAATGCTGAGAGGTAACAGGTGCCTAATTGAGCATTCAGGCAACCTCCTAATTTTTATAATCATCTCTTTGTTTTTGGTTTGGTTGTGAGAAGTGACAAAAGAGCTAATGATACTGGTAAAAATCAGTTTTGAAAGTCTTGAGGAACCCTCACGAATAAACAAGAAGCAGCCATATAACTGATTGACTGAAACTGCTCATGGGAACATAGTGAACGCCTCCTTCAGCAGCGGCATAAAAGGTGATGAATGCACTGGAAGGCTGTACCTCTTGCACGGTCCTTTCTGAATGTTACGCTGCTCTTTAGCTTTGCATGTGTCTGACTAGTCACATGCTAGGAAACTCAGACCCAAGAGTGAGAAAACATAGCATTACAAAGTAAGTACTCTTCCCCTCTCTCCACTGTTTTACAGCCAAATTCCCTGCTCAGAATGAGCTGGACATAGGTAGGTTCACCTGACTTTACTCCCAGGACAGTGTTGGCAGGAACATAGTTATGTTCAATGTGGCTGGAATTTAGCTATCAGTCTGTTCTCTCTCATTCCCTTCTATTTGCCTTCCCAACCTGAAAAGGCACAGTTTTGGGGAGATAAAGGCACACTTATTGACTTTAGCAGTACTTACACTCTGGGAAAAGAGATAGTGCTAATAGACAAGATATACGCCTATTCATCTGTTTATTATTTTGGATTTGAATATGACATTTTATAAAGCTGGAATGAAGGTTGGTTCAACCCATTCAAAATACCAGTCACGCATGCTTTCTTCCATACTCCAAGTTTTGCGTTCTTTTCAGAGTATCCATTACAGGCATGTAATGATTTGAGAGCTGTTGAAATCTTTACATTATCCCAGTAATGTGTCAATTAATGAAGGCATTTTATCCAGATTATAAAGATTTGTCCGAGGTGGCCACTGCTTTGTTAAGGCTGTTTTGTGGACATCTTCATAATTAATGGAAAAATCATTAGGAATTCAGTCTTTATTAACCCCTGTAGCTGCAGGGGCCCATTTTATCCTAATTGCATTCATTTGGCACTGGCAGTATTATACAGCATAATCACTAATAAATGATCTTTTAATTTGTACCAATCAACAGAGCTTGCTTTCATGCCAATATTCCTGTTTCTTTGATGTTGACCTGTCTTGATTTTTGATCATTTGGGTTTAAGATGATTTACTGGAAAATCAATATCAATACCAGATCTGCCACATTCATATGTCTGTGGTGAAGTTCAGTTTGAGTGATTTTGATTGAAATAAGCAGTGCTTGATTATCTGTTTAGATTTTATAGAATAATCTGGCTGTGAAATCTCATCCGGTATTCTTATTCAAAAGTGAATAATTAGAAAATGTAGGAAAGCTGCAGACATGGGACAGCAATAGCAGTAATACTTCAGAGTCTACTAATTAACCAACTTTGTAATCTCCTAAAGGCCTTCTACATGAGTGTAATGTGCTGTTAGCCATTAGCAAGGCCAATGGGGCTGTGGCTACACTTGTTAATAGGAAAATCTGTGACAGTGTCTCTCATTATCCCCCTGTCAGCACTGTCTCTGCAGTATAAAATGGCCATCATTGTTCCATTGGTCTGCTAACCAGAAACCAAGCTACTGTAAAGAAACATTCCACAGCTAATTGAAAATAACTGAAACATCTGTTTATCAGCCAGCCACCTCTCCTAATTTGTGGAAAATATAAAATATTGTAAGCGAGGGATTGCACCTGGATTACTGATTTAGCTTTAAAAAAAAGACAGAAAAAAATCCTTTCAAGCTAATATTTCAAACCTCTTATTTATGTATAAAAATAGAGCATATCCTGCCCAACATTTTGTCATGTACTCTGTGTACTGAATGAATTGCTAAAATTAATAAGTTAATTTTATAATTTATTTTTATACCAATTAATTTGGCCTACACACAAAAGTTGTACTTCTATAACTGTTTGGAATAAGTAAAGCAATATAACTTCACTGCTGTGGACATAGTTATATCATTATAAAAGACCTTTTGCTAGTATACTTCGGAAAATAAGTCATCTGGTATAGCTGCACCAACTGTACAGGCTGTGCTGTTGGCATAACTATTTTGGTACAAAATCACATCCCTAATGAAAAGAGTTATATTGATATAAAATATGTATGCAGGTCAAGCATTAAAATGCATCCATTATGAGCATCCAATATCAGACCATTTTTTGTCCCAAATTCTGTCTTTAAAACAGAAAAACCGAATAATGTTTTTGCCATTATTCCTTTTAACTGAAGGCTTCTCCTTCCACAGATATACAAGAAAAATCTTCATAGAAGTTGGGGAAGAACTATCCATTTTCCAAATGGATGCCATGTTGTTTAGTTTGCCATAGGACTGAGGCCACAATCTGCTGTTGACAAAAATGGCTACTTTCTTCATTTATCTGCCCCTCACAGTGTTCCTTTTGCCTTGAGGCAGCATGGATATCTGTCATTTTCCCTGAAGTTGAAGAGTAACAAAGAGGAAGCCGTGCTAGTCTATACACTATCAAAACAAAAAGCAGTCAAGTAGCACTTTAAAGACTAGCAAAATGATTTATTAGGTGAGCTTTCGTGGGACAGACCTGATCTGAAGAAGTGGGTCTGTCCCACGAAAGCTCACCTAATAAACCATTTTGCTAGTCTTTAAAGTGCTCTGGACTGCTTTTTGTTTTCCCTGAAGTTGGTTTGGCTTCACTTTTGTTGGAAACAGTCGGGTAAGTGGTCATTTTGCAATTTGGTATCTTAAACAAAGGCAGCTTTTGACCTTTGCCCTATGGAGAAAACTGGGAGGTAGAGGCCATCCTGACAGAGGGCAGTTCTTTGTGAGTTGCTCTGAAGGGAATGAGCTTCAGGCTCTGATGACAGAGAAGCTTTCAACTATGAAAATAACAAGCAAAAAATTACAATTAATTTTAAATATTTCTTTTAAAAAATTATGCGATGTACTTGATCTATCAACATAAGGGGACTTTAGGGAAGAGGTGCAAGGGATGTGTCTGTGTGTGTGCACAGGCATTTGTGAGCTAGCAAGGAAATTAGTTGGCATGGGAGGCAGGGATAAAGAAGTGTGCTTTCAGGAAATGTAGCAAGTGCAGGATCAAGAAAGTGCCATTGTGCACATATGTATGTGTGAAAGGAATGTGAAGAACAAGAGAGAGGAGGTGACTTTGTGAGGGCAAACATTCAGGCTGCTTTGGACTGCTCTGGCAGTAGAAATCAGCTGTAAATGTATCTTTGCTTACCAATGTGTTCTAACTGCTTTTTGCTGCAGCAGAGTGCTGTAAAGCTCCCAGCCCACAATGGTGAACCTGCATCTGAATGGCTGGTGTGAAAAGTTAACTCATTAAAAATTGTTTAAGGTAGATACTGCAGATCTTTAACCCACCCTGGTGATATTCTCTCTGGGTTTCTTGTTCAGTGTTCACATATGAAATTTCTATATTTATGAATGCAAAAAAATTGTTGGCCAAGAATTATTTTAAATCAAGATTGAGAGCATGTGTTAATAATTTAAAGTAAGTTAGATTACAGAGATGTTGTAATTAATCTGAAGAAGCTTTATAAACCCAGGAAAGTAGAGTCAAGGTTAAACAGCAAATCCAGATTTCTTAAAATAGGACAAAAATATTTGTAATTCTGTTCTACCATAACACTGTGAAGAGGAGAAAATATGACAAAAACTGCCTTTAAAACCCAGTTCAATCCTCTGAAACTACAAATGCTAGACTGCATTAATCTTAATCATATCATTATCGAATGGTGCTACTACAGGGCAGATTCAAAAATATTTGGATATCCTTATGATGCATTTCTTTAGCCTCGCATGTTTGGATTTCTGGAATGTTTAAACTTAGCTCTGAATTTTCTGGGGTTATAATGCTTTTTAAATTTATCACAGCATCCCTATAGTATTACTTGCCTGACACTTTATTGTGCTCTCAACCTTAACTCTGTCTTCATTTTTGGTTGTGACTTTTGTAAGAAACAATTGTTTATAAGAATACTTTATTCTTTTCTGAACTTATTTTTGAAGTACCATCTACAAATTATATAAACCATTGCATTGTCCTGCACAAAGGTTATTCAAAAGCTATATAAAGCCGAACATATATTCCTTTCCATAAAGTGTACTGAAAACCCATCTTCTCTGTTAAGCATTTGGGATAAGTGACTGCTCTTTGCTTCCTTAAATCTTTATTATTGTTTTGTTCTGGAGACCATGGGTGCCACAGGGCCTGTCCCCTTCAAGAGGGAGCAATGGCTTTGTACCTGGGCTGCTTATCTGCTGCCCAAATGACTTGAAGAAGAAGAATGTGCTAAAAGACAGATGGCCCCAGGAGCTGAGAATGGTTCCTACAGACTGCAGAGAGCTGTTATGCCTTCAGTGCTCTTGAAGGAGGTCTATAAGTAGACAGACAGGAAGGCAAACCCCTGAAGAGGTAACGATTACCCAATCAATTGCTTCCTGAAGGAACAGCTGACAAAGTATCTAGAAGTGTTCCTGAGAACTGTAGTTATATGGGTCTCCTGCAATACCTTCAATTTAGGGGACAGATTTGGCTGAAGAAGCCTGAGGGACAGGAGAGAGTATGATTCATAGGAGCAGAAAAGACTTCAGTCAAGATGGGTGGAGAGTATCCTAGCAAAGTAGGGAAAAGTTGCAGAGGTCAAATTCAGAGAAGAGTAGCCCCAGCATAGAACATTGTATTGTATTGTGTTTTATGCCAGTATATTAGCTAATGGGAGAAGGGGCTGTACTATGCAAAAATAAAGCCCATGTAGAGTTTTATTAAAGGCAAGGGCAATGGAGGCAAAGCCTCAGCAGACCTACACCTGGTCTCATGGGCACAGCAGGGCAGGGGATCCCATTTACAATGCCTTTAAAGCACTTTTTAAAAAAAAATAAAATAAAAAAAAGGCTGTGCCCTGGTTTGTCACACTGTGCTTGCTGTGTTGTGCTACGGATATTTATGGTGCTGTGCAAAGCTTTGAATCTGCACATTTCTGTGTGCTTCCTGCGAAAAGCTGAATTCTCTCATCTCCAGTTTATGTGAGGATCCAAAGGCCCGAAGTACAAAAAGGGATTTATTCTGCCTGCTCGCTTGGTTCTTCACCCTGGAGTTGAGGGTGGTAAGCACTTTCTAGGAGACAAGCACCATCTCAAAAGAGAAACCCTACGTGATTGTTGATATACATACAAATAACAGCTGAAGTGCACAGCCGTTTTTTATGGACCAGTTAATTTTCTCAGTGGTAGAAGCTACTGAAAAAAATAAAATAAAATAAATACATATTATCCATTAAAACGTGCCTCTTTTTCCATTACTCCAGTTCCCTCCAGAGAACACCTACTGTAGGTCTCTTCAGAATAACCCCAATGCTTTTGCCTCAATGTCTTTACTTGCCAGGCTGGGTTTTTTGCACATTTATTATTCTCCTCATGGATGAGTACTTATGTCTGTTCTGAATTTGTTCTCCTTTAATTTTCATTTATGTTCCTCTTGCCCTATCTTCTTGTGCTGGCTGAAAGTAGCAGTTCGTGTTGACATTATCTGTTCCATTTAATATTTTAAACACTTTAATTAAATCTCCTCTTAAGTGATTTTTCTTTCTGAACTTCATAGATTTAGGTGTTTCAGCTTGTCCTCAGAGCTCATATTTTCAACCTTGCCACCTGTTCAAGAACAGCAATATTATATCCATAATTGATGGAGAGTAACATTCTGTTGTTTTAACATTGTCTGTAACTTTCTTAGACATGTTGACGCCTGAAAATTTTCGATGATGTCATTGTCATTGGAATCACTTTTTAAAAGGTCCTTGTCAAATCTCCCTGTATTATTTCAATATTATCTGTCTTTTATGTTTGCCATGTGTTTCTGAGTGCAAGAATCCCTAGTAACCACTCTTGGCTCTTTAAAGCCATGTTGTCACCCACTCCTAAGTATGAAGAAAATAATTTGAAATTTAACCTGATGACTATTCATTACCATTTTTTACTTCCCTAGAAATATGGAGGTATCCTGCCTGATGTATTTTGTTACTGTCATGGACACCAGTAGATTCTAAATATGTGGTTTGTTAGGCTCAAGCCATGTCATCACAAACTCCACATGACACAAGCCAATTCAAATCAAGTCCTGCATTGTAATTCATAGAAAGGAAAACAAAATTACCAAAACATTTTTACATGTTATCCAAAATAGTATTACTTATGCAGAATGTCATTTTCAAAAATAGTGGAGTAAAACAAAATAGCTCATTATGTAACAATACATTGTCCCCAATTTAACATCTAAGCAGAGAGGACTCCATAATAGCTGTGGATGGATAGTTGGGTTTTTTGTTGTTGCTCAAACAGCAAACTTAAAAATAAAGGAAAAAAATGTTTTGCTTCTGAAAATGTCCAGAATTTGTCAGCAACCTGGAAAAGTCTGTTCACAACATTTCATTGTAGTTACCTTTAAGAGTATCTGTGAGTGCAGCTGTGTTTGTTCTAATTCATAACCTTTACCCCAGGGTATAAGACACTTGCTTGGGATGTGGGAAGAGACCCATGTTTCAATCTTTACTCTGGAGCAGGCATTTGAACTTAGGTGTCTTCCTCGAAGGTGAGTGCCTTGATATCTGGTCTATAGCCTATTTTGCACTCAATTTCTCCTAGCTGTTCTACTTCATAGAAATATATACATATTCTTTGGGCCAAAGAGAGAATCAGAATGACGCAATAGCCTGATGATTAAGGCTCCCATGGGGGGTTTGCAGAGGTGTGGATTCAAATCACAGCCCCAGCTCACCTACACCAAGCTGGTGAACAGGTAGCATACATGGGCAGGAAGAATTTGGGGCAAGTTCAAAGCTGAGTGTCCCACATCCCAACTAACTCTTCTAATCAAGAGGCTGAAGGTTAGAAGGGACACTCAGCTATATCCTCAGAAGTTGGCCCTGATTTTTTTCCTAGACAAAATTACTTGGGTCAAGTTCATAAATCTTTTCAGGTCATCATAAACTTTTTTTGTTTTTGGCAGATAATCAGTTCAGTACAGAATTTCACCCAGTTCTACGCCATAGCCTCCAGAGTCAGAGGAAGCCAGAAGCAGCATGCAAGCAAGCTGGGGGCAGCAGCCTGGAGCTGCCTGCAGAGGGAATTCCATACAGCAGAATCACCTGGGAGGCTGGAGCTGAAGGGCCTGAGATCTGGACAAACACACACCCTGCTTCTGGCAGGAGGCAAGCAACAACTGTAACAGCATGCGCAGAGTAAAGAAGTCAGAGTGGGGCTTCCTACTGCAGTGAAGACTATGGAAGTGTTACATTTGGATTCCCTTTCCTGTAGACTGTTGTATTCCACAGCCTCTAGAACCTGGCTTCAGACCTGGTGATTTTGTTTTGTTTGTCCTGTTATAACTGTTAAAGCAACTGTTAAAGCAGGTTATAGCACGCATTTTTGTTATAACTCTTAACCCTTTCAATCAAGCTAGGGAGTTTGTAACTCTTATTTTTAGTAGCTCCAGTTGAAGAAATTTTTTTATGACATGTTCAAATGTTATAGGGCATTACTGTCATTGTACAAAGTGCCAGTGAGACTTCATCTGGAATACTGTCTACCATTCTGATCACCCATGCAGAAGAACAATGAACTCAAACTGAAACAGGTGCAGAGAGGCTACTATGATGATCAGGGAAACAGAGACCCTATTTTACAAGAGCTTAGCTTGGTCAGCCTAGCCACATGAAGGCTGAGAGGGAGGTGTGATGGCTTCCTATGCATTTATCAGGGAGCTGCACACCAGGGTGGGAAAAGTACTGTTTAAGCGAAATGAAAACCTTGGCACAAGAGCAAATGGGCATAAAATGGACATGAGTAACTTTAGGTTGGCTATCAGAAGACTGTTTCCAACCTTCTGAGTGGTGAGTTTCCAGAACAGCCTCCGAGTAGTAGTGGGGACTAAAATCTGAACTGATTTCTGGAGGCAGGTAACTATGAACAGGATTCTGTGACATGGTACTTGATGCTCCAGGCCATCCCGTCCAGGCCAAAGTCCTGTGTTCCTAATAAAACATGCAACAAAGAGAAAAGAGGAAAATATTGCATTATCAATTTGTTATGTATGTATAATACATAATTGTTCATTCTATTGTAATATTTCTGGTTTTAATAATGAAGACTGTTGCTATAGATTCCCCTTGTGACATTCTAAAAAGCAGGGGAGGCTTATTGGATTTGTTTAAATATTAGGACAGGCTAATTTTTGGAAGTCTCTTAAAACTGAAATTAAAAGAGAGAATGTAAGAGCAAAAGGTTTCTCATCTTTCAACACACTCTCTGAATGTGCTCTTGGGCACCCTTTTTGGCATTGTGCTGTCACTGCATTTGATTTGCTATATGAATGTGATGTTATATGCCATATTGTCACAATTTAGGAAAGAGCAGTAAATTGAAGTCAAGTCCTCATTGGAATGAAACCTCCATTTTAAGGAGAAATTCTGATCTATTCAGTTTGACCTTGGCATTTGAATTAAATCTTTAGAAACTCAACTTTCTCCTGGGAAGTATGAGGTTTGTGTGAGTGTGGATATATTAAAAGCTTGCACAGTTCTAGTACAGTACATATGCCAGGGCTGTTAATTTGTAATTTAAAGGACAATGAGAAAATCAAAGGGTTTCACCTGAACTAATTTTCACTGACTTAATTTGTTATACTCAAAACTGATTTATAAGCATTTAGTGTTCTATAAAAACAGTATTCAAGTTCAGTTATGATTGTTCCAGAACCATATTTTATGTTGTATTTTTAACTTGATATTTGAATTGAATTTTTGTAGTTTAGGGTGATATAAAAAAACACGTCAAGTGAGGGTTGACTCCAATTTTGTTTAGTAATAAGCAACATTTTTATGTGTGGGTCAGTATACACCTTCTCAACAAATCATTCAGAAAGAAAAATTGATTGGATGTGGTTATCAAGGAGGAGGATGGCATTTATTTGCTTGAAATTTGATGCATATGTATATAAAGGGATGTCATTGATTCATCCATAAAACAAATCTATTTAAATTGTCAAGTTCAGGCAGTTAGATGCAATGCATTTTCAAGAACTCAGTATGTCCTCACCTAACACTGAGAGAGCAATATGGGATAGTAAATCCAGTATTGGAGTGTCTGCCCCATTTACCAGAGAAAATGTCTATTCCAAATCCTCTCTTTTGTAGCTAACTCAGCAGATGTGAAAATGCAGTTCCTGGGAGGCAACACCCAAGATGTCCCTTTCCCCACTCATTGATAAGTATACTCTTATCTTCATTAAATCTACATGCAGGATATCAAAATCTACTTGGGATGTTTGTAGAAGTCAAGGAATCATTTTGACATGCTGTTAAGATGTTGATGGCTCATTTTAGTTTAACTTCAGGAGATGCCATAAAATACTGCGATACCAACCCAAGCATCACTAATGCAGAAATGATAGGTCTACTGTGACCTGTGTGTCAGAGTGAAATGTCAGGAAAATAAAAATACTTTAGTACATGTAATTCCTTGCTTTGTAGAAGGATTTTATGTACTTAATTACATAGTACATCTTTTTTGCCAGAAAAATAATAGGAGGCAGCCATTTTCTTCAGATTTGAAGAACATCAGCCAAAAAGTCTTTCTACTAGCATTTCCAGCATGGAGATGGTGAATTCATGACAGGGTAATGCTCTGTAAATCCAGTTATTTGGTGTCCCTGAATGTATGAGTAATGTGTATTTCTGCTTAATGGAGATCAGCTTGTTATGTGCCCAAGTAGAGTGAAAAAATGGCCTTGATGGAGCAGTGCTGACATTTTAGTAATATAATGTGCCCTGTATTTTTAGCAGTTGGACAGGAAAGTAACATTGCATGATCTATTGGGGCATGTAGTGGGGGAAGTGCTTTCTGTGATCTTTCTTTGGCTTTTCAGAGACACCATTATAGAGTTTGCTCACTCAAAACAGCAAAAAGGAGCTGAATTTAACAACTATAGAGACTAGTGTTCCCTGCTTAAGGACAGAAGAGTTACAGCTGCATCTGTGCCATTCAAACCTTGCTCTAGAATGACAGCCTTCAGTGTGTGGGAGTTCAGCCACTGTGGCCCCTTTGCTGAAATGACCAACAGGAGATTCTCTTAATGCTGTTTATAGTGGTGTTTTTCTAATGGGGGACATTTTGTCCCAGGAAATGAACTGACACGCTAAGTTAAGATGGGTGAGGTAACACAGGTTGAACCTCCCTAGTCCAGCATCCTCAGGACCTGACCAGGGCTGAAAGAAAGAATTTGCCAGACCATGAGAGGCCAATGTAGTCTAGCAGCATTACCAACATTTCCACTGCTTACTGGGCTCTTAGAAGACATTTAAGGGTAAATTACTGCTAAATAACAACACAGAATACTGAGGGTCAGGACTGGTGGCGGTAAACAAACTTTATGGGACCATGCAAAACATGGTCACACCCATGATAAGTGGTCTTCTGGCTAATTAAAATCATGCTGAATTGCAGATGTTTTTGTACAAGAAAGTGCCAGTCTAGAGAGGTTCAACCGCTAGCCTTTTTGGACCCATTTCTACTGGTGAAAGAGACAAGTTTTTAAGCTGCAGAAGACCTTCCTCAGGTCTGGGAAAGGTACTCAGGCCAAGTCAATGCTATACATATATAAGTCCTTTACACAGGAGTGTGAAAAATCACACTCCGAGCAACATAGTTATACTGATCCATGCACTCACCCCGATGTAGATAGTGTTATGCTGGCTCTCACATCAACTTAGCGTGTCTTCACCAGGAGTGCTGCAGCAGTGTAGTTGCACTAATGCAGCTGAATAGTGCAGACTTGCCCCTAGCATCATAGCTAGATGCAAGACAGATTGTTTAGCTCAAGTAGTTAACAACTGGTCTAAGGGACCATTCAAGGTGACATGACTGGTTTACACTCCTGCAGTCAGAGGACAAAAAGGTTTCAAACCACTTGTTTGATTTGTGGCTTTCTACAATGTCTTTATTAAGAATACGGTTTTAGTGTCTAGCAAAGTCATGAATTTAAGCTCCCAGGCTACTTTTTTGTCATGGCTTCAACATGAGTGTCTTCCCTAAAATAAGACATTCAGGTTGGTCTTGCTGACCAGGGACTGGCACAGAACCAGCAACCTCGATGAGAAAGGCTCTACTGAATCTTCTTGAGCTACCTGTAGGGAGTCAGTAGGGCCTCCTGCAGACCCAGAGGCAGAGGAGGCTATGCAGAGGCCCTGGTGGGCGGGGCTGGAGCCAGGACACCAGAGGCCCGCCCCTCAGAGGGCGGGGCCAAGGGCTAGAAGAGCCAAAGGCGGGACTCAGGACCCATTCGAGCCTGGGCCTCCGGGCAGGGAGGACGTGCCTGCACGAGCTCCCCAGCGCCAAGGGCAGAGGGCCTGCCGCCGCCTGGTTAGGCCAGAGGAGCAAGCCCCCAGCAGCTCCAAACGGCCCCAGATCCAGATGCCCCAGGGGGACTACCCAGACTTCCCAAACCTGCCCGGACCTTCACACCGGCGGAGACCCCCTGCCTTGGGAGGAGCCCCCAAAGCGGTTTGCCCCAGAACCCCGGTGGATCCCTACAGCCCTCAGGCCCCGGATCGCCTCAGGTCCCCGGTGCTACAGCCGCCCGACTATCCCAATGATGTGGATATGAGCGACTGGCCAGAGCCCCCGAAGGCGGAAGACCTGGAGGAGACCGACCTAGAGGGAACCCCTGACCAGATGGACTGGGACCTTCCGCCAGCGGAGGCAGAGGTAGGAAGTGGCCCAGGGAACGACGCTCACGAACCCATGGCAGTATGTTGCGGCCTGGATCCCCACTGCCGTGGTCGTGTGTGAGCGACCCCCAGGGCCCTGGGCCGGGTCGCAGTGGAGTGGGAGGGCCTGCGACCCCCTACCCCCTCCCTGACAGGGCCAGCCTGCGCTGAGCCTGTCTGTAAACCCTTGTGTTGCTGCCCCTCCCCAAACTGAGGGCTAGGCCTGTGTTTAACCCTTGTGTTGCTGCCCCGCCCCAAACTGAGGGCTGGGCCGGTGCTTAACACTTGTGCTGATGCCCTGCCCTGGACTGAGGGCCGGGCCCAGAACTGTGCTATTACTTGGGGACTGCTGCCCTGCCCTGGACTGAGGGCTGGGCCCAGAACTGTGCTATTACTTGGGGACTGCTGCCCTACCCTGGACTGAGGGCTGGGCCCAGAATTGTACTATTACCTGTGAACTGCTGCCCTGCCCTGGACTGAGGGCTGGGCCCAGAACTATACAACTCTTGTGAACTGCTGCCCCGCCCTAGATTGAGGGCTGGGGGCCTGTATGGTGTTGTAGCGGTGAGCCGCTGACCACCCGAACTGAGTATGGGCTGGTGCTCTAACCCTCTTTTTACAGCTGCCCGCCCTAGGCCAAGGGGCTGGGCGTCACTGGACTTGTTACACTACCCTATCCCCTAAAATACCTTTTTTTTAAAAAAATACACAGGAAAAGTGATTTTTCATGACTGTGGATTTTCATGACTGTCTCAATTACTATAATAATTAATTGTGATTGTTGTAATGCATGCTGATAACCAAAATAGATGGAAAGTCCAGGATGGCAGTAACTGTTACATCTCTCTTCTAAGACAACCTTTTTTTCAAATTCATTGTTTTTCCATAAGTAATTAACATTTTGTTTTTCTGCTGAGTCATTCATTTCCCCATAAACCCCTTCACACACGTGGATAACAAGTGTTGACTTTCATATCAGAGAGGGAAAGAAAGATATGATCAAGGTATAAGTCTTTTTTTTTTTTTTTGAGAAGGTAAAAATAGTTTGTGGGCTTTAAGCAACTTGTGGAAGAAGGTGGGAAATCAAAAAATAAGCAGGATTTTTTTATTCTTATGAATAGGAGCCTTTGTTCATTAAAGCGAACATTAACACCAGAATACAGATGAAACTTTATATATAATTAGGTAGTAGATTTTACTGTTGGAAACATGTAACCTGGAATCCTTTGTGCAAACTGATAATTTTTGCTCATGTTGTCACATTACAAAAAAGTCTTGACATGTCTTGTGTGTGACTGAAAATATAAAACACCATAGGAAAGACAGCTAATAAAAAGGACTGCATTTTACTTCCCCTCAAAGCCGTCACAGAAAGAAATTACAAAAAAAGAAAAATGCATAATTTGATGTGGTAGGGGAAGTGAAAGAATATAGCAAAGAGATTCAGATAGGTCATTTTTTCATACATGAGCATTTAGTCTACAGTAATCTACCAGGACTGTCAAATTTGATTGAAAGATAATGCAAGTTTTTTTTCTTGCCACAATTTATAGCATGTATCCATTAGGAATAATTATGGTTGCATGATTTTGCTAGCTGTTATCTCTACAAGTGTTACTAATGGTTTTATCAATTACTCCCTGTCCAATAACTGCATGGTTGTAACTTAATTTAAAGACACTCTATCACGGGGCTGATTTGTGTAGTAGTAAATGACAGCATTTGAGACACCAGCCAAACGACTCACTCCAGTGACTTAGTTAGTCTCTAATAATTAACAATTAGTAGGTACGTTAGAAAAGCTCATGAGACTAGAATGCACAGGTTTCCCTCTGTTATCTAAATACCAAAAGTTCTAGAGATTTGTCCCTAAATCCACAGAGGATGTAGATTTTCTAAATAGAAGACACAATCAGGTAACGAAGGTTAACACTAGTGGAACAAAGGTGAACTGAAGTCTTGTATGCAGAGGTGGCATAATGCACATACTTAAACCTAGAGAGGAAAATGTTTGCTGTTTGTGGTTTTGCTGTTAGTGTTAGTGCCACAGTTCAAAAGCAAAACCAATATGCTAACAGGGAAACAGTGCTGGCAAAACTGGGTTGTTTTCTTGCACTTTAGAGCTAAAATGCTAGATGTGCAAAAGGGAAGCACTTCATTTCAGATCATTACTGAGGTTTTATGTACATTTCACAATGGTATAACTTGCTCATAATAGTCTGGAAAGATGTATGAAATATATTTTAAAATAGTTTAAAATATATATTCTTCTTAGGACAACATCTATGAGGATTTAATTTTTGTACTAAATATCTCTCTTCTAAAATAAGACTTTGAACTTTAGATTTAAAGTGAGATCCAGTATTCTTCATGTAGCTATATATTTACAGGCACTGAGACGTTTAAAGGTTTGAGGTTGAGATTTTTGCAGTGTGCAGCCCTTCTGCACAGTCCATTAGTTTATCTGAATTTAGCCTGATGAGGCAAAATTGCCTGAAATAATTCATCATTTGGGTTATTGTGTCAGATCTTAGTAAGTCAACCCTTGCAAATAACCCAGGATCTTGAAGTAACAATCTTTTCTTAGTAGCATTGAGGGCTGTCTGTTTATAAAATTCTGCACTTTACCTACTCAACAGCATGATGACATTTTCAGGCTTACATGCAAAACTGGTATCTGCTGTGAAGCTTACATAGTGTTCTTAGGAACATAGAAACTGTCATATCACATTAGATCAGTGATCCATTTAACCTAGTCCTTTCTCTCTCTCTCTCTTCCTCTCTCTTACAATAGACAATCCCACTGCTTCAGAGGAAGGTGCAAGAGACCTTGTAGTGAACAACTATAGAAACACCTGCCCATGTACGAAGTTATTTTCTAAACCCCTTACATTAGTGGTTGATTTATGCTTGAGGATCCAGCATAGTCCGTCAAGCTCTCAGATAGAACCTGAAAGGAAAACACAGAAGAGGAAGACCTTGGACAACATGGAGAACATCTACTGAGATAGATTGAATGACAACAACTGGGCTATTCCTGGGGTCAGCTAGAAGTTCTGTCCTGAGACAGAGTGAAGTAGAGGAGACTTGTTGGTGATCTGTGCGCCACATGGAGTACAAGGGTTTCAGTCACATAAGTCAAGCTATGCTTGAGGTGCTAAAATATATGTATTATTTCTAGTACTATGGTGACTGTTGTCATCCATATAATATTTGTTCTTAGTCGTACTAACCTCTTGGTCACAAAGCTCTCTGGTTGCAAGTAGCTTCCTGGGTTATTTTTCTTTCCACAATATAAAATGTCTTAATCAGATTTCAATAAACGAAATTTCACTGCATGATCCCTTGTTTTGTTTTGTTTTTTGTTTGTTTGTTTTGTTTCTAATTCTCAGAGTGGGTAAAGAGAGTTCCTGATTTACTTTTGTTACACCAGTCATTATTTTATGCCTTCTGTTATTGCCCTTCTTATTCCACTCATTTTTAAATTAAGTAATCCCACTCTTTTTACTCTCTGCTCAAGTGGAAACCTTTCATTTTAATCGTTTTCTTTGAGTTTTTCTGAACTTCCTGTTTCCTGTGCCCTTCTTGAGATAGCGTGAACAGAAACTCCAAGTGAGAACAAGTCATTCATTTATGTATTGTCATTATAATATTTTGGGATATTAGCATCTACTCTGCAAGTGCTACCGTAACATAAATGTTAAATAATAATGATGAATTTGACAAAATTTGTATTTTTAACTTTCAGTCATGGTGGTAATGTGTTCTGTAATAGCAATAGCATAACATTTGCCCTCTCAGTGAGCTGGTAAGACAAGTCCATGCCTGAAATAGTAAAGAAAGTCATGTTCTTCAAAATGTAGTTTTAACCCCACCTGCCCTTTCTGGTTCATTTGCATAATCTTTTGAAAACCACTCATTGAGTATCTGTAGCCCAAATGATGTCATCAGGCACAGCATGCAGCCACTAGAAGTGGGACAATTATAATTTTTGTAGCTGATTAATCATCATGAAAAAGTAACAGTCAATTGACTCAATCATACATCCATGGTGATTAATCACACTGCACTTGTGTTTTTTACAAGTATTTTACTGACAGTGCAGATGTTGGTTGATTTTTCTCCTTTAGCCTTTTACTTGGTCACAGATGTTAAGGAGTCACCTTTTCCTGATATTTGACTTACCCTAGTCTTTGATGCTTTGGGCCCTTAAAAAGAAAAGTGTCTTTATTGGAAGAGAAATATTAACCTATCGTCATATGATTTTTACCGGTTGTTCAATATCTAAAATAGCCATAATTATGATCTGTAATCACTGATGCTTTTAATAATCACTGTTTCCTTATTTGTTCCCTGTCAGACACTGATGGCATGATTACCATTAACATTACAGAGACAGATAGTTTGGTTTTTTTAGCATTATACCATTTAGATTATATTGGAAGTTAGAGTGTTTAATATAAATTCATAAAAAAACCTCACCAGGCTGTAGTTAATTTGTAGCATACAAACATTACTAAAAACAAATTCAAAGTTTCTTAGTTATTTACATGAACTTGAAGATCGTAGTCTTTAACCTCCATTAGAATATTGAAAGGAATTGATGACCTTTACCAACAGTTGAAAGTGTCTTAATCAATTGCTAAAATACTTGTAGTGGTGTGTACAGTTTTAGTAAGGCCATCTAGGGACAGATTCTTGGCTGATTCAACTAGTCATAGCTCTATTGACTCTAGCGTAATTTTACAATATGTATTAGCTGAAGATCTGTCTTGAATCGTTATTATGCTGCTTCCTAGCTTGTACAGAAATGTTTTTCTAGTATTTTGTAGGCATACAAGTAGTTTTATACATTATTCTAAAATATTCGTATTAATGGATTCTGATATATTGATCAGTTTGATATACCCAATACCACAAATGGAAGGACTCTGTCCTGAAGGATAAATAAGAAGCTTACCTCGGTTATCATGTGTCAATCAACATCATCAAAAAAAAAAAAAGAGCCATTGATCTTTGTTTTATTTAGCAGAACCATAGTGACATGCTCTTTCCCCACCTCTAGATCCCAGCTAAGATCAATCCACACACTGGAAATTGCTTTCATGAAAAGATTATATAGCTAAATTGAACTCTATACTTGACTACAGTCTTGATATTGTTAATAAAGAGCCTAAGGTTGGGTATAATTGTTAATACACTAATTCTAGAAATCCACTCAAATGTCACTTATAATCAGGATTTTCAAATGTGCGAGGACCCCTGGGGAAACCTTTGAAGCTGTGAATGGTGTACATGATGACAGGGATGAACATAAGAAGGTAGAAGGCCACCAATGCTGTTTGGCTTAGTTGTTTAAAACTATCACGTACGTAGAAGCTTAACAATACTGGCAGCTAGGAAGATAGGAAAGCAAAGTGTGGGGACAGAGAAAGGAACTGGGAACAGAAGAGAGAGCTTGTACTAACCCTATTTCTTATAAAGTGTTTTGGATAGAAGGGGAGAAATTATATTGGCTGTAATTTATAGTGGAAGTATCAAGGCAAAGAAGCATTTCATTTGAGAAGATACCCATGACATGCAACTACTTAAAACAATCAAAAAAGACTAATTATTCAATTAGGAGAATAAATGAATCTTCTTTTATGGAATATGCAGAAAGAGAGATGATTACAAAATCTTTTAAAGCGAAAAAAGCATAGCAAAGCATCTAAATATGATATTTCAAAAAATCTGAATAATAAGTCAATGATTATATTTTAATTGGCTTTTGATGTATTATAGCTGAGGACACATTATCTTGTTCATTGTATTCCTGATTTCAATATTCATAACATCTTGAATGTTACGTTTGTGTACTTCCTGCCAGTGTTTTTTGTGCTTTATTTATGATTACCACTTGGGCTAGTGTGAAGTGAATACATATCTCTCAATAATGAACTCTGGGAGTGTTTGGATTTTTCAGTATGATCTGGCCTGCTAAGTTTTTTTTTTTTTAAAGCTCTTCATGAATCTTTTACAGCTATAAGTAGCATGACATTGGTAAAAGCTCTACAAGTAAGGGTAAGTTAGTGGGAAATGCTTTTTCATAGTTTCTGAAAAGGAAAAAGGCTCAAGGTCCATATGAGGGGGTGGTAAGGACACTTCTTTTTACCAAATCTAAATTTTCACCGATGAGCTTTGATAGAACTATTATTTTTTCTTGGTATTATCATAGTACCCGGGAGCACTGGTCAAGGATCAAAACACAGAACAAAATGAAGGTTCCTGTCCCAAGGAGCTTACAATGTAAGAACAAGATGAGACAATATTGATCAGTCTGATAAACAGTGGTATTACTGTAGCAGCCACTTAACCATTGCCCATATTTTTCCATAGGCATCATGAATGAGAGATGACAGGTAGGATGGGGATGGTCAATGAAGGAACCTGAAAGCTAAGAAAATTGGCTTATATTGGATATGATAACAAAAAGGAACCCATTGTAGTGATGCAAAGAGTGTGATGACATGGTCAATTTTACTGATGAGTATTAGCAAGGACTAAATCAAGATCATCAAGGTCAGAGAGAAGGATGTTGCAGTACTCAAGACATAAAATGATAAAATGAACAAAAGATTTAACTGTGTAGATAGATAGGAAAGTAGGAGAAGGGGCCTTCAGTTTCAGCTTTTGCTTTGGGCCCCAAAAATCCTCTGGGTGTCCATGGTCAAGTGAATGACTTAAAGGAGATTATTGGTGGCAGGATCACAGCTTAGTTTGTTCCAGAAATCGGAGGCATGTAGTGAACAAGGCAAGAAAAGAAGGATTGTTTCATGGTTTAAGCAGCTGAATGTGGCCCTGGACAATTGGATCCAATCCTACCCTGTGCCACAGAGTTCTAGTATTAGGCAGGTTACTTAAGACAACCTTCTCAGAAATTATTTCTGAGTGTGTATTTACTATTTTTAGATGTTTGATTTCATGCTCTGAAATCTATTTTTCAGAATTGCTGAGCACAAACACCTGCACCTGGACACATAAAATGTTATAAAATGCTTATTAGTTTGAAAAATCAGCTCCCAGGTGTCTCTGATGAAGCACTCAAAATCAGTGGACACTTTTTGTCTTTCTCTGTTCCTCAGTTTCCCCTCTGTAAAATGTGGATAATGGTACATACTCATCCAACAGGGTGTTGAGAAAATAAGTTCATGAATATTTGCAAAGCTCTCAGATGCTATAGAGATAAATGCCATAGAAGAGCCCATAAAAATGAATTAGTCTCTTCATGGCAGGTTTTGAATAGTGTAGAGTAAAATAGAGCTGGGACAATATGGTTTGTCAGGCTTAGTTCCTCGAGAGGTCATCAAGTTCAGTCTCCTGTACTCATGGAAGGACTAGGCACCATCTATACCATCCTTGACAGATTTTTGTCTAACTTCCTCTTAAAATTTCCAGTGATGGAGATTCCACCAACCTCCCTAGACAATTTAGTTTCGTGCTTAACCACTCTGGAAGTTATGAAGTTTTTCCTAATGTCCCGCTTAAACCTCCCTTAGTGCAAATCAAGCCCTTTGTTTCTTGTTCTAGCATCATAAAATTTCCTCCCTTCTCCTTGCAACAGCCTTTTTTGGTACTTGAAACATATTATCAGATCCCTTATCAGTCTTCTCTTTTCCAGACTAAACAAAACCAGTTCTTTCACCCATAGATCATATTTTCTAGACATTTAAGCAGTTTTGTTGCTCTTCTCTGGGACATTCTCCAATTTGTCCACATTTTGCCTGAAATGTCACACCCAAAAGTGGACAAGCACCCAGTTGAGGCTGACTCAGCACAGAGTAGAGCAGAAGAATTGCTTCTTGTGTCTTGCTGACAATGTTTCTAGTGGTGGTTCCCAGAATGCAGGGGATGTAGGATGAAGACTACATTATATTATGTAAGATGTAGGATATAGAAGCATGAGGGGTCATTGGAATGTTAGTATGACCAGTACATAAACATTTTGCAACACTGGCTACAATAGTGCCATGTAAAAACCTGTCCTCAATGTCATATGACATTGAGAATAATAAGACGATAACACTATCTCCCATACATATAAACAAATGTGTTTATCATAGTGATTGGCTGAACAAGAAGTATAACTTAGTGGACTTGTAGGCACTAAAGCTTTCTTTCTGAGTGATTGAGAGATTGCTCTACAGCAGTGTTTCTCAACCAGTGGTACAATTACCTTTGGGAAGTGCTTTTTTTCTAGAAAAAAAGTTGCCAAAACTCAAATCTGATGATTCTTCCCCCCACCCCCTTCCAGGCTTAAATCCCTCTCAACCCAAACAGCCCCTCCCCAACTCCCAGGCTTAAACTCCTCACAACCCCAAACCATCCCCAGTCTTAAACCCCTTGCAGCTCCAAACCACCTCCCTTCACCTCCAATCTTAACCCCTAGCAGCCCCAACCTGCCACCACAACCCAGGATTAACTTACATTACCCAGGATCTCTGTGTTCTGCCACCCTGCCTCCCACCACTTTTTTCTTTGCCTCGCTGCCATCACCTCTTCACTGTAGCTGTGCGGCTCATCTCAGTCTCCCTACTCCCCCAATGTACAATGCATTAGGGGCAGCTCCCAGCGCCCTGCTGTGCTGAAATAGCAGGACTCAGTTTAATTGGTTTAATGGTCAGATCTCTCTTGCCAGCTGTTAAACCAATTAAATCAAGTCCTACTCTTTCAGCATGGCAGGCAGGGGGCTGGAGGAGTGAGTGATGGCAGTGGCAGGACCTGCAAATGGCTCCTTAAAAAGCCACACATGGCTCGGAGCCATCCAGACATCTTCCAAAATGGCAGCACTGCAGGCTCAGTGGGCCAGATGAAAAGGCTCCACATAGGTGGATTCACAGGAAAAAAAAGTGCCAAAATGCTGTTTCTGAGCGTTCCACCAGAAAAAAGCCCTGCTCCTGGGGGTACCCTAAGGTCTTCCAGGAGATATATCAACTCATCAAGATATCTGCCTACTTTTACAACAGGCTACATAAAAAACACTAATAAGGCAGTACAATCTATAAGTTCATTCAGACAATGACTTGTTTTTACTGCTTCGTATGCCTTATGCTGAAATATAAGTACAATATTTCTATTCCAATTCGTTTATTTGCTAATAAGATGGTAGCAAGTCAGCAAGTTTTATGTATTAGTCTTTTGTGATATTTGTGCATGTTTTTGCAAGTAGTTTTTAAGTGAGGTGTAACTTGGAGGTGTGCAAAACAAATCTGACTGCTGAAAAGGTACAGTAATTTGGAATGTTTGAATGGCACTTGTTTCAAGACCTCAGATTACCGGAAAACCAGTGCTTTTTTTGTGCTGGTACTTGCTGGTACTGAGTACTGGCACCTCAGCAGCCAAGCAGAAGGATTGGCTGTCAGAGAGGGGCAAAGAGCTGGCTTAATACTGGCTCCTTTTTTTTCACACAAAAAAGACACTTCTGAAGACTATGGTGACAGAGAGATAGACGTGTAAGTCTGTATTCTGTCAAAACAGAAAAGCAGTCATGCAGCAATTTAAAGACTAACAAAATAATTTAGTAGCTGATGAGCTTTCATGGGACAAATGATCTGAAGAAGTGGGTCTGTCCCATGAAAGCTCATCACCTAATAAATTATTTTGTTAGTCTTTAAAGTGCTACATGACTGTTTTGTTTTTCTGAGGATTACATTTCTCAACCAGTGGTACATGTACCCTTAGGTGTATGTGAGAGAAGTCTGGGGTACTTTTAAGGAGTACTTCATAAAAAAACATTGAGAAACTCTGCTCTCCAGTTCTTGAAATGTGGTGAACTGAAAAATACTATCTTTTGGTTATCTTTTTATATTGCAAATGTGGTGTGTAATAGAAATAATATAAAGTGAACACTGTATATTTTGTGATTTATGTTGTAATTGAAATAATTACATTTGAAAATGTAGGAAAATATCCAAAATATTTATAATATATTTAAATTGGTATTTTATTATTATTTAACAGTGCTATTAAAATTGCAATTAATCATAACTATTTTTAAACTAGGCAACTTGTTATGTGTTAATTACTTGAGTTAACTACAATTAATTGGCATCCTTAGTTTCTTTATATAATAATTTAATTGCATTATATTTAATATTATACAGTGTTCCAGGTCCTTCCACTGGGATTGTCTTTTGCATTTATTAGTGCTTATTTATACACCACCCCTATTTTAATACTGTCTGAAAACCATTAGAATTAGTTACATTTCTATGAGGTATATGCCTAAATAACATTACTGAACTAGCCGTTCATATAAGGCTGGGAATTTTTATGGAAACATCTGACCCTCTGACTACTGTTCCCGCACTAGGACTGGATAAAAAAAATCTTTATTTTTTAGAAAATAGTATATTGATTTTTCCCCATAAGTATTGATGATTTTTTTTTAAAAAAACAAAGCATTTCAGTCTGTTCAATTATTGGTCAACCCTGCTCTCTCCCACAAAAAGTAAGTTATTTACTGAAAATCTCCAAGGATTTTTCTCTGGTCAAAATTTGTTTTTTTCACCAAAAAATGTAGCTGCTAAATTGAAATTAAAAAAAACATTAACTCGCCCTGTCCTGTAATTCTCCTTTGCATAGAGAATCATTCTGTGGCTTTAAATGAATAATAAGAGTTGTGGTTACAGGGATTTTTCTCAAATACTGAGAACCAATAAGAAATGGAAAGTTAAATGTGAAGCTTAGTTACTTTGTAAAATAAATTGTCCCAGTTTGTGCAGTCAAAGTGAAATCTAAACTTAAGATGTTCTTGTTTACAAGTCAGGCTTAGTCACACCATCTACATTTGGTCTATAATGGCACAGGTACAACATAACAGATGATCAGAGACCAATTACCCCAAGACATGGTGATACACTATAACTTGATGAATTAAATACAATATAATGGCAAGTGAAAGAAAATGGATGGAATGCAATTTGGCTGTGCTCACACTAGTGAGTTTTGCCAACAAAACCCATTTTGTCAACGATACTGGTGGAATGTCCCCACAAAATGCATTTTGTTAACCATTTGTCAACAAAACTCAGCACTTCACTGGCAATGTTCTGTCTCTCAGCCGTGTGTGGATGCTCTGGGGTGTGGGCTTCTCTCAACAGACAGGGCATCCAAAGACATGGGCAGCCCTGTCTGCTGTGCTTCTGGGTGCCTGTTTTGTTGAGAGAAAGGAAGCAGGCAGTCCAGCAGCTCTGTTGACAGAGTGGAGCGCTCTTCAGTTGGCTTTTGTGTGTGTGGGCACACGCTATCAACAGCAGTTTTGTTGGAAAATCTCTTCTGACAGTGACTTCTGTCAACAGACAGCTGTTTTCTCAACTTTGAGAAGTATAGGTCTCTGATCTTTCTAGTAGCTTGGACCGCCTGTTTTGCCCTTATAAATATATAAATAGGATTCTTATAGGCCTCTTGTGCACTACCAAGTTCTTTTGGAAAATCAGGCCTTCTTCCAAAAGAACAAGTGGAGTGTCTACACATAAAAGGTGCTTTTTTCAAATTCCTTTCAAAAGAACACAGCACTTCTTCTGGAGGCCCTCTTCCTCTCCCAAATGAGGAAAAACACCTTCTTCTGAAAGTTTTTTTTTCAGAAAATACATGTGTAGACACTCCGTGGGCCCTCTCGTTCAAAAGAGCTGTCCTCATGGTGCTGGATTTTATGATTCCTGGCCCATTCTTTTGAAAGAGTTGGGGAGGTGTGGATGCTCCCTTTTGAAATCAGAGACTGCTCTTTCGAGCCATTTGTGTGTGTGTGTGTGTGTGTGTGTGTGTGTGTGTGTGTGTGCGCTCTTTCAGAGAATATCTTCTAGAAGATCACCTTTTGAAAGATGACTGTGGTGTAGATGTGGCCATAGATTCCTCACTACCATTCTTAGATTTCAAGACCAGAAAGGATCACTGTAATCATCTAGTGTCATTTCCTGTAGAATACAGGCCATAGAACTCTCTGAAAATAATTCCCAGAGCAGATCTTTTAGAAAAAAAGAAATCCAACCTTGATTTTTTAATGGTCAGTGACTGAGAATGCCCCAGGACCCTTAGTAAGTTATTCCAATGGTTAATTACTCTAACTTAAAAAGTTACAACTTGTTTCAATTATAGATTTGTCTAGCTCAGCAGCAGACCAAATATGGCCCATAGGCCAGATCCATCCCACCAAAGCACTGCTTCCCGCACACCATCCTCCTGTTACCCACAGGACCCACAGGCAAGCTTCCTCCCTGCCACACCCTTCTGCATGCCACTCAAAGTGACCAGCTTCTGGGGCCACGTGCTCTCTGTGCACTGTGTGCCCCTGGAGGCGGAGCTTTACATGCTGCCCCTGCCCCCAGCACAACCTCACAGCCCTATTTACCTCCTACATCCCTCCTCAAGGTCAGAATTCTCTCCTGAACACATACCCCTTCCAGGCCCTACACAATGCCCACACCTCAACCCTCTGCCACAGGTCATAATCCCCTCCTGCCACAGGTCACAACCCCCCTGCATCCCTTCAGGTCAGAATCCTCTCCTGTAACTATATCCCCTCTAAGACTCTGCACCTCCCCCTGGACCTTGCACCCCCTTTAGTCCCCGACCGTGAGCTCCCTTCTGCATCCATCTCCCATCCAATCCCAGACCCTGCACTTCCTTTGTTAATGTCATAGAAGAAAGCGGCCCTTGACTACTTAACAAAATCTTGGAGAAGTTCCTTATCAAAACTTATTGCACACCCCAGATCTAGCTTCAACTTCCAGCCATTTTAGGATGTTACAACTTTCTTTGCCTCACTGAAGAGCACATTATTAAATATTTGTTCCCTATGTGGATCCTTATAGACTACCATAAAGGTATCCCTTAACCTTCTCTTTGTTCAGCTAAATCAATCAAGTTCAAATCTAACACTGTAAGGCTTATTTTATAATCAATCCTTTTTCTGGCTTCTCTGAACCCACTCTAAATTATCAACATACTTCTAGAAATTGTGGGCAGCAGAAGTAGACACAATATTCCAGCAGTTGTCGCAACAGTGCCAAATACAGAGATAAACCAACTCTCAACCCCTACTTAAGGTTCACTTGTTTGTACACCCAAGGATCATATGTGTGCTTTTGGCCACAGTGTCACACTGATTACACCATATGACCCATACATATTTTTTTTCAGAATCACTGCTTCCTGAGGCTAGAATCCCCCATGCCTTCATTCTTTGTTCCTGAATGTTTACATTTATGTTAACCCGTATTAAAATGCATGCTTTCTTTTACTTGCTTTCACCCAGTTTACCAACTGATGCAATTCTGCCTGAGTCGATGGTTACCACTCCACCAGTGTTTATGTTTGAAATTTTTTATCAGTGATGATTTGTGTTTTCTTTCAGATATTGTTAAAAATTTTATAATGTAGGGCCAAGAATCAAGTTCAATAGGATCACCCTAGAAACACGCCAAATAGATTATTACTCCTCATTTACATTTGCATTTTGAGACCTATCATTTAATGTGTGTCATGGGCATTTTGTGTCTTTCTAGTCTTTTTAATCAAAAGTCATGCAACACCAGGTCAAACCCATTACAGAAATCTAAATATATTGCAGCAAAACTATTACCTTTAGCAGCTAAATCTGTAATTTCTTTAAGAATAGATACCAAGTTCTAGATACCAAGTACTAGAGATGATCTTTTTCCATAACCCCAGGTTGATTTATAATAAGTATATTGCTCTCTTTAATTTTTCTTTAATCAGACCTTGTATCTCATTATCATGACTGCGATTAATGTCAGCCTGACTTGCCTATAATTGCCCAGTTTATCCCTATCCCTCATTTTAAAAACTGACACAGTATTAATTTATGTTCAGTCGTCCGCATTTTGCCCCGTGATGCAATACTTTCTGAAAATCTGTTTTAATGATGCATCAAGCCTGAACCACCTCTTTTAAAACTCTTGGACACAAATTTACTGGACCTATTGATTTTAAAATGTCTGATTTTTATAGCTTCTGTTCTGAGATACTAATCGAATGAACACAGGATAAGCAACAAACGATGAGACTGTATCATCTATGTTTCCTCCAATACAGAATAGAAATATTTATTACACACTTTTTCAGTCATTATTATAAACGTCCCCCATCTTTCATTTGATGCATATGTTTTTTAAAAAATTATAACAGACTTCAAATCCTCTCTAAAACAATTTAATCAGCATGGTCTTTTTCCTCAATTGTGGGATTGTGGCTTTTTGCGCAACTAATTAGGTGTTCTGAAATGATTCCCTGTTCCCACATTTTTCTGATTAAATTCTCTTCCTAGCTGATTTTGCTGTTACTTATTTCTCTTGTGAAACTGGCCCTTTAAAACAATATATATCTATATAGATATATAACTATACTGCTGGTCTGGACTCTTTTCCGCTTGCACATTATAAGAGATCAAATCATGATCATTTGTACCTAAGATATCATTAATTTTCCCCAGGTATACAAATACTATACCACCAATTCCCAAGGTGAATTACCTTTTTGACTGGAAAAGTAAAGCAGACACAGAATCTGCTTCTCTTTTGTACTAAGGCCACTCTACACATCTGTGGTACTGTAAAATGGCTTTAAGTGTGCACAAATTTAATTTAATCTACTTTATGGCCACTTTATACTGCCAGAGTGGTCTAAAGGAGCCTCTATAAATGAGAATCAGGCCTGAAATGTTTTGTGACTAGCTTTCAGGGAACAATTAAACTACCTCTTCAATCTCCAAGGACAAGGAATCAGAATGGCTGTTACTGACCTTCCTGAACACAAGATGTAAGCTCAGCTGACAAGGGAAACACAACCAATACCATTTTGCTAATCCCAGGCAACTCAAAATGCATCACAAAAAAGCTGACCAAAATTCCCACTGGCATCCAGATAGTAGTGGTCAACTCCTAATCTTTTTGCTTGTATGGAAAATACCATTAAAAACACTTCATTTTCTCAAAAGAGGAAAATATATTGAGTATTTTCACATGCGCTATGAATAATTCACTTGCAGCTCTAAAAGGGATATTCAGCCAGGTAGATCAAAGCACAGGACATACCTTATGAAAGAATCGTTGGCATATGCAGCAGACTATTTGTCAGCTTATTCTTTTTCATCACGTTGATTGGAACAATTATTTTATTGTTATTTAAACAAAGCAGTTGAGGAAGCTTTATAATGATATTGTCCAATAATTTTCCATTTAATGTTAGTACCCATTGCTTTTCAGCAAGTGCAAAATGAGAACTGCTCAGTTCTTTCTAAAGGTTCTTTTGATTTCCATTAAACTAGGCTGTAGTCTGACAAAAAGTCACATATTTAAGCACCTGAATATCTGGTCATAGATAGGACCACTCACATGCTTCAAGTTACCACAGATGTCTTTCCAGGATTGGGAGTTTACTAAATTGATGACACTCTATGGCCCACATAGAAGCAAATTAAAATGTCCTTTAACTATAACCTCCATTCAACAGCAAAACCTCAGGTATAGGATTGAATTATAGAAAGTTACATTACTTGAACATAACGTTCCTTTATGGTCTTCGAAGCTATAAAGAGTCAGTTTGGTAATTTGTAAGTGTTATATTGTATTCTGTCCAGTTCTGGGCACCGCATTTCATAAAAGATGTGGAGAAACTGGAGAGGGTCCAGAGAAGAGCAACAAAAATAATTAAAGATCTAGGGAACATGAGTTATGCAGGAAGACTGAAAGAACTGGGTTTGTTTAGTTTAGAAAAGAGAAGACTTAGAGGAGACATGATAGCAGCTTTCAAGTACCTCAAAGAGGGTTACAAGGAGGGAGACATTTTTTTCTTCTTGGCCCCTGAGGATACGACAAGGAGCAATGGGGTTAAAATGCAGAAAGGAAGGTTTAGATTAGACATTAGGAAAAACTTCCTAACTGTCAGGGTGGTTAAATAGTGGAATGAGTTACCTAGGGAGGTTGTGGAATCTCCGTCTCTGGGGATATTTAAGGGCAGGTTACATAGACGCCTGTCAGAAACAGTCTAGATGGTGATTGGTCCCCCTGAGAGGGCGAGGAACAGGACTTCATAACCTCCTGAGGTTCCTTCCAGTTCTAGTGTTCTATGATTCTAGTCTATGATTCTTTAGATCTCACTGAATTACATAACTGAATCTATTAGTTTAAGTTCTGGTCTTAAAAATATGAGTAAATATTTTAGTAGGTTCAAATACTCATTTATTTTACTTTTTAGTTCCAAACACTTAACACCTCAATGCAGAAATTTAGTAGAATTTTCAAAAGATGGAATACAAAGTTGACTGTAGAATGAATATTCTTATTTTATTTTTAAAATATTTTCCTGTTTTTGCTGGGAAGACCAGGGAAAAATCTACCTGTTACCCAGTTTAATTTCTTATGTTTAGGGATCTAGAGCATTCTGCATAATACTAGTCAATAAAAAAAAGATGTATATGATCTTGAAATAGAGCAGTCTAAAGGAAGGAATTATTGTCCATTTTAGTCAATTATTGTCCATTTTAATCATTAGAGCTTTCCGCCACTGAATTTAGTATAAGAGAAATCTCCTGTATTTTTTTTTATTTTTTATTTTTAACTTTAAAGCTGAAACAAGGCATTTATCAAGCACAGAGGCTGGAAAAACAATTGTCTTTAGAACTTGATAATGTGTCTTTAATTATTGTTTGCCATTCACTAATAGTTGTAGTGAAGCAAACCAAAGCATCCAATGATGCAATCATAGCTTCACTGAACTCAGTGAGTTTTTCCAGTGACTTCAATTGGGTACGATTTCATCGAATATTGGAAGGACTTCATAAAAAAGTAGGAAAGTCTACATATCAAAATAAATATCAAGACTCAGTGTCCGTGCTGAATTTAAGTGTTTGACTTTGCAGTCTAGATTCTGAGGTCAAAAATCTGTCTGAAAAGTCATCAAGAATGTAAGTCTTGATACCATTATAATTATCAGAATCAGGTTATTAATCTTCTCTATTTATTATCTATCTAATATGTTCACCTCTATTCTCATGCTATTTTTGTATATCGTAAATAGTTGCTTTGACAGTGAGTTTTCAGAAAGCATTTGTGCCTATGCCCTGCATCTTACATTGAAACTTTCACTTAAGGTACTTTTATTTGTGGGAACTCTTGTGTTGCAGGTGACAGACGAACAATTGCTATGCTTTTAAAAGCAAATAAAATGAACACAAGCTTGCGATCTGTATTAAAAGTACACTGTTCATTTTTGTTACTGAGGGAAATAATAGCATTAAGTGTATTTTTAACAAAACACTCAACTTACACAATACACAAAATCTACGTTTGTTAATCAAGCCTTAGCTCACACTATAGAGATATATGAATCTCATTAGTCATTCAAAATGATCAAAAGGAATTAGTTTAATACAGAGCTATACTCTAAAATGAACTCAGAAAACCAATCCATTCATGTACGGCTGATGAAATTTACCTAACACAATTGAAAGACAGAAGAAACACAATTTTTCCCCTCTTGGGTCTTGATGAGTTATTTATTTTGTTGTCAGAGGTAATATGCAGACATTACTATGTTACGTTATAGCTGCTATTGTTTCCCTTGTAGTTACCAAGTCCCTCTCACAAAAAACTGTAGTGTACTTCATGGCAAATTAGTAATTGAGTCAGTCACCACTGAACCGTTCATGATTTAAAATAAAAATTTCCAAAGGTCTTGATTAGCAAACAGCTCCCTTCCCCTTCATTCACTTCAGGGAGGACAAAGGCAACATCACCATAACTGTAACTACCATTATGGGATCCCTGAATGGCAAACACTCAGTGATGAAAGGCTCTAAGGCTGATGTCACTTGGCTGTAAAGCACCTCGAATTCTGGCTCATATGATATTAAAGGTGCAAATCATATCAATGGGTTTCTTTTCAAAGCCATAGGGAAGACTTTATAGTTTGGTGTTGACAAGTGATTGTTAACAACTTCAGATCCCTTCAGCATACCAAACAGACAAGAGACTAAGGTGTAGAGGGGAGGGGTGTTTTTTTCAAAATATATTCTCCAGCAGCCATCTATGAGAGATTTCAAAATTCTTCCAGCTTTGCTCCCTTTTAATTTTTTCTTGGTCACAAAATCATAGGCTCGTATTCAGGAGGTTCTACTGGAAACAACTGTCAACTACCAAAAGGTGATCGTGCAGCAGACAAATGAACAAACTGTGTTTTATTCCTATAGTTCATAATCTATGGTGATCCATTGGAGTGGTTGATTGGGCCTGCAAATTTACTTTTATAGTTGAGTTCAAGGTGAAAAAAATGAGTGTAAAACTGTAGAATGTTGATGGAAAAAAAGGTGTAAATGCAACAGACGGAAGCAGTTCACACAAAAAGGCCCTCAGGTATAATTCAAAGCCATTGTCTGCACTACACAGTTTTTATCAATACAATCTCAGAGACCTCAGAGGGAAGGGATCAGAAGACCTCACTGACTGGTAGGTATGGGATGCATAGTCCTAGGGATGGGGGTTCTACAACCACCACCTCTAAGAGAAGAAGACAGATGATCATGGTTGGGGACTCCGTCCTAAGAGGGATGGAGTCATCCATCTGCTGTCCAGAGCTGGAATCCCCCGAAGTTTGTTGCTTACCAGGAGCTAGAATCCAGGATGTGACGGAGTCTCTTCCAGAAGTCATCAAACCTACAGATTATTACTCCTTCCTCCTACTCCATGTAGAAACCAATAATACAGCCCAAAATGACTTTGAGCAGATCACTGCAGATTATGTAACTCTAGGATGAAAGATCAAGGAAAATGGAGCACAAGTGGTGTTCTCATCCACCCTCCCTGTTGAAGGAAAGGTTCCAGGTAGATATCATCAAATTTTGGAGGTAAATGCATGGTTGAGCACGTGGTGTGAGAGAGAGGTTTGGTTTCTGCAACCATGGGATTCTGTTTCAGGAACAAGGATTGCTAGGAAGAGATGGGATCCACCTAAAGAAGAGAGGAAGGAGCATATTTGCAGGCAGGCTTGCAAACCTAGAGAGGAGGGTTTTAAACTAGGTTTGTTGGGGAACAGTGACACAAGCCCTGAGGTAAATGGGGAAGGAGGAAGCAACAACACAGGAAAAAGCCTGATTCAAAAAGAGAATGTGGGCCAATCAGCTAATTATCTAAGATGTCTGTACACAAATGCAAGAAGCCTGGGTAACAAACAGAAAGAATTAGAGGCCCTGGTGGGAGACTTGGTGGGATGACTTGCATAATTGGAGCACGGTCGTGGAAGGGTATTAACTGTTCAGGAAGAACAGTCAGGGGAAAAAAGGAGGAGGAGTTGAGCTGAATGTGGGAGAGCAATATGACAGCTCAGAGCACCAGTATATTGAGGGAGAAAAGCCAGTTGAGAGTCTTTCGGTTAAGCTTAGAGGAGGAAGCCACAGAGGTGATGCTGTGGTTGATGTCTGCTCTAGACCACCAGACCAGGTAGGTGAAGTAGATGAGGATTTCTTCAGACAAATAAGAGAAGCTTCTAAATCACTGCCCTGGTTCTCATGGGAGACTTTAATCACCCAAACATTTGTTGGTAGACTAATATCGCAGCACACAGCTTTGGAAGTTTCATATGAGTGTAGATGCTCCATGGAGCTTTTCGAAAGGAAACCTTATTTCAAAGTTATTTTTGAAATAAATTGCTAGTGTAGACAGGGTCTTTGAGAAATAATTTGAATAGCTCTGTTAGCAGATGGCTGGTACCTAAATAGCTGTTTGCAGACATGCTTGCTTAATTTGTACAAGTAGCCCCGGTAAATAGTTGTGGATTTAATGGATTTTATTTGCACAGGTCAACCTCTTCACTAAACGTGAAAGAAAGCCAGTGTATCCTGGTGCAGTGCACCCATAAGAGACTAGCTGGTGGGGCTCTGGATGTTTGCCGGCACCCTGTGCTGCCTTGCCACACCACGTCAAGGCTCCAATGCTGGTGCTCAAAGAGTTGGGCAGCTGTAGTCCCCAGCCAGCTCCAGTGGTTGGGTAGCCAGGCAGTGTGGTTACCAGCCAGCCCTGGGCCTTGGGTGGCTGGTTCACATGATCCCTGCATACCCTATGCCCTCATGACCTAACTTCTGCACCCTCCAAACCCCTGCCTAGTCCTCCCCCACTACCCTGCATCCCCCATTACCAGCAGGGGATCCACTGCAGGGGCTGCGGCTCTGGCCCAGTGCTCTGGCAGGCACCCAGCAGCAAAGGCTCAGGATCCAGTGGGGGCTCCAGCTGCCTCCCATGCTCTCTTCATGGAAAGGTAGGACTGAGCTCTAGCTGCGTGCCAGAGCAAATCTTCTCACACGCCAGGATTAGAACATGTGCTGGGGATTGCTGAGCCCTGGTCTACATGAACCTTCTCCCCCTCATCAATATACCCAATGCAGTTTCAGTTATTCAAATAGCAATGTTGAGGCTGACATACTCACCACAGCATCTTCCACATGGCAAAGTCAGGGCAGGAGCTGTTCTCCCATTGACTCCTGCTACTCTTCTTCTTGTGGTTGAGTACAATAGTCAATGGGAGAGCACTCAGAGATTGATTTATCATGTCTAAGTAGACGTGATAAATCAATGGCCAATGGGTCGATCGCTGCAGTGTCAATCTACTACATAGTGGAGACAAGCCCTTAGTATGAAGGCCCTGCACACATGCTATGAAATTGGGATTTGATCCTGGACTCTCCAGAGCAAAGGTGTTGGGGGATGGGACAGCTCAGAGGTTTGAGCATTGGTCTGCTAAACACAGGGGGTCTGGGGTGAATAGATTAAATAAAAAGCGGGGGATGGTGTAGTCCTGCTAATAGGGCAGGGGACTGGACTTGATGACCTCCCAAGGTCCCTTCCAGTTCTATGAGATGCGAAACTGGCTTCTCCATCTTCACAGTGTTCTGGCTGGGTAGAATGCTGACAGGAAATCTGGCCCCTTCTTCCTACAACTAGCTTTCCAGCACTTTGAGGGGGAAAAAATGTGTAGGCTGCTAGAGAAAGCATGTGGTGACTGCATCAGTGGCAGCTGCTGCTGCTGCTGCTGCTGCTGGGACATACCAAGCCAAGAGACTAACCTCCAATTAGGATATTGGCCCAGGGAGAAGCCTTAGCAACCCATACTGAATCCAAGACTTTGGCAGTGTCCAAAGGGAAGAGGGTGAGGGAGGGGGTCTGTAGTGGTTGTTGCAAGTGACTGTTACTGAACAATCTGATTTTTTGTTACTGAAATAGGTGCTGGGGTGATTTCTGGGTGAATTTCTACCTTACCAAAAGCTGTAGGAGTGTTCTCTACCCAAAAGCAACAGATGGAAGTTTGGAACAGAGTATCAAGAAGGTGATGTAATGAAAGACAAAATTCAATCACATAAAAAGAAACAATTACAGACAGTAAGATGCAGTGGACTGAGAAATATGCTCCCAAGGTGTTGTGGAATCTCTACAGCTTGTGACATTTAAAGACACAGGTTGAATCTCTCTGTTTCAGCACCATCAGAACCTGACTGGTGCTGAATGACATAATCTGTCAGTCCATGGGAGTTCATTATTGTCTAGCAGCATTACCAACACTTCAACTGCTTACTTGGCTCTTAGAAGACATTTAGGAGCAAACTGGAGTTAAATAACAGCACAGAACACTGAGAGCCAGGACTGCTGGCTGTAAACAAACTCTATGGGATTATTGGAAACTAGGTCACATCCATGATAAGTGGTCATAAGAACATAAGAACATAAGAATGGCCATACTGGGTCAGACCAAAGGTCCATCAAGCCCAGCATCCCATCTGCCGACGGTGGCCAATGCCAGGTGCCCCAGAGAAGGAGAACAGAAGACAAGTGATTTATCTCCTGCCATCCATCTCCTGCCCTTGTTATGAAGGCTAGGGCACCATACTTTATCCCTGGCTAATAGCCATTTATGGACCTGACCTGCAAAAATTTATCAAGCTCTTTTTTAAACCCTAATAGAGTCCTGGCCTTCACAGCCTCCTCGGGCAAGGAGTTCCACAGGTTGACTGTGCGCTGTGTGAAGAAAAATTTCCTTTTATTAGTTTTGAACCTACTACCCATCAATTTCATTTGGTGTCCCCTAGTTCTTGTATTATGGGAAAAGGTAAATAATTTTTCTATATTCACTTTCTCCACACCATTCATGATTTTATATACCTCTATCATATCGCCCCTCAATCGCCTCTTTTCCAAACTGAAAAGTCCCAGTCTCTCTAGCCTCTCCCCATATGGGACCCTTTCCAAGCCCCTAATCATCTTAGTCGCCCTTTTCTGAACCTTTTCTAATGCCAATATATCTTTTTTGAGGTGAGGAGACCACATCTGCACGCAGTACTCGAGATGTGGGCGTACCATAGTTTTATATAGGGGAAGTATGATATCTTTTGTCTTATTATCGATCCCTTTTTTAATAATTCCTAACATCCTATTTGCCTTACTAACTGCCGCTGCACACTGCGTGGATGTCTTCAGAGAACTATCCACTATAACTCCAAGATCCCTTTCCTGATCTGTCGTAGCTAAATTTGACCCCATCATGTAGTACGTGTAATTTGGGTTATTTTTTCCAACATGCATTACCTTACACTTACCCACATTAAATTTCATTTGCCATTTTGCTGCCCAATCACTCAGTTTGCTGAGATCTGGTCTTCTGGGCTAACTAAAATCACACTGGATTACAGAAGTCGCTGGATAAGAGAGTTCCAGCTGAGAGAGGTTCAAATTGTATGTGTTTGTATTTTGGACATACCCTAACACAGTGGGGCTTGGATCCATAATGGGTACTCTAGACTTTACTGTGTTGCTATAAACAATAAAAGTACTGTAGAGCATGATCCTGTATTAGAAAAGATCCACCACAGTGACTTACACATTGCCTTTTTACATGGCAGAAAATTTTGGGATCGAAGGGAGAGGCATGGCAAAGCAGAGCTCGGGAAATTGTTGTGTTCTAATGTGGGAGCAGCAGAAGAAATATACTTGCTAAACATTTCAGCTGCCCTGAAATTCCATAATAAACAAGTTGTGGTGATTATAGTTAGGCATGGGAGTATTAGATTTTAAAAGGTAAACATCAATTTCACTCTACGTGCACAAATTGATAGAGAGAAAGTATTTCATCAATAGTAGTCACCATTTACAAATAGGTAACATAAGAACAATATTTCTTGAGAATTTACCAGAGTTTAATCTGAGAATATTTGCTTTGAATATGTTGATGTGTGATATTGATAATTTGTGTTCTACCCATTATGGAGCTTTAACTCTTTGAATTTGATTGTCTGTGGTCATTAAAGCCATCTACACTAGCCCAAAACTTCGAAATGGCCATGCAAATGGTCATTCTGAAGTTTACTAATGAAGCACTGAAATACATATTCAGCACCTCATTAGAATGCGAGCGGCTGTGGCACTTCAAAATTGCCATGGCTCGTCCAGATGGGGCTCCTTTTCGGAAGGACCCCAGCAACTTCAAAATCCCCTTATTCCTATCTGCTGTTAGGAATAAGGAGATTTCGAAGTTGCTGGGGTCATTTTCAAAAGGAGCCCCGTCTGGACGAGCTGCATCAATTTCTAAGTGCTGCAGCCACCGGCATTCTAATGAGGCGCTGAATATGTATTTCAGCACTTCATTAGTAAACTTCGAAATGACCATTTGCATGGCCATTTCGAAGTTTTGGGCTAGAGTAGACATAGCCTAAATGTTTGTTGTCTGCCCCCCCCAACAATTTTCCACAACTGAAAACATTTAGATCAATAATAAAAAGTACTTGAAAATAAACATTGATATCTGTCAAAATTATTTTTAAAAATCAAATTCTGTCAAACCTAATTATTGTAGTTCTGTAGCCTAGTGCTTGGCAGCTGGAGAATCTTTAGCTGTGTCTACACTACATAGGTCTGTTGACAGAAATCACTATCAACAGATATTTTCTCACAGAGCCTCTGTCTACAGAATATGTCCACACCTAATAGGAGCTCCCCATGTTGACGCCTACTGTCCAAAGAGAGCATACAGACTGCCCAGCTCTCTGTTAACAGAGCAGCCAACTGGAAGCTCTGCAAACAGGGCAGCCCAGTCAACGAGAAGCCCCCTGCTTCAACAAAGGGCCCCCCAGCACATCTACACTTTTTGTCTGTCAACAGAATCTGTCCACAGAGGCCCTGGGTGACATGCCTGTTCTCTCCTACAGACAACCTCCCAACCTCATGAGGATCCTCACTAACAGCCACAGTCTATACCCCAGGAACACCAGTCCTGGAACCTTTCCCTGCAACAAAGCCCTCTGTCAGCTTTGTCCACATATCTTCTCTGGAAATACCATCACTGGACCTAACCAGGTTACTCACAGAATCACGGGCTCTTTCTCATGCTCCTCCACTAACTTCATATATGCCATCATGTGCCAACAATGCCCAGATGCTTTGTATATTGGACAGACTTCTAACTCCCTTAGACAAAGGGTCGATGGGCACAAAACAGACATCAAAACACTCCAGATCCACAAACCAGTTAGTCAACATTTTAATGGAATGGGGCATTCTGTCAATGACTTAAAGGTATGTGTGTTACTGAAGAAGAATTATCGCACCGTTCTGGAAAGGGAATCAGCCGAGCTGGCTTTTCTATTCAAATTCGGCACATTAATACATGGTTTAAATCGTGACGGGAACTTTCTGAGTCACTATAGGTGCTCGTCTGCATACTTGGCTGAACCTAATTCTTGACCTTCCCCCCCCACCCCTCCATTCTCTGATTTGCTCACCTTGATTATCTTTTTCTGATTTCTCCTCCTTGCTTACTGTTTTTGGTTCTCTGTGCCTTAAATATTGAGTCTGTTCTGGTCTGGCTATGGTCTGAAGAAGTGGGTCTGTCCCACGAAAGCTCACCTAATAAACTATTTTGCTAGTCTTTAAAATGCTACTTGAGTGCTTTTTGTTTTGATAGCATATAGACTAGCACGGCTTCCTCTCTGTTACTGTCCACAGAGGTGTTATGCTTCAAACTGTCAAGGCATAACTCTGCCAGGAAAAAGGTTGTGTTCTGTCAACAGATTCTAGACAGAATGCATCTGTGGTGTGGACACTCCCTAGTTTAGTCAACAGAAAGCCTCTTCTGTCAACAGAACTCTGTAATGTAGACCAGCTTTTGCATATTTTATAGAAGGAGTACTGTTACTCTTGAAGATTTTAAGGATTGGAAGAGACCAGAGAGCCACCCCTGCGTATTATCTCTAGTGAAAAAGTCACAGTACTCACCATCTACCCTTCAAAAATCCTGGATGGTGGATTCTGATGGGGTCAAGCCATAACTGCATTCAGCTTCCTGTAGGTAACGTAAGTAACTGGAGAAAATCCTTGATGCCTGAAGAAAGAGTGTGCCTATGATATTCCCCTTGAACATTTGTGTAAAACTGAAAGCCATGCGTTGCACCTGTAAGGTTACCAAAACTCTATAAGGTCAAGTTCATGTTACCCATTAAACAAACACTGCAAAGTTTGCTTATTCGTAAAGTTTGCATCCTTAAAAAAGTGAGTCTTTATCAGTCATATGTTGACTCCCAACCTTCTCACTCAAAGGTTAAAAAGGATTTATTGATTACACTGTGAAGTGTGCCAATGACATTTCTAAGCTTGTGTAGTACAAATCTATAGATAGCTCTGGAGTGTTCATGCTTGATCAAGTTCTTGTTACTACTGGGTGAGGTTCAAACCTTAACAGATGAAATATGCTTCTTGCCTTTATCTTACACAGCAAAATATTGTTTGTGAGTTCTGTGTTTGTCCTCTGCAAAACATTAGAAAAATCACAAATAAATTACCAAAGTAATACCAAATTCCAGCAGTTTTGCCACAGGCTGCAAGGGACTTAGTTCATACTAATTCCTTGATGGAAAACAAAATTTGCTGGCAAGCTAAAACTGATAGAGATATTTGTGTCAGAGCTGATCCCATGGCATCGTTATGGGCTAGGTAGGGTGATACTAATGGTTATGTCCAGTGCTCTTTTTCTGAAAGATAAGGGTGACAGAACTCAAGTCAGATGATTCCTCAGAGGGGTTAGGGTGTTCAATTTTAATGCCCTGGTCCCCATGCTTCTGATGGACATCCAGTGGCTCCTTCCCCAGTCCCTGTGCTGTTGCAGGACCAGTAGTGTCTCCTGCCCTGGTCCCCTCACTGCTGCATAGTCCCTGCACTGCGGCAGAACTGGCAGTGCAATTTTTTCTGGTGTTTTTACAGAAAAAGGGTACCGGAACACAGTTCCGATGCATTCTGCCAGAAAATGCGGAGCTTAAGGCTCTGACACTTGACAGTATAAGCCCTAGTTTGCAGTTAACCGTAACTTTGCAAATCTATTACATCAAGCTGTAATTTGGCGTGTGTGGACCATCCTCAGGCTCAGACAAAAAAATCGGCAGTCACTGTTCAACCACTTCCAAAAATTAGGTAGGGTAGTTTTGCCAATGTTATTGTATTTCTGACCAATTATTTAGATAACTGTAACAACTCCATGCTTCACAGAAGTAGTTTGACATTTGGGCACAGAATTAACCATAACCCTGGTGTCAGAAATTTGCTTGCTGGGGTTTTTTTAAGTTTTTTTTTTTCCTGACCATCCATTCAGATTTGGCCAATTCATAATCTTTTGAAAATATCTATCTGCATATATGCAGTGGAACTTTTTCAACACTTGTTCCTTGATGCTCTGAGGAGTCGTGGCAAGTTTTCCAAAAATGCTTTACATTTTTTGCAGACTAAGATCATTGACTTTCATGGTGCAAAAATTACTTATATCTTTTGCAAACTTCACCCTCCATCTCCATGGTGCACATTCCCAGCCCATGCTGGATAGCCAGCCAGACTCCTTGTGTGCTTGCTCGCTCTCTACCATCCAAATACTGTCCAGTCTACAGCAAAATGCACTAAGCTGGGAGCTGAGAAACAATGTGCTTAACTATTGATTCTTCCATGGACTCGTTTAGGTATTTCCCTGTGCTTCGAAGCCCTTATTTTTGACAGAGTCATTCTGGCAAAGCTAGAGATAGGACTTATGTCTATAATATGGCAGGCCCAAGTCTCAAATGGCTAGCTTACAAACTTTCAAAATCACTGTGCCAAATCTAATCTCTTTTAGATGGATATTTCTGTGCCTCTCATCAGCAAAGTGTCCGAGCACTTCACAATCATCCATGGATATTATTATTTCAACATCTTGTAAAGCAGAGAATCTATATATTGAACTGGCTGGAAAATATTTTTCTCATCTCAAGAAAATTCTTAGAATTAAAAAAAAAAGTGGCTTGGGTCAATGAAGTTGGTTCATTACAATCGCTCTGAAAATTTCAATTTGCTTTAAACCTTTTTAAATCATTAAAATTGCTCACAAACATTTGCTTAAAATTCAAAACAAAGCATTTTGCACTGAAAAATAGGCATTTTAATTTCAAAAATTATCAAAATGGGTTCATTAGACAATTTCAATATTTTTCCTGAACACGTTTCAAAACCAGACATTTATAAAAATGATAAATATTTTTGGTTATGTTGAACAGACATTTTCTGACACAAATATGTTGTTAAAAAAACCAGCTATATCTCCATTTTAGAGAGCTAGGGAACTGATACACATAGATGATTAGGGGAGTTGTCTAAGGTGACACAGAAATTCATCATCAACAACCATGGGCGCAGCCCCTGTTGGTGTCTGATGCCTCTCTCACTATTTCCTTCCATCTTTCCCTGTCCAGTACAGAGTGGCTTAGTTTCTGCAGACTAGCCCTGCACCAATTTACTATAGACACAGAACAGTTGTTGATAAATCAAATATCAAACCCAGATCTTTTACAGTCTAAGCTAGTTCTTCAGCCATTAGAACACCCTTCCAATATTTCCACTTTACTGCATTCATTAAAACCACTGTTCTATCCACTAACTTGTATATCCCTTTCTGACCCAGGAGTCTTAAATATAAGAATTCCACTTAATCAAAAAGAAATCTTTGAGAATTTGCCCTTATGAATCCTACCATAGGTTTGTGCATTCCATGTATGCAAGTTTGGGATATTTTAGCCAGCAATGTTCATGGGACCACAGATGTGTTCTGTGTGTCCTGAGGTGAGGAGAAGCCACAAGCACCATTCAGTTTCTTCTTGTCATCCACAGTACCAACATTGTCTATCTGCACCCCTGCAGTACTTAGGTTAGCTTTAGTAGTAGTTCAATAGTTTTTTTATATGTTGTATCATTATTAATTTTCATTTCAGCCAACTGGGGAAGAAAAACAACAGAAAGAGTCAGTTCAATTATAGTGCATTTGGCTGCTATCTTTGGTGGAGGGTCATTCATTTTTCCCCCTCATCCTTTTGTATCAGGATTTCTAAAAGGACCAGTTCACATATTTCTGACACCTCTTTTAACCTTGGATTTGAACGTGGTGCTGCTGCCCTTAATAGACCCTCCTTTGGATCGCATTATCATATGCATTATATCATCACTCTAACAGCATATTTAGTGGCCATCACTTTTGCACACAGAGTGAGCAAAATTCAGGCTTTTACATATACTGGACAGTCTACATCAGAAATGTTTGCTAAAAAAATTCTGGATTTTCATTTGAATAGCTTTGTATACTTATTCTTACAGCTGTATCCTTTTGCCTAGAACAAAGTCATTTTGAAAATCACCAGTTTTTTGTAGCTTTTAGAAATAACCCCAAGAGACAGCCTGTTTCTTCTCAGAGGCTCTTGTAGCGGCTTTCACATTTTACTAAAGTTCTGTAGAGGAGAAGCCCAATTCAGTAAGTCTGTCTTACAGTCATTATTTAGATAGGACTTCTTTCACGCTCTTTCTTGTGAGGTAACTGCCATCACATATAGTAAGGTAAGTGCAGAGAAAAAGGTTACTTACCTTTAGAGTAACTGAAGATTGAGATGCGTTGTCTCCACCAAGGTCCTATTACCTGCCTGCCTTTCCCACTGCTCCTTGAAAATCCACCTTAATGAAGCAACTGTGTGGTGGGTGGGGCCACTTCCATCGTTTGTCTTTCTAAGATGGGAGCAGTGGAAGGAAGGTGTACAACCGCACCAGACACTGCTGTCTAAAATATTCTGGTCTTGTACACACACCTACAGGGGCATCCATACAGAAGACACCATATTGAAGAATGTAGTAACAGTTAAGTTAAGTACCTCACTTTGTGCAATCTACATCCCCTACATCCCCCACAGAGGATAACTGCGTACCATTGCGATCAGTGATCCTCTTTTGATACTTTCAGATCTCCATGCCATGGCTCTGAAGGTCATGGCTTCAAAATTCTGCGTCATAATTCCTAGTCTATGCACTCAATGAGAAAGAGATCCTGTGTGGGAGGGGAGGAGGAGAAGTGTGTTATATAAAGATCGTGTTATAATGCATATGCACAAGGGGTCTGGACTAAGGGGCATGGGCATGTTTCTTAATTTTTAAATGCTTGATTTTGTATACCAGTGCTGGTTTTGTGTGATTTAATATATAACTCAACACTTTAATCGTAGTACCATGTGCATGATGGAATATTGGTTATAAAGTCTTCTGCGAAAATACTTTTAGAATGATTGTAGCATTATGATGAAGATGGTTGAGACTGCAGGAGGAATATTAGTCTTCTCTTTTTGCTTTAAACTGGAAATCACTAAATCTAATCTGTTCTGAAACACTGTACAGATAGTATTTGATCTGGACAAAAATTAAACATAGTTGCTTGCATACTCACATCCAAAACTGATGCATGGCTAGAGCAATGAATGTAAACCTTTATTTTCTTTTTAAAAAAATCTTCAATATTTGACTGTTTTACTCCCTTTTTTCATGCTTGACTACTTTTTTCCCTCTCATTTTTCATGATTTTGAACTTCAAGTTCCCTTAATTGGAAATGCCAGACTACGAGAGGAGTAGCTGTACTACTATTTTCATCCAAAATTATTAATGGAGGTCTCAGAAACCATTCAGAGCCTGTTTTCATGGTTTTTCCAGCTAATTTGTGCAAATTGTCTGACAGGAGCAAGGAATATTTGGAACCATGCCTTCACTACTCCATCCACAATATCCCAGTCAGTCTTGCTGTTAAGAATGGGAGCTGCAAAGGAAAGCCTACACTTACCTAGAAAGGGTTAGATAACTTACCTTTGAGAGAGGAGATCTGGGGGAGGTAGCAGAGAGCCAATAGAAGCTAGCCATAAAAATTCAACCTTGAAACTGAATTATAACAGGAATTCCATTGGTAGGAAACAGAGACAGAAAAGAGAGGGGGATCTCTCCAGTGATGGCGGGGAAGAAATGGGCTCTTCTGGAAAAGATTCACTGGGCTCATCAGAATGTGTGAGTAGAGAAAAGTGTAAGCAGTCATATAAGGGTTATTGTTTTCATTGTTTGAGGGTTTGGAAATTATGTCTGAGCTGGGTATTTATTCCTTTTGTTCTCTCCAGTAGTGAAGAATTTGACCCAAGGAAAAATCTCTGTGTTTTGCTTCAGTTCATGTTTTTTAGCACCACACCATTTACAATGTTTGCAAAAAATAGTCTTCTTTTAATAATAAAAGTGGGTTTTTTTCTTTGTCAACAAGGGCTGATTGGTTCTTTGTGTCTTACAGGGTCTCAATATGATGTGCCTGGCTGCAGACATGTTACCAGAGAGCTCACAGCTTTCTGCATTTTTTTTTGTGGGGCACTGTTATTTCTTTCCATCTTGTTGGGAAAAGAAGGTTGAGGGGGGTTGTTTTCAGGGAAGAGATTCCAAGTGAATTTGTACACGTGATGGTAGCAGTTACTGGCTGATTTCAGGGAAAACTGAAATCACAAAATTTTTTCTCTCTCTGGGAAGAGAGGAGAAAGGGTCTAGCAGTATTTTATTTGGTCATCCGGCCTCCATTACCTGCACTTAAAGTGCCAGGGTGGGGAATCAGCCATGACAGTAGGAAACCAAGAGCTAGTTCCCAAGTAGTACAGTTATGTTCTGCTCATTACACAGTGTTAAGCAGACAGGATTGAGTACATTACTTGCCTTCGTTATATAGAAACTGGTGAAACTGCACCGTCTTATGGGGGTGTGATTTGTCCACTAAATTAGAAACACATCAGAATCCACTTATATAGTCCACTAAATCAGAAACACACAGTTCTTCCAATGTACTTGATCTACAGAAATAGATATTATATGTGGAAAAGGTCCCCATATTATCTAGCACATCTTCCTCTCAACGCAGTGTGGTCACCAGAACGTCGAGTATGAACTCAATGATTCCTTTTTTGATCTCTGCTTATTTGCCAAATTCCAGACTAAGCATGGAATATAAATTTTGAGATAAAATATGAACATTATAATTTAAAAAAAACATATGACTAAACTGGAAGAAGGTGAATTTTAGGATAGCAAACACTGTATTAGTAGATTTGAGGCCATCTTTCTGTCTGAAAACAGACTTAGTAAAATGTATGATGCTGCTTTCAGTTGTGTGGGTAAATATGATCTGTAGGAAAGAAATCTGAAGTAAATATAACATTTTTGTTAAACCTGAACACATGTAAGGTGTGCTGGTATACTTGAAAGTCTGCTCATAAAGTACTTGTGGTTTGGTTACAATCAATTCTATCATAGGTGAAATAGTGAAAACTATGCATTATAAAAGTTATTTTAGTAATTATAACTTGGATGAAATCACTAATTATAGCCTTGACAAGTGTTCTTGACAAAGGTACTATTAATCAAGACAACATTGTACCTGTAATTATGAAAGAATATTGTATTCTGAAGAAGATAATAGTTTAAAATATTTAAAATAAAGATAAGAACTCTGTGTGGGGCTGGTTTTGCAATCTAAGGAATATGAATGGTACCCACACTACACCTTTGTACTGTAAGTTATACAAGTACATTTATATCATCTAAAAAGAAAATAAACTTTTAGAAATGCAATGAATTGTCATCACATGGGATTAAACTCATTTATTCAAATTACAGGGACATTGCAGCCCATGTAATTTTCCGTGTGCTACCTTGTCAACGCATCACAACCCTAAGCTACTCGTACCACCTCTAGAGATGAGCACATTTTTCATTCTGTCCTCGACCTCTTTGCTGAAACTGCCAATTAGTGCCATCTGAGACAGTGGTGGTTGATGTGGATACCTGGATTTAAATCACCAGTTCACATGTTTTTCTAGCTGTTTCCATTATCAAGTCTATGTTTTCCATGACTTTCCATGCAATGATATCTGAAACCACAGTTATTTCTCCATATTAGAGTGTCTTGCATCCTCCTGGGTGGAAACTGCTGACACATACTGAATATTCTTTTTTTAATGGTGACTATTGCACATCATTAATCAGCACTAGCCAATGCCACTTCATTTGTGTTTGAACTAAATTCTGGCTACAATATTACAGAGGTGACCATCTGCATAGCTCAGTATGTGGATATGCCTGGTATCACTCCAGTATCAATATGTATGCCTTCTAGTCGTCTGAGGGTGCATTTTAATAATTGAAATCCTGAACATTTTGGGGCTTTGAATATTATGAAAATTAACTCCTTTATCAAGGCTTGCAAAAATTATTCAAGAACAAATAATAAGATTAAGAAAATAATTGTACTGTAAACTCTGTCTTAACTGGCATTCTGTCATCCAGATCTCTAAAACATGATTTTAATCATCAGTAAATGTTAGGTACGTTTTCCCTAAGTACAGTAGAGTGAAAGTATAAATTTACAGTGTACAATACAACTGTTGTTAGTAAATAAAATACTCTGAATTCTTTTTTGTTTGATTCTTAATATCTAATATTGTTTTTCTTTAGTGTTATGCATTGTTAGGTATACGTCCCTATTATCCAGAATATTGGAATATCCAGCAAAACCCCAAGGGCTGAGGGACATATGAAAGAGTTTACTGTATATTGAATTTAAAATTCCATTAGGAATTTATTGAACCTCAAACTATTTAAGTTTTAGCTTCCACAGTTGATGTGCTCAATTTTAAACTATTGGGCATAAAACGGACAAAAATAGTAATCAGCCAAGTTAAATTAGCGTATTCATAAAGTTAGGCTCCACAAGAAGTTTAGTAGTGTGTGTGTGTGTGTGTGTGTGTATATAATATGATTCAAATAGAAGAGAAATACTTCTAAATAAAGTATACTAAATAGAGTATATCATGTATGCGACACCTCCCCTATGTGAATTTGGGATCTTTATATTGCTGTGTATTCACAATAATTTTTCGGTAATAATAAGCCTGGAGAAGCCCTTCTTGTGATCTGGAGATGTGAAGCATCTTCACTGCACTGTAAATCTTTGTAATTTTACGTCTAGTCCATTATATGACCCATATTTGGGGTGAAGGAAAGAAGGAGGGAAATTACTTTTGCAGTGGCTTTTTTTTTAAAGTGATAGATGCTTGAAAGCTGTTCTGAAATGTTGACAAGGGTTAGTAGGAAGAAGTCAGGTCAAAATGTAAATGTCGCAAAGTAAGAGGTCCTTTAAGCCAAATACGGCCCTCAAATCTGTTCAATTTCGTTGTCGTCAGATTATATTCAGTAATACCTGTCTGATCTCACTTGCCTAAAATGGGTTTCTACAGATATCACTGAGGGGATAATCTGAAAACAATGGGTTGCAGAGGTTTAACCAGTGGTTTACTTTATCCTTCAAAACCATTATCACTGAAGCTGATATACAAGGTTGAAGGACCCAGATTGACAGTCAGAGACCAAGCTGAGTTTGTGTGTCTGGCTGTAGGAAAGTCAGATTTTTGTATATGTGAAGAGTGAGCAAATCTAAAAAGTAAATCAAATCAGTGGAATGCAGTGGTTGTGGGGTCTCCAAAGTCCATTTCTGTGCAGTCACTTTTTATTTGTTGGCACCTATATCAAAATAAAGGAAACTGCATGTAAGAATATTGATAGAAAGGTCAAGCCCTTGATTATTGGGAGACAGCAAAAATTGCAAGATTAAGAATGCATTTGAATTGAAATATACTTGCACAAACTAATATTCACAAGTAATTTTTCCAGTATTTCCCAAGCCTTTTGGATACCACGTCTACATATTACAGGGGAGAAAAAGGATATCTACTGAGTGAGGGAGATACTTCACAACTTTTCATAACTGATGTGTCAAAACTCACCCATATGACCTTTAAAAATTTACAAAGGAAACAAAATAAAAATCCAAAATTTCTGTAAAACACCAAATAGAATTTTTAGTTGCCAAGTTGTTATGTAACACAGCTGTTACTGGATTCCAGTGGTGTCTGCTTTCTAAATTCATGGACTAAGTAGACCTGCTGGGAGAGGAAAACTTGTCACTTTCTTGCCTTTACTTTCCATCATACTCATAACTTCTTTATTCATGTACCTATATCAAGAACTAGCTGAATATTTACTTCCCATAAGCTAATTATTCACTTTGCCTCACATCCTTGGATAACAAGTTGGGAAGGGTTGCAGCACTTTGAAGGACAGAATTAAATTCAACATGACCTTGAGAAATTAGAGAATTGGTCTGAATTCAACAAGATGAAATTCAACAAAGATAAGTTCAAAGTACTTCAATTAGGAAGGAAAAATATCAAATGTGTAACTACAAAATCAGTAATAGCTAGCAAGGAGGTAATACTCCTAAAAAGGCTGTGGTGGCATTAGTGGATCACAAATTAAATATGTCACCTGTGTGATGTAAAAGCAAAAAAGGCAAATAATTCTGGGGTGTCTTAATAGGAGTATTGTATGTAAGACATGGGAGGCAATTGCACTTGGTGAACTTGGAATTGCTGTACTTGGCACTAGTGAGGCATTAGCTGGAATACAAACTCCATTTCTGAGTGGCATGCTTTAGGGAAGATGTGAACGTATTAGAGAGATTCTAGAGGAGAGTAAAATAAATGATCAAAAGTTTAGAAAATGTGACCTAGGAGGAAATATTTAAAATCCTGTTCATGTTTAGTCTTGAGAAAAGAAGAACAGTTGTCCCACAGAAAGTAGGACAAGAAATAGTAGGCTCAAAGGAGAACTATGTTAGATATGAGGAAAAATCTTTCTGATTATAAAGATAGTTAAGCTCTAGAGTAAGTTTCAGAGAACTTGTAATATCTCCATCACTGGAGGCTTTCACAAGTAGGTTAGACAAATATCTGTCTGACATGATCTAGGGTTACTTGGTCATGCCTTAATGCAGAAGTTTGCAGTTGTGACCTCTTGAGGGTTCTTCCAGCCCTGCATTCACAAATATTGTACCATACCAACCATTATGTCACCTCAATAATTTTCTTGCTAACCCCTTATTTCACTTTTTCTGAACATTTATACAAGCATATTCCTGTTCATATGATTATTCCCAGAACATATATTATGATAATTCTTGGAAATGTGTACTCTTGCCACACTTTAAGTATCTCAATGCACTTACACAGCTGCGTTTTGCAGACATACATAACCTCTATGTATAGCTTCAAATTCTGTGCAGACTAGCTCCCACTGACTTCTGCTTCAATAGGAACCACACATGCATACCAAAGGCCAGAATTTGGTCCCTGGAGTCTGAAAGAGATCATATTTTTTTCAAAGGCAGTATAGACACAAGAAGTCAAGAAAAACAGGACAAGGGGAGGGGAGAAGTAGCTGTAATGTTTATTCTGTATCTGGGAATGATATAATGCAATATATATCACATTGTGAAGCAGACGATTGAAGCAAATTTGCTAAAACACCTTTTCCTAGTACGAATGCAGGCCAACTACCCCACATCTGTAGCAGCCTGTAAGTATCTATCTATTTGCAATGCTATGGAGTCAGCAACATATTTGTTAGGAGGTGTTACTATAATGAGAAGAGGAGACAGAGAGACTCAATTATTGTGCAATCCCAATAGGAGTTACATACTTAAGTTTGGAAAACAAAATAGTTGACATAATTATTAGGATCTTGCATTCATTTGTGCAGAACATTATAAAATTTAAGCAAGTACATACCAACCATTATACAAATTACATATGGTTAGAAGCAGAAAGGCTGAATGTAACACTACAAACTTGCATTCACCAAAGTTGTTAATGAGCTGTTTTATAATCATCTTACTTGGCATCACTAAAATCTATCAGCATTTTATGCAAAATGCATCAGCAGTACCTATTTCTATCACCACTATCTCAGTTTTGATGTAAAACTTGAATTAATACCACCTTTAGAACAATCACTACTGTGGTGACGTTTAACTTCTAAAAGCTTTGTTAAGAATAAAGATTATGGTACTGTAGATAAAGATATTTAAAACTACCATACCCTGATTACTCTTACCATGTCAAAATAGGTGATGTTAAAGACAGTATTGCATTTGAGAAATCCCCCATACAATTTAGTTCATTCAGGTCATGTAAGCTGTGTCTACACTAGCACAAAAATTCAAAATAAGTGGCCCTTTTTTGAAAGGGAGGGAGGATAGTCCACATGTGTAAACCCGTCTTTCAAAAGAAAATCGAAAGAACGAGGCACAGACTTTGAAATCCGAACCCCAATCCTGTGTCAGAAAGATCACTCCCCTTTGAAATACTAAATCAAAAGAGCACATGTGTAGATGCTCCACAGTCCGCTCTTTCGAAATACGGGTCTGCGATGGCGCTGGTCAGCTGGAGCCTGGGGCTGTATGGTAACCCATGGCAGCAAGCTGAGAGCATGCTAGAAGCAGCCTCCCCATCAGCTCCAGCTGCATGCTTCAGCGCCACAGCATGGAAAGCAGCCAGACCCCGACACGAGCCCCATGCCCCCCCGAGCCCCTGCAGGGCTCCCAGGGGGAGAAAAAAAATGGGCCCCCTCCTGGACGGAGATGGAGCTGCAGAACCTCCTCAGCCTGTGGAAGGAGGAGGAGGTCCTGCACCACATGGGGGTCAAGCAGCACAATGCCGCTGCCTTCGGCCACTGGGCGCAGGGCCTCCACACCAGGGGCCACCCGGAGCGTACCGCAGAGCAGATACGCTACAAAGTCAAAGAGTGGCGCCAGGGCTATGCCCAGGCCAGGGACCAGGCCGGATGCTCTGGGGAAGCTCCAGTGACATGCCCCTTCTACAGGGAGCTCCGGGGCATCCTGGGGCCCCAGGAGAGCTCCCCACCTGCGGCATTCCTGGACACCTCCGGCAAGGAGCTGCATCCAGAGGAGGAGGAGCAGCCTGGGTTGGGGACCCAGGAGGGCGAGGGGACCACGGACTGGTTGAGTGAGGAGGGAGACCTCACCATCCTCATTCCCTCCCGCTCCTCCAGCCAGGTGACCAGGAGCTGGACATCCCTGGACGTCTCAAGGGACCCTCTGGTACCTACAGGGAGGGGTACACACTTACTCCACAGGGTCGGGGTGATGCAATGGCTATTTGCCCACACATGGGACCGGTGGTCCCGGGCTGCACACAGGCCACCCGCCATACGGGATGCGGCACCCCACAGCGGTGCACCAGCGACACCCAGCACCTGCCCTCAGTGGACAACACCGCAAGCTGCACAGGGGTGGTGGCCGGTCAGTGCCAGACAGAGCCTGGGGCTCGCACGCTGCAGGCCACGAAGGCCTACCCGCAGGAGAGACTCCTGGATGCACCCCCAGGCCGGGAGACCCAGCCTGTGGGGGGTGGGTTGGTGCCCCTGGGGGTCAGTGTCCTTTGGGAGGGCGGGGGCCCCATGGCGGGGGGGCTCAGGCACTTGGGCCACAGTCTGGTCCCCTCCGTCCGGGGCATATTACTGACATGCTCTCCTCTCCACACAGCTGCACCATCTATGGGCTGGGAGAGCCCTGCACCATCCCTCGTCCCCGAGAGCCCCCCACAGCCCTTGGAGGTGTCCGGACACCACCCCAGGCATCATTCCATCAGGGCTGTGGCCAGAGGTCCCCCCGCCAGGCCAAGGAGGACCCAGCCAGCCAGTGCCTGGATGAGGTGGCCGAGCAACACCTGCAGCTCACCCAGGACGACATGGAGTAGAGGAGGACAGCCTGAGATAGGCTGCTGTCCACCCTGGAGGGCATTGGCCACACCGTCCGGGACCATACGGCCACTGTTGCCCTCCTCCTGGCCACCTCGGTGGCTCCCCCTCCTGGCCCTGCCCCCTCACCCCCACTAAGCCTACCCCCTCTACCCCCACTGAGCCTGCACCCACCAGGCCCACTCACCAGCAATACCTGCCAGTTCTACCTGCACCCTCCCCTCCCCGCCAGGGACCCCACACCCAGGGAGTCAGGGGCTCCAGGGGCCGACAGGGCTTGCAGCTCACCACCCCTGCCCTGGAATGAACACCTTGCCCCCCTCCAAGTTAGGTTCCCCTCGCCCCCCTCCAAGTTATGTTCCCCTGCCCCCCCCAATTTAGGTTCCCACCGTATATAGTTACCAACAAAAATAGTTATATAAACATTTCTTTATTGTTCACCACTCTGTACTGTGCTCCTCAAGGGGACAGTGGGTGGTGGATGTGCGGGTGTGGTGCTGGTGGGGATGGGGGTGGGGGTGGCAGGTGGGGACATAGGCATCCCTCTTTCCCTCCACAATGTTGTGGATGATGCAACAGGCGCCCATCACCTGGGGCACATTGAGGACCCTGACCTCCAGCCATGTGAGGAGGCACCTCTACTGCCCCTTTAGGTGCCCAAAGGCCCACTTCACCACATTGCAGGCGTGGTTGAGGCGCTCATTGAATGCCTACTGGGTGGGGTCGAGGTGTCCCATGTATGGCCTTATGAGCCACGGTGGCAGGGTGTACACCGCATCTGCCACCATGTAGAGCGGGATGGTGACGTCCTCCACCACCAGGATCTCCAGCTGGGGGACAAAGGTGCTGGCTCCCATGCACCAGCAGAGGCCGGAGTTCCGAAAGACCTGGGCATCATGGGTGCGGCCGGCCCAGCCCACATAGAGGTCGGTGAACCAGCCCCTCACATCCACCAGGGCCTGGAGCACCACTGAATGGTAGCCCTCCCAGTTGATGCACTGACCGGCGCTGTGTGGTGGGGAGTGGATGGGGATGTGTATGCCATCCAAAGCACTGATGCAGTTTGGAAAGCCCAGGTCCTGGAAGCCAGCAATGGTGTTGTCCAGATCCCCCAGGTGGATGACCCTATGGAGCAGCATTGCATTGATGGCCCTGACAACCTGCAGAGGGGGAAGGGGGACACATGCTCTAGTGTGGGTGAGGAGGCCATTTCCCCCTGCCTTGGGCCCAATCTGTCCCCCTCCCATCTGGTCTCTGCCCCATCCAGCCCCCTGCCCCCCACCCTTCCAGCCTCTGCCCCATCTGGCCCCTTGCAGCGGAGTGTTCCCCTTGCCCCAACCGCCACACCCACCCGGCCCCACTTTACCTCCATAAGTACAGCCCCAACGGTGGACTTGCCCACCCCAAACTGCTGTCCCATGGAGTGATAGGAGTCCGGGCTGGCCAGCTTCCATATGGCAATCGTGACCTGTTTCTCCAGGGTGAGGGCTGGCCGCATGAAGATGTCGTGGTGCCGGAGTGCGGGGGCGAGCCAGTGGCAGATCGCAGTGAAGGTCTGCCTTGACATGTGGAAGTTCCACAGCCACCTTTCCTCTCCCCACTCCCCTAGCACCACACACTCCCACCAGTCAGAGCTGTCGGGGCACTTGGGGGGGTTCCAGCGGTGCCCCGGGGGGGGGGCTCCATGGCCTCAGAGGGACTGGCCAGCCACTCAATGAAATTGGGTGTAGCTGTGGTGATGGTGCACAGCACTGCCAGCAGGGCATCCATGATGAGGGCGTCTTCCTGTAGGAGCTGTCACTCAGCCTCCATGGTTGGCACGAGTGGGCTTTGCCGGACTGGGAAAGGCTGGGCAGCACTTGGCTCATGCACAGGGGAAGGCGGAGGGAGGGGCCCTTTAAAGAAGGCAGCTGGTGAAGGCCCCAGAAGGGCTTGTGGGCCATGGGACCTCATCCGCAGTGTTTCCTGCCTCCCTTCTCTCAAAAGACGCGCTCACGTGTAGACACAGCTGTACTAGCGTATGTTATTGCATAATCTCAGTGAGGGGACCCTGAAGAAGTCTTCCTGTTGTTTATATAACTCTCTTTGGCTATGCCTACACTTCACACAAAGACCAGGCTCTGACTCAAATGTAAATTGAATCCCACACCCCTTCCATCCATGTATCAGCAAAAATTCAGCAACTGTGTCTTTGCATCCTGCGAGTGGGATGAGTCGGATTCCAGGTCTCTTTCTGATCTGAGTCCAAGCCCTGTCATTTAGCAGTGTGGTTGCAGTTCAAGTGGCATACCCAAGTCACTAGGTCTGCTAAGTGTAGTATGGGTGTGTTAGCACAACCACGACATCTGGATCCAGCAACACAATGCTCAGGTTTACTCTGCCATGTGTACACTCAAGCATGGCCTTGGAAATATCAGGTCAACAAACTTGTCTCCCAGGCGATGTCTACACAGCAGGGTTATTTTGAAATAAGCTAATCCACAAGAGCTATTTCAAATTAGCTTATTTCAAAATAACACTGCTACAAACAAAATGCATTTCAAAGCACCCCTCACTTTTTTTGAAACTGAGTGTCTACACACAATAGAGCCTATATCGAATTAGAGTCATTGGCTACGTCTTTACTAGAAGCATCTGTCTGTTGGAAGAGAATTCCTGCCAAAACTTCTGTCAACAGGTTGTGTCTACACATGAAAACAGATCAATCTTTCAATCCATTCTGCCCACAGACACCAGCCACACTTCCCCAGAACCTTGGAAGACAGGGTTGGATGGTTGGCAAGCCCTTCCAGGACCTCTGGCCAGTCTCACCCTTCAAGGCCCCCTGACCCATGTTCCCCGCAGATGCCAAGACTTGCCTACCTTCTTGAGGGAAAACAAAGCTGTTGCAGGGCTTCCTAGATGTTTGTGACTCAGTCTTCCCTGATGGTAAGAATGCCAGAGCAGTCCCCGGGCTCACCCTGAACCAACAACCAGCTGCTGCAGGTGCTGCTACTCATCCTGATGGCCATATTCCATCACATCTGGTGGGACAAGCCTGGCATCTGGCCCATGGAGAAAGCCTGCAGTGCCCCAGTGCTCCACCTGCCCTTGTCTCCCTCAGGTGTTCAAACGGGTCTGGAGGCACCCCACCAGTTCTGACTGGTGGGACTGAATGATCATGTGGTAATGGGATGACCATCAGTGGCTCCAGAATTTCCTTATGTGCAAGGAGACATTCATGGAGCTCTGACCTGGCTCACTCCCATCCTTCGACAACAGGGTATCCCCTGGCCACCTGCCTTCCCCCTCAAGAGGCAGGTCACCATCACCCTGTGGAAGATGGCCATCCTTGAGAGCTACCACTCAGTGGGCAACAAATTCGGTGTCAGGAGGTCCGCTGTTGGGGCTATCCTCATGCAGGTAAGGCACTCCCAAGCTGCAAGTGCTGCACCAGGCAGGGAAGCAGGGGTTTCACCGGGGGGGGGTCCAACCCAAGGGAGAGCCTCAGGACGTTGGAGCAGGCAGGGGGGTGGGGGTGGGGGTGGGGGTGAGGGGTTGAGGTAATCCCTGTCCCTGGGATACTGTGTAGCCCTACCTCCCAACATCCCTGCTGCTGGGGGGTTGGCCTTTTGGGAGGAGCCCAAGAGAGTTTGTGGGAGAAAGGGCAAGAGGGGGCAGAGGAGCTTGCCAGGGCTCAGAGGCACTCTCTCCCCGGGTCTCTCATGTGTGTCTGGTCTCCTCCCTTCTTAAGTAATGCAGGGAAAATATAGGCTTTCATATACACCAGACAGGATGCATCTGAAACGTTTACCAAAAAAAATTCTGAATTTTCACTTAAATGCTTTTGTGCATTTATTAGTCTTTTTCTCCAAGTCTCATGACTCTCCCATGGAAGCTAAGCTTTGTATACTTAGGCCAATTGTTTCAAGGCAAGAGGTAGGACCTACATGCCCATCTGGGACCCTAATCCCACCTCTTCCTTCTACCCCCCCACAATCCCACTGACTCTTCCCCAATAAAGAGGGATACAGGGGTGGTGAAAAAATAATTTTTACTAAAATGAAAATAAACATATGACAAATAAATATTTTTCGCATAACAATCTGTTTACAGGCATATATACAGTTGCGGGGCAGGGACCCTGGAGAAGAAGGGAGTCAGACAGGGTGAGGCCTAGGGAGCAGGGGCACCAGCCATGGCCATTGCCCCATGCAGGGCCTGCAGCACCACCTCAGGCATGGGGCGAGGAAGGGCAGGGGCAGGAAGGGGACCAATGGCAGTGGAGGTGGGGGTGGTGCTGAAGGGGCTGAGAGACCAGAGGCCTGGGCTGCCCTGGCCTCCCATATGACAAGGATGTGGTCTATCCCAGCCATCAGCTGGTCCCATGCCCCTGCCCACTCCCATTGCCGCTCCCGGTCCTTCCACTGTGGCTGCCATAGGAGGTCATTTTGCCACTGAAGTGTGGATGTGTACACCCACAGGGCATCATCATCTGCCCAGCAACGGCCCCTCCAGCCTCGAGCCCACCCTGGTAGTGGAGGGGTGCCATCCCTTGGCTGTGCCGCTCCCAGTCTGGCCTGTTCCAGGATCAGGATGGGGCTGGCTGGCCCTGGCAGTGTGGTGTGGGTCTGGCGCATCGCACAGCGGTAAGCAGAAAGGGGGAGATGGTGAGTCGTTCTCCTAGCACATCCTCCAAGGTCCCATCCCTCATCCACAGTGAGCAGTGGTCCCCATCCCTGAGCTGTGGGACAGGGCTGTCACAAAGGTGCATGCCTGTTTCCACTGCATGGTGGACCCTGCTGCACAGGCACCTCCTGGTGTCTCGGTGACTCGGTTGTCTGCCCACACCTGCCAAGCTAACACAGCCTGAGGGGGGTGTCTGACCACAGGGGGGATCCCTGCATAGGTGGTGGGAAAGCTGGGTGCAGCCTAGCCCTGACCAGCAACCCCTCAACACTTGCAGCCCATGGCACTGTCAACAGGGGACAGGTGCTGACTGTCATCTGCAGGCATGCCCATGTGCCAGGGGTGCACTCCTCACTGGTGTGTCCGGGGCCAGACCATCACGCATGTGGCCCACCCACTCCCAGCCTGGGGCTCATGTGGCACCCCATGGGGCTGGAAGTGGGCTGGCTACCACACCTGGAGGCTACCTGCTGCATCCAGGTGGGATGCACTGCCATGCACATGGCTGCATGTGCTGGGCCCCCAGCATAAGTTCCCACCTGAGCTGGCCTGACGAGGCTCACGGTACACCCCATCTGCACACACCCCACTTGAGGGACCTGAGTCCAGAGTGACGATGGTGGTCCTCTGGCTGGACTCAGGTTCTGATGGTGGCTCTGACTGGAGCTCCACTGGGGTTCCCAGATGCTCTGGCTCCAGCTGTGTTGAGGGGGCTTCCTCAGTCATGTTGAGAACTGCTATGCTGGAGGCACTGTCCTCTCTCCCCAGGAGCTGTGGAGTTGTTCACAGAAGGGGCAAGTGTCCATCCCTGGCCCTGACCTCTGTTGCATGTCTTGGGCCCACATGTAGCCCTGATGGAGCTCCTTCACTTTGGCCCACACCTGCTCCAGGGTGTGGGTGGGGTGCCACGCTCCACCAGGTGAGCAGAGTGTATGTCGGGGCATTCTGATGCTTGATCATTGGGGTCCAGAAGTATGACCTCATCACCCCAAATGGCCAGGAGGCCCTGGAGCTCCAGGTTGTACCAGGAGAGGGCCTGCTTTTTTGACCACCAGGATGGTTCCTGGGATGCCTCAGGCACATCCTGTGAGGGTCCAAGAAGGTCTCAGCTGGTTTCTGACATGCCTGCAGTGTCTGGGAGCAGCTTTGAGGGTGTGCTGGCTGGCAGCATGGTGGGACTGCTATCCACACGCTCACAGCTTCCTGCCACAGGATTCCTGCTGCTCCCTGAATCTTGACAAGCAAACAGAGACAGAGAACATAGAGCTGTGATCCTCTCAGGTCCATCTTGCCAGTGCTATGGAGTACCTCTCTGTTGACAAAAGCACCCCCGCCCCTCCCAAGCATCTACATGGCTTTTTTGTCGACAGAAACTGTTGACAACGGTGTTTTTCCTCATCATGGAGAGGCAGAAGGCTGTCAGTGGAAGTGCGGAGTTTTGTCAACACACTGTCGACAAAACATATTCCACAAGTTTAGTCAACAAAATTATCCAGTGTAGTTATAGCCACTATGGTTTATTTCTAAGTAGGCTCTATTCCCTTTCTACACCACCACTATTCTGAAATACCTGTTTCGAAATAGGTTCTGTTCTTTGTGGAATGAGATTTACCTATTTTGAAACAAGCCAACTGCTATTTCAAAATAACAGTGGTGTTCCATAGACACTATTAAAATTTTTTTGAAATAACTTTGCATTGTGGACATACCCCCACAGACCAGGGTTTACAATGCAGCATAGACATCACCTTATTGGCCCTTGTCTTAGGCTTAGATTGTAAGTACATCAGATTTAGATTTATGATTGTACAATACCTAATAAACCTTATTGGGCTCTTTCAGCATTACTATAATAAAAATATATTTTTTTTGCCTTCCAGAAGTGCTCTCTAGTCTCTACTGAGAAAAAAATGTCTTCTCAGATCTGCAAAGTAGCTCTTAACTTCTTTGTTCTGCTCTACCTGCGTGTGTCCATCTGCCTTTGATATCACTCGGAAATTCACATACATATGGAGCTCAGAATACTGAAGATAAGTGCCATCATGCAGATTTGAAAGGAGAATTTTGCCTTTAGATTGAAAAAAAGAAACAGTTTGTGACAGAGCTCACCACTTGTATGCTGAATTATATAATATGAATAATTTATGTTGCTAATAGTGCTTTTTTCTGAAAGATGGGTAGAAGTGGGTAATTGCCCATGGATAATACTTTATATATCTTGTAGGAGGAACATGTCTCAACCTAAGAATATATATTAAAGCCAGGCACAACTTTCAGAAATGAATGACTCAATGAATCATGAATGACTGTGATTTCCTTGGGATCTAATTTGGTTGAATACAATTTTAAATACGAGGTAAATGAATGTAAAATCTCTGCGCAATCTGAGTTGTGCAGGGCTGGATAGATTGTGAATTTCTCCAAGTATAGTAATAACTGATAGGTGTTTGAACAGTAAATTAGCCACTAAAAGCATTTACAAATTTGTATTATACTCAATGTGGCATTTCTCACTCAGCAAATTAAGGCTGGTTTATCTTCCATATTGACACCAACAATCTGAGCAAAATGAAAACATAATTAAATGGCATAGTGTTGTTCTGTGAGATAATGCATTGCTCCAGATTTGTTACGCAGTGTCAGTTCTGTGATACAGTGTGTGACACATTATGTGTCATGAAACAAAATTATAGACTCATAGAATCCTAGGGCTGGAAGGGACCTTGGAAGGTCATCTAGTCCTGACCCCTGCCTAAATCAGGATCAACACCAACTAAATCATCTGAGACAGGGCTTTGTCAAGCCAGGACTTAAAAACCTCTAAGGATGGAGAATCCACCACCTCTCTCAGTAAAGCATTCCAGTGCTTCACCACACCTTCTGGTGAAATAGTTTTTCCTAATACCCAACCCATTCCTCTCCCTCTGTAACTCCAGACCACAGCTTCTTGTTCTGCCATCCATCACTACTGACAACAGCCTCTCTCCATCCTCTTTAGAGCCCTGCTTCTGGAAGTTGAAGGCTGCTATCAAATTGCCCCTAAGTCTTCTCTTCTTCAAACCATATAAGCCCAAGTTCCTCAGCCTCTCCTCATAGTTCATGTGCTCCAGCCCCTTAATCATTTTTGTCGACTTCTTCTGGACCTGCTCCAATACATCCACATACTTTCTATTCTGGGGGGCCCAGAACTGGTTGCAATACTCCAGCTGAGGTTTCACCTGTGCCAAATAGAGGGGAATAATAACTTCTCTGGATCTTCTGGAACAGCTTCTCCTAACATACCCCCAATAAGCCATTAGCCTTCTTAGCTACAAGGGCACACTGTTGACTCGTATCCAGGCTCTAATCCCCCACAATCCCCAGGTCATTTTCTGTTCCACTGCTACTTAGCCAGCCAGTCTCCAGCCTGTAACAACGCTTGGGATTCTTCTGACCCAAGTGCAGGACTCTGCACTTCTCCTTGCTGAACCTCATCAGATTTCTGTTGATCCAATCCTCCAATTTATCTAGGACCCTCTGGACCCTATCCCTACCCTTCAACTTCTCTGCTTAGGGTCATCCACAAATTTGCTGAGGGTGCAATCCATCCCCTCATCCAGGCCATTAATAAAGATGTTGAACAATACTAGCCCTAGAACTGATCCTTGGGGCACCCCACTTGAAACTGACAGCCAACCAGACATTGATCCTTTGATCACTACCAATTGGGCCTGACCATCTAGACAGCTTTCTATCCATCTTACAGTGCATGTATTCAATCCATACTTCCTTAACTTATTGGCAAGAATATTGTGGGAAAATGTATCAAAACCTTTGATATATCATGTCCGTTGACTTCTTCAAGTCCACAGAGCTAGTTACCTCATCATAGAAGCTAATCAGATTGGTCACACATGATATGCCCTTGGTAAATCTATGTTGACTAGTCTTGATCACTTTCCCTCTTCCAAGTGCTTCAAAATGGATTCCTTGAGGATCCCAGCCTTGATTTTTCCAGGGACTGAGGTAAGGCTGCCCAGTCTATAATTCCCTGGATTGTTCTTCTCTCCTTTTTTTTTAACAATGGGCACTATATTTACCTTTTTCCAATCATCCGGGACCTCTCCTGATCTCCACAACTTTTCAAAGATAATACCCAAAGGTTCTGCAATGACATCTGCCAATTTCCTCAGAACCCTTGAATGAGCTAAATCTGGACCCATGGATTTGTGTGTCTGGCTTTTTTAAATAGCTCTTAACCTGTTCTTTCCCCGCCAAGGGTTTCCCTCCTCTTTCCCATACTGTATTGCTAGGACCATAATCTGGGAGCTGACCTTGTCTGTGAAGACTGAGGCAAAAAAAGCATTGAGTACGTCATCCTTTCCCATATCAGCTGTTATCAGGTTACTTCCCTCATCCAGTAACAGCCCCACACCCTCCCTGATAATCCTCTTATTTTTAGCATGCCTGTAGAAAACCTTCTTTTTCCTTGCTAGCCACAATGGCAGTTGTGCTTTTGGTTTCCTGATTACTACTTTCTCCTCCCCCTGGCATTCTCCAGCCATATATTTGTACTTCTTCTTAGTCATATGTCCAAGTTTCCACTTCTTCTGCGCATCCTTTTTAAGTTTAAGCTCACTGAGGATTTCCTTTGTAAGCCAATCTGGTTGCCTACCATATTTGTTTCTCTTACTGTGCGTTGGGATGGTTTGTTCTTGTGCCTTCAATAAGATTTCTTTAAAATACTGCCAGTTTTCCTGAACTCCTTACTCCTTTGTATTAGCTTCAAAACATTGAATCATTGGGCTGGAAGGGACCTCAAGAGGTCATCTAGTCCAGCCCCCTGCCTAAAGCAGGATCAACCCCAACTAAATCATCCAAGACAGGACTTTGTAAATCCAGGACTTACAAACTTCTAGGGATGTGGTCCGCCACCTCTCTAAGCAGCACATTCCAGTGCTTCTCCACCCTCCTGGTGAAGTAGTTTTTCCTAATATCTAACCTACACCTCTCCCTCTGTAACTTCAGACCATTACTCCTTGTTCTGCCATCTGTCGCCACTGAGAACAGTTTCTCACCCTCTTCTTTAGAACTCCCCTTCAGGAAGTTGAAGGCAGCTATTAAATCACCCCTCAGTCTTCTCTTCTGTAAACTAAACAAGAGCAAATCCCTCAGCCTCTCCTCATTGGTCATGGCTCCAGCCCCTTAATCATTTATGTTGCCCTCTGCTGAACCTGCTCCAGCACATCCACATCCTTTTTATACTGGGGGGTCCAAAACTGGAAACAATACTCGAGATGTGGCCTCACCAGTGCCGAATAGAGGGGAACAACCACTTCTCTAGATCTGCTCAAAATGCTCCTCCTAATTCACCTTAATATGCAATTAGCCCTCTTGGCTACAAGGGCACACTGTTTACTCATATCCAGCCTTCCATCCACCATAATCCTTGGGCCCCTTTCTACTGTACTGCTGCTTAGCTAGTCAGCTTAGCCAGTTAGCTTAGCTCCCCAGGGGATCCTTCCCATCAGTTTTCTCAGGGAGTACATAATCTGTTACACCAATATTGCAGAAAATGTTACACAAATAATTGTTGTTCTTTGAAGAGATGCAGACAAATATTATACTTGGTGACCTATTCAGCTAAGTAAAAGCCATTATTAAGATGGTCATTAGCCTAGGAAGTTCATTTGAAGATGGCTTGTAGCCTGTCCTCTTGGAATATCTGTCACTCCTTTAATCTTCTGGCTTAGTGTTTAGTTCTTCAATTGTCCACCTGGTGGCAATTTCAACATAGAAGTACACATTCATAGAAAGTCAAAGTTTTCAAACCTCATGGCAGAAAGGGTTCTTGGAAGGAATCACTCCTCTTCACCCGATAGTTAAAGAGCCCTTTCTTCTGTGGGTGCATAGTACTGTTTAGCAGCTCTTAAGTAGCCTCCATCCAAGCCTCTAGCAACTTTTTTTTTCTCTGCTCTGTGACAGAAAACTGTCCCTGTGAAGACATTTTCGGGAAAAGTGAGGGATCTGCCAGCTTTTGATGGTGGAGTTCCCCTATGCTCAGTCTTCTAAAACTTGTGGCCTACCTCATGCTCCTGGCTTTGCTGCATCATTCCTTTCTCTGTTTTGCCTTTACCAAAAGGCTAATTTCTACACTCCATCACATGTATCTGACTGTCTAGTTTCTTACTAACTCAACTTTCAATTTGTATCTCATTCATCGCCTGCCTGCACCTCATTTCTAGCATCCTCTCCCCAGTGGCTTTTATTTCACTGTCTGATGTGTCCTCCTGGATTTTAATTTTTTTTTCTTAACAGAAGACTATCTCATTACCATCTTGTTTACACAGTGGTGGACCAAATGTTTCTTTCCTGTCATACCGTTAATGGAATAACATGAGGCAGGACCTTAGACTGTATCTTTCAGCAATAAAATAATATGATTACCAAAATCAAATTATAATAGATTTAGAAATGCCTATACTTTTTGATGTAAGTCTTCAGTATTTTAGAGTAAAGAAAATTGCTTTCTTGAAAGTAGAATTTTCTATGGAGAAATATACATTCAGACTTGTAGGGTAGGGGAAAATGTGTATATATGGCTGTGTTTAGACTAGCCCCAAACTTCGAAGGAGGCATGGTAATTAGGGTGTTGGGAGATTACTAAGGAAGTGCTGTGGTGCATGTGCAGCAGCACTTCATTAGGCTAAATCTTCCTCGCAGCAACTTCAAAGTGTGAAACTTTGAAGTGCCAGTTTGCGTGTAGCCACACGTCAGCCGCGGGTACTCCGAAGTGCCCACGCTACATCAACGTCCCTTTACTCCTCAAAATCTTTGAAGTAGCATGGGCACTTCAAAGTACCCACGGCTGATCCGCAGCTACACGCAAGCCAGCACTTCGAAGTTTCACACTTCAAAGTTGCTGCAGGGGAGATTTTGACTAACAAAGTTCTACATATGCACCGCACCACTTAATTAGTAATCTTCAACACCCTAATTACTGTACCCTCTTCCAAGTTCAGGGCTAGTCTATACACAGCTTATATGTGCATAAAGTGTTTATGAAGGGGGCAGAAATAAATCCATAGTTAAGGTTTCGCTGTCTTTTGCGCTTAAACAAGGATTCAACGTCCATGTTAGGTACATAGAATAGCATATATCATCTGCTAAACAGCAATGCTTAGTTGTTTGGTTCAGTGTTAAATTTCTGAGCATTTACAAGTAAATCCACAAATTAATTTGAGCTCATATTAATTAAAATAGATAATTAAAAAATTTAATTGATTTTAAGTGCAGAAGGGACCATTATAACCATTTGTCTGACCCTTTTTGTATCACAGAGCATGAAGCTTTACTCAGTAGTTTCTGCATCAAGCTCATAATTTCTGTTTGCATTAAAGCATTTGTTTCAGAAATATTTAGCAGTGGATGTCAAGCCTCTTTTATTTTGCCCCAAGTGATCTCATTAATGTATTAACACAGACCCATCAAACTTCTCATATAGCTAAAACTCACACAAAATTTGTTTGTAGATTAGTTTTGACTATATATCTTTAAAGATTAATGGTCATTGTCCTCCATTTTTCATCCCAACAGCAAGTTCCATCTTCAGCAAAAGTTGCAAAAGAATATTCTTCAGAGAATTCCACAACTTTCTGCTCTCTTTCATAACAACTGCCATCTCCTATTCTCATTGGAACTGAGGAAAGGAAAAAAAAAATTGAGTGTGTTTAGTCTGGAAAAGCAAAGACAGAAAAAGGACATAACAGCTTTCAAACACTAAATCTTAAGGGTAGGAGAGAGAAAAATTGTTCTCCTTAACCTCTGAGGGTAGGACAAAAAGCAATAGACTTAAATTGCAGCAAGTGAGGTTTAGGTTGCAAACTAGGAAATATGTCTTAATCGTTAGGGTGGATAAGCACTTGAATAAATTGCCTAGGAAAGTTATTGAATCTCCATCATTGGAGATTTTGGTCTATACGGTTGTTTTTATGACTTTCTGAGATATCTGTTTTATGACTCTCTGATGTCTAGGGTTGCCAACAGGTTTCTCCAGGATCACCCCTATTTTGAGGCAGCTGTCCTTGGGTATTCATCAGGATGATCCATACACATGTCCAGCTGTCCTTTGTTATGGGCTCATGAACATCAGGCGTATGCCAGTGTTTTGCACCTCAACTATGGGAACTCTACAGAGACCACAGGCTGCTCTTAGCAAAGACGGCCACTGCCCCCATTCGTCTACCTCATCATGGCGGTGAGGTGGATATTTAATCTGGTTGGGCCCCATAGTGCTTGGTAGATAAATGACAGTCCCCACCCACAAAGACACCTACCACAAAGACTTTACTTTCTCCTCATAAGTGCTGCTTTTTGTCTCCAAACAGCATGGGGTAAAGTGCAGCTTCTTCCCAGATGACAATTTGGCTTCACTTTTATTGAGAACAATGACAGGCGGTGACCATTTTAAAACAAGCCTGTTATAAATGAAGAGAATCCTGTGATGAGAACAATGGGAGGCCGCAACTGGTCATCTGACAAATAGAGCTAAAATAAAAATATTAACTTATGATTCTACATATCTTCAAATAATTGGAAATATCACATAGGAATGTAGAATTAGAACACACAAAAGCTGCATTGATCTTTCGAAAGATGATATTTTAGAAGATGTCTTCCAGCAGATCTTCTTTTGGGAGAGCATGTCCACACACAAAAAAGCAGATCAGCAGAGCAATCTGCTCTTTTGAAAGTGAGAGCCCACACAGCCCCCACTCTTTCAAAACAATGGGCCAGGGATCGAGAAATCCAGCATCATGAGGACTGCTCTTTTGAGCAAAGGGCCCCCAGAGCATCTATACATTCTTTTTTCCAAAAGAATCTTTCAGAAAAAAGGAGCTCTTCCTCATCTGGGAGAGGCAGAGGGCCTCCAGAAGAAAGCCTGCTTTCTTTCTGAAGGAATTTGAAAGAGTGCATTTTGTGTGTGGATGCTCTGCTGGCTCTTTCGGAAGAAGGCCTGATTTTCCAAAAGGACTGGCTAATGTCGATGCAGACAAAGTGAACACCACCCTATGGTGACACTGTAAGGGGAGAAAAAAATCATAAAATTCTACAATCTTAAAAAAATCAGTGTAATCTGTTCTGAGACTGCAAACATTGTAATGTAGTAATAGTGTTTGTATGGTCATTGCATGGTGCCTGTACAGGGCAAAGTTATGATTGTTCGAGTGCTCCAACTATGCATTTCTGTACACGCCTTAATGTACGTGGATTTTTTTTTTTAAAGTTTAACCTTAAGTCTAAATTTCCTGGATGTATAAAGGTTTTGTTTGTTTGTTTTCTTGTTTGCTTGTTTGTTTGGTTTGTTTTTCATTTCTGTCTGTGAGAAAAGTAATGTTTCAAGGAGTGTATCTCATACCTGTAATACCTGCTTTTTTTTTTTAACACAGACTTCCTAAAGGAAGATATGTCTTGGTGGACACTCTAAATAATCATAGTGACAAGAGTTTAATTACATGGACTGTGACTCAAGATAGAATTTTCCATTACCGTGAGCTGGAGACTGTGCAGTATAGGAGGTGTTCTGAGGCTAACACTTCAGAAAACTCTGATAACTCTGTGGTGATAGGAGAAACCAAAATGTCATATTATTATGCAAGAGTGACATCTTGATATATTTCTTGTAACCTCATATAAGGTAAAGTCTTATTACAAAGTAATAAAAGTGACCTCCTACTTTTCCTCCCACAATTCTGAAACAGATTAACTTGGAAGTTCAGAGCTATATTTGTTTACCATTGTGTCTATGGTATTTACAATAGTACAGCAAAACATCAAGCTCAGAGTTGGAAAAATTGTGAGAATACTGTCTCTAGAGCAATAATATAAAATGTTGATAAACATGAAAAAGACAGGTACACTTCCCTGTGTCTAAGTGTTTGTGATAGATAAGACAAATAGAGTCAGCTTTATCTTCATTTATAGTATATATGAGATTGAATAATTGTAAAGCTCCAAATGCTGCAAATTATATAAAATCTTTTGAACTGCTATAAAACTGAAAGTCATCTTGCAAGGTAAATCAGAAGCTCAATATACTTGTGAGATTACGTTGGCATGGTACAGCTACAGTGTTAAGAAATGAAAAGTCTATTTATTGGACAACATCAGATGGTGAATACAGTTGAACTTTGAACTGGCTCAGGAGAAACCCAAATGTCCTTTTGTTCAAAAAAAAAAAATTAAATGGAAAGGCACCTGGGAATATTAAATACACATAAATAAATTGATCATTATTTTTTATTTAACGTTAGTATTGTCTGTATTGTTAGTTTTTCATTTGTATGGATCAAAAATCTTAATATAAATTTAATTTCATTCAATTAAAGTTTAGCTTGTCCTGTACTAGGGATGTTACTCTAGGGAGAACAAAACTGGTTGCAATGGTGAAAATAGAAAAGTTGTTTCATGTCATTTTAGTTGACATATGCAAGATTATTTAACATGTGGACCACAAATAGGTGTAATTACATTAAAACAAGGATCTGTAGCACAGAAGCAATAAAAATAGACTAAGTTGTTTTATTAATTCTTGTGTTAAGGGTTTTGAGCCATGTTGATTGGCCTGAATTTTTTGATTTTGTTATGGTACAAAGGGATTGTTTGAAGTAATTTGTCCCCAAGAGAGGCTCACAATCCCAAGCGGGTTTCAATTCAGCAAAGCAAATCTAATTTTGTTTGCTTTATGCAAACCAGAAGGGGCTGTGGTTCATTCTGTTTTCACTGGAGGGGAAAGGCACACTAACGGGACCTGCTGAAATGCATGCATTGCAAACATCATACCCCTGCATATATTAAATTTTGCTATGTGATGCACTGTGTTCACCATCTCATTGTGTACACAGATATGCTTTAGAACAGAGCCGTTTTAATAGTAATGGAACCTTACTACACTATGCCAATACAGTGTTCTATTTATATTGAATGCTACCATCATAATTCCTTTCTTTGGATAAAGTATGTTGATGTGTGGCGTAACGTGGTTGATTTGGTTTGTTTGTTTATTTGTCACCAACTTGTTTAAAATAGGCAGTATACTGAAGTTATTGAATGGTTAAGCTTTGAGCTTTTTGAAGGTTAATTATGTAGAGGCCTGATAATAGTTGTTTTTTTTTTAATTTTTCCTTTTTTTACAGCTCAGAGTTAAATAGGAGACGTGCACAGGATCAGAATGGGAATTATTACTTTTCTGGCAATTAGTCAGATCCATACTACAAGATACATGGAGAGGAATACCACCTGTGAAGAAGTGGGTCTGCCCCACAAAAGCTCATTGCCTAATAAATTATTTTGTTAGTCTGTAAACTGCTACATGACTGTGTTTTTGTTTTGTTAACATAGAGGTTAACACAGCTACCTCTCTTTTACTGTTTACCTGTGAGACAGGTAATGGTTTAAATAATACCTACAGTTTTGACAATTCATTAATCCTAATTCCATATGGGTTCCTTTTAGACTTTTCAAAGGCAATATTCATAATATCCCATAAATGTTTTAGAATTAATCAAATCATACCTCACAGATGAAATTGTTGCTGTTATTGAAGCCAAGGGGAATGCAGTCATCGATTTCAGTGGAATCCGATTCAAACCTAAGGAAATGATGCACAGAAAAAAAAAATGTAATGGCACAATTATGGAATGGCTGTATTCATAAAAACTAAATTATTTATCCATTGATATTTCATAATAGCTCTATATTTCATGTGATGAAGTCCTATTTTTCCAGGGTGTTTCTGTTTGGAAAACAACTTCGCTATGGCAAATATACAGGCACATCTCAAAACCCTTCAATTTGTCATTAGATATTTGGCTGCATGCCCTTTTTTCTCATAATTTTCCAAAACCATATTAATTTACTGAATGACTTCTGTGAATCAATTCACATGAAAGTCAGAATGATACTTGTCATGCATCAGTTAGCTAACTGTTAAAAGCATAGATTACTTGTAGTATTCATTGTGTGGTACAGTTTAATTTTTGCTTTATGTGTATAATTTAAGTTCAAACAGGTTATTAATAATGATTCTTTTCTCCTTCCTAATGCAAGCTCCTTAGTGAAACATTACAGGAAAATTCATTCCAGTGGATTTGTCTTTTCCGTCTTTTTCTTTAATTTTTCATGATACACTTACTTTTTAATTTAACTGGTTTTAGAAAAGAAGAGGCAACTTATTTAATTGAGATTTGGTGCTATGAGAAAATATTGTTTTGGTACAATAACATAAGTGACTGGTCTAATCTTTGAGCCTCTTTTCATGCCGAAATTTCAAGAGATCTTCTCATGAGTGAGCATTCATTGTGCTTGCATAGGTCTAAATCATAGAGTTATAATCCTCAAGCCATAAAATATTTAGCTGTTCTGCGATCTAAAGGCAGTAATTTCACCCTTGGCACTAAAAAAATATATCTCAAGGTTCTGAAATTTTTCAGTGGCACTGATGATCATGAAAAAAAAGATAATAGGGCCAAGATTCTGGTTTGAGGGCCTTGACTGCTGCCAAAGTGGAAATAAGTAATAATAATAATAATAATAATAATAATAATAATAAAGTATAATAATCTACCATTTATTATATCTTAATTCTCAGATCCCTACAACTCGGATAACCTGACTTAATCTATCATTGTATGTAATCACATGGGTGTTGAAGAAAAATTGTGGAATTGCAGAATGTGTTGGTGTGATTGTGCTAGAATTTTACTATCAGGCCGCCTGACAAGCCTCTAAATAATGTATCTGAATTTTCAGAGCTCTTGAAGTACCTATTTAAAATCTTCTTGAATTTGGTGGATGTCTTTTTCAGAAGCTGTGGTTATGCGAGGAAGGATGTGCCAAAGGGGACAGGTTTCTTTGGCCTCACATTTTGAGAGGGCACCAAAATCAAGTAGTATTGTGATGTGTTCGCAAAGCTATTCACTGCAATGTGGCCTAGCTGCTTCTGGATAACAGGAGCTGGAAGAGGTGGACCAGACTTAAATGGCTTTGTGACTCCTTGCACCAGTTTGCAGTTCCTGCAGTGGGAAACCAGGCCCAGCCTTGTAGTTCAGTAGCTGCTGTTTCAGAGGAAGAAAAGAGTGGGATTATTCTCCAAGTCCCTTTGTATTCCTACACCCACTTCAGGAGCCGTTTTGGAAGGGTTGGAGCTCAGTTTCAGACTTTTGCCCCAGACCTCCATAACTTGATAAATAAAGCCCACATCTACATGAGAAGCCTCTGTTGACAGAAGTTACTGCTGGAAGAAATTTCCCAGCAAAACTTCTGTTGCCAGATCACATCGACACATAAAAGCAGATTGATATTCCGATCCGCTCTGGCAACAGAAAGCAGCCACACGCTCCAGTCGCTTTGTCAACAGAACTAGCCCCAAAACCCCAGAAGGCAGGAGCACATGGAGGGAAAACCCTTCTGGGACCACTGGCTGTGGACGCTTGTCCATATCAGTGCCATGGATGCCCTCATAGCTGGCTCCAAGCACCTTGGCTCCCCCAATTGCTTCAGGGCACTGGATGGGACTCATATCCCCATCTGGGCCCCAGACCACAGCACTGCATGATATATAAATAGGAAGGGCTATCACTCCGTGGTCATGCAGGCCCCAGTGGATGACTGTGGACAATTCCTAGATGTGTATGTTGGGTGGTCGGGCCAGAGCCACAATGCCAGGGTGTTTCAGAACTCCTGTTTGTTCTGGAAGATGGAGAAAGGCACCTTCTTCCCCTGCTGGGACATGCAGATGCCCTTGTGCTTGATGGGTGATACAACCTACCCACTCCTGCCATGTCTTATGAGGACATACACTGGGCACCTGGACCCTACCCAGGACCTATTCAATACTCAGCTGACCTGGGCATGGAACTAAGTTGAGTGCACCTTTAGGCACTCAAAGGAGAGGTTCCAGTATCTCCTGAATCAGTTGAATGTGAGGGAGCAGAATGTCCTTCGTGTCATGGCCACCTGTCGCACCCTACATATCCTGGTGGAGCAGAAGGTGGAGGGCTTCCTCCAGGGATAGGGGCCAGAGGGCAGACGCCCCTAAGAACAACCAGGCACCATCCCCAGCCACAAGGAGAACATAGCCAGGGTGTGCATCAAGGAGGCCCTGTAGGAGCAATTTACCTGCAGCCCCCAATGACCCTCCTCAGGTCACCTCCAGAGGGGGCAGTGCCCTGGGCTTCAACCCTTTCCCATTCCCCCACCCTCTTCCACCCCTCCCAACTCTCACCTCACAAGGAGGGAGGCAGGAGTGGTCTTTAAAGAGCTCCCTTTACCGTGTGAAATAAAGCAGTGTACAAAATGAAATACAGTCTTCCCCTGCCTTATGAGGATAATTCATTCCTGAAAAACTCCTCTTAGAGAGAATTCTTGTAAGTCAAAAATGTAATTACCATTAATTTCAATGGGAAAAAATTTTATGCATTCCTGAGACCCAAAATTTACACCCATTTATGCTAAAATAACACCAAATCCCATTAAAATGAACACAATTACTTCAATATTTAACATTAGTTATCATACCACAACCTAACAAGGCATTTTCCCTTCATTAATTACTCTACAATATGTCTATTTACCTGCAGAGACAGGGGAACGAAAATCAAAGAGCTCCTGGGAGGGGGGCACAAAGCTGGGTAGCTGCCTGCAGCTGCAGAACTGGGGACGGTGCAAGGGGGCGGGCAGGGCAGAGCAGGACATGGGAAGGCAAGGGGAGGCAGCCCAGCCTGAGCACAGCTTAGGTTAAGTGGGGAGGGGGCAGGGTCAGGGGCTGGCCGTGCGGGGAGCTAGGCAGGCACAGGAGGCACCCAGTTGGCAAGGGATGATACCTCGCTCAAGCGGGGCTGCGCAGTGAAGAGGCTCTGCCAGCAGCAGCCGAGGTGCTAAATGCAAAGGAATGCCACAGGCGGCAAGCGGCGCCCAAGGCACAGCTGTGCAGGGTGGGCAGTGGCAGCCCCCTACCCTTCCAGGGACCGAGTGGAAGGGGCAGGGCCAGGATGGGCTGCGCACCCAGCAGCCACGTCTCGCAGGAGCACCTGGGAGCCCGCAGCCACCAGCTGGGCCGGGGCACGCCGCTGCTGCAGAGCCGAGGTGGAGACCCAGACCAGCCACAGGTAAAGGCTGGGTCTGGGGCTCCAGGAAACCGCTGCCAGGCGCTGCGGAGAGACGCGCCGGGCGGGATGCAGCTGCGGGCAGCTGTTGCCTGGAGCCACAGCCTTTCTTCCACTGCAGGGTATCCGCATCCCGCTGAGGCGCACAAAATTGAAATCGGTCCTTATAAATTCAAGGAAATGCCTCCTAAGATGAGATAGGGGTTTTTAATCAAACTCCTCATAAACCTGAATTCGCATAACCCGAATGGGTATATCTCGGGATATGACTGCATAACTTGCTAAAACCCAAAATACAACTCTGTTATATAATAAGCATTTGTGCTTAAACTATAGACCAAAGTGCACTGAGCCTAACTATATGGGGGAATTTGGGATGTAGAGAATATCTACCTCAGGGAGTGTGGAGATGGCCACAAGCCACACCGGCCATGGGATCCCCTTCCGCCCTGGGTCTGGGGTCCCCCTTGAGGCTGGGAGGGGGTCAGGATCACGAGGAGGTATGGATGTAGGGAAGCGGCTGAGGGGTTGGACTTGGTGAAGGGGGAGCAGGCTGGGCAAGGGGAGCAGGGGGGCTTAGGCAGTGGGGACACTGGTAATGTTCACTGCCCACTGAAGGACCTGCACCAACACCTGGTGCATGGGGTCAGGGGGGGAAGTGGTGGGGACAGCAGGAGCAGGAGGGGGGACATCAGCAGCGGGATGAGGGATGAGGGATGACAGGTGCCATGGGCATGGTGCCCCCAGCCAGCCAGGCCTCTACAATGTCTATGGAGCACTTAACACAGGCCAGCCACGCCTCAGTGCCACTCTGTTTCAGCTGCAGCTGCTGCCAAGCAAACTCCATGTTTGTGGATGGCAGCTGCCACTGCCTATTGGCTATCCTCATCCAGGCAGCAATGGACCCTCTGGCTGCGGGCATGCCCTCATGGTGGTGGGGTGCCCTCCCTCCATGGAGCCAGTCCCTATACGGCTGGCTGTGGTTCTTACATGTGGCTGTCTGTCTGGGCAGTGGGGCTGGCCTGGCCCTCCCCGGGCGCAGCTGTCGGGAGGAAAGGGGGCCAGTGGCTTGTGTCTGCAAAGTTTATAAGTTGCATATCATGAAGGAGCTATGCAGTGTAACCTTGTAAATTCCTAACAAAACAACTAAATGTTAGCTTTGTGGGAGTTTCTTGAAGCAAGGATGCTGAAAATGTTTTGTGAAAGTATCTTTGAGCATTGTTAGAGCTGCCAAAGGATCAGTAGCATTGTGCTCTGAGTAAAGTGTACTTGCATTGATTTTATTGTGGCAATTGTTGTAGTTCATTAACTTTATTACAGATGAATTAAAATAAAACACAGCCTAACCAACTCCAAAGTAATAAAATCACCATTGTTCATTCACAATGATAACTCTTTGCTAATCAAGCATTAGGACCATTTGAAAGGACTGGTCAGATGCATGGAATGTAAGGTTCCACTGGTCTTCAGCAAATACAGGCAATCATTTGCAGTAAGTGGAAGACCTGTGCTATGTAATTCTTTAGAATATAACATTACCTCATTACACAATCTATTACACTCCTGTTTTAATAGTACCTTTAGTGGTTTACTTGCAGTTCAAGGGCTCAAATCTCAGCTTTGATGGTAATATTGAATACCATTAAGCATGATTCTGCACAATGCAGGTGTAAAGATTTACACATACTCAGTACAAGATAAAAAGTGATTAGCAGAATAAGGGAGTTTGAGCTCACGGTCATGAGAATATTGCTGAGGAGCAAACAAGTTACTTGTAGGTGGAAGAGAGCCAAAGTGGGAAGTATATCATTAGGGCCGTGTCTACACTAGCCCCAAACTTCAAAATGGCCACACAAATGGCCATTTCGAAGTTTACTAATGAAGCGCTGAAATGCATATTCAGCGCTTCATTAGCATGAGGGCGGCCACGGAGCTTCGAAATTGACGCAGCTCGCCACCGTACGGCTCGTCCCAACGGGGATCCTTTTCAAAAGGACCCCGCCTACTTCAAAGTCCCCTTATTCCTATCTTCTCATGGGAATAAGGGGACTTTGAAGTAGGTGGGGTCCTTTCGAAAAGGAGCCCCGTTGGGACGAGCTGCGCGGTGGTGAGCCGCGTCAATTTTGAAGTGCCACAGTCGCCCGCATGCTAATGAGGCGCTGAATATGCATTTCAGTGTTTCATTAGTAAACTTCCAAATGGCCATTTGCGTGGCCATTTCGAAGTGTGGGGCTAGCATAGACACGGCCATATCTCGTAAGTATGAGGAGGAGAGTATTTACTTATTGTTAAACCTCACCCACACTTTCCTCTTTTAGGTCCTCTATGTCTGATAGCTAAGGAAATGGATGTGAAAGAGAATGAGAAGAACCAATATGCACTGAAAAAGTCTATGTGCCCTTAGCCCTACTAAATTAATCATTATCATCGTCATCATCATCATCAACAACAACCCTGGGCTCAGCACCCATTAGTGTTTGATGCCTCCTACACTATTTCCTTCCATCTTTCCCTGTCCAGTGAGGAGTTTCTGTAGACTAGCTCCACACCAATCTATTATATCATCCACCCATTCTTTATGGGGTCTTTCCCTCCTATTTGAGTTGTCCAATGCACCAAATACCAGGGTCTTGACTTCTCACTCATTGTTTATTCTACACATATGCTCAAATAGCTGTAGCTTCCACTGTATAACCCTCTGCAGTAGGTTCTCTTTTGGCTGCATCTTCCTATATAATTCCTCATTGGTGACCTTCTGCATCCATCCTATTCTCAGGATTTTCCTATAACAATGCCTCTTGAATGCCAAAAACCTTCTTTTTGAATCTTTTATCATTACCCATGTCTCACCTCCATACAACATCCTGCTGAATACACATTTTCAAAACACTCAGCTTGCTCATCCACTAAATCAATGGTTCTTAACTTTGGGTGCACACACCCGCTGAACATGCGCTATGCCTTTGGGTGCACACACCTGCTGAACATGCGCAATGCCTTTTCTGGGAGTGTGAGACATTCCAGATTTTTTAAAGGTAAATCATTGAAAACACAAATAAAGCACAGGCACCATGGTGATCAGCTATAGCTTGAAATTCATCTTCACGCCAATTCCGTGTACACACAGGAACACCTGTGTTTCAGAGAACCTATTTCATTCAGGCTGGAAGATTCTCTAAATATCCTTCGTTTGTGGAGGAATTCATGTGACAGTTATACACCTAGTATCATGATTTGTGCATGCAAATACCTAATCCAGTTCTGCCAGTCTCACCTACATTAAGCGACGCTCCCAAACGTAGTGTCATTGACCTCCCAGTGGGATGACTTCTGTGAGTAAGTGCTGCTTAATGAGAGTCAGGATAGCAAGTCTGGCTTTAAATGAACACCTATTAAGTTTCTCTTTGTTCTTGGGATTGTGTGTGTGTGTGTGTGTGTGTGTGTGTGTGTGTTTTCTTTTTTTTACTTTGATATAATTCAGCTCAATTGTCATTTCACTGCTGATTGCCAAAGGATTTTTTTTCTTAATTCTAGGTAATTTCCACATGTAAGAAAAACCTCCCCAAATAATTCGTGTTCATTGTAAGTATATTTACTGCATATTTCTCATTGTACACTTTTGCTCTCTGAATGCATTTGTGGATCAAAACTAATAGAGGCATATTGAATTCCTTATGAATCTAGATACTTGGTGCCAACAGAGACAACACTTTAATGTGTAATATCTTCAAATAAGGTCTGGTACTAAAAATTTTCATTGTATTTTGAAAATCAGCATATCTTTCTAGCAGTGAAGTATGACTCACATGCCACTATTCTTCAGCAGCTTGGTGGACCTGAATCATTTATTCAGCTGGTATTGAGAGTTTGGGGCCATGACAGTACAACTGACCCCTTTGGGGTAAAATTTGATCTGGCATTTCATTTCAAAGGCTCAGGCACCAGTCTGTCAAATCTTCATTTCGCTGCTGCCCACTAGAACTGCTGACGCTTGTCTCTAACTCCTGGTGCTTTCATCTTTCAGCGGCAATAAACATGTCACACTGCTGAGGTGAAACACAATCTGGAATTAAATTTACTGCATATAAAATATGGTGCCCTCTTTATTGGTTCAAATACTTGTCACTCATAATTTATTTGAAAGTGTATGGTCTGCATGAAGTGAGAGTGCTGCCAGGGACGGGAGCTAGAGAAGTCAGACATACAGCTGCTTGCTAGATTATTTTAATACCTTCCCCCTTTCTCTCCCTCTTTGCCAACACTGGCTGTTATAAACTCATCAAATATATTATCATCACCTCAACCAAAGAGCAGTAAGCCTGTCCACTAAAAAAAGCATGTGGATCTTTAGCTGTGCAGCTGGATGTTGGGTGTGAAATGGCTGGAGGAAGAACACTGGCAGTGCTCTCCAAAGAGCAACCCTAAAACAAGTGTGTATGTGATTGTATGTGATTCCTGGTGGAGGAAGGGATGGAAAGGAGCTGGGCTTAGCCCTAGTCCATGTTGATCTCACTTGCCATGCTTTTCCTTCTGGCACTCAACTTTTCTATGATTTATTCCAAATACCGTCTATCAGCTTTAACTAATACAGTTCTTGTATGAAGCACCTCTCTAATCTCTTCAAACACAGATGTGGAAGTGCGGCTTAGAGCAAGGAGGCCAACAAAAGCACTTTGCCTGTACCAGTGATTAGCTTTGATTGACATAGAACACTTCTGCTTTCACAGGCATACTTTAACACCCAGAACTGATTGTTTTAAAATGAGAAGCTCTGGGTACAGCAGCTCCAGCTTTAGTAAATATGCAATACAAACGTGTTAGTCGATAACTGAGCGAATACAAAACATTTGATACTTTTTTTTCTAGCTGTTTTTCCCCTTTTCAGGGGGTATATTTCGGCATCAAGCATTCATTCATAACTGATGAAGAAAAATTATGACAATGCACATTTTGTTTAAACCTTCATTTCCTGTTCACTTTAACACGCGAACAGAATGTAAGGGGGAGACCAAGCAGCTTTTGCAAACGGGAAAACTAGTTCACATCTTAATTTTTTTTCACTGTTGTAACATCATCTTCAATTGTTATTAAATTAGTGTAAACAAGGAGAGGGAGAGGGCATCTTGGAGCAAGCCAGACAGCAAAAAATGCAGGGTGCGCCAGCATATTTACATGCCTCAAACCTATGCAGCAAAATGTATTTGCATATGCAAGTCAAGCAGTTAGATACCTTACGCAAAGCTGCCTCATTCTCTTCCTTAAAATCCTCCTGCAAAACTCTCCTTTGTTGTGATGCCTGAAAAAACACTATCACAGTTAGCCTGCTGGCATGCTGAGCCCATGGCCTGTCCTACTATCTCATTGTTTCTTTGTACTCTTCCACCTGTGTATATCCATCAGTTCTGTCTCTTTCCTTATACTTGGGTTGCAGGCTCTTCGAGGCAGAGACTGTCTTTTGGTTCTGTTTGTACAGTGGCAAACCCAATTGGCTGCTAATCCATTTAGACTGGGACTCCTAAATATCATGAGAAAATGAATAATAAATAACTATGTTACTTCAATGTATCTTACAGTACACATTTGATGCATAAGAATATACAGAAAAAAAATAAACTAGATACCTGACAAATAGGGCTACTGTCAAACCCCAAACTAATTCCATTTCCACCAAAGTAGAATTTTCCCATCAATCAATACCATCTCTTTCCTTACCGTCTGCTGTCCTTGCCTCACAAACAAACAAAACCACACAAATTAAACAAAAAACAAAATGAAAAAAAAAAAGATTTGCAGTATTACCTGAAAGTCCATCAGTTTATGCTCTGGTGGACCAATTTGGAAAGCAAGGTACATCGTTCATTCCTTTCTGATTAAGCCAGAGACCCGTAGCTCAAGCAAAGCTCAACCTTATGGTCAAACAGGTGTTTTCTGAAGTATCAAGGACCCAGTCCATTTAGGGCAGTATAAATTTAAACCAACATATAATACCACACTTGAAAATGAATTGGACAAGAGGGCAGACACTGGGGCACAGATGTAATATGATCCTGGTGAGAAACACCCATTAACAAGTGGGTAGCCACAATCTGAACCAGGTGGAATTTCCAAGTGATCTTAAGGTGCAGCCCCATGTATGGTATGTTTCAAGCAATCAGTAATCCAATAACATACATACTGTTGACAGAATAGACTGTTAGGAACTTATGCATTTTAGTCCACAATATAAAGGCCTAAATGTGCAGTTGAGTTACATGGTTTCTTAAAATGACAGACTATAATGGCTTCTTTGCAGCCATTAAGTAATCTCTAGTGTCAAAACCCTATTGTGAGACTTCTAATGCATTCCAACAGCAAAGTTCTAACAGGATATTAGAGGCAGGAACTAGTGCTACAACATATTCACAATGAAATGGGGGCAAAATGTGAGATAGCTAATTTTCACAGTAGTTTTTATTCAAAACCATAAATGCCGGACAGGCAGGAATTCACATCCCCCAAGAAAAAAATAAATAAATAATTGATGCAATCGGGTAGCCTTATATTCATTTTAATACCTTCATTGATTTTAAAATGTTTTAATAGAAATGCTAATATCAGTGAATAAGTTGGTATTTTATTTTTGACATTACGGTGAAAACAGAGCAATCAAGTCATCAGGGCTAATTAACTTGTTAGAGGAGTGGATTCCCCAAAGTCTCCATCAGTTATACATGTGTGAATAAGATGGAGAAAATCTGACAGAGGAGTGCTGACAAAAGACAGAATAACCATATGTCATTATTGTAAACACATACAAAATGTAATGCCATCTGCTGTATCCTTAGGTTGTTAGTTTGAGTGAGAAAGGGTTAATGAATGCTGTCATTAGGGAGCATTTTCATCCAATCTTAGCTAAACCGCTCATATTGTGTACTTCACAAGTGGAGGAATAGCTCAAGAAAAGAGAAAACCAAAAGCTTGTTTATCTTGGACACTGCTTATTCACATCATGACTGCATTTTCATGACGGATGCTGATCTAAATTTCAAACCATTTTTGAATATGATTTGGCATGTTTACATGCATTTTTGTCCACAACATTGAACAAAAAATGTAAATACAGAAACAGGAACATCAAGCCCAAAATAAATTTGTTATTAACATTTACAGAAGAAAAAATAACTGATAAAATTTTCAATAATAAACATCAATTATGTTGCATTTGAAAATGTGTTTCCATTCAGTTGTGGTCTCCTTGTCAGATTCAAGAATACTCCAGACGTATTACACCTTTGTACTTTGTCCAGAAGTTGTTTGGTTATTACTGCCTTTTAGAAAACTAAGCCTTTTCCCTGAAAACTGCATACAATTTGGCTGAGGAGAGAACAGAAGTCTCAGCTCTTTAATGCACAAAGGATTTTTTAAGTGGAAGAAATTCTCTTCGTCTCGCCTGAGTGGTGAGGCTGACATCTGGAGAAAAAGGGAATCCTATTCCCATTGTATGCTAGTGATAGAGATTCTTGTGGAGTCTTAATTGTTCTCTCTCTGTCCCTGCTATCCGACACCTTATACGGAATGGTTCATTTCAAATCTTCTTCCAATTTTTCTCTTCTGACAGAGATCAAATATGCCTTTTCACATATACCCTTCCACATTTAAAACCTGTGGTGTACCCCATTTTCAATAAAGTCAACTAAGTCTGTTCCTTAAAGTCCCTCCAGGAAGCCTATAACTTTTCTACGCTACCATTCTGATTTCCAACATGTATTTTAGTGGATTGTTTTATTTGATGAGAAACCTATTGCAGTTTCTAAGGGTGATTGTTGGCTCACGTCCTGACTAGAGTAAATAGACACAGTTCCACTAATTGCAGAGGAACTATACTGACCAACATCAGCTGAGTATCTGGCCCAATATCTCTAATAGTTTTGCAATGGACTGTGTTTAATGACAGAGTGATTTTCAAACCACTTCCTTCTAATTTCCAAAAGCTTAGAAAAAAAGGAGACTAAGGGGTGGGTATATGACAGAGGTCTATAAAATCACGTCTGGTGTGGGAAAATTTATTTATTTGTTCCCACAATAAAAGAACTAGGAATCACTGAATGAAGTTAATGGGCAGCAGGTTTAAAACCAACAAAAGGAAGTTTTTCTTCGCCCAGCACACAGTAGGCCTGTGGAACTCCTTGCCAGAGGAAGTTGTGAAGACCAAGACTTGAACAGGGTTCAGAAAAGAGCTAGATACATTCATGGAGGTTAGGCCTATCAATGGATGTTTGCCAGGATAGGTAGAAATGGTGTTCCCAGCCTCTTTTCACCAGAAGTTGGAAATGGATGTCAGAAGAGAGATCACTTTCGTGATTACCTGTTCTGTTCACTCCCTCTGGGGCATCAGGCTTTGGTTTGTCTTGGAAGACAGGATACAGGGCTAGATGGACCTTTGATCTGACCCAGTTCTTATGTTTTGTGTACTACAAACTAATTTTCTTTTGATCTAAAATGTTACTTGTTTATGGAATACTGTCCATTTTCTCTTCATCTTACCCAAGAAAACTTGTAGGTATACAGATTTTTTTCTGACACTTTGGAAAAAAGTCTTTGCGGAAATCAAGGACAGGGAACAATAATGATTATGATTATAAACAGCATCCATATGTGAAGAGATTAAAAATACCGTGATTGCTCAGTTTAGAAAAGAGATGACCAAGGCAGGGGGTCTACGAAATCATGAATTATGTGAAGAAAGTGAATAGGGAAGTGTTATTACCCCTTCAAATAGCAGATGAATGAGGATCCACCCCAGGAAATTAATAGGCTGTAGGTTTAAAACAAACCTAAGGAAATACTTCTTTGCCCAATGCACAGTCAATGTATGGAACTCACTGCCTGGTGATGTTGTGAAGACTGAAAGTATAAGTGGGATCAGAAAAAACTAGCTAAGTTCATGGAGGAAAGGTCCTTCAAGAGCTATTAGCCAGGATGGGCAAGGGTACAATCTCAAGAACTCAGTGTTCCTAAACCTCTGGCTGTCAGAAGCTGGAACTACACAACAGAGAATAGATCACTCAATACATGCCCTGACTGATAAAAAATCTTAGATATGCTAATTTACACCCTACAGAATACAATACTAATTAAGAAAATGTGGTATATAATCCATTAAATAGTTTCTCTGATATCTTATAACTTGTACAGAAATAATTTTCAAACACCTAAGCCTCTTACTCTCGTCTACAACAATCTCAAAAGAATAAATGACAGCAAGGGAGGTTTAGGGTGGACATTAGAATTTCCTAACTGTCAGGGTAGTTAAGTATGGGAATAAATTGCCTACGGTGGTTGTAGGATCTCCATCACTGGAGGCATTTAAGAAGAGATTGGATAAATATCCAACAAGGATGCTGTAGATCAGGGGGTGAGCAAAGTTGGGGGCAGGCCCTCTCAGGGGCATGAAATTTTGTAAAAAGGAAGCAGCAGATTTGGCTGCTGGGTCTCAGGCTCATCCATTTCATTAAAAATGTTGAAATATGTTACTGTTTTTGTGCATGTGTATTTCCGTTTACATACTAAATATTCTACTAGCGTTTTACATGTGTCGAAAGGGCTTTTTTTTCACATGAACATAATTGAAATTTCTGTCACTTTGGATTACATTAGACAGGTTTGGGGGCCTCTACTAATTGCAGGGATGAAAAGGGGGGCCTAATATAAAAAAGTTTGCTCACCCCTGACACAGATGGTCCTGCCATGAGGGCAAGGAATTAGACCTGATGACTTCTTGAGGCCCCTTCCAGTTCTAGTGTTCTTTGATTCCATAATAGTCAGTGAAAATCTGACAAACCCCGTTTTTTCCAAACATTCTCTGTGTTGCCTGGTGTGTCATGCTTTGCTTCATCTCAGACTGTGTTGCAAGACAAGACTTTATATAAAGTGAGTTATACGATAAAAAAGCTGGTGAACTTGTAATTCAGAGATAATGTGCTGGAGGAGTTATGACTGGAAACATTTGGTACCTGTAGGACATGAATAGGCTGCTCTAACCTCAACTGTGAACTAAGACAAAGTTTAACCACAGCATGAGAGAGTTCAAATTCCTCTATGCTTTAAAATTGCTAAGAACTCTGTCGTGTCGTATCTTCTCATTCCCGTGGTATCTCCTAAATGTATGCCCCTTTCTTGAGACATGGCCTCGCCTCCTGCATTCCTCTCAGTCTGGAATCCCTGTGTTTCTACTTTTGCAAGGGATTCTCCTTGTACTGCTATAAAGTTTCCTGCCCACTATGTTATATCTCATCATTGCTCCTCTACCCAATGTTTATGTGGTAAGGAAGAGTGTAAGGTAGAGAGGAAGCTGATTAGAGGAGGAAGAGTTGTCTAGGAAGAGTGAGAGGAGAAAGGATGGTCAGATTACTGACTGATGTATTTTTCCAAGATCCATATACTTTTTTTGAATGACGTAAGACAAGCCACAAAACAAAAAACAAACAAACAAAAAACCCAAGGTCTTCATGAGAGTGCACAACGTTTAAACAATTGTCTCCTTTACAGATTTTGTAACTTTCTGGATCAACTCTGCCTCCTTAATTGATGGCTGACCCTATGAATCCTTGGATATTTAAAAGTGCAGTAAACATTTCTATTATTGTATACATCACGTGGACAAATTCCAGCATATAATCAGTGCCAGCCTGTCCCATCCCCCGCTGTGAAGAGTTGGAGTACCATGGCTCTATCATTACTTGTTAATCATCAGTTTAATGATGTTGTCATCTTTTTTGTTCCCTTTAACCCTGGCTTGGTTTTACATTCATTGTTATCTGTAGTTTGCATTTCTGGATTTTTTTCTACAGAGGACTTAGGTAGATGTATAAGAAAGTATTGATTTAAAAATCATTGTTTTGCCTGTCATTTTGTAGCCGTTGTGGACGTTAATCAAATTTTATTATTTCAGTAAAACATGCCATCATTTTTACAAAGAATAAATAAATCTTTAAAGGAGATGAATGCTTAATTAATCATAAACAAAAGTGAAACTAATGTTTCGCACCACTGTGATTAATATTGAGCAGAATATAGGACTGATTAGCTCAAATGACCGCTAAGAAAATTTTCGTTCTTGATCCCTAGTTCAAATACCATGCAACTTGAGATTGAGATTGGCTCATTCTATGGCACTATAGCATCTCCTTATGGATTCTGTTCTCTACATACCCTATTCAGAGGAAAGGCTATAGACAAAGTTCATTATACTCTGGCGATGTTTAGCTAGCAAAGGGCATTGCAAGTCAGTGACTATATACTGGGAACATTCAGTGTAGCTGTAGTTGTGTCTGTCATAGGGATATAAAGAGATCATGTGGGTGAAGCAATATCTTTTATTGGACCAACTTCAGTTGATGAAAGAGACAAGTTTCCAAGCCCAGAGGTCATCTTCTAGTCTTGCTTTTTGAGGTCTGAAGAAGAACTCTGTGTGGCTGAAAAGCTTGCCTGTCTCACCACTGGAAATTGGTCTCTGAAAAGATATTGTACTGGGAATAGGCATTTCCCCTACTGGCCACTTCCTCCCCGGTTTAGTCCAAGTGATGTGCAAAGGCATGGCGACGATCACAAATTAACACCTACCTGGACTTTGAAAGCCCCTTCTTCCTAAAATCAAACAGGAAGAAGGGGGCTTTTGAAGTCGGTGGGTCCTTTCAAACTGCCTTATTAACATGTCCCCTCCAAAAGGAGGGGACATAAGTAGACACAGCTTTAGTGGCAGGGTATGTCTACACAGCAGCCTTATTTCAAAATAAGTTATTCTGGAAGACCTATTCCAGAATAGCTTATTTGTAAATAACACTGGTACACACAATATGCATTTAGAAATAGCACATAGCTATTTCAGAATACAGCATCTACACACATAGGCCATATCTACATGTGCATGATCTTCTGCAAGAGGATCCTCCAGAAGACAGCTTTTGGAGGATCTTCTGGAAGATCGCATCCACACATAAAACGCAGTCCAAAAAAGCATCCCCTTCTTCCAGAAGATCATATCTACACATGCACAGGTGCTCTTCTGTAAGAACAGGGCAGGAAATGCCATGGACAGGGTTGCATGGCCGGAAGGGCTGCCAGCTACATGGAGCATTAAAGGGCTTCTGTCCAACAGCCCTTTCCTGCACAGGCTGCTGAGCCCTGCCATGTTGCTCACCACAAGGCTGAGCCTGTCCCTGGTCCTGAATTCTCCAACCACCAGTCATGGACCACCAGGAGCTGCAGAGCCACAGGTTTGCCCTGACCCAGATACTGGCCAGTCTCCTGGCCACTCTCCTTGCCCCCATCCTCGGCCTCATGCAGCGAAGGAGAACAAGGCCTGTAGGTCCCAACCCAACACCACCGCTGCTGGACTCCCTCTCACAAGGCCATCTTGCACATCTGGACCCATGCCACCAGCGTGGACTGTTGGAACAGCATGGTCGTGGACAAGTGGGACAAAGCACACTTGGCGCAAGAATCTCTGGATGAAAGGAGACCTTTCTGGGAGATCTGCAGCTGGCTCCTCCCCATCCTCCGCTGTCAGGACATCTGGATGCGGTCAGCCCTGTCCATCGAGAAGTGCATGGCCCTCCCTATATGGAAACTGTCCATGCCAGACAGCTACCAGTCTGTCAGACAGTAATTCAGGGTGGGCACATCCATCTCTGGGGCTGTCATCCTTGAGGTAAGCCATGCTTCAGGCCCCAGCCTAGCTAGGGGAGCAGGGAGGGCACTGTCAGGCGAGGGGGACCTTCAGGTACTGGTGGAGTGAGAGTTTGGACCAGGAGAGCAGAGATGCTTAGCCCCAGGGGACCTTCACAGTCCCACTGCCAGAGGGGTGCCCCAGCAGGGGGGACGGAGGGCCCTGTAGGGAGGAAGGGGAAGCCCAGGGAGAGGTACCCCATTCACACCCACAGGTGTGCTCACTCTCTGTCCCCTGTGGGTCATGAGAGCCATCAAGGATGTGCTGATACAGAGGCTCATGTGCACTGGGGTCCTGGACATGGTCATCAAGGGCTTCACTGAGCTTGGGTTCCCCCAGTGCTTTGGGGTGATTGACAGGATGCATGTCCCCATCAGGGACCTGGACCACATTGCCAGCCGCTATGTGAACTGCCAGGGGTACCATTCACTCATGCTCCAGGCAATGGTGGACTTTCAGTGATGAACATTCAGTGGTGATTCATTGACATCTTATGTGCATCTCCTTTGCAACTCTGTCTTGTGCCCCTGGATGGAGGCTGGTACCGATATCCCCCAGTGGGAGCTCACCATCGTGGAGGTTGCCATTCCACTCTTGTGGATGACCTGGCCTACCCCCTGCAGCCCTGGCTTATGCGGCCATACATGGGTGTCTCACCTCCCCCCCACCCAGGAGTTGTTCAATGCCCAGCTCACATGGGGCCAATACCCTGTGGAGTGTGCCTTTGGCTGCTTGAAGGTGAGGTTTAGGTGCCTCCTCACATGCCTTGATGTGGGGGTTGAGAACATCCCCCAGGTTGTGGGTGTCTGCTGCACCCTCTACAACCTCAGCAAGGTGCATGAGGGGACCCTCCCCCAGGGCTGTATGGCTGAGCCTGGCTCCAGATATCAGCAGCCTGCTGCCGCCCTGACCAGCAGCTCAACTGCAATGAGGTCCGCATCCAGGAGTCATTCAAGGAGGCATGCGCCCATGGGGAGTAATGACCCTCACCTGAGCACTGCCCAAAGGCCCCTCCTCCACCCCTCACCACCCCACCTCAGTAATCAGGGACAGGGGGATTGGAAAAAATTAAACTCTCTTTAGCTGGAACTTGCAAACAATAAAAAACATTTTTTTAACAACTGAACTGTTCAAACAGAAATCTGGACAACTATTTACATGGGAGGGGTCAGGAAAGAGGGGCATGCCAACTTGGATGGGGACAGGGACAAGGATGGAAGAGGCCCTACTCAAGGGATGGGGTGGAGTGTCATGAGCCCCAGTGCCCACAGGTGCCTCTCCCACCCCAGTGTGTGGTCCCCTTCAGTGCACTGATGGGGCCAGGAGCACAGGGAGGTAGTGGTGGTCAGCCATGGGCTTGGCCTCAGTGGGGGAGAGGGCAGTGGGGAGGAGTTGGTGGAGCCCACCATGGCCAAGAACCAGGCCCCGTGCCTGAGGGCAGCTGCAGACGGGCCTCAGGGGCATTGCTGGGGCAGGAGCAGCTGGGGACACTTCGCAAGGGGACCGCACACTGTACATCCCTACAACCTACCCTCATGTGTCCTGCCACCAGTTAAGTTTGGCTTTGTCCAGGGCCAGCCACCTCTTAGCTAGTGTATTCTGGTGCTGGAGGGCTGCTGTATAGGCTGTAGCCTCCTCCCCATGGCCTGGCTGCAGTAGCGGCTGGCCCTCCAGTCTGGATGGGGCTGACAGGTTCCAGGCTCCTCATCAGCCATGTCCCAGGGATGCCCCCAAAGCAGTGTCCCATGTTCCCAGCAAGCTGGCCCATGTGGCACGTCACCTTGGCGATGGTGCTGCCTGTGGTGGGGCCACCCAGGCAACAGGCTAGTGGGTGATGGGTGCCTTTGGACATGGGGGAGGCCTTGCCCAGGGAGCAGATGGGCTGGGTGCAGCTGTGTAGCCTGAGGGCCCCCTAGTGTATGCATGTGGCTCATGGGGCTCTCCACAGATGGGGGTGCCAGGTGTCACCTGCAGGTGTGGCTGTGGCCCTGGGGCACATTCCAGGGTGGGCCATCTGGGGTTGTGCCATTGCATGGGGACCCAGGTGTGCCCCCCCCTTGAGGGATGTGCCATGGTGTGCGCTTACCTGAGGTTACCTTAACAAGTTCGGGTGATGCCTGGTTGGAGGTTGCCTGTCTGCTGGAAGCAGAGGGCAGCTCAATTATGAGGGAGCCCTCCAAGGATTCATCCCCAGATTGGGCCTCAATGTCCTGGGTGCTGGGCTCTCTGGCGGTCCAGGCAGGTCTACAGATGGACCAGCCTCCCCCTCCAGTGTGGCAGGGAGCTCTGGTGTGGCCACCTCAATAGTGACATGGGGTGGGGAGGTGTCAATCCCTACCAGTAGGTCCCACAGATCCCTGAAGTAGGCTCATGTTGCCCTGCCTCAACTCCTTAACCCTACACCAGACCCACTCAGGGATCCAGGGAGGGTGACAAGGTGCACGAAGGCAGGGGTGCTCCTCTGGCGCCCTGTGCTGTCCTGCAGTACCTCTTCATCCCTCCAAAGACCCAGGAGGTCCTGGATCTCTGGCTCTGTCCAGGCCAGGGCCCTCCTTTTTGGAGCCCAGTCAGGGTCCTGGGTTTCCTTGGCCAGATCCCTGGGTGTGCCCTGGTGGGGATAGGGTGTCTTCCCTCTGGCCATCAGTTGAGCTTGAGGCTCAGCAATCACTGCAGGGTGCTCTGAGCAGTGTGCCTGGCAGCCCACAATATGATGCCTGTCTCCACACTCTCAGCTTCCTGCCATGGGATCTCTGCGTCCTTGCAGCTTTAAAAGTGGCAGGAGACAGAGACCATATAGCCCCACTGGGGCTGTGTAGAGCATCTCCACACTCCAGCTGGCTGCCACAAAGGCAGACCACTCTTTCAGAAAAGGGACCGGGGGGCACTCTTCATAATTTGAGAACAGAGTATGGAATCTGGAAAACACAGCAGATAGGAGGGGATTTCGATTTGGAGGGGTCCTTTCGAAAAGGACCGCCATCTGGACAAGCCACGCGGCAGTGAAAAGCAGCAATTTCAAAGAGCCACAGCTGCCGGCATGCTAATGAGGTGCTGAATATGCATTTCAGTGCCTCATTAGTAATCTTCGAAATGGCCATTTGTATGGCCATTTCGAAGATTTGGACTAGTGTAGACGCAGCCTATGGCTGCATCTACACATGTATCATCTTCCAGAAGAGCACTGGCCCTCTCTGGAAGATCCATGGAGCATCTACACATTAAAGGCGCTCTTCTGGATTCCTTCTGGAAGAGCAAGTCATGTTTTCCAGATTCCATCAGCTGATAGGAATAAGGGAATTTCAAAGTTGGTGGGGTCCTTTTGAAAAGGACCCCCTCTGGACAAGCCGTGCATCAGCGAAAAGCAGCAATTTCAAAGAGCCACGGCAGCCAGCATACTAATGAGGTGCTGAATACGCATTTCAGTGCCTCATTAGCAATCTTTGAAATGGTCATTTGCATGGCCATTTTGAAAATTTGGGTTAGTGTAGATGTAGCCATACAGTCTATTTTGAAATAGAGCCATTGGATGCACTATGGCTTATTTTGAAATAGGCTCTGTTCCCTGTGGCTGTGGCCTCACATTCCTCCCTTTTGGAAGGGGCATGTAAATTATGGCCATTCAAAAATGCAAATGAGGCACTCCCATGCATATGCAGCACCTCATTACCATAGTGTCAGCTGTGCAAATTTCAAAGCTGCTAACTTTGAAGTGCTGACCGGCAGTCTAGCCATGCGCACTTCAAAACACACACTCAACTTCGAAATTCCCTTACTCCCAAAATGAACGTCACATGGCCACCATTATGCTAATGAGGTGCTGCATATGCATGGCAGCACCTTATTTGCATTTTCAAATGCCCATTATTTACACGCCCCTTCCAAAATGTAGGGGTAGTGCGACTACAGCCTGCCTAAACAGCCCTTATTTCAAAATAGTTATTTCAAAATAAGCACTATTCCTCTTGGAATAATATTATCATTTCAAAATAAGCCATCTTTATTGCAAAATTATTTTGAAATAGCAGTTGCATTCTGTAGACACTGGTAGACTGCATCTACACTACAGCGATCTGTCAAAAGATTATCTTCTTGAAGATCTTCTTCAAAAGAGCACAGGCACACACAAAAAAGCAGACTGAAAGATCGATCCACTTTGTCGATTGAAAGCATCCACGCAGCCTTCCCTCTTTTTAAATAACAGGCCAGGGATCAAAAACTCCTGCACCATGAGAACTGCTCTTTCGAAAAAAAGGGCCCACAGAGCTTCTAGACATAATTTCTTTGGAAAGCGGCTTCCAAAGGGAAGCATTCTTCCTGATCCAGGAGCAGAATACGGCTTCTGGAAGAAGAGCCACATTCTTTCAACTTCGGAATGAAAGAGCATATTTTGTGTCGAAGCAGCCCACGTGGTCTTTCAAAAAAAGCCAGATTTTCCTAAAGAACTTGCTAGTGTAGATGCAGCCTAGGATGATTATTTTGAAATAATGGCTGTTGTTTTGAAATAACTGTTCTGTGTAGACCTACCCTTAGTCAGAAAAATGGTGAATTATTTTACTTGTTGAATGATGTTTATGGAAAAATTATTTGGCTTTTAATATTTCTGGGTTTAGGTGTTTGTGTATTCTTCTAAGAAAAGGTTAATCAAAGTAAGCCACAAAAGTTCAAAAACCAGAAGATGAATAAGAAGATAAAATGTTATAAATATATCTCAATGTGTAAGTCAATTTCATGATTTGGGGGCAGGGCAGGCTTGACTCGTAATTTTTGAACATTTACACAGGGGTTCTGGAATAATTTTTATATTGGGGGTGCTGAGGTCCACTGAACCAAATTCTAAACTCTGTGTATAATGGAAACCACTTGAAGTCAGGGAGTGCTGCAGCACCCCTGTGCACTCCTACTTCCAGACCCTCTGCATTTACAGTTAACAATATCATAGCTCTTCCTCCCTTTTCCCAGTTTCTTACAGAAGTAAATAAGAGTGAATGAATGGTCCAACTCACATTTCCCTGATCCTGTGCCCCTTAAATACATGTGGCACATTCTACAGAGTGTGATTTGCATTTTTTGGACAGCTCCATCCCCTCAGCCTTCCAACCTGGGATGCCCTTTACACTGCTTTGCTGTGAGAACAACTCCTGACCTCTTCACGTACAACCTCTAACAGGAATATCACCCCCCACCTAAATTACAGGAGTGTTCCAGATTAGCCACTCCTGAATTATACTGCAGAATGACACCAACAAATTCCAAGTCTTCTTCATGTCAGATAAAGGAAGAAAAAGAAAAGCTCTGTGTAAATGTAGACTTTTGTCTCTTTCTTCAACAATGTTTGACCGGTTACTGAGATTACTTCCCATCTTGCCTCTCTACTATCCTGGAACAAGTATAATCCCCAGAGGCACTGAGACCATGGCCTCAAAATCAGCTGGCCTTTAGCTCATGTAGTGTAGCACAGGACTTTAGCTCTTATGATCACAGGTTCAATTCGTTGGGTTTGTAACCTGCATCTGTCAGCCTTACATAAGCATGACTACAACAATACTGCAAACTGTATACATTCTGTTCTACCATCCCTAACATCGCTTCCCGTTGACTTACTTATGAAACATGAACAAATATTTAAATTATAAGGTATGGTGTTTGGGGTTGCTGAAAGGTTTCACCAATGGTATATTATTTCTGCTCTGTGGAACTTTCAAGACATTTCCACAGTGGACAGATCTGAACTTTTCTTCCTTTTTTTTTTTTCCGTTAACTTCAGTGATGTCTGCCAAATTTCATAAGTCCTATAATGTTCTGCTGCATAATTAGTTTGGAAGCCTGTAATTGTTTAAGTTTAAACCAGCAGATAAAAGCTGCCAAACCACTTGAGCAGAAAAGTTGTGTTAACAGCTACATATTACTGCTCCCTGGTTTATTTAATCTCTTTTGATCAAATTGTGAATCTCAGACAAAACAAAGAAAACCAGTGCAATTTTCTTTACTAGCATCTAGGAAATGGCTTTACTGGACAGGCTGGACACACAGACAGAAGACAAAAGCACTTTTGTCATTGGAAGGCTGCTTCAACAGTCTTGAAGGTCAGTGATGATGCAATGAAAAGCATGCTGTGGGGGAGTTGTCATGTACAGTAGTGACAGCTAAACGGATTCAAAATGTAGTTAAATGCAAAAGGATTTTAACTGTGTGCCTGCACTGTGAACTTATGAAGCATTGTTCTCATTACAAAAGGGAAAATGTACTGATTCAGTTTTTGTGACTACATTCCATTGTCTCATACGATTCACGTGGCTCAATTTGTTCCTTTCTATGGCTTGTTTTACTGTGCAGAAGGAGGAGTTTGACATTAGAGTCAAGAAAAGAGAAACAAAATGTATTAAAGAGAAAAGTTAACCATGTGTTTGTCAACAATACATTCAGTTTATTGGAATATTTAAGTTGAAGCACCTTTTATGTGCAGTAAAGGAAATGTTTAGAATGATCACATTTTATTAATTCTCTGTGCATGGTCTGTATAATGCTGTGATTCAGACATTATGTTTCCTCTTTTATAGTGTATGTTTTTAACAATTAGTGTTCAATAATTCAAAATTATGATATAGAAAGCAATTGGTGGTATACATTTTGGTTTCTCTTTTTATATATAAAAACCTCAGTCCAGATACTGCTATTACAAATACTTTTTACTAGCCGTAGAGCAAAAGCACTAGATTTTTACTAGTATTAGAATTTGCTCTTGTTAGTTGTATCGCTGCTCCTAAAAGGTTTCCCTCTTAAACTAGTGACTCCTTTAAGCAAGTGTTTAATCTCAAGTGTGATTGTAGAGTATGTATGCATCTGTCTACACAGCAGCTGGCAGCAAGCATTCCAGCCCAGGAAGACAGATTCATGCTAGGACTAACCACTTGGGCTCAGACACAAGGATCAGGAGGGTTTGAGAGCTGAAGCACTCCCTGAGCTATACTATACAAACTGTCATTTTTAGAGCACTAATTTGAGCCTTGATAGCACAAGTTACAACTTACTACTTAAAACCTTGTACTCCGCATGGAGCATAGGCCATCTACCAGTCTCCTCCACTTCACTCTGTCTTGGGACAAAACTTCTAGCTCACTCCAGGAGTAACCCAGTTGGGCTACATCTACACGTGAAGCCAACATCGAAATAGCTTATTTCGATGTAGCAACATCGAAATAGGCTATTTCGATGAATAACGTCTACACGTCCTCCAGGGCTGGCAACGTCGATGTTCAACTTCGACGTTGCGCGGCACCACATCGAAATAGGCGCTGCGAGGGAACGTCTACACGCCAAAGTAGCACACATCGAAATAAGGGTGCCAGGCACAGCTGCAGACAGGGTCACAGGGCGGACTCAACAGCAAGCCGCTCCCTTAAAGGGCCCCTCCCAGACACAGTTGCACTAAACAACACAAAATCCACAGAGCCGACAACTGGTTGCAGACCCTGTGCCTGCAGCATGGATCCCCAGCTGCCACAGCAGCAGCCAGAAGCCCTGGGCTAAGGGCTGCTGCCCACGGTGACCATAGAGCCCCACAGGGGCCGGAGAGAGAGCATCTCTCAACCCCTCAGCTGATGGTCGCCATGGCGGACCCCGCTATTTCGAAGTCACGGGACGCACAACGACTACACGGTCCCTACTTCGACGTTGAACGTCGAAGTAGGGCGCTATTCCTATCCCCTCGTGGGGTTAGCGACTTCGACGTCTCGCCGCCTAACATCAAAGTTAACTTCGAAATAGCGCCCGGCGCGTGTAGCCGTGACGGGCGCTATTTCGAAGTTAGTGCCGCTACTTCGAAGTAGCGTGCACGTGTAGACACGGCTTTGGTGTCCTTCAGTCTCAGTAGATCTTCTCCACATTTTTCAAGGTGTTCCTCTCTTGTGTTTTGCTTGTGGGTTCCATGTGAGAGCTTGATGGACGATGGTTTTCTGAGAGCATGGCCTAGTCATCCCCAGTTTCTTCTCTTGATTTGAATGTCAAGTAGTTCTTGTGCTGCTCTGTTAGCGTCTGCTAAGTCTGCAAGGTTTGTTACCAACTGCAATGAAGCCATACCAGTTGATTTGACTGTGTAAACTTAAACACATGCTTTTAAATTCTTTGGTGGAGTGGGACCTCTAAGAGTAAAAAGCTGCTCCACAGGCTTGGGTATTGGACTTTCAAGAGGAAATAAAAGATTAGGTGATGCTGCTGAGATTTTATACAATGACAATCATGTTCACTCTCTTACTGTGTTTTTACATGCTTGGTGCGGTATAAATCACAGAGGAAAACATGGTCCCTATATCCCTACTACCGCTAGCTGCAGGAGGACAGTTCCATTTTCAGAGACATTTGAGATTTCAAAGTTTATGAATGTTCTCCATTGGAACAAAATCAGAACACTTTTTCTACAACTATGGGGCCTTGATGACTGCTCCATGGGAATCTGAGAAGCTAGGTGGCACTGACCTGCCATTCAGTGACCTGTGAACATAGAAGCTGACCTCAGAGGATTCTAGTCCTGAGATCCATTTTCTGGAATGTTGGAAGACCTTATTTAAACAAATCACAGGAAAGGATGTTATCCATGCTACTTAGGCTACATCTACACTTACCGGGAATGACGATGGCTGCTACACAATTTTAGGTATGTCAGTTTTGTACCTAAAATCAATTTTGCAGCCATTGACATTGGTCCTTGTCCTCACTGCAGAATGCCAACAGGAGCACTCCTCCTGCCAACGTTCCTTAATCTTTGTAGCTCACAAGGAGTTCTGAGGTCAGTATTGACCCCAGAACATGCCATTTCACACAGGCACAAAATGGCACCCCGGAAGATTGAACCTAAGTGTTCAATTTTCTTCATCTAGTGTAGACTCAGCCTTAGTTTCTCATTGCTTAGGGTTACTTCCCTTGCACTATCTGTTCTTAATGCCTACATAACCCATATTTTGACAAATCAAGGGTACATAGGTCTTAGGCTGGGCCTTTGGCCTGAGGGTGAATTTTCCTCTAACTAAAAATACTATAAATATAAATAAAAGCATATATGCATGATATACAGGAGTTCCAATTGATTAACAAACAATATAATGCCAATTACATAAATTGAAGGGGTGACCATATAAAATACTGCCTACTATAAATTACATGAATGAAAAAGCCTTCACAGCAGGAATATCAAATGAAAATGTTTAATTAGTGCAAGAGATGAAAGTGAACTGATCCTGCATAAGAAAATACCAAAAAGACCAAATAGATCCTGTACTTTTATGACAATATGCAATTATAAAAATATATAATTAATTTAAATATACATAATAATCCATACTAGCAATAGAGTTCAGGACCCTGGCTAGTTTCATAAATTTTTAGATAGCAAATAGACACTGAACTCTTTTCTTGAGGTGACACAGGGAAGGTAACTTAAAATCATTTTGACGGCATGGTCCTCCACAGAGAGTGATGGGACGCTGGGAAGTAGGAAAGTCCCACTACAGATATTTGCAATACATCAGAAGCAAAAATACAACACCTGACTTTGGAACTTTCTGTATACAGGTATCACACAGTCACTGGAGCACCACATAGGCACAGAAACTCAGGGGGGTGGGAAGGGGCAGAACAGGAGGGTGGGCCATGTTGCACTGTTATCATAGTTATCATGAGCACTTTAACCTCTGCACCTGCACCTGTGGAATGTGTCTTGTTTTTTGACCTTGATTAATGGGTGCATCTTTGCTCTGTCACACATCCAACATGCAGCAGATGACTGATAGCACAGGATGGACCTGATTTTTATAGGAAAATGTCTACCAAAAGGGAATAAAAGCTAGAGCATTTCCAAACACCAGATCTGTCATGAAGAATGCCTGTTGATTGCATTATGATTTAACAGCATTCACTGAAGCTGTCTTATACTTTGAGGTTCTTAATTTTTTTTAATTTGTTCATTAGAAATATTAAATGAATTAGACAACATGTGCAAACAAGATTATTCCATTTGCGATTATGTCCGTGTGAGAATTAGTCATTTTACTTGAACAATTAAAGCTTCTCCATATGATGCTGTTCTTAAAATTGATTTTTTTCAGTACACTCTGTACTAAGCAATTTGAAGAAAACAAATTAAGTCAGAGGATTTATCGGAAAGCTTCACAAAATCCCAGAGATGATTTTTTTTCTCTTGCCAAACACAGGTGGATCTGTGTGAGGTTTACAAAAAATAAAGAGAGAAAGGAAGGAGAGGGGAAATAAAAAAGAGCACAATCTAAATTTGAAAGCAAATTTAATTAGTGGAATCTTAGAGATTCAGGGGAGCTGTACAGCAGTAATCAAATTCTGGGAATTTCCATTTCTGAGCTTACTGCCATTTTACATTCAAATTTGTGATGAAGTTCACCCTTTAACACAAAACAAAACTCTGCTACAAAATCCCCACTACTCCAAACTACCAAAAAGCCTCAGTTGTATTGTGTGGCAAGCCAACTTGCTTCTGAAACTAAATAATGTTCAACATGAGCTGTGGAACTGTGATCACATTTCTAGGCATGTGAGGAAGGGGAGTCTGAAAAGTACAGTCTTACCAATTTGCCTTTGGCCTATGCTCCTGGAGCTTTTGGAATACTGTTGTAGTTTGCCTGGGACACATGAAAATATTTTGAGGTATATTGTCCTCAGTGAGTCTTCAATATCAGACAGCAGCAAAGTCATCAAGACCTTTTATAGAATCATAGAAGAGTAGGACTGGAAGGGACCTCGAGAGGCCATCGAGTCCAGGCCCCTGCCCTCATGGCAGGACCAAGCACTTTCTAGACCATCCCTAAAAGCCATCTATCTAACCTCTTCTTAAATATCTCCAGTGATGGAGATTCTACCACCTCCCTCGGCAATTCGTTCCAGTGTTTGATCACCCTGACAGTTAGGAACTTTTTCCTAATGTCCAACCTGAACCTCCCCTGCTGCAATTTAAGTCCATTGCTTCTTGTTCTATCCTCAGAGGCAAGGAAGAACAAGTTCCCTCCCTCTGCCTTATGACACCCTTTTAGATACCTGAAAACTGCTATCATGTCCCCACTCAATCTCTTTTCCAAACTAAATAAGCCCAATTCTTTCAGCCTTTCTTCATAGGTCATGTTCTCTAGACCTTTGATCATTCTCGTTGCTCTCCTCTGGACCCTCTCCAATTTCTCCACATCCTCCCTGAACTGCGGTGCCCAGAACTGCACACAATACGCCAGCTGAGGCCTAACCAGCGCAGAGTAGAGCTGGAGAATGACTTCTCGTGTCTTGTTCACAACACACCTGTTAATGCATCCTAGAATCATGTTTGCTTTTTTTGCAACAGCATCACACTGTTGACTCACATTTAGCTTTTGATCCACTATAACCCCTAAATCCCTTTCTGCTGTACTCATTCCTAGGCAGTCCTTTCCCATTCTGTATGTGTGACACTGACTGTTCCTTCCTAAGTGGAGCACTTTGCATTTGTCCTTATTAAACTTCATCCTGTTTACCTCAGCCCATTTCTCCAGTTTATCCAGATCCTTTTGAATTATGACCCTATCCTCCAAAGAAGTTGCAACCCCTCCCAGCTTGGTATCATCTGCAAACTTAATAAGTGTACTTTCTATGTCAATACCTAAATCATTAATGAAGATATTGAACAGAACCGGTCCTAAAACAGACCCCTGCGGAACCCCACTAGTTACACTTTTCCAGCTGGATTGAAAACCATTAATAACTACTCTCTGGGTATGGTTATCCAGCCAGTTGTTCACCCACCTTATAGTAGCCCCATCTAAGTTGTATTTGCATAATTTATTAATAAGTATATTATGCGAGACCATGTCAAATGCTTTACTGAAGTCTAGGTATACCACATCCACCGCTTCTCCCTTATCCACAAGGCTCATTATCCTATCAAAGAAAGCTATTAGATTGGTTTGACATGATCTGTTTTTAACAAAACCATGCTGGCTGTTCCCTATCACCTTACCACCTTCCAAATGCTTGCAGATGATTTCTTTAATTACCTGCTCCATTATCTTTCCTGGCACAGAAGTTAAGCTGACTGGCCTGTAGTTTCCTGGGTTATTAGTAGTGATCTAAAGTATCAGAGAGAATAGTAGGAGAGAACCAGGTACTCAACTTAAAAGGAGTTCTGCTCAAAGATTCAGGCCAAAATTTACAAAAATGGGTGCCTCAGATTAAGCTCATAAATGTATGATTAGCTAACTAAATAAACAGCTTGATTTTCCTGGTGCTCGGTTCCTAGCAGTTCCTCACCAAGCCTGTGTGGAGATTTCTTCTTCTCAAATTGCCTTCACAGGAATGATATACTTCTAGTTCAGATTAAATGCCCAGGAGCAGTCTTGTTACACATACAAATTGGAAGGGCAGCACAGAGCAAAAAGGCAAGAATTTGGAAACTAGAATGGGACTCTAGGGAGAGAGGGCAGATGAGATTTTTACATACAGACCACAGCTTCCTGTTTGTGTAATTTTCAAAAACATTTCAGTGGCCCAAAAGTTCACAAATCCAAAATTCACATAATCCATGGTGAAGTATGAAAAGTTCAGGTTTTGCTTATCTTTAGGTTAAACCACTGAAGTTCATATCTTGGAACAAATGTGTGGGGAGTCACCAGGTTGGACTTATATATGTGTTAAATGCCTCCAGTTAACTGACAGTAAGTCAAGGTAAAAGAAGTAAACTAGAGCAGATATATCCATAAAAATAGATAGTGGTAATTAGACAAAAGTGTGGTCATTGTGGGAGATTGTGCCACAAAACTACAAGCAGCTCAGACTTTGGACATCAAATGTGTTCTGTGCTCTGTTTACTAGGAAATGATCACACTTTCAGGGCCTGGTGGATTTTGTAAATATGTGTGCATGTAATTTATGGCTTAGTGTTTAATATTCTTGTTATTTATCAAGATGCTGTTGAGACTTGATTTCTCATTTTGCAGACTAAAGGTTAACATTTGATTGAGTTTATTTACTTAATTAAATGAGAAGTAATCCAGATTATAAAGCATGGAATCTGAATTAATCCAAAAATATGCTTTAACTACTACACTATAAACTCACATGCCATGATGAAGAGATCAGTATGAATAACTAGATCCAAGACTGTCTCCATGAGACACATTCACCTCTCAACAATCCTGGAGAGCTGCAAGACCACTGTTAACTCTCGCTCACTGACTACCATCTTTTTGTGCCCTACCTTTCACAGAAATTCAAAAGTATGAATAGAACCTTGTTTTTCTGACTCCCAAAAGAGGACCCCCTTTATTAGGCCATGCTGTTTCCAGGGTTTACATAACTCACCCACCTTCTATCTTGAACATGTATTGGAGAGGTAGCTGTGTTAGTCTGTAGCTTCGAGAACAACAAGTCATGTGGCACCTTACAGACTAACAGATATTTTGGAGCATAAGCTTTCATGGGCAAAGACCCGCTTCATCTGATGTCGTCAACAAGAAGTGATTCCATATAATAATGTTATATATAATGATAATAGAGGCTATTACACTCAAATATGTATTACTATTTGAACACACTATTAGCAAATGCAAACACAATCACTACCCGGTTTTGTCTACTGTTTATCTGCTTCATGTAGATTGTAGGCATTTTGTTGACATTTAACTAATGATTTGGCCATTCATTATTGTCCTCAGCCACACTCGGGCAACTCCTGTAGCAATCTGGCATGCATGTGTGAAGGTGACTGAGGCCTAGGCCCTAGCATATAGAATTGTATCTCCTTGTAGTGGGGTGGCTGCCCCATTCTGGCCAGAAGGCATTAAAGCAGGCTGCAAGGAGTCTATACAGAGCTCTGGCCAGTCAGGGAGAGATGTGTAAGGAGCCAATTAGAGCGTGGCTTGCTGAAGCAGCCCTGTTATAATGAGCTGCACAGGACAGCAAAGAGCAGCTGAGTCCTGACCAGGGAAGATGTAGGGGTAGTTCCCAAAGGGTGCAGGACAGGCTCAGGAGAGCAGGAGAGCGGCTCCAGCCTGACACCTGCCAGACTCCAAGCCTTGATGCAAAGGCCAGAAAGGTACAAAGTTCACAGGGGAAGTGGCCCAGGGAATGTGAGGCAGTTAAGGGAGAGTGAAGAAGGGCAGGACAAGACTGCTGCCAGAGAGTCTCTGAGCATCCCCTTTTCCTCCTTACACCACACCTTGCCACCAGGAGAGTGGCCTCTACAGACTGCAGATTGCCCCTGAGGCAAGGAGCTAGACTTCGGGGCTGCAGTAAGCCACAGGGCAGATGAGACTGAGGACTTCTGATACCCCCAGAAGCAGGTGAGAGATGGAGTAGTGGGGAGTGTCCTGAAGAAGATGCCCTGGTCCTGAGAGTAACACAGGACCCAAACCAGAGGGTGGAGAGACCAGAGCAGAGAGCAATGACAGGCAAGACAAGGGCCAGAAGGGAGCACCCTGCTGAGGACTGAGCTAATCCCCAGAGTGACCCGCAGAAGGCAACACAGTGGTGAAGCACACCGGTTACATTTTTATTGTGAAGGTAAATTTGGATGAGGTATTGTTGGCAAGCTTAAAATATTTTGATCACCTCTCTGTTAAATTTACTCTCGTCTGACTCAAGCCAAATATCAATTATATCTACCTATCTCTAGAAAATGAAACAGCATCCTTCTGACACAATCCACCAGTACTTCAGTTCTTCCTATTTAGTAAATCCCCCTTTTTTTCAAGTCACTAGGAAGTGACTAAAAGCCTCTGAGTTTTTTATCTTTATCCTTTCTTCTGTGGGAGCTATTTACTGACTTTCAGAACTGGGAAACAGAAACTCCTACCTAACAGATGTACTGTGTTCAACTGCCTAATCAATACAAACCCTCTTGGCTGATCATTTGGTTTAATCCAGAAAAAAAGAGACACTATGCTTGACATAAATCTCTTTGCTTTTCTTGAATGAATCCCTTACTGAGTAAACTATAGTATCAGTTCAGTTGACAAAGATAGAGCTCAGTAATCTTAGTCTGTAGCTTGCATTATTTATCCACTAGCACAGTGATGTAATTCATATGCAAATGAAACATGCTTTTAAAACGACATTTTCCCTTGTAATAGAAGATTACTAAGGAAGGGTAGAACTGTCCCTATGTCCATAAGTGCATTTTCAACTACAGAAATCCCACAAGCATTGCACATATTCCCTCACATATTCTTTCATGGCTCTAGCAGAATCTAATCAGTAAGAGCACAGTCCATTTTATTCTAGTTGGTATTGAAATTGGGGTGCTTTGGCGCTAAGGTAAACAAATCTAGTCCTTTTTAGAATGACAACTCAGACTATTGTGAGCCCTTATTTTGTTTCTATACTTGAAATTTGACATACTGTGAAATAATTTTGAGCCAAATTTTGAGCGAAATGACATCATAAATGATTCACCAATAGTTTTTGTTCATCCCAGGCTGTAACACCACACCCTATATCAGCAGGTGAGTGTCAGGTTTGTAAGATACATAGTTTATCTTTATAAAGCCAACAAATACTACATACACCATGAATTATACCATAAGCTAATACTTAACTTGCAAGACATTAATCTCAGCATTCATGGAAAATGTCGGGAAAATAAAGGTATATCAGGACTATAAAGATGTGAGACTTACATGATATCCCAAATTAATTTTGAAATGTACAAAGGAGAAAAATGAGATTTAATCTTACAAGGCTTTTTATTTTATTTTTTTCAGACAGTGGGGAAGGAGGTATATGATGTTAGTAAATATTGGTGCAAAATTGCAAGCTGGCTAAGTGTTCAATGTGTCCCATTTAAAATACGATTATCTTTGAAGTTACCAATAATGTGTTCAGAATTTTTCCAATGGATATTTGTGAGGATGAGATGAGAAGGTGTTGCCATAACCCATCTGCCCAACCATGGACACTCTTGAAAGATTAAGTGCCCATGTTTTGATCTGGAGGCTGCATGCCATAATTTTTAGCTAACCCGTTTCCTCCTTAGTAAAAAACAGAAATAAAAATATATTGTGCACACTTCATTGCTGGACCCTGTGACCTCAGCTGCCTGTCGAGCTGAGACTGTGATGAATGCTTTGTGTCTGTTCATTTTTAATTGCTCATAAATTGTTATCCCATGAAACACAAAACTAGCCTTGTCCTCATTTGTCAGGGTTGGAGGTCAGCCTAACAGTGATACAATTAAGGAGTGTCTGTATGTGGTGGTGTGGGAGTGAGGAGGGCAGCAAGGTTACATAAGGTTGTGGTAATGAAAGATGTGATATTCCCCTCATTAGGGCAATACAGAGCAAGTTCCACACTTTCAGATGGAAGTATCTAATGTTTGATAGCATGGGGAAAAGCTCTGGGGACATTTAGAAGGACAGGAATGTAGGAATGTAGAAGTGATTTTTCATATTTGTGCACTATTTGTATAACGTTGATCTCCACCATGCTATGGCAGACTTAGTACTCTGGGCCAAGAGCTGCCCATGGATGCATAGTCATACTCACTGATTTCAACAGAGAGTAAAGCATATGCAAATTTAAATCCAGAACTAGATTTTATGGGTTTCTTTTCACCCACCAATCCATTCTATTTTAGCACTTTTTATTTTGGGATGTAGATTCAGCTACTCTCCAGTAATATCTTTCATGGATGGGCTGTAATGACTGAAATAAGACATGATGCAATATGGCCAAAACCCCATGCAGCAGATGATGGACCTGCTTTTGACTGTTCTACTAAAGAGCCTAAATCAAATGTAGATGTTGTTGAGCAAGATAGCCTGACTATAAGAAAGTGAGTACCAACCTTAGAGCAGACTGTTAAGAACCAGGATAAACCCCCCAAACTGGCTGTGAGTTCTGTCCTTAGATTTCATCAACCAATCATCATATGTAAATTCCTTAAGCTCTATAACATCATAAACACAGACAGTCCTCTTGGGTACGCCAATCTGTCTTGCCATTGAGGTGAGGTTATCTTTGTGATGGATAGTTCCTTACATCAAAGATCACAGCAATGTGCAGATTGCAGTTACTTTCAATCCTTAGAGTCCAAGTCATTTAAACCAGGTTAACTGCATCATAGAGATGTCTCCACTACAGGGTGGATTGGCAGGACAGAGATTGATCCAGCGGGAAAAAGCTGGATTAGCATAAACATGATAAATCAACCACTAATAGCTGTCCTGTCAACTTTGGAGTTCCACTTCGATAAGAAATGCAAGGGGAGTCAGGGAGAGTGTTGTTCTAGTTAATCCACAGCAGTGAAGGCACTATGGTAAGTAGCTCACAGTATGTTGACCAGTTACATTATGGGGCTTATTCATTTCACTTTTCAGCGAATCCACCAAGTTTTCTCTAGAAGTTTGGCTAGCATGGACTTTATGAAACAACATTGTTCCCAAGGATACTGTGTATTCTAGTTTTATTAACAGCTTTGTTTTTAAGTCATAGTACCAAAAATAAGAGCATTTGGTCCTAGCTCCCTGGTGCTGAGCGCTAAATTCTTTCCGGATAGTAATAATGATGGAATATGGTAAGAAGGGCACATCTGACTGTTTCATAAGATTCCCAGTGGTCAGAACAGCAGAAAAGTGTTAGTTATGATTTGTGAGTTGCTGGCTGAATTCAGCAGTATGAATCTACAGCCTATCCCCTGTATCTTCATGAATGGCTGTTAGTAGACTTTAAGAAGAGTTACTGCAGTTTCAAGAGATACATGTTTCTCGTTTAGTACCCCAAAACTTGGATGTGGGCTAGGATTTAGAAAATCTCCAAAAGCCAGTGAGTTTTACTAACATTTTATTCTGGGCCCACCTCCTGGTTATTTCTTTTTTTACAGTGAAATGTATTTATTATTGTCAGTTACAAGCTGTAATAGCATTTCCTTTAGATCAGCTTAGTTATTTTTTTCCTAAACAAAAATGGTCTCTTGCTAGGAGGGAGAGAAATTGAAACTGTTGCAGTATGTTGTTCTGTTGAATGATTCTTGCAAGCTTCAGCTGTGCTAGTAGTTAAAGTCAAACAAATGTGTAATGGCTCATCTTGGTCAAGCCAAGAAGAAATTACACGTCAGCCTCTCGGTAATGGAAGGCTTATTTGATCAGTAACAGATACAAAGCATATTAGCATTTACAGGATTTGGAGATGTAAAAGAATTCATTTATCATACTGATAAACAGGATTTAGCACGTTGTCTTGCAGTGTTGCCAATTCTTACAATGTTATCTCAAGTCTCTCAATATTTTATGTTTTATTTATCCCACAGCTCCTAAAGATCAGTTATTATGTGAAAAAAATCAGCTTTTGGAGGTTTTTTTAAAGTGAGTTTCTAGCCTTTATGGTTATGCCTTTAAAAACATGAGCTGACTGTCATTAAAGGCTCATAAACCAGAAGTCAAATGAAAAGATTCCAAAAACTTTTGGCTTACCCTTTCTTCTCACCCACACCCCACACCACCAGTCCACCCTGCACATTTCTTCCCACTCAGACCCCCCCTCAGCTTGTTTCTGAACCCTCTTCCCAACTCAGACATTCTACCCTCAGCCTGCTTCTGCACCCTCCCTCTTACCAAGACCCCAGAGACCCACCTCCAGCCTGCTCCTGCACCCTCCCTCTGGCCCAGATCCCACACCGGCTCCCCAGAAGCCCATTCCTACACACTGATCCCTGAACTCTTAATTTTTGGCCCTAACCCAGGCTCCCAGAAGAGTTAATCTGGCCTGGTGGAAACCCTGAAACTTACTCCCCTCTTCTTTACCCCCACCTATGGAGCTGGAGCAGGAAGAGAATGAGGTTTCTCACTCAGGGAACACATCAGTTATGGTAGGTGGGAGGATTTGTTTCTCTTTTTCACTGATTTTTCTGTGGGTCAGTGACCCCTGATCCAGAAAGTTTCTCCACCCCAGATCTACACCATTGTTGTTGGCTAGTTCCCAGAAAATGTTACTTAATAACATTGTAGCCTAGGTAAGCCACATTTCTGTGGTTTTCCCTTGTGTTCATGCAATATCGGAGATGATGTCACTTTTCAGCAAAAATGGCTGTGCTGAGGACTCAGAAATGATTGATGTAATTAATTTTCTTTCAAATATGTTTGACATTTTAATTTTGAGAGGTGCCTGGCTGAAAAGAAACAAGTAACTATTTCTTTTAAAATCATCTGTTGGTAACTTATTTTCTATCTTGTTCATGTAAGCTACTTTTTGAGGGAGGCATGGACTATAACCATATTATGCCTATTCCAGGCAAGAGAGACCAAGACTTGTATATGAGGGCTGGCCAGCACAATGGAAAGCTAATGTTTCTGTAGCAGTGATTACAGGTCTTTGGAAGTTTTAAGAAGAAACTGTCATGGGCCAAAATCATGGGCCCAAAATCATAGTACTCAGATCTGCTCTTTGAAGTGGATACCTGATGTTCTATGATCCATAACACCTTGACTATTATTTTTCTGTACCGAGCACAGAGGTTGCTTTTTTTTTTGTTTGTTTGTTTGTTTGTTTTGTTTGTAGTGCCAGCAGCTAACACTGATCAGAGAATGAATTGTTTCTATCTCCCTGGCAAACTGCCCGAACTGGGAAGAGCAACTATAAATTGTAATTCATGCACATTGTGAAAGATTAGACACCTCGAGGCAGAAAATTTTATCTTTCACCTATACCTTCACTTATTAAACCAAAAAAAAATGAAAATTATTTGTGGCAAAACAAGATCCCACTATGAGGGAATCCCAAGGTTTTTCCATATCTCTGTACTGGAATGTTAGGTAAAGGAAAGATTGAGATATTTTCCCATTATCTAGAAACTAATGCGAACTAGGTGATATTGTGAATGGGGCCTCTTGGAGTACCACGTGTCCATTTCAGAGAAGGGGAAATTTCATGTAGCTGCATACCTTTTCCTTTTCTCCCTTGTCGGAACCTGCTGATCTGTAATCCATTGCCCATGAGAAGCAGCTAGCAGTTGTCCTCATGTAATGGTAACGTTGCTAACTATGGGGAATATGTTTGAGTGGGTTTTGTTTGTTATTTTTAAATGGTTGGTTATGGTTGCAAGGACTGTGGAAATTAGAGCTGTTCTCAAAACTCTTTTCTACCATGGGGATGCAGAGGACAGTGAGAAAAATAAATAAAAAAGGGAAAAACTCCAATCAGGAGATCAAGACAGAAAAGTCTTTGAACTACCTCCTGCTTCCTCACTGAGGAGATAGAGGCAACCCATTCTCTGAAGAGCTCCACCTGCTGGCACCACATTGTGGAAGAGTAGATAGAAGTTTAAAAAAAGGTACCTGCATGTTTGGAAGCTACGAGAGATAACCAAGTTGTAATGGCTCACAGAGCATGAGGAATAAATGGATGAGGCTGTTCACATGAGCTCTCCTGGAAGGATAAGAAAATAAGTCCATTTTCAGTATATTTTATTCTCAGTCATTTTTAACATGTAATGCATTGGAGGTGGAGCTATCCAGAGAATATGTAAACAAATCTTCAGAGTCTTTAATTCTGTTCCTTTTGCAGGGCAGGTTAAAATATACTTACCCTGACAATCTGTTGGGCTAAAGGTGTCCTTTAGAAAGGTGCCCTTTCTTCGCCCACCTACAAACATACAAGAAAATGATGACTAATGGTGGACATGTCTGTAATGGATGGCAAAATCCATTTTGTTTCGTGAATGGTATGTTCAGTAGCCCACTGTCTATATTGTCAAGGCAATCATAGCAGGCCCTGCGTGCCTACATGGCTGTGTGCTGTCCAGCTGGTGGCAAGTGGGCCAGATACAGCTCATAGGATGAGCCCATCTGACCCCCGTTGAGGATGCCACTTTGTGCACAGCGTAAGCTCATTTGTGCGGTGCATGGGGTAATACCTATGTTGAAGGAACATGTCTGTGGGATTAGTTCATCCACTTTGGTCCCCAGTTACACCCAGCTCTAATCTGTGGCTCCAGGTAGCTGTGTGCATGTGGCAGTGGTCATACTTCAGGAAACCTAAAAAATTACTAAGAAAAGATAGATATCTTCAAGTCACCAGAGCCTGATGAAATGTATCTTAGAATACTCAAGGAGCTGATAGAGGAGGTGTCTGAGCCACCAGCTCATCTTTTAAAAGTCCTGGAAGATCAGAAGGGATTCTAGAAGATTAGGAAACAGCAAATATAGTGCCCATCTACAAAAAGGAAATAAAGGCAACCAGGAAATTACAGACCAATCAGCTTAACTTGAGTGAAGGAAAGTAATGGAGCAAATAATTAAGGAATGCATCTGTGAACATCTGGAAGATCAAAAGGTGATAGGTAATAGTCAGCATGGATTTGTCAAGAACGAATCATGTCAAACCAACCCAATAGCTTTCTTCGACTGGATAAAGAGGAAGCGGTGGATGTGGTATGCCTAGACTTTAGAAAAGCATTTGATACAGTATTTCTTGACCTTCTTTTCAGTAAACTAGGGAAAGTCAACCTAGTTAAGGCTACTATCAGGTGGGTGCATAACTGGTTGGAGAACCATTCATAAAGAGTAGTTATTAATGGTTCACACTTATGCTGGAAGGAAATAACATGTGGAGTTCTTCAGGAGTCAGTTTTGGAGCCACTTCTGTTCAATATCTTCATCAATTGTTTAGATAATGGCATAGAGAGTACACTTAGCAAGCATGTAGATGATAAGATGCTGGGAGAGGTTCAAGTACCCTGGAGGATAGGATCGGAATTCAAAATAATGTGGACAAACTGGAGAGGCAAACACTGTACTCTGATCTGCTTAGGCCTCAAATGGAATACTGTGTCCAGGTCTGGACACCACATTTCAGTAAAGATGTGGAGAAAGTGAAGAGGTTCCAGAGACGAGCAATTAAAATGATTAAAGGTCTAGAAAATAGGACCTATAAGAGAAGATTAAAACGATTGGCTTTGTTTCGTTTGGGAAAGAGGAGGCTGAGAGGGGACATGATCACAGCTTTCAAGTACTTAGAAGTGTGTTAAAAGTAGGACGGAGAAAAAATATTCTCCTTAGCCTCTGTTGACAGGACAAAAACCAATGGTCTTAAATTGCAGCAAGGGACATTAGGAAAAAATTCCTAACTGTCAATGTGGGTAAGCACTGGCATAAATTGCCTAGGGTGGTTGTAGAATCTCCATCACTGGAGATATTTAAGAACAGTTTAGATAACAGGGATGATATAGATGGTGCTCGGTCCTTCCATGAGGGCAGGAGACTGGACATGATGATCTCCTGAGGTCCCTTCCAGTTCTCATATTCTATGATTCTAAATTAAGTGTTATCACTGAAGAATGAGATCTTGGAGTCAACATGGATAATTCTCTGAAAACATTTGTTCAATGCACAGTGACAGTCAAAAGATCAAACAGTGTTATGAACCATTAAGAAAGGGATAGGTAATGTCAGTTCTAATAGTGTCTAATTCTGGTTGTTCAGTCTCAAGAAAGGATATAGTGAGCACTGAAGAGGTACAGAGAAGAGCAACAAAGATAGTCAATGGTATAGAAATCTGCCTTAGAAGAAGCAACTAAAAGATAAGGGCCATTCAGGCTACGTCTACACGTGAAGCCAACATTGAAATAGCTTATTTCGATGTAGCAACATCTAACGTCTACACGTCCTCCAGGGCTGGCAACGTCGATGTTCAACTTCGACGTTGCGCGGCACCACATCGAAATAGGTGCTGCGAGGGTACGTCTACACGCCAAAGTAGCACACATCGAAATAAGGGTGCCAGGCACAGCTGCAGACAGGATCACAGGGAGGACTCAACAGCAAGCCGCTCCCTTAAAGGGCCCCTCCCAGACACAGTTGCACTAAACAACACAAGATCCACAGAGCTGACAACTGGTTGCAGACCCTGTGCCTTCAGCATAGATCCTCAGCTGCCGCAGAAGCAGCCAGAAGCCCTGGGCTAAGGGCTGCTGCCCACGGTGACCATAGAGCCCCGCAGGGGCTGGAGAGAGAGCATCTCTCAACCCCCCCAGCTGATGGCCGCCATGGAGGACCCAGCAATTTCGACGTTGCGGGACGCGGATCGTCTACACGGTCCCTACTTCGACGTTGAACGTTGAAGTAGGGCGCTATTCCTATCTCCTCATGAGGTTAGCGACTTTGACGTCTTGCCGCCTAACGTCGAAGTTAACTTCGAAATAGCGCCCGACGCGTGTAGCCGCGACGGGCGCTATTTCGAAGTTAGTGCCGCTACTTCGAAGTAGCGTGCACGTGTAGACACAGCTTCAATGAGCAGGGACTGCTAAGATTCAGGAAGTTTAGGAGCATGATTTGTGGCTGAGGAGAGGAACTGGACCAAACTTGTAACAAATGCTGTATCACCTGAAGTTGCCTATAGTCTAAAGATTTCTAATGGCAATGTTGCTAAGAACCAAACCATTCTTTCTGGCAGCAACAGGAGACTTTGGAAGAAATTTTCCCATAGTCCAGTTTTGTGTAATATGGTTGTTCATCTTCTTAAGAATGACATAAAGAATCAATACAAACAGAAGAACTTTATAAATGGTTCCTCTCCTAACTGAAAGGCTTAACGTGACTTCAGCAATAAGAATAATATACCTTAACACTGACCTACTTAAAAAGTCTAAGAAGTCACTTCATAACAAAAAGCAGTCAAGTAGCACTTTAAAGACTAGCAAAATAGTTTATTAGGTGAACTTTCGTGGGACAGACCCACTTCTTCAGACCATAGCCAGACCAGAACAGACTCAATATTTAAGACTTTATTTAATATTGAGTCAATTTAAATATTTAATATTTAATATTGAGTCTGTTCTGGTCTGGCTATGGTCTGAAGAAGTGGGTCTGTCCCACGAAAGCTCACCTAATAAACTATTTTGCTAGTCTTTAAAGTACTACTTGACTGCTTTTTGTTTTGACAGTGTATAGACTAGCATGGCTTCCTCTCTGTTACGAAGTCACTTCATGAGTGCTTGTTGCACTCTTGCCTTTGGTTTTCTGCTTGTTTCCATGAAGATATCTTCATAAATATTCCTCACCAGCATTTTGATCCAGGAGAAAGGTTTCATCCTTCAACAGTGCACGTAATAGAATTGGTCAGATTTGAAGCATGAGAGAGCACATTTTTATCTGGGATCTTTAATATTTTACAGTTCAGGCAACAGAGTTTAACTAAATTGTTGGTGATGTGACTAGTAAGCTCACTGCCCAAGGAACACTGTAGCCTGCATTTAATCCTTGTTGTGCCTCTTGTAGAAGTTTATGTAAGTATGATATAAAACTCACATTCTTAGCTGATTAGTGATTTGGACAATTAATGCTATGGCAAAATGCCATGGTTTTGCTGTACAAGTGAATTTCAATGGAATGGAATGTAACTGTTTCTGGCACCTGGCTTGTTCCCATTGCCATTTTCACCTTGGAGTGTTCTCAATACAAATACTCAATATGTCCTAGGAACAACAGTCTGACTCTCTCAACCCCCCCTACCAACAATAAAAGAAGAAGAACTCTATGTGGACTCCCCCTGAGGGTCGCAGTGAAAGTCTGGACTTCTATGTACAGTGCTTCCGCAACCATGCTCAGGCTGACATTATACATAAACAATGTCAAATGAGACACAATCTCAACTATGCTGAACGCCATGCTGTCCAGAGTCTCAAAAATAACCAAGACATCATAATCAAACCAGCTGACAAAGGGGGTGCTGTTGTCATCCTAAATAAGTCACACTATGAACAGGAGGCAGCCAGACAACTCTCCAACACCACATTTTACAGACCTCTTTCTGCTGATCCCACTTTGGAATTCCAAAGGAAATTACAACAACTACTGAAGGAACTCCCTGCTGCTACTCGGGACCTCATTAACTCAGACACACCATCTGAGTCGCAGCCTGGATTATTCTATTTACTTCCCAAAATCCACAAACCTGGAAACCCTGGACGCCCTATCATTTCAGGTATTGGCACCCTTACCACCGGACTATCCAGTTACGTGGACTCCCTCCTCAAATCCTATGCCACCAATGCTCCCAGCTATATCTGAGATACCACCGACTTCCTGAGGAAATTACAAAACATCAGAAAAGTTCCTGGTAACCCCATCCTTGCCACAATGGATGTAGAGGCTCTGTACACTAATATTCCACATAAAGACGGATTACAAGCAATCAGGAACACCATCCCTGATGCCACCACAGCCAATCTGGTGTCTGACCTCTGTAACTTTGTTCTCACACGCAATCATTTCCGTTTTGGGGACAATTTATACCTCCAGATTAGTGGAACTGCTATGGGCACCCGCATGGCCCCACAATATGCTAATATATTTATGGCTGACCTGGAACGACGATTCCTCAGCTCTCGTCCCCTATTACCACTCCTCTACTTAGGATACATTGATGACATCTTTATGATTTGGACCCATGGTACAGAGGCTCTAGAAGAATTCCACAGAGACTTTAACAATCTACACCCCACCATCAACTTATGCCTCGATTACAACATGCAAGAGATACATTTCCTGGACACTACAGTACTAATCAAGGATGGCCTGATCAGTACCACACTGTACCGAAAACCTACTGATCACTATTCTTATCTACACCCTTCTAGTTTCCATCCTGCACACTCGACTAGATCCATTGTTTACAGTCAAGCTCTTAGGTACAGTTGCATTTGCTCTGATCCAACTGACAGAGACCAAAAACTACAAGAACTTTACCAAATATTCATAAACCTGAATTACCCACCAGGAGAAGTAAAAAAACAAATCGACAGGGCCAGACGAATACCCAGAGACCAGCTACTCCAAGATCGGCCCAAAAAAGCCAAGAACAGAACACCACTGGTCATCACCTACAGCCCCCAACTCAGACCACTGCAACAAATTATTAAAGACCTACAACCTATTCTTAATCAGGATGCTACACTCCAGAAGGCCCTGGTTGACATGCCTGTTCTCTCCTACAGACAACCTCCCAACCTCATGAGGATCCTCACTAACAGCCACAGTCTATACCCCAGGAACACCAGTCCTGGAACCTTTCCCTGCAACAAAGCCCGCTGCCAGCTTTGTCCACATATCTTCTCTGGAAATACCATCACTGGACCTAACCAGGTTACTCACAGAATCATGGGCTCTTTCTCATGCTCCTCTGCTAACATCATATATGCCATCATGTGCCAACAATGCCCAGATGCTTTGTATATTGGACAGACTTCTAACTCCCTTAGACAAAGGGTCAATGGGCACAAAACAGACATCAAAACACTCCAGATCCACAAACCAGTTAGTCAACATTTCAATGGAATGGGGCATTCTGTCAATGACCTCAAGGTATGTGTGTTACTGAAGAGACATTATCGCACTGTTTTGGAAAGAGAAGTGGACGAGCTGACTTTTATATTCAAATTCAGCACATTAACACATGGTTTAAATTGTGATGGGAACTTTCTGAGTCACTATAGGGGCTCATCTGCATACTTGGCTCAATCTAATTCTTGACCTTCCCCCCCACTCCTCCACTCTCTGATTTGCTCACCTTGATTATCTTTTTCTGATTTGTCCTCCTTGCTTTCTGTTTTTGGTTCTCTGTGTCTTAAATATTGAGTCTGTTCTGGTCTGGCTATGGTCTGAAGAAGTGGGTCTGTCCCACGAAAGCTCACCTAATAAACTATTTTGCTAGTCTTTAAAGTGCTACTTGAGTGCTTTTTGTTTTGATAGTGTATAGACTAGCACGGCTTACTCTCTGTTACTATTCAATAATAATGGTGACCACTCTAATGAGCTAGGTAACTTAGTCATGGAGAGATTATATAGAATAATGGAAGTTAGCAATACAGTGTCTAATGTGCAGGAGGACTTTCTCTGCTGGGAATGTGTATTAAAGTTTGCAAGTATAAGAACAGAGACCCGCAAAAAAAAAGAGGGAGATGTGAAAAGGTGAAGTAAAGCTCCCTCTGAAATCCATGGCAAAACTCCCATTGACTTCAACAGGGCCATGACTTCACCCTGTGACTTTATGGTCAACACATTGCATGACTCCCAAACTTTGTATAAAACTTTTCATATTAAGGAACCTAGAAGATAATGTGGCCTCTGCAGCAGCACACTAGAGCTCAGAAACTTCCATTCCATTGGCATGCATTTGAATCTCTTTTCTCTCTGACTCATGGATTCTCTTGGTAATAGTAAGAGAATGAGAACTTAAGTTATATAAAGCTATCCAATCTGTCCAGACTTCTTAAGCCTTCAAAACTATATTGAAGATTTTGTGAGAACACATTTGCATGCAAGATGTTTATGATATTTTACTGACCTAGTTGGAGTTGGGAATTGCGTAAAATCTCATGAAGTCTCTGTTCGCATGAGATTTTTATTTCAGATTTCTGACAATAAAGACCAGCACGTAAGTCACCAGCTTTTGAGATTTACTCATTAATAATCATTCTCTCCTAAGCTTCTCTTTGGACATTCAACTTTATCACATGTAAATCATAACGAAGAAAATTAAATATAAAATTTTGCTATGGGATACATAACATTCAGGAAAATTTTAAAAAGTTAAGGTTTAAAATTTGCAAAGCTTCCATGTCCTGTATGTTTGTGCTATTTACAGTGTTAATTATATAGCATGTGCTGAAATGCGAATCATGTGCATTTAATTTTTAAAAATTCAGATTAAATAAGCAGCAATTTTGATGGCACTAAGCCTGTAATATTCCTATCATTTACATTGCTTAAAATTCATGTCTTAATAGACCAAATATTAATAATGTAGAGCGTGCACATTAGGGAAAAGTGTCAGTTGGTAACCCCAGTTCCATGTGGCAGCTGAAAAACAGCAACCATAATAGAGACAATGGTGCCATCTGAAAAACAGAAAATTAACTTTTACTAGAATCATTCCATCAAATTTATTTTCCGGGTACTGACAGTATACACGTAAGGACACAAACCCTAATAGATTAAATTATACATATATTTCAAGCAGTAGTGGATTGGGTACCAGGCTGACAATAGACTATCTTACTCATTGTTCTGCCACTGACTCACTGTCGGACCTTGAGCATTTAATTATGCTGCAAAATGAGGATAACAGTGCTTGTTGATGCCTGTAAAGGGCTGAGAGTGGAGCTGAGGGGGAAAGAATATTTTTGCCTGTAAAAAAGTTGACAATATTGTCTATTTTTCTTTTTTGTCAAAAATTGTCTTTGAATATTTTAAGACTCTCATACAAAACTGGAAGAACATATATGTTTGGTTTTCAGCAACCAAAAATCTTTTTGCTTTTGTTTTCAGGTTTGCTCCGAAAATTCAGCATTACTGGGATGAAAACGAGATTACCCTGTGAAAGGCCTTCTTCCACTGAAAAAAATTTCAGAAGAAAACTTTTGACTAGCTCAAAATTTGACATCTACAAAACACTCGCTTTATAATGAAAATCAGCATATCATGCCGTAATAAAATAGATACAGTTGCTCAACACAAATATATTTGTGCAGACAGTGTAACTAACGAATGATGGATAGCACATTGCCACCTTTTGGCTAGGGAGAGCAGTAAAAAATAATGCCTAGAAAGTTTTGTGGATCTTAAAAAATGTAAATCAGATATATTGCTGAGGCAGTATTTAACAGCTTCCCCAAATAAAAATACTTTGGAATTGGTGACCAACTGTGGTACTACTTTTTCATGCTTGTATTATTCTTACACAGCTTCTTGGAATTGTGTAATATGGTTTTTTGAGTGTAGCTGGTCATTTATAGGAAAACCTGTATGTGAAAGAATGGGATAATAACGTAGACAGCTTTTAACTCCAGTGAAGAATAAGTGGAATGAGGCTGCTGTATCCAGTCACTTCACTCTGACTGTGGTACACTCTTCCTGCCTTAGGAGTACTTGAGACTGTTTTGTATTGTGTTGTACTCAAATGGTGTTTTTCAGAGGCATGATTTATGTACAGTTTGTACTCCATGCTCTTTTGAGCACTTAGCTGTGAATGTCTGTATCAGTGCCAGTGACTGTGAAGTGATCTCATTAGCGAGAGAGAGAGTATATTATTAGCTACAGAATTATTTTCCAACTATATAATGAAAATGCAACTCTATAACTTCTACAGAGGGGGAAAGATGTGTAATCATTTGGCACAGAGCATGAGAGTGCTACCTATTAACACATCATACCTATCCTACATGACCAGTGTTGGGAGAGTGTTGTACAGTAAGTACTTTGTCTGTTTAGTTTTTTTGTTGTTGCCATCACTTGAGTATCTAAGTGTTGTTTCAAAGATACGGAAAAAAGTGCTATATAAACTGTTCCTATCCTATAACCATTTATGTATGTAAGTAGCAAGTAGTGATGTGGGATTATTTGCATGAAACCTAACTATTATATTATATTATATTATGGGCAAAAAGTATGCAAGAATAGATTCATGGAGTGAAATTCTGGCCTAATAGAACTAAGACATTTTGACAGGACTTTCTCGAGGACCTTTTATCAGACTTTTTTCATTTCAGGGGAAAAAAATAACCCAAGGGATAGAAAAATTGCAACAACCATGAAGATGCAAAAAGGTTGGTAAATGAACTCTAATTTAAAATATCTTTACAGTGTGATTTTTTTTTTACACATTGTTAAGTAAGGCACTGGAAGTACTTCTAGTTTTATTCTGACATTCTGTACAATATCTGATGTTGAGATATCAGCTGTAAAAACAATGAACAAGTTATTCTCCTTTTTAGTTTTCAAAATGTTTTCTTACAGCCTTTTGTTTAAGCAGGATTACATAAAACAAGCTTTCCTATGGGTTTATAGCGTTTTCCTCCTAACTATTCTTTGCCTGACAGCTTTTTAAGCTAATTGTGTCTAGAGTAGCTAGCAGCAAAATAAAAAGATAAAACAGAAATGATCTGGAAACTAGGGGACTCCTAGTGCGTGTCCTCTTAACTACCTAATTCAGCTGCCTAAGTTGCTGTTCGTTCATCCCCTCCACTCCCCCTTTCACTATGGCATGGTGCCTTTATGTTGCCCAGCAACCAATGTAGTACTGCTGCACATGCGTGTTAGGCAGAAATTCTTATCATGCTGTATTTTCTTTTCCTTTTTAAATGTATTACTCCATAACAGGACATTTTCTTTTCCAGTGGCTAAATAACATCTGAGGGAATTTCAAAAGCTGCACAGATGCATGTGAGGATGCAGATAATTCATTCTAATTCCTGACATACACACATTCCACATCCACCTGATGTGATTACTAGTTATAGCCTCATCTGTTTGCTATATTAAAAAAAATAAAAAAACCAAAACCAAAAAAAAAAAAAAACCCACAAAAAAAACCCTCCTGGTCCCTGTAAACTGGAAGTGAGTGCAGCACTAAAAATTATACATATTTTTAACAGATCCAGTAGGAGGAGGACAGGTCCTGGGCTAATTCCATCTACTTTTGTATAAGAAATCAGACAAAGCCTTCTGCCTTCCTTTCCCCTCCTTGGCAAATCCTAGTGTCCTGCTGCTTTCATTTGTTTTTGATCTGCCTCATTAAAAGACTATTGATGGCTTTAACTATTGTCCTTGTTTAGGTGCTGATTTACAAGCACAAATATCTGACTGTGCTGAGATTAATGGGAGCCCATGGAGTTTACAATTATCCTTAGGTCCCTTGACCACACATGTAGGGGTTTTGGTAGGGGTCATGCACTCTTATGAAAAACTCCAAAGAAGGCTTAAACCTGGGAACGTTTTAATAGGATTGAATCTGTAATAGGATTTGGCAGCTTGGCCTAAACTATATTTTTAATGTGGAGTCATTATTATCTTAGAATAAAGTAGTGGGTTTTATAGTTTAAAAGGGCAAATTATATTTACTGTTATTTAAATAACTCATAAAGTGTAAACTTCTTAAAATAGAATATTAAAATGAAGGGAGACCTGAATAGGCCTGGTACTGTGTATTAAATCATAGGGTGGAAAGTATGGATTCAGATTTAGAGGAATGGAATTTCTGATGTGATTGTCTGTATATTGTTTGGTAATACATTCATTACAAATTCTGAGAGTCAGTAGGAATCCACTTTTTTTTTTTCAACAAAGTAGTGATTTCTTTGAAGCAAGAGTTCTGCTAAAAAACAAAAGATTCCCCTTACCCAAACAAAGACACCTCAGGATATGGTGGACAGTGGTGTAATAAGTTAGATGTATTTTAAAAAATACTGTGAGTAGAGAGGAAATTACAAGGGAAGATAAGAAAACACTTACAAGCAAATCATAGCAAAGGTTTCTAGAACTTAGCAAAGTGATTTTTTTTGCACATGCTGTGTTAATCCATTTTATACCTTTACATGGTATGCAGTATATGTGGCATGTTGCTTAGCTGAATATATAGCATGCTTTTGTAAATTAACACAACATCCTTTCAGAAATGGCCTCATTAATTTTTTTTAATACACTAAAGGAGCAACTGGCTCCTTATCCATAGGGTGTAATGAATGCTGTATTCTGGGACATAAACTATCAATCTTATGGGCACCAAAGAAGTTATGTTGGCTGGAAGGTGTCATGAAAAAGTAATGGGAAGATAAATTCCAGATTCAGTTTGACTGGCTTTAAAAGTCCAAGTACAGCAGAACTTTAAATAAATTTGAGCTTTAACTAAACCTGTAATGCTAAATTCTGCACTGATGTATGCCCTATGCAGTGTCAATGACTTCAATGGAGTGGCACTGGCAAGACAACAGGGCAGATTTTGACATACAGCTGTATTCATAGATTCAAAGATCCCTGTGTTGCTTTGTTTCTGTAACAAAAACTGATTTAGAAAACACTGGTAGTAAAGGCACGTATACATCAAGTATTGTTGCACTTTACACTATTATACCTCAAAATGCTGAGCATTTATCAAAAACTTTCTGCAAACAAGGTGCCATCTACTGAATAATAAAATGTATCCAAGTTCTGTGATTCATTTATTTCCATAGCATTTGCAGCAGCCAAGAAATTCTGTGGCATATTCAGATAACTACATATTTAGAGTTTTGTGTGAATGCTATGATCAGTAGAGTATTATTTGTTATTTATTTTAATATTAAAATCAATTTACTCTGCCTTTTGACTATTAATCATCAATGTGCTGAGTATGTATACCCATAACTGCACTGTAGGAATTGTCATGAGGGTGGTTTTGGCAACTGATTAGGAGACATTTGGTCTTTGGACGTGAGTTTGGCAATTGTATACTAGTAAATATAACAGCTAAGGCATGTGCTTAATATGATTAGCAGATGAAATACTGAAATATAAGCATGTCATTGTCATCATTAGGTTTCAGAGTTAACACAAGACTGACACCCTGGAAACACTACAAAACTCTCTTGGGCTATGTCTACCCTACAGGGTTATTTCAAAATAATGGCTCACATTTCAAAATAACTGGCGAGCAGCTACACTATGCACATGCTATTTCAAAGTACTTTCAAAATAGCAAGTGCATTTTTTTTAAAATCGGTAAACCCTATTGCAAGAGAAATAATGCTTGTTTTGTAATAAGCTGTTTTGAAATAGGTAAAAATAGCACTATTTAAAAATAAGCCATATTGTTACCCAATGGCACTATTCTGAAATAGGCACTATGGTAGGGTGACCATATCTCCCTGTCCCAAATATGGAGCCCCGGGGAAGCGGCAGCTGCTGGCCCTGCCCCAGAGCCCTGGTGAAGCCGCAGCTGCCAGCACTCCCTGGTAGCCCAGGAAAGTGGCAGTTGCCCATGGTTTCCCCACTTCTCCCTTACTCAGGGAAGTGACTTCCACCAGCATCTGCACCTGCCAGCTCCTAGTGGAAAAGGTCAAGTGGGATAATAGGGACACCTTTTTGATGTCCCAAATACGGGACTGTCCCGCCTGATACAGGACGGGTGGTCACCTTATACTATGGCCACATCCACACTACAGCGATATTTCAGAAAATGATCTTCCAGAAGATCTTCTTTCAAAAGAGTGCATCAACACACAGAAAAGTGATTGAAAGATGGATCCACTCTTCTGACAGACAGTGTCCACAAAGCCCTTGCTCCTTCAAATGAATGGGACAGGGATCGAAACTCTGGCACCATAAGGACTGCTCTTTCGAAAGAAGGGCCTGAGGTGCATCTACACATGCCTTTTTTTTAAAGAAGCTTTCAAAAGGTGGTGCTTCTCCTGATCTGGGAGCAGAAGATGGCTTCCAGAAGAGCCATGTTCTTTCGATTTCAGATCAAACAACCTCATTTTGTGTGTGGATGCTCCACATGTTCTTTCGAAAAAGAGACTGCTTTTCTGAAAGAACTTTCTAATGTAGACACAACCTATGAGTCCAGAATGCTCTTTGGAAATACTTGGGTAATATTTCAAAATGCATTTTGTGTGTAGTTGTGTTATTTCAAAATAAGATATAGCTTGAAATAGCTTTTTTGAAATATCTTATTTTGAAATAACTCTGTAGTGCAGACATAGTCATGGATTTCTTAACCGCATCTACACTAGCCATTATTTTTGAAATTTCAGGCCCTTTTTCAAAAGAGAGCATGGAGCATCTACACACGCCGCATACTCTTTCAAAAAAAAAAAATCAAAGGAACATGCCCCAGTTTTCGAATCCGCTCTTCCAGACTTGCAATACGTAAAGCCTGCCCTTTTGAAAGGCTCTTTCAAAAAAAGATGTGTGTCGATGCTGCACGACCCACTCTTTCAAAAGAGTGGGGTCCGCCATGACGCCAGTCAGCTGGGATGTGGAGACAGCGCCTGCAGGGCTCTATGGCCTGTGTGTGCAGCAGCCCTTAAAGCCACACAGATCCAGAAACCCGATTGCAGGAACCTGAGATTATGCGGGCAGCAGCCATCACACGTGCTTCCCCTGCACACCCAAGTGAGACCCCAGCAGTGCTTACAGAAGCACCATGGCCAGCACCCAGCCAGGTCAGGAGCCCCAGGGCACCCCCTCCAAGCATGCCCAGGGCTTGCAGGGGACCAGACGGGGACTGGGGTGGGGGCAGGGGAGTAAGCCCCCTCCTGAACAGAACATGAGCTCCGGGACCTGCTGGGCCTCTGACAGGAGGAGGAGGTCCTGCGTGAAATGGGCACAAAGCAGTGGAATGTGGCCGCTTTCACCCAGCTGGCTGAGTGCCTGCGTACCAGTGGCCACCCGGTCCACACTCCTGACCAAGTGAGGAGCAAGGTCAAGGAGTTGCAGCAGGGATATGCCCAGGTTTGGGACTCAGCCAGACAGTTGGGGGCAGCGCCAACTTTGTGCCCATTTTACCAGGCTCTGCAGAGCCTCCTGGGCCCATGGGACACCACTGCCTTGCCTGCTGTCCTCAATACCTCTGCTGAGGAGCCCCAGCCTGGGGATGCCAACGAGCTGGGACCATCGGCCAGCCCAACTTCACCAGGACCAAAGCCGGAGCCAGCTGCTGAGTGTCTCAGTGAGGCGGGTGAGCTGGTCATTGAGCTCCCCTCCCACACCTCCAGCTGTGCCTCAGCCAGCTGGGCATCTCCCAACCTCAGTGGTGGACCCTCAGGTATGTACCCAACAGGGCACACACACCAGATCAGAGGGCAGGGTCTCCATACCCTTCTGAGGGCCCCCACGTGCCCAGCAGACCCTGGCTGTCCACCTCACCATCAGACAAGAGATGGGGGACAGGGACCCGCTGCCCATGGAGGGTTGGGGGGGTTGGGCCATGGGGCAGGAGTTGGGATTCACAGCTTGTTCCTCTCATTCTTGCAGCTGCACCATTGGAGGGCTGGGAGAGCCTTATATTGTCCATGGTTCTGGACAGCCCCATGGAGGTGAGGGACAGTGACTGGGCAGGACCAGGACCAGGACCAGCACCAGTACTAGGGTGTCCCTGCTCCAGGAGGGGCCGGCGGTGGGCTGTGGAGGACCTCCAGATCTCCATCTCCACCCGGCACCAGGTGGAGGTGGCAGGTGGAGGTGGCAATGCAACAACTCCACCTGGTGCCGGGCAGCCTGGGGGAGCTCATGGGGGCCCCCCGGGATGTGGCAGGCACATTCCAGGAGCTGCTGGTCCAGATGGCCCCTCCTCCTCCCCACCTGCTGCGTCTCCTGATGGCCCCTGCCTCCCCCAACTCCCTTCTGCCACCCATCCCACCACCGCCCCAGCCCCCCACCTCACCCTGGCCACCTCTCCTCCTCCCACAGGGGCCCCACCCACCAGCTCCCCTGGAGAGGTCCTGGCTGTGGCTGAGTTCCCAGCTGAGGCAGACCCCCAGCCCTACCTCCCCTGATGCGGTGTGTCTGTGGCATTGGCCTGCTGTCTCAACCTCTGGCCATGAGCTCCTCTTCTGGGGGTGAGGGGTGTTGATCATTCCCCCTCCTCATCTTCCTGGCTGTGGAACACCATGGTGTTGGGGGTCTCCCAGCCCTTCTCCAGCACATCTGCAAGGATGGATAGGAAGAGAGTTCATGGTTGGTAGCTGGAGGGCTGTGCCTTCCACCTCCCTGGGGGCACCAGCCCCACCCATCTGCAACAGACATCGTTGGTGTATAAAGTGTTCCATAGGGGGTCACAGCCATTCCTTAGAGGTCCAGCACCACAAGCAAGTCCCTGCATATGTGGCTTGTGGTGCTGTCTCAGGGGCACCTGTTCTGTGTCCAGCACAGGTGCCCTGGGCATGGGGGGTTGCCTGCTGGCAGCTGGGGTGCCACTGCTCAGTGCGCTTGGGTGTGTGCCCCATTGGGTACCTACTGGTGGGACCCTCTGCATGGTCTGCTGATGCCCAGTTGGCCATCACCCAGCTGGAGGAGCATGACACGATGTCAATAATGAGGTCCCCTTCATCACTAGAGACCTCGGTGGCTGCTTGCATCTCAGGCTCCATCGGGTGGCTGTCTGCTCCAGACACCTCTTTTTCAGCAGGGTGCAGCTCTTGAGATACCGTATCCAGGAGGGCTGCTGTAAGGGAGCTTTCCCTGGACCCCAGATGCACTGCAGCTCCCTATAATAGGGACAGGTCACAGGATTTGCACCTGCTTGGCTGGAGGCAATCCCTGGCCTTGGCATACCTCTGCTGTAGCTCTTTTACTTTACTACACAGGTGGTCAGGGATGTGGGCAAGGTGGCCTCTGGTGTCCAGTTGTTTGGAGAGGCGGGCGAACTCAGCCGCGTTTCGCCGCTTGCCCCCCCATTTCCTTCCAGAGCCCAAGCAGATACCTTAGCTTGGGCTCAGTTCATGAAGGTGCCCTTTTCTTCAGGTACTGCCCAGAGTCTTGGAAGCCCTGAGTTGGGATGGGGGATGGGGGGAGCACATTGTGCTTCTCTGGAGGCTGGCTGCTGCCCATTGTTTTCTTTTATTTGTGCAGGGGGCAGAGCACCAGGCATGCAGCTGGAGGTTGTGGTAAGCTGCTGCAAGCATGCTCTCTGCTCCTGCAGATGGCTTTCAGGGACCATGGGGCTTTAAGCACAGCTGGATGCAAACACCATAGAGCCCTGCAGCAGCAGGGCAGGGTGCCTCCACAGTCCTCCATGGCCGCCCCATCATACAGCATCATATTCACACAGCTATTTCTAGGCTGGAGGTCAAAACCCAAACACTGCACACTAAACAAAGTATGGAGGATGGAAAGAAAGAAAACAAATTATATTACTCACACACATTTAATGGGGGAACTCAGCTCTAGTAGTGGGCTATGCATTTCTTTTCCCACACCTGTAATGTGGAAGAAGAGAATCCTAACACTTGGAATGAAGTCTATATAATTGCAATTTCAGAGAAACACACATTATGCCCATCTCTCATTTCAATTATACTGAGGGCTGGAAAAGTCTACATACCAAACAACCTAGTGCGTTTTGGAAAAGCGACTTTTGCATTTTCTTATGAAATAGTTGATCTTCTACAATATGCAATATATTAGAGGGCAGATTGTGTCTCCAAGTGATGTGACGAGCATATAAGATGCCATTAACCACTCTGTAAACAATTCTGAATGCAGACAATTTTTGACACGCACTTATGAGTAATTAAGTAGAAATGACAGTCGTGAAAAGCAATGCCTTTTGGCTTGTCTATGCAAAAATTGCAGTTGTGATACTAAATTCTGAAGACAGTACTCAAGAATATCTTGAACACAAGAAAAATTGTTACCTCAAGTCATCCTCATTGCCAAAACCCTAATCCTTATCAAATGAAAATCGCCATCTGTCCATTAGATCAATGACTGGCACGTGGGTCTCATTGATTTAGCTATTATGGAAAAAGATATCATACAGGATACATGACAAATTAGACTCTGTCATAGATATGTGATCAGATTTTGCTCAGTCTTTAAAATGAGATAATTAGCTGTAGCTTTTGAATTTTGAGCTAGGACAAACGTTACAGATTAAGCCACTGTACTCTTTCTGTCCTTTATTCATTTTTCTTTTTCATATATATGCTTACTGAGGCTCTTGCCTATATTTTTGGAGTCACATTTAAGCTCCCCAATATTTAAGGTGGATATATTTTCTGAGTGCCATATATAAAAAGTTGTACATTGTGAATAATCAAAACTCAAGTGTTTTAGGAGAATCTGGAATGAACCTCTGGTGCATTATAAATAAAAATTAAAATACTTCAGTCATATTTCATTCTGGATGCCCATTTGTCAGATTCTATATTGAAACAGAGATTTTGTAGTATCCCTTAACATTTCAAATACCTTTTATTGAACTATGTTAATGTTATCCCTGATATTTATTGTAATTCTTATAACAAAATGTAAATACTTTTTCTTAAAGCTCCACAAATTGTATAACATGGAACAATAAACACAGTAACTGCCTGATTTCACACATGCATATTTTTAAACTGGCATTTTTAAGTGTTTCCCAGGCACTCACTTGCAAACAGCTGGCATAGCTATGATCTTTTGAAAGTCACTTCATAATATGGTGGTTGTGGAACCTGGCTTTGTTATAGATGATTCACACAGGATGGTTGTGGATTACACAGTTACTTCCTTACTCTCCAACATTCATGTCCCTTTTCATGGTCTGGCACTGCATCTGCCTTCCAGTTACAGTAGGGTTGGCTGGAGGGTGTCTCTGTTCCCTGTCTCAGTACACAAGAACTTATGAGCTGCCTGGAAATGCACTGGCACTTGCAGCTGCTCTCAGGTTGTGTTGAAGAGAGGGTATTGTGATGTCACTGGAGTTAGGGTCCCCCCATTTCCCTGCTGTTACTGTTTGCTCACAATTTCTCACACGAGCAGCGTCTGCACTAGCATGGAAATTGAAATTGTCGCTCTTTCGAAAGAGTGCGTGGAGTGTTGACACACATAATGCACTCTTTTGAAATTAAAGCAGAGGACACGAGCCAGCTTTCGATTTTGCTCCTCCATTCCCATCTTTGGAAGAAGGCTCTTTCAAAAGAGAACACGTGTGGCCATTCCACATTCTGCTCTTTCGAAAGAGGAGTATTTTTTAAGTGCTGTGTGTGTTTTTAAAATATTTTTTGATATTTAATTGAGAAATCCTTTATGTCTTGAATTACACACTATCTAAAATTCCTGAAGGGAGTGCAAATTTGAAAAGATGCAATGTCTCATCTTGATTCAAATAAGCATTCCAAAGTTTGGATATTTATTGTAATAATTATCTAAGGGAACTGTTTCTTCAATATTGGTCTGGAAATCATTTTATTGATAGAATCGTTCACCAGATATCCAGCAGTTCTACTTTTGGTGAGCCAGGAAGTAAATAAAAATAAATGGGCATATATACAAATCTTAATACAGAGTTAATTTCAGATTGGTCCTAGAAATGGGTCACTGCTGAAGCAAAAGGGTTTTTCATTTTTCGTCAGTTCTCAGTCCTATATTCCAGTCTATGCCAGTTAAGAGTACACATTGCAATATTTGCTTTCATTTAAAATTAAGAAATCTTGAAGAAAGTTTTCTTTCCATTAAAATTCACAGTATGGCTGTATATATATTGAATGAATCCATATGAAATTTAGAATTAATCACAGAATCTGAATTTTAAGTAACACTATGATGGCAGAAAGAAATGTTCTGTAGGTAGCTTTAATTATCTATTAGACTATATACTCAGAATATGATGCTGAATGAAAAATTTACTCTGAGTAATATTAATGCAAAGGATTTTCAAATTCTCATGTGTTTTGTCAAGTCTGCATGAAGCATCTGTCATTATTCCCATTTTGAACTGTAATGCATTTCAGGATTGCCAACATGTTATTCAGTGACCTGCACCAGTCTACAGAATGATTGCCCTGTGTTATACAGATCATTATGGATGAGTTACATGCCATCAATCAGAGGCTGTGTTGTTCGGACATATTTCTGAGTCTATGATTCAGCAGGGAGAAGAGCCCCATCGTCATGCACATAACACCTCTATCCATTGCTGACTTCTTGTCTGGGCTCTGCTTCTCAACCATAAGAGAGCCATTAGACATCCATGATCAGAGAAATGGGAGCGATTAGTGGCCCATTCCCTCCTACACTGGGTAAGGCATGCCATGTGTGAGAGAACTGTGATAAATATGGAGGTGTTGTTTACTAATTTTTAATAGCCTCTCCAGTCTCTCAAGATCATCGTATGCCTGCATCATAAATGGGAGTGGATATTTTATTCACGGGAAATGGAAAGAGGCCGTGGAGAATGAGTGAGTCATGTGTTTTATTTTTACAGGTATTGTATGCATCTCAGTTTATCTGTTTGTTATTATCCATTCCAACCATCACAAGTTAAATAACAGGAGGTTGTTAAGGAGGAAGCCAGCAGGAAATGAAACAAGAACAAAGATAAGGCTCCTTAAGGGAACAATGTAGGGAGTTATTAATTGGGAAATGCCTTGCCTAGCTCCCAATAGTCTGGCATGGTTGAGTCCTCCCAAGGCTCACATCCTAGAATCAAATGGATCAGATACCTTTAAAATGTTAGCTTAGGGAAGAAGGAGAACTGAGTTGACTGTCAGCAGCGATCCCCAGAGCTGAGCTTCTGGCAGGCAGAGAGACAAGAAGTGCAACAAGGATACTCTCCCGTGCCATAGTTGGGAATAAGCTGGATCTAAGTGACCTGCGGTTAGGGAAGTAATGCGTAGGTGAGGAAATACACATATAGGACTACTTGGTGTTTGAACCCACTTTTCTAGATTCTGTGTTTCTTTTGTCAGCTAGGAGCTACAGGTTGCACCTCACTGGTCTGGCACCCTTGTGGCCTGACTGGTCCTAAACAAAGCCATTTGCCAGACCAGGGGAGGTCACCTGCCTCTGGCTGCCTAGCCTCCCATATCTCCCTGCTGCTGCCTCCCCTTCTGCCCCCCCACCCACTCCCTGGCCACTGGCCCTTACCCTACTTCCAGTCCTGGCAGCCCCCTTACTAGCCAGGCAGTCACTGGCTCTGACTCCAGCAACCTACTGCCAGTTCCAGCCCGAGCCCCACAGATGCTGGATCTGGTCCTGGCCCACAGAGTGCCACTGACCCTGGCCCTGTAGGCATTGTCTCCTGCCCTGGCCCCACAGATGCTGGCCCCAAGGACACAAGCCGCTGCATATGCAAGACCACTGGTCCCCTATCATGAAGATTGTGCCCAGCAGGGCTCCTAGCCGCCAGCCCAGGATTCTCCAGTGCAGAAAGATCCATGGTCCTTCCAGACCACAGAGGTTGCTGGACAAGAGAAACACAGTTTTTGGGAGGTGCAACCTGTACTTTGTTTTTGAGAAGCTATTTATGAAACACTGAAGTCACCTGCTATCCCAAGCTCCCAGGGTAAGAAGATTTACCCACTTGAGCCACTTGAGTTAACCTTGGTTCGTAAACATGGAGGCTGCAGCCATGAGATCTAGTGTAAGAGTGGTTGGGCCATGGTTTCACTTAAAGCATATCTTACCAAGGAACCATGACAAGATATTTCTAACAGTAGTCTAACAACTTGCACTTCCAGATCATTGAGAGACAATACCCAAGTATGTAGCCTTATTGCCTGTAGTTCACTTTCCTTTGGCAGTGCTCATAATCCATTTCAACAGGGTGGGCCAAATGGATAACCAGACTGTGCCCCAAAGACACACACAGGAAGAGCCAGGGTCAGCTAGGAGAATCTGAGTTAGGTCTGTACTGTCCCTGTAACCTAAGGAGGAAGCCTATTCAATTTAGCTTGTGGTGAAACATAAAAGAAATGGCAGCTGTATATAAACTGTTTGCTTTAAAAATCTTTCCTCTCTAATGTTTTGTTCCATGGGATAAGTAAAAATACTGTGTTTTAACCAGGCTTTTTGGTGAGCATCTCGGATTCTGGCAGGGAGGAAAAATAGTTTCCTGAACCCCAAAGGATGAGTGTGACTGGTATACCAAGCTCACAGGCTAAAAGTAGAACATTCACAACTTTCAACTCCCACACAAGTGATAGCTTGAGTACCACAATGAGAGGGGTGCACTCAGAGGCTGCGTCTACACAGGAGAGTTATTTTGGGATACCTACTGGAGGTTGCCAAAATAGCTACTTCATGTCTGTGATATGCACCCGTCATTTTAAAATAATTTTCAAAATAATGGGCACACAATTTCAGCATCTCTGTACTCCTCATTGCAGGAGTAAGGGTGCCTCACAATAGCGCAGTCTTTCAACATCTGCTGCTGTTTAAAAAGCCCTAAATGCAGAAATAGTCTATTTCAAGTTTAGGCTGTCATGTGGACATAGATAGAGAGTCCAGAAAGGGGACAGGTGTGTAGTGAGAGGAGTAACTGTGATGAGACCAAAGATGAATACCATCATGTCTAATTTGAAGCAGTATCTCATTTTCATTGCTTTCTATCAGTCAGAGCCACTGAAGTGCCAGGAAAATAATGAGATAATGCAAGATACTGAAATAAAGTTCTTACAATGATGCACTGCTGCTATATGACATCATCTTCCAGCTGAATAAAAGTTAAGCATGAACCTTTGCTCTGATGTACTTAGCTTTTCTGAATGATAATTAATCTTTACATGAGATCCTGCAAAGTTTTGACTTAAATCCAAAAGAGAACAAATATTACAGATGCTGTCAGTGGCCAGCACATGTGCCATTGAGCTCACTGGTTAGAGTAGGAATCAGTCATCAGAAGCTAGGTTCAGAGCAAAAGCAGAAGTCAGGAATTGGAGCCGAAGGTCAAAACTGGAGTCAGGTGTTGAAGCCAATGTCAGCAGTTTGGAATCACAGTTGAGGCAAGGCAGGAGCAGGACTAGGAAAAAAACAGGCACCGCAGCTAGGGTCATATGTTTTGAGCAGCTACCAAACTACTGTATTTTAGGTCTTACGATCTGGTCAGCTGACTCTTCCAGCCAATAAAGCAACTTATTACGCACCTCTTGCACCCCTTAGGTTGCCCAGGGAATGGCTTTGCTGCGGGTCACATTTCCTGACATGGTACAGCAAAAACCCATAAGATTTCAGTGCTCTTTGGGATTAAATTAAAACAGCACAACTGAAACGTGAAGACAATGACTTGTAATTAGAGGGTTTTCCTAAATCATACAGCAAGTTGTATGGCTGTAATGTCTACCAAATATAAAAAAAGCCCAAGTACATCTAATTGCAGGGTCATGAGAGGCTGATAATTATAATGTATTGTTATACACAACATCACTCAAGGAGCCAGCAGAAATTAGTTGTTTAACATCATAGCCTACTACCACAAATGAAGCTGAATTGCACTCAGTTCATACCGGGGCAGTCTATTAAGACATTGCCTACTAAGGCTGCCAGATATTCTAGAGAACATGTACAAGACTGGGAGCAAGGGACATTTGAGTCTGTGGAAAATACTCCAACAAATTGGTAACTAGATTCAGAGTCACTCATGTGTTTCATTAGACTCAGGCATTGTGCAGTCATTCCACATTTCCTCTAACAGCCAGGAAGCAGCTACTTTCACCTGGTGCTTGCGGGAGGAGGGGAACCTCACCCTTACCCAAACATTCCACACCCAACCAACCAACTTCAGCACATCCTGTGTGCTGCATTGGCAGGGTTTACAATGCTTGGATTAGCTTGCTTTCCCCCCCTAATTAAAAATATCCTTCTCCTTTCCTTGCTGTGAAATGTGAATTGTTGTCCTCTTTCCCCTCAAGTGCTGCCAACTTCCTTGCGTAAGTGGAGTTGTCCGTTCCTCTAGTTACCTCTGACACAGTCCTCTCAGGAGAAGACAGACTTCTGGAGAAGTACAGACACACATTTCTTTTCTAAAATATCCTGTCCTCTCTCCTTCCTGGTACCCTTTAGTCCTCTGGCCATTATATTTCACACTTAAACCCAATTTCTATTATGAATTTCCCCATCCCAATTTAATATCCATGAACTGGGTCAGTCTTGGAATAAGGCTATCAGACAAGTCTATAAATTTTTTCACCAATCTCTGCACAGTGACTCTGAGCCAGGTACAAACTCACAATGGGACTTATATCAGTCTTTATGTAATGCTGGCTATTTTTTTCTCCCTTCCTCCTGATTATATGGATTCTGTTGGGGCAGGGCAGGATGCAAAGTCCTCCCCCAGCAGGGCAGAGAGTGACAAGGAGCAGCAGGGGTGGGCTTAATTAAAGGACTTAACTGGCAGGATCTGTCCCACAGCCTGGATCTTGCCCAACCTGGTGTAGAAGGTGTAAACCCAGTCTGCTGCTCCATCCATGGTCGTCTTCTCTGCTTTCTCTCACTCTGCTGTAGTCCTTGCTCCATTGCCTCCCCCGCTCCCCCAACCATCTGACACCCAACATCAAATATCCCTTGTCTGCTGCCCCTTGAGTGCCAGGCTCTCCTTAATGCGCACATGTATGCATGCACACTTCTTGCAGACCTCAGATCCATAAGAGGAGAGCACTGCTGTACCTCTGCATGAAGGAGGGCCGGGGCTAAGCAAAGGAAGGGTGGTAATAGTGCAGGGAAGCTTACCCACATGGCCAGTCAAATAGACAATCCAATACACGGCATTTGAAATAACTCCCTTTGTCTCTTCTCAAGCTACGATATAGGCAAAAAGGCACTGAACAATATTTTGTAATTGCAAACAAAGTTTATTTAATGTGGCTTAATTTCCACCTGGGTTGGAAAAAAAAATCCCTTTTCCTGCTAAAAAAAGCCTCCATGGCAATCAATTTGCATTTTGAGGTTTGAAAATGAAGGTTCCCAGAAGTTATCTGGTGACTTATATTAAGCTTATCCAACCTGATGAATGGTTCTAATGCTACTGTTTAAAATTAAAATAACTTTTAAAATGCAGTCATCTAATCTGTGGTATTGTGCAGTAGATCTTGACAAAAGGAATCCCATAATCTTCATTTGCTCTCTCCTCCTCTTCCCATTTCTCTAGCACAAAGTGACAGGAAATTAGAAGAAAGCATTTTGAACACTGGGGAAACTGTTGAGGAAATAGCATCCCAACCACTGCATTCCTAAGCAAACAAGATGCAAAAGCAGTGTCAAAAAGCAGGTGTCCAGGACCGGTAGAAAAAAGCAGCGGACAGTGGTTCAGATGCATGTTTGGCTTCATTGGCTTGTGAGCATTGCTACAATTCATACCGTCGCACACATGGGACACACGTGGCATTGCAGTGAGGAGCAGTTCATGAATGAATTCTTGCTTACAAAGAAAGCTGTGAAAGGATTTTAATTTTGGCAGATTGATCAAAACTACTGCTGAGGGAGAAGGATGTGGCATGGATAAAGCAACTGCTGGCCAGGAACCCAAAGTGCTGAAAGTTCTGAAGCTGTCAGCACTAATACCTTATGGCCTCATGACTGGAAATAAACAAATTCATAGAGGGAATAAGAGACAAGCTGGTTGAGGTTTCATTAAAACTAATATAAGTGCATACGCTCTGCATGAGCAAGCACAATACCAGTCCATCGGTACATACTGGTGTGTTGCATGCTGGTTCCTAGAAGCTTCCAAATCCAGGGAAGGTTGTAATGATACTCTGCCAAGGGTGGAGCTAGTCTTGGCTCTGGATTTGCTGGCTCACGCATACCGGCAATTATTTCTGACATACTCCTGGTGAGCACCTTCTCACTTCCCATTAGGATGGACTAGATTCCACTCAATTATAAGTATTTAAAGAAAAGTGAAATTCCATTAATGAGAGACTAGCCTGTTTGAGGCCTTCATCTCTTCTGTGCTGCTTAGATCCTAAATCAGCTGCTTGCTGGGCAGATTCCCACAGACACATGAATTTTCATTACTATAACAACTGTCCTTTTAGCTGCAGGAGATCTACAGGTCTATGTTGTCTCAGTGCAGTTACCTGGCAAAAATCCTTGTGTCCTGAGTACATGACACCTTCTATATTGCAGCCTGCAGTGGAGTTACACCAGTGGAAAAAGACACGTTATCCTGCTGTAGACAAATCCAAATAATCAGTGCCCTTATGCCCATGCTGAACTTGCAAATGAAATTATTTTGATCTACTCACATATTTATTGATATGCCTTCCAAGGGATGACATTTAAATGAATGCCTACAAGGAGAAAAGGTGATAATGAAAGCTCCAAGCTGGCTTGGCTGTGCAGATAGGAAGGGAAGAAAGGGGAAAGGCAGACAGAATTCCCCCTTTCTCATCTTTTTTTTTTTTTTTAATTTTGAGAAGAATAGTACAAGGACATTGAAACACATTAAAAGAGCATGATTAATGAGTTTAGGCAAAGCACTCATTCCCACAAACAATTATGTGCTTATACTATATAATTCATTTTTTTAATTGTTTTTAATTCTGGTGCATAGGGGCAAAAGTTTTAATAACAGCATTGTTTACCTTTGTTTCTTTTTTCCCCTTTGATGTGGGTTCAAGATACAGCATCTTGATGTAGTGTAGTGACTGACATGATGTGAATAAGGAACTGTAAAATTACTCTAAAGTCCATAGGATGTCAATATCTACATAATAACATGTAAATAACTCCCCTTAGGTATGACGTAAAATATCTCAAGTTTCCGCCCATCTCATTGCTCTCCAAAGATGCAGACTGGGTCTTATTTTGTGAAAACAGTTTTGTTGAAGTGTTTAGTATAGGTGAGATTGATAGAACCACCTATCATTTAAATTTCCCTGCACTTCAAATGCTTGTAACTTTGCCTAATATGAATCATTTGGGATTAAGTTTTCTTTTCTGGGTGTCTCTCAAGTTGGATTTCTTTTTTCTTTCAAGTGAAAACTGCTCAACCACTTCTCGAAAAGAAAGCTAGTGAAAAATATGTGATGGTGCCCATGTTAAATTCTGGTGATCTTTTCTTTGAGAAACTCTAATGCCTCATGCTGTTGAGAAAGTATTTTAAATTTGGCAGCAGGTGGTCTTTGTGTCAAGGCTGTGCCTTTTGTCATCCCTGTAGAAATCTGAGCGAATTTGGCCAAGTTTTAAACCTTTGAAAAATCAGAGATCACACATGTTAAAGAGAAACCTCCTAGATTTAGCAGTTTAATTCCTCAAAATAATGCAACATCCTTAGCCTGGGATAGAGCAGAACTTTCCCTGCACTTGCAGCTCTGGGTTGCTGTGGCCTTTGCCAATGCCAGATACCTGAAATGAGAATAGGGACTTGGCTGCTCCTGTTCTCTTAATGACCCCTGATGCTGATGCCTAGGTACTCAGAAGGAAGAAATTAGAGTAAAAGCCTGAGTCACTTCCTACCAGTTCTGGAGTTTCTGTGATCCACATAGCTGCAGGAGCCTCAGATTCCTTAGGCTCCACCATACTAGCATCCCCCTGCAGCTCCGCCCACTCTGAAGGCTCACTGCATTCTCCTGGGTCTCTGGCTGGGTTACCTCTGTAGCTCCAGTAACAGGTCCTTCCTCTTCAGCATCCAGCTCAGGCTGAGCTGAGCTGCTCCCTTTAAAATGGACCCAGCCCTTGGTGCATACCCAGTCTGCATAGAGGAGTCAGCCGTCCTCCACCCACAGGGTTTTAACCCTCTGCTCCCGTGCAGGATATGCACACCCCATCACACCCCGTATTTAGTCTGCCATGGACTGACTGTCCACATGGATCCTACTGACATGAATGCACGGTTTGTCAATGCACTTCAAAGAGGACTAGATCCAAGTACTCTAGTGAACTGTTTATGTGCATCAGCAGAATTTACACAGGCAATCTTCAGCAGTGTATGTGGGGTAGATTCACACCCCATCTTACCACAGACTAAACGTTTGTATGCAGCAGTGACACATAAGGGGAACTGAGGCGGCATGTGTGCCCCCCACACAAATTCCATAAGAGGGACGGGCAAAGAGCCAGAGTCTGTGGGGTCCCATAGAACTAGTGGGGGGGCTGGCGCCCGCAGCAGGGCTTGGGAACCCCCTGCATCCTCCAGCAGTGGTGGGGAGAAGCAGAGCAATGTAATGGGTAGCCGGTTTAAAACTAATGAAAGCAGCTCTCAGTAGGCCTGTGGAACTCCTTGCCAGAGGATGTGATGAAGACCAGGACTTTAACACGGTTCAAAAAAGAACTAGATAAATTCATGGAGGTTAGATTAGTTTCTGTCAGAGGCTGGAAATGGATGACAGAAGAGGGATCACTCAATGATTATCTGTTCAGTTCACTGCCTCTGGGGTACCAGGTGTTGGCTACTGTTCTTATGTTCTGATGTAACACCAGTTGCCACAGTTCATATCGATAGTCCCTAAGCAGTCTGAAAAATCAAGTCGTGACTGTCTCAAATCATGGACCCAAAGTTACTGGAAAGTTTTGACCCTAAGGTATCTAACTCAATTCCCCATCTGTAGAATGAAGACGACACAACTCCTCCATCTTACAGTGTGAAAATACATAAATTATTTGTGACTCACTCTGATAATATAGTGATGAGCCCCATCCAAGAGCCCTTGAGGAAATGAATAATTCTGTCTTCAGAGCAGGGACCGAATACTGTGCAGTAAATAAGATGAAGGGCCACACATTAAACAATGAGGAGAAAAAAATATTTCATTCAATAAACACCATCTATCCTGTGCAATGAATGACACAGGGATCCGGTGGAAAAAACAGCCAGTATATGATTATAAATATAGCATGTGCACAAGGGTGCTGAAGTAGGATTATGCAGTCAACCTTAAATCCAGCATTTACTAATTTTGGAGTGCCTGGCACTGCAGGCTTTATATATAATGTTCTGTTAATGTTTTAATATTCTTTTATTTTTGTTTGTATAATATTTATCTAGTTTAATAGAGACACTACAGCCTAACCTGTATATGTATGCCAAACCATTACACACATACAATTGCTACAGGAGAATTGAATAGTGTGATATTCTATGCCTTTCACATCCAGGACACCAATGTTGTCAGCATGGTCAGATGGGGTACTAAGAAAGATGTTATCTGATTATACATACATCTGCTTTTAGTGCACCAATAAAGAAAAATGCATACCAGTACAGAAAAATGTAAGCATCATCTGATTTAACTGGTCTATTCAAAAGGAGTGGGTGGTCACAGACTAGCTGATAACAGCCTGTTGCCTACATCATGTAAACACCATCAGAGCTCTCATTCATCAGCTGCCTTCTCAGCAATCTTATTAGACAGATCAAGGATTGAATGAACAAGGAGGCTGAATTACCCTCTTAGTCCCAAAAATGGCCCCTGCAGAACAAAGCTAAGGGAAAGCTCCTGGGTAGGACAGTGCTGGGAATCTTCGATTGCCCCTGCCTAAGCTATACCTGTTCTGTTGGCTTCCATACATTCTCCAGGGCTGTCTAGCTGCTGCTTTACAAAAACAGCAAATTCACTGTAAAAATGGTAAAGGAATGATAAGAAAAGGGAAAAACTATGTAACTACTATAAATGTAAGTTTACTGTTGGGTCATACATGTTCATTTCACTTAGTGGGTTAGCAATTCCTAAAGGAAATGATTATAGTTCTTTGTTCTTACACAAATAAGTTGTGTTCTTTATCCTCTGAAGAAGCTGATAATACGATAGGTGCAGCTGTAAGGAATAATTATACTAAATGGCCGTGGGTACCTCAAAAGACAGAATACATCTATTATGAAGAATTCCCTGCAGAAATCTTAGAAATCTTATATGCATTGATTGCTAGTTAGCATTAGAAAGACTTTTGCAAGTTGACTTTACCAAGGCAGCAACTATTTGCATTAGCAAACAGGCAATATCATCTAGCTGATAAGACTACAGTAGAGTCATGCAATTAATATAGTTATGTCTGTTAATTAGTCTTTGCTGACTGTCTAAAGAAGATACCTGTTAAGAGACAAACTTATTTTCCTGATTAAAGAGTAGGGCCCATCTTGTCAAACTGAGATGGACCCACTTTTGATCTAATTAAGCTAGCAAAGTACTTTATACTGAAAATTTTTGCCACTCTGACATACATTTGCATATTCATAAGTAAGATAGATTGATATTTTGCAATTAACTTGGACCAACGAGAATAGAGACTAATTAGTAAACATGCTTTCTGTATTAACTTTCAGGTCAGGCTTTTCTTATATTATAAATTAATAACAGAAGAGAAGGGCCTTTTTAAGAAAAAAAAAAAGAATTATGCCATGGATGTCTCTCCTGTCTCATTCAAACTCTGTCTACTCATTTCTTCAGTATCTGCACACAACCAATTAGCTGAGGACCAGAACTGTACAAAATGGTGAGCTACATCTCTAGAAATGATGAATAATATCTTGGAATAAAATGTTGAGTTTACACAAAGGTCACATTTGACCAGTGTTGCTGGATACAGTATTTGGTTTCAAAAATGATAATTGCCTTACTGACACAGAAGGAAAAGTATGTCTCTGTGTCAAATTGTTTCCAGGGCTGCTGCTTGCACTTAAGGGATGATCAGTCTGCTTCATGCTTACACAGGTTGGCTCCATTTGTTTCCTTGTGTATCAGACAGGGGAAGATAGGAAGAGTAATACATATAAACAGCAATCTTCCACTCAATTTTCATAAATCTAGTATTTGCAATTTTAATAGATGATGGCCCATCTTGTTGGTAGTGCATCTTCATTATTAGAAAATAAGAATGGCCACACTGGGCAAGAACGTTTGGCCGTCCAAGCTAGTGTCCTGTCTTCTAGCTGGATGCTTCAGAGAGAATGAACACAGCAGGGCAATTTTGAGTGATCCATACCCTTGCCATTCAGGCCCAGAGTCTGGGAGTTGGACGTTTAGAGGAACCCAGAGCCAGGGATGGAGTTCCTGACCATCTTGGCTAATAGCCATTGATGGACCTGGCCTCCATAAGTATATTCAATTCTCTTTTTAAACCAGTTATACTTCTGGCCTTCACAAGACTGCCGGGCAACATGTTCTATAGGTTGACTGTATGTTATGTGAAGAACTTCTTTTACATGTTTTAAACCATCTGCTTACTAGTTTAGTTAATATAGCTCTTATATTATGTGCAGATATATATAACAATTCCCTATTCACTTTGTCCATATCATTTATGATTTTATAGATCTTTATCATTTCCCTCCATAGTCATCTCTTTTTCAAGCTGACACAGGAGCTGGTGCCATGGGTTCTATTATATTCAGGATTTACAGTTTGGTTCAATGGCTCTCAGCAGTCCTACTATAAAAATAATTCCAGCACCCCTGCAGACTGATCAGTCCTAGTCTTTTTTGAAGTCCATCCCTTCGCATGGAAGCTGGTCCATGCCCCTAATCACTTTTTGTTGCCCTTCTCTGTACCTTTTCCCATTCAAATACATCATTTTGAGATGGAGTGACTAGAATTACATACAGGACTCCAGCTGTGGCCATACCATGGATTTATGTAGTGATAGGACATTCTCTGTTTTTTATTTATCCCTTCCCTGGTATCAAACATTCTGTTGGATATTTTGACTACCACTGTACGCTGAGCTGACGTTTCCAGAGAATTACCAATGATAATGTCAAGATCTCTTTCTTCAGAGGTAATAAGTAATTTAGAACCTATCATTTATACATGGATACTTGAGATTATTTTTCCAATAACCATTACCTTGCATTTATCAATGTTTTATCTCTTATTTTCATGCCCAGTTTTCTCAGCTTAGTGAAGTACCTTTGTAACTCCTCACAGTCAGCTCTGAACTAAAGTATCTTGAATAATTTTATAACATCTACAAGTTTTACCCCTTCCTTTTTCACCCCTTTACCCCTTTATGCGTATGTTGAACAGACAATACATATCCACAGAGGACTCTACAATTTACCTCTCTCCATTCTGATCATTTATCCCTATCATTGTTTCCCATATTTTAACTAACTACTGATCCATGAGAGAACCTTCCCTCTAATCCCATGACAGCTTTCTTTGCATGAGAGTTTTTGCAGAGGAACCTTATCAGAAAGTGCAAGTACACAACACTGACTTGTCCACACAGAATCAGAGGTTTATAGAATAATTGAACTGAAAGGAACCTCGAGAGGTCATCAAGTCAAGTCCTGTGTACTCATGGCAGCACTAAGCACATTGAAATAGTGGGGTTCTCCATGGCAGCCATCAGCTGAGGGGTTGAGAGACGCAGCCCCTAAAAGCTCCCCACCCGCTTATTTCCTGTGCAGGAAGCTAAGAGTTCATGCAGGCAGCAGCACAGCCATGTGCACAGCCTGCACGTCCTCAGCAGAACCAACCCACCACCCTGCACCCAATGGCATCCAGCCAGCCCCCCAAGCACCCACAGGGCACCCCCCCAAGGGACCCAGGGCTCCCAGCCTGCCAGCCAGCAGGGGAAGAGGCAGCGGGGCCCCTCCTGGATGGAAGCCGAGATCTGGGACCTGCTGGGGCTCTGGGGCAAGGAGGAGGTGCTCCAGGTAATGGGGAGCAAGAGGCAGAACGTGGATGCGTTCGCTTGGCTGGCCGAGGGCCTGGCTGCCCGGAGTCACCCTGCCTGCACTCCTGACCACGTCAGGAGTAAGGTAAAGGAGCTGCGGCAGGGTTACGCCCGGGCCCAGGACATGGCCGGCCGATCTGGGGCCGCCCCCGCCGCTTGCCCCTTTTACAGGGAGCTCAGGGCCATCCTGGGCCCCCGGTACACCTCCCCCGCTCCCGGCCACCCTTGACGCATCGGCCAACGAGCCCCAGAAGGCCCTGGAGACAGCGTCCGCCCCGGAGGCCAGCCCTGCACCCCAGGCCCCCCCCAGGAGCCCACCCCTGGGACACCAGAGGAGGAGGAGGAGGCCTCCAGCGATGGGGGCTGCTGATAGACCTCCCCTCCCACAGCTCCAGCAGGGCATCCACCTGATGGGTGTCCCCCGAACGTGGGAGCGGACCGTCAGGTATGTACCCCCCAGTGCACACACCCGGGGTTAAGAGGCGGAGACAAGAGACATGACCAGGGCCTTCCACACACCCAGATGACCATGGCCCCGAGGATAGCAGTGGCATGTCCCTCAGAAGAGTCCATAAGCCCCTGCCCCCCAGCAGGACAGTGCCATGCCCCATCCCTGGGGATGGGGGGAGCAGAAGGTAGGGTCCCCTGGAGGGGGCGGTTGGACACCCATCAGCGGCAGCAGCAGCATCTCCGGGGGACGGGGATGGGGAACCAGCAGCAGAGGGGTGGGGGGACAAGGGCCACGGGTCAGGGCCCAGACTAACGGCTGTCTCCACTCTTCTTCCCCCCTCTGTTGTGCAGCTGCACCATCGGAGGGCCCGGAGAGCACCGGCGCAGCGTCAGTGGTCCCGGACAGCCCACCTGGGCCATCCCACCAGGCCGGTCCCTTGGCGGAGCACGGACCAGCCCCAGGACAAGCCCGACAGCGGTGGAGCCATCTGTGGGCGTCCACGGACCCCCAGCTGCTTGCCACCCTCTGGAGTCAGCTGGAGGTGTCCGAGCGGCACCTGCAGGTGGAGGAGCGGTGGCTCCATCTCCAGGAGCGAGCGCTGGCCTGGCACCAGGAGGCTTGGGGGGCCTTCATGCGCACCTTCCAGGACATCGTGCGGCACTTGGCCCCCCCAGCCGCTCTGCCTGCTGCTCCGCCCACCGCTCCACCCGCTGCTCTGCCCACCGTCCCTCCACCATCAGCCATCCTGGGGCCTGCCACCGAGGGGGCCCATGGACCTCTAGACTCCACCTGATCCTATCTGCCGGTTCTCCCTGCTCCCACACAGCCTCGACCGGGCCTCCGGCCGAGACGTGGGTCGCACCTCCCAACACCAGGCGCAGGACAATAGGGGGTGTGTGGCCGAGGACGTTGCCCCCCAATGCCCCTTCCTTTGGACATATTCCCCCCATCTTTGTAAATAGTTTTTGTTCTACCCCTGTTTTGTACCTGCCCCCCATGTACATAGTTCCCCCCTTCTTCTGTTAATAATTAATACAGGTTGCATGGTTTTGTTTAAAAAAAATTCCATTTATTGCACAGAAGTGTGGAGGGGGGTGCTCTCGGGTTCTCTGTGGTGTGGGCGTGGGGGCAGGGAGTGTTGTGGAGGATGTGGGGGTGGAGTGGGTGGCTCACCCACAGCTGGCCCTGCCAGCGTTCACCCTGCAGCCTGGTCAAAATGGGCCCACAGGGCCTCCCAGACCCGGATCCCCTCCGGGTCGACCTGGCGACTGGGGGCAGCAGGTGGCTGGACGTTGGCCTTGCCAGCCTCCACAGCCCAGCCCTGGAATAAGGCTCTCCTTTGCTCTCCACCAGGTTGTGGAGTGCACTGCACGTGCCCACCACCTGTGGGATGTTGGTGAGGCCTGCATCCAGGCGGGTGAGGAGATACCTCCAGTGCCCTTTGAGGCGGCCAAAAGTGCGCTCGACCACCTGGCATGCATGGTTCAAGAGCGTGTTGAACCGCTCCTGGCTGGCTGTGACATGGCCCGTGTAAGGGTGCATGAGCGAGGGCCAGAGGGGGTACACCGCATCTGTGACGAGGCAGAGGGGCATGGTGGTGTCCCCCAGAGGGATCTCCCACTGGGGGATGTAGGTCCCCGCCTCCAGCTGGCAGCACAGGCCCAAATTTCAGAACACCCGGGCATCGTGGGTGCTGCCAGGCCAGCTAACGTAAATGTCCAAGAGGCGGCCTCAGCTGTCCACCACAGCCTGGAGGACCACCGAATGGTATCCCTTCCTATTGAGGAAGCATCCTCCGCTGTGCTCCGGGGCACAGATGGGGATATGGGTCCCATCCAGAGCCCCAAAGCAATTTGGGAAGCCCAGGCTGGTAAACCCCACGATAGCAGCATCCGGGTCCTCAGGCCGCACGAGCCTGTGGAGGAGCAGGGCATTGATCGTGCGGATGACCTGCAGGGGAAGGACATGAGAGAGCACCAGTGAGGGGTGTGCAGGGTGTGTCTGGCCCTCCCCCCAGGGCTCCCCTCCTCCCTGCCAGGGTCCCCCCCCCAGGGCTCCCCCCTCCCCCCAGGACTCCCCCGCCCCGGGTCCTCTTACCTCCATGAGGACAGCCCCGACGGTGGCCTTGCCGATGCCGAACTGCTGCCCTATGGATCAGTAGCTGTCTGGAGTGGCCAGCTTCCAGACAGCGATGCCGACCCATTTCTCTACAGTGAGGGCACGTCGCATGGGGGTGTTCTGGTGCCGTAAGGCAAGGGTGAGCCACTGGCAGAGCTCCAGGAATGTCTGCTGGCTCATTCAGAAGTTCCAGAGCCAGCGGTCATTGTCCCACTCTCCGAGCACCAGCCGCTCCCACCAGTCCATGCTCATGGGGTATCTCCACAGCCAGCGGCGTGTGCAGCGGGGGGGGGGGGGGGTCTGGGAGGGCAGCAAGGTCTGGGGCTGCTTCTTCGTCCCCTGGGGGCAGCTCATCTTCCTCAAATAAAAGATGGTCAGCTGCCTCCTGCATGGCACTGAGAAGGGCAGCCACTGGTCCTCCGGGGGCGGGTGTGTGGGCCTCTGGCTGCTGCTGCTGCTGCTGCTGCTGGGGGTCCATAGTGCTTCACGGGGTGTGTGTGCCTGTGGCTCTGCAGACAGCGTGCTGTGCAGGCTGAGTGTGTCTGGGAGGGGCCCTTTTAAGGGAGCAGCTTGCTGTTGCCCCGGAAGTGCTAGTCCGCCCTGTGACCCTGTCTGCAGCTGTTCTTGGCATCCTTATTTCAATTTGGGCCGCTTTGGTGTGTAGACGCTCCCCTGCAGCACCTATTTCGATGTAGTGCTGTCTAACGTCGACGGCACCAGCCCTGGAGGATGTGTGGATGCTATTCATCGAAATAGCTTATTTCAATTTTGCTACATTGAAATAAGCTATGTCGATGTAGTATCCGAGTGTAGACATAGCTAGTGTCACACTTTTTATTTGTATTCAGCTTGTGATCCACTATGACTCCTAGATCTCTTCCCACAGTACTCTTTCCTAGTCATTTCCCATTCTTGGGGACACCTTCAAAGAATTCTAATAGATTGTTGAGGTATGATTTCCTTTTATAAAAATTTTAACTCTTTACCAACATATTATAGTTATCTTTGTGTCTAATAATTCTGTTCTCAGCTATAGTTTCAACTCATGTTCCTGATACTGTTAGGCATATCACCCTGAAATTGCCAAGATCACCTCTGGAATCATTTTTTTTTGTTTGTTTTTTTTTAAATCAGTATACATTAGCTGCCCTACAATCATCTGGTACAGAATCTGATTAAAGTGACAATTTATTTAATAGTTCTACTATGTCACACTAGAGTTCTTTCAGAACTCTTGGATGAATTTCATCCGGTCCTGATGACCTACTGCTGTTTAATTTATCAATTTGTTCCAAAACCTCTGCTGACACCTCAGTCTGGGACAGTTCCTCAGCTTTGTCAAAAAGATTGTTAATCAACAAAAGAAGTACCAATCAGAGGATTCTAGAATGTAATGCTATGGTGGGAAAACACCTAGATTCCTGTCAATTCTATTATATTTGGGAGAGAAGCCATGACTTCCTCTCATTCACAGGGTGGAATCTTGTGGCACTCTGTGTCCTGAGTTGCTAGATCTAAGCTGCCAGATGAAAGGAAATGGGAAAAGTATATCTCTCACAGATAATATTTGATGCAAGTTATGAAGACCCCCAAATATATTCAGAGACAAGAGTCAGGGAATATTTTGTCATACTGACCTCAGAAGAGAAGGTTTACAATCAAATTTAATTATAGATACCAGAATAACCAGGAAATTTTTACTGTAGAAAAAAAATCCAGACTTGTACAAGCCATTTGCAAAATAAGACACCAACTTTCTTCTAATACATAAGTATTTATTTTAACAAACATCACAAGAAAGAGAGCGCTAGACTTAATCACCTTCAATCAAAGTCAAACACATTACTGGTTAATGGGAGTTTATAGTGCATAATATTATTTCCTTTGTGTGAACTCTTTTCCGACATGTTACACTTAGTTAAATGACTTATTCTTGTATATTTTACAGAAGAACAAAAATGAATAATATAGTCAGTGAATTTAAACATACTGAGGTAGGGAATCAGTTGTCTAACATCATAATGTGGATATAAATAAGTGATTTCTCTACACTAATTCATCACATTTTATTAGTATTAAATTATTATTTATTTTAAAGCATAAAATACTTTTGTTATATTGTTGGTATGGCTTAAATATGGGTTCTGTCAATTATTTGAGAACCATTCCTTCCCTATAAAGCTGTATTCCAGTTTCCCGAACCAAATCTCAGATTTCACTATTTTGAGGGCTTGAGTTTGCAAACTGATGAGCGTCATCAGTTCCCACTCACTTCCAAAGGAGTTGAGGGTGCCCAGGACCTAGCAAAATTGACCCTTAAATGAAATAAACTCCAGCCAGAACTACCTTCCCTCTGCGATCTTTGCCACCAAAATGTGGATATGTCTGAACCAGGTTTGGCTTTGTCAAAATTATCCCCTTGTGTTGTGGCCTAGCATTCTAACTTTCTAACTTCCAGGTGAAGAAGAAGAAGAAACATCTCCTTCCCCTGCCTGCCCCACCAACACAAAAAAAAAAAGGTTCGAAGAAAAGACAGGATCTGCAATTGCACAGGGCCAACAGAACTTCTGAAAGATAAGTCCTTACATTTGGCTGTCATTGACCTCAGTGACTTTGCTCATTACCTCAGAAAATCAGTTTACTATAGCGTACAGTTCTATAGAAAGACACCATAATGGTCTATTCATCATGGGTTTTCAACTGGCACTAAGAGCAGGGACTATAGTGTCATGTGAGACCCAAACATTGATATGTTTCCCAAAACACTCCAGAACTTTAAATTATATTTTTATTTTTAACCAAAATCATGATTTTTTAAACAGTTGGGGGTTTTTCCCCTTCACTTTCTCTATTTTGCTTGTAGCTTCTATGATCTTATTCATATTTGGTAAGTTCTACATCTTTGACCTTTTGCTAAAATTATCTTGCTAAACTTATGAGTTACTCCTACCCACCACTTCTTAAGAAAAATGAAGGGCAATAGTTAACCTCTGTTGTGTTGCAATATTCATCTCACACTCAAAGGCAAACTAAAATGGCTTCCGTGCATGTACTTTGAATTATTCAGATGCATTTCTTTTTTATTCTTTTCTCTTAGATGGTGCCTGAATCAATTCAAACAAATCAAAGTCTGGGTAATAAATCGATATAATTTCCCATCAGTCTCACAGGGCAACTCATTCAAAATAGCTGCAGGTATGCCCGTCCATCACACCATGAAGGCTTTCAGGAAGTCATTAGTTGATGCCACTCTGACTTTACCAACCTGCTGTCTCCATGCTTCTTTTCCTAGCATTGCAGCTTTCCACTGGGAGGTGGACATATGCAGGTAAGTCACAGTTTCAGCAAGACATTCTTTTTAAACGTGGCAGCTCCAGTTTTCAGAGGTGCTCACATCTTTGTGATGGTGCCAAAAACTTGCCAAATGGAGTCATACCGTCTCTTTTGTAGTGCGCATGTCATGTACTGTGTTTCTCCACATTTTTCTAGCTATCGTTAAGTTGAGTTTAGTGACAGAAATTTGAGCACTAATATAAAAGTGATACAAAAGTATATGTTTTATCTGCCGTTTGATGTGCTGTGGGAAGTTCAAGGAGTGTTTAAAAAAAAAGGAAAGAAAGATGCAAAAATAAAAGGAGGACAGGTTGAAAATGTCTATGCCTGCAAAGTACTAGCCCTCTGTTTTATGGGTCAGGGACTCTGAGAAACTACAGATAGCCATACATCCTGCTGTGGAGCAAACCAGGTATCAGAGAGTTAAAACCCAGCTCATTGGTTTTCTCAGCTCCTATTTTAATTTGCTCTTTTTTTTTTTTTTGGACAGCTCTGTGAAGGCAGTCTGGTTCGCTGCCTCGCCATACTAATGAGACTCATCCATCTGCCTCTGTCATTGCCAGCCTCTCCTTTCTGCTGGAAGTCAGAGATGAACGCTCAGGACAGGTCCTTTCTAGGCTGCAGTACTTAATCATTTCTAAACACGCTAGATGGCCCCAGGCAGTGAAGGCAACAAGCATTTAACCCAGGCTTGGCAGCTCAGGCTTCCACATACTCTGGCTGTAAGCCTTGATAATGAAAAGTAGCTATGCTTTTACTCTCCACTTAACCAGATGCTCTTTGCTTCTTGGGGCAAAAGGTTAAATAGATATAAGAACCCATGCTAGTTTTGAAGCCTTTTATTAGCAGTCCTCACAGTACTGGAGCAGAGCATACAATTCTTCCTATGCTTCTTGGGATCCCCTGTTTAGAGTTACGTCCACTAACTACAGGAATGTAATACTGCTCCCCATAGCTGTTTGTTGTTAGAGTAAAAGTAAATACTGTGCAGTATTGCCTTTGGCACTTGATTATTTAATGTTCTATTTTTATAGCAAAAATAGATGCAGGAGACAAGATCAGCTTTGTTTAATTGTGGTAATACCTTATATTAACAATGTAGATAAAGCATTTTTTCCGGTGCGGCTGGGGCCTCTGATTTATTTTTCCACTCCATCTACTGCTCCATATGTCTCTGGAATCTGCCTTGTTCCCAGAGCTCATGTTAGTATAAAGCAATTGTCTGGGATGTGTAAGAATTAAGTATCCCATCATTCAGGCTAGACATGCAATTAGAAGAGTTGCACTAATTTCCACTGCTGAGACCCTGTCACTTTAATTTATCCTTACTTTCCTGCATTTAGGTCTTCTCTGGTTTGAGGCCAAGGATTTCATATCATTTCAGGCAGTGGGGCTGTAATGCCAGAGCTGGTGTGGGGGGGAGGATTTTAGAGGTGGGAAGGGTTACGGTAGATGTAAGGTTAAGGAGAAAGTAGCTGTGGAAAACACACACAAATAATGTAAAGCTCTAATGTGTATGCAAAATACTGACGTGGGTAACCATTCAAACAACCATTCAGAATGAAAGCAGAACTTTCAGAGAGGAAAGCTTTATTGAATTACAGCACTGGTTTGGGCATACATCTTGTCATGGGTTGTTTTCCATCCATTTATAAACAGTGGTATTTAAAGCCAGCTCTTGTTTGCCTTACTCCCCCGAGTGTTCCCATATACTTTAATAGCAAGGTGAGCTTTGGCTCTGTGGGCTCAGCTGAGATATTCCTACAAAATTTCTAGGTGGGGGAGATGCACAGTTACATCAGTCTTAGAGGAAACATGGTTCCAGAAGTCCCAGGAAAGTGTACTTGCTCTGCCATCCTTAAAGCATTCGCCCCTGACAGTGCTGGCTCTGCTGTCCTCTTCAGAGGGCCTGGCCTGTGTCCATCCCCCCTGCCCACGCTAGCACTGGCAGCAGTGCTATGCCAGAGAAATGCTTCTGTTCACAGGAGGCGAAGAACTGCCATTTTTCCGGATGCAAAGAGAGCTCTATATGTTGTGCCCTGAATTGCCAGCTATGCAGGGCACAGTGACCATCTCACTTATATGGTATATCATTCTACAGCTATTGAATTTATAAGGTCTTGAAAAAATATATGGCAAGCAAATTCTCTTATAAAGCAAAAGCTATGCTGGAAAAAACTTCCCATGATCTTAGATATCTTTAATTATAGACTCTTGTGGAAAATCATGAAGTGCCTTCTAATTAGAAAGAGTTCTGTATCTGTTTATTTTTATGGCACTAAATTGTTTGATTTATGAGAGTATTTGACAATTCAGCTTAAAATCTGTGCAAGTATTATATGTGAGATTGAGTGATTTGAAGCAATATACCAAGTAGTTAGTGTTTGCTTCAGTATATTCCTTAGAAACTGGTAAAAAGTAGCAGTGCAATATAAATTATTAGCTCAGTAAAATTAGGTAGCACTTCAAAAAGTTATATATACTCATACACACACACTCTATTTTAGGTTAGTTTGGACTTTTTCTGTAGTAAAGAAAAAAACAAGCTATAACTGGGTTTAAGTTTTAAGTTTAAGAACACATTAATGGTATTAATATTATCATTGTTGTTAGCTTTTATTGATTTTAGAGTGAGAAAACAAACCAACATATTTTGCATAAGCTTTATTCTTTATGCCATGTGTTAATACAATACTTTGGACTACTAATGAGTACTGATGAACTCTTATCCCACCTTAAATAAATCAGAGTCACTTACCATAATTCCCAATTAACTTTAATTGTTTTCACCTGGTGAAGGACAAACAGGCTATGGTTACACTTCAGCGATCTGTTGACAGAAGTCACGGACAGAAGAGATTTCCTGACAAAACTTCTGTCAACAAAGAATAGCCACACACAAAAGTCAATCAGAAGTACACTCCTCTCTGTCGACAGAGCATCTGGACTGCCCAGCTTCTCTCTCGACAAAACGGGCATCCGGAAGCACAGCAGAGAGGGCTGTTCATTGCTCTGGATACCCTGTCTGTTGAGAGAAGACCCACCCTACCTCTCCCCAGAGCATCCACACAGCTTTTTTATTGACAAAATCTGTCGACAGTAGTGCTATGCCTCTTGGCTGAGAGGCAGAATGCTGCCACTGATAGTGCTGAGTTTTGTCGACAAACTGTTAACAAAATGCATTTGGTGTGTGGACGTTCCATCAGTTTTGTCAACAAAACCTGGGTTTTATGGGCAAAACTCACTGGTGTAACCGTAGCCACAGTGTCCCACAAGATAAAAAGGAATGTAGTGATGCCTAGAGTTAATATTGTACAAAAGTTTGTGTCTATCTTTTGGTTTTGGATCTGATATATGGCAAATTCAGTTCTATTATAGAGGAAAATTTTCTTGGAAAGATTGGGCATAGCCAGCTCAGTTATTTTAAAGAAGTGAGAGAATACATATATATATGTATGTATATATTTATCATCATTAAAAAGAGCCTTTTCAAGAAAGCCCTAGCACTTCAATGGGAGATGGTAAAGACTTGAAATTTGGCAAAGTTAGTGTCCCTAGCTCACAGATGGGACTTTTAGTGAAGATGAAAAGTTGTGATGTGTGAAATGTATAGGTGTTTTAAAATATACTTTGCACAAGCATTTTGTCCCTTCTTTCACAGCTGAGGATTTACAAACTTGCTCATGGTTTACTGCATTTCTCTATGCTATGTGAAATAGGGTAAGACTAGAAAAGGCACCTTCCTCTAATGAGAGAAGTTTTAATAGCACAGATTGATGGAAAAGCTGACAGAAAACATCATCTTCTAAAACCCTACAGCATGTAGGAGGGAGATTTGGGTTCTGACCCACAAGGCCATGAATTCTAATTGACCATAAATTCTTCTGCCACTCATCCACATTTAACAAGGCCTCAGATCCAGATCTTAAGAAGCAAATATTGTAGTTCCCTCATTTAGCAGACAGTGTAACTGAGAACCAGAGAGGTGCCTCAAGGTTGGCTAGAAAGTTTGTGGCAGAGGTGGGAATAGCATCCAAGTCTAATCCATTAAACCACTTCTTATTAAAAGAATCAGATCTGGATGCTTGGCTATAGTCTCTGCAAGGCACTTTTAAATCCAAGGAGGAAAATGTACTACGTAAGTGAATAGTGATTTTAATTCAGACAGAGTAAATCCATAGCAGCATTTGACAGCATGGTGGGAATACCTAGTGGAATAAATGCTGCCTTGTGAAAATCAACAGACCTGACACTTATTTTGTATGATTTTATCTCTTTTGAGCAACACAGAGAGGGAAAGTAGGCTGAGCAGAGAATGTGTCGATAGCAAATGTAGCTGTACAGTAAATTTAATATATTTATTGCAGTAATGCCCAGGAGTCAGCTGAGAGTAGATTCCTCTTGTTAAGCACTATACCAGCACAAAATAGGAGACCATTCCTGTACCAAAGGCTTGCTGTCTAAATAGGCAAAACAGACAAGGGCACTGGAGAGGGATAGAGCATACAAGCAGAGTGAACAGAAGGGTGGTCTGCAAGTTCAAGCCATGCTTTTTTTTCTTTTTTGTATTGTTAGAAGAGGATTTGTGAAGCAGAAAACTAAGGGAAAGGAGAGAGAGAAACTGAGAGCAGTTGATGGGCCAAGGAAGAGGAAGGGGTAGAAGGAAGCCTCAAGGCCAAGAGGAATGAGACTGAGGTAGAGACTATGGGAGAAGGTTTTGGAGCAAACAACCAATCAGCATAAAGGAATGAATGCCTAGAAAATAGAAAGTAGTCCCATGACATCAATATCCACTAGTCCTTGATGCCCTGAAGAGGCTGCTTCTGTGTCTACTACTGCCAGCTGCAGAGTTCGTGTGGTGTCGAGGTTGGATCATTCCTGGAATACTTATCTTCACCTAGCCCACATAGGTTAAGCGAGGGGAGACAGCACATAGGTCCTATCTCTAGGTCAGTGTGAAAGGTCACCCCTGAACTCTTCTGAATCTGAGAGAAGAGGTGGCCACGGCTGCAATATGTTGTGAAGTGGCTTCTGTTCACTTAGCTGGTTTAGGAGTTTCTTTGACCCAGGCAGTAGATTGGCTCCTCTCTTTCTCTCTCTTTCTCCCTCTGGCTATGTCTATACTAGCCCCAAACTTCGAAATGGCCATGTAAATGGCCATTTTGAAGTTTACTAATGAAGCGCTGAAATACACATTCAGCGCCTCATTGGCATGAGGGCGGCCACGGCACTTCGAAATTGATGCAGCTTGCCGCCACGCAGCTCATCCCGACGGGGCTCCTTTTCAAAAGGACCCTGCCTACTTCGAAGTCCCCTTATTCCCATCTGCTCACAGGAATAAGGGAACTTGGAAGTAGGCAGGGTCCTTTCAAAATGGAGCCCCATCGGGACGAGCCGCAAGGTGGCAAGCCACGTCAATTTCAAAGTGCTGCGGCCAACCGCATGCTAATGAGGCGCTGAATATGTATTTCCGCACTTCATTAGTAAACTTCGAAATGGCCATTTACATGGTCATTTCAAAGTTTGGGGCTAGTGTAGACACGGCCTCTGTATGTTTATATTTGGTTTCAAAGGTTGTCATAGCTGGGGGTGGTAGTGGGGATAAGCTCCCACTATCTATAAAATGCTCCCATGGTGTGCATCTCCAATAGCCTCTGACAACTGAAGTCCAGCTCCTGGCCTTCATGTGTGGCTTAGTTTCTAAGCCTGGTGAAACTGTTTGCACTGACAGGAGAAGGGGCGAAGGCGGGTGACTGGCGCCTTCAAACCAGTTGCTTCGGGCAGATGGGGCTCGTCAGCCTGGGAAGACCGCTCACATAAGAGAAGGAAATTTTGATTTAAAACCTCCGCTGCCTTGCGGCAACACCTAGTCATGGGAAAGGCTTCGGGAGTAAACCCCGAGGAAAAATCCGGAGATGGAGCCCCTAAGGCAGTTTGAGGTTGTGCTCAATCTCACTCTGGCAGCTCCTGCGACGACATTGGTGCCAAGCTGTACTGGCTTTTGCCTTTCCCTTGGATTACATCAGTGTGCGTGGAGAGGGGGAACCTGCTGCTGGGCATCAGCTGGTTCTTCAAACTTACTTGCCGAGGCCTGTGCCCTGGAGAGGACACTCCGGCATCACTTTCTGAGAGGTGACACAACACAGGAAGCAGCAGTTACTGGTATTAAGCCACTGCACTCGACTGGCATAGAGTGAGGTGCCAGGGGTTGCTTCCGACAGTGTGAGAGGTCTTCGGATCTCATTGGGCAGCTTCTGCCCGCCTCAAGCTGGGCAGCCCCCAGCCAAGTAGGTGCTGCCTTGCCACACTCCACTTGCTCCACTGGGTGTGCGGGGCTTAGGGAATCACCGACAGGTGGATTGTTAACCTTACACCAGGCAAAACAAACAAGCAACAAAATAATCCAGCCTTCAGGCTGGGCACATGGAATGTAAGGACCATGACTCCGGGCCTTACAGAAGACCTACAGAGCATAAGTAACCCCCAGAAGACAGCAATCATTAACAACAAGCTGAGAAGTCTGCGGATGGACATCATGGCCCTCCAGGAAACAAGGCTATCGTCCTCTGGATGTCCAAGGGAGAAGGACTTTTCCTTTTTCTGGCATGGGAAGCCTCCAGAAGAGATCAGGGAACATGGTGTTGGCTTCGCAATTAGAAACAGCCTAGTTGGCTCAGTCATACCACCAAATGTGGGAACTGAGAGAATGCTGAAAATGCAGCTTCAAACACCAGTGGGCATGGTCAACATCTTCAGTGTCTATGTGCCTACTTTAACTTCTGCCCAGGAAGTTAAGGACAAGTTCTATGATGAACTTAGCATTGCCATCGGTGAGGTACCTTCCCATGAGCTGCTATTCATCCTTGGTGACTTCAACGCCACAGTTGGCAGCGACCACCACAGCTGGTCATCTTGTCTGGGACAGTTTGGAACAGGGAAGATGAATGAAAACGGACAGCACCTCCTTGAACTCTGCTCCCAACATGACCTCTGCGTAACCAATACCTTCTTCAACGTCAAACCCCAGCACAAAGTTTCGTGGCGACACCCAAGATCGAAACATTGGCACCAGCTTGACCTCATCCTCACGAAACACAGCCGTTTAGGTAATGTCAGGGTGACACGTAGCTACCACAGTGCAGACTGTGACACTGACCACTTGCTTGTGTGTAGTAAGGTGCACATCCAGCCACAAAGATTCTTTCACTCCAAAAAGGAAGGGAGGCCGCGCATTGACACTGGCAAGACTCGTGACCCTTCAAAAGTATGTGAGTTTGTCCAAACACTTGAAGAGGCCTTGCCCCGTCCAGATGACAGTGATATTAGCAAGAGATGGGAACAACTACGAGACGCTATCTATAACACTGCGATATCTACCTTTGGGAAGAAGACAGTCAAGTCTGCTGATTGGTTTGAAGCCCACACTGAAGTGCTGATGCCCCTGATTGAGAAGAAGAGACAGGCACTGGCTGCATACAGGTCCTCTCCCAGTGAGGTGAACCTGCAGGTGCTCCAGTCTGCTCAGAGTCAAGTGCAGCAGGTTGCTCAGCGGTGTGCCAATGATTACTGGCTCCAACTCTGCTCCAAGATTCAGCAGACCGCAGATACTGGTAACATGCGAGGAATGTACGATGGGATCAAGCAGGCCATCAGTCCATCACAAAGAAAGACTGCCCCACTTAAGTCGGCCACAGGCAAGGTCTTGAAGGACAGAACCAAGCAGATGGAATGCTGGGTGGAACACTACTCACAGTTGTGTGCCAGAGAGACCGTAGTTACAGAGAGAGCCCTGAATGCCATTGAGCCTCTGCCCACCATGACTGAACTCGATGCTGAGCCCACCTTGGAGGAAGTCAGCGACGCGCTAAAAGCACTCTCTTCTGGAAAAACCCCAGGGAAAGATGGTATTCCCTCAGAAATCCTCAAATGCGCCAACGGCACCCTAGTTTCAGAGCTGCATGGAATACTTTGCCAATGCTGGAGAGAAGGCAGCGTACCGCAAGATATGAGGGATGCTAGCATCATTACTGTCTACAAGAACAAGGGTGACAAAAGCGATTGTAACAACTGTCACGGCAAGTCCCTTCTCAGTACCGTGGGGAAGCTATTTGCATGTGTTGTTGTGAAGAGGCTCAATGTTCTTGCGCAGAGTCTACCCTGAGTCTCAGTGTGGGTTCAGAGCTGAACGGTCCACCATAGACATGGTTTTCTCTGTTAGGCAACTACAAGAAAAGTGCAGGGAGCAGAACAAACCTCTGTATATTGCCTTCATCGACCTAACCAAGGCATTTGACCTCGTCAGCAGAAAAGGTCTGTTCGCGATTCTGGATAAGATCGGCTGCCCCCAACTCTGCTCAGCATTATTAGGGCCTTCCATGAAGGCATGAAGGGGACCATCATATACGATAGATCCACATCCGAACCCTTTGAGATTCTGAGCAGAGTGAAGCAGGGGTGTGTGCTGGCTCCAACACTGTTCGGCATCTTGTTTGCAGTTTTGCTCAAATATGCCTTCGGAACTGCTACAGAGGGCATCTCTCTCTGCACGAGAAAGGATCGCAACCTCTTCAAACTGTCGAGGCTTAGAGCGAAGACCAGGGTGCTTACGAAGCATCTAAGGGAGTTCCTTTTTGCTGATGATGCAACTATTGCTGCTCACACTCAGCAGGAACTGCAGTCACTAATAACTCGCTTTGTGGATGCATGCATGGAATTTGGCCTCACAACCAGCTTAAAGAAGACCTTGGTGATGGGCCAAAATGTGGGTAACGAGCCATCTATCAGCGTACTAGACTACGAACTCAAAGTCATCCATGAGTTCGTGTACCTAGGCTCGACGATGTCGGACAGCTTGTCACTTGATAGCGAGACCAACAAGCTCATTGGAAAAGCCGCCACAACGTTCTCCAGGCTGACGAAGAGATTATGGGCTAACAATAAGCTCACTGTACACACCAAGGTTCAGATCTACACAGCCTGTGTTTTGAGCACACTGCTGTATGCCAGTGAAACATGGACTTTGTGCTCGAAACAAGAGCAGCGGGTCAACACATTCCACATGCGCTGCCTTAGGCACATACTTGGTATCTCATGGCAGGACAAGGTCCCCAATAGCGCAGTGCTTGAGAGGGCAGGCACTGCCTCCATGTTCACCCTTCTCAAACAGAGGCCTATGCGCTGGTGGGGCCATGTCTCACTCATGACAGATGGCCAAATACAGAAGGACCTCCTCTTTGGCGAACTGGTGTCTGGAAAGAGGCCGAAAGGGTGACCTAAATTGTGCTACAAGGACACGTGCAAGCATGACCTCAGTGCGCTCTCTATCAGTGCAAACACCTGGCATTCGCTTGCCTCAGACAGGCATGCCTGGAAACAGGGAGTGAAGGAAGCTCTTGCTATGTATGAAACTACCTTGGTGAAAGAAGTGGAAGACAGGAGAGCCCTCAGGAAGATCAGTGCCCATGATACCAGAGCGACATCTGCCTACTGCTGCTCACGGTGCAGAAAGGACTGCTGCTCCAAGATTGGATTGCACAGACACAGAAGACACTGCTCGAATCAGTCCAACTGGGGCGCAAACCCATGATCCCTCGGGATCGAAGGATGCCTACTGCTACTATGTTTATGTAGATAGAAAGATAGATAATGGTAGTCCATCGATCTGATGATGACAAATCTGTGCAGATCAGCTGTTATTGGTCTCATGGTGTGCCCTCTGGTGACTGTATAAGCCAATTCTAGAGGTGCACATTTTGCCACAGATGGTTCATGGGAAGTTTGCAATCTGTGGGTTGTGCATTGCTGATGCTCTGTGACGCCATTCGCGTGCCTTTTGTAGATGCCGGCAGCGGTCTTCCTCGAAGGCAATGCAGGTATTTCTGACTGTTGTATGCCACTGTGTTCTGTCACTGGAGGCGTCCTCAAGGACCCTAGGTTTGATACTTCTGTACTGCAGATTGGCTTTGGTGGTATCCTTGTAGCATTTCCATGGATGACCTATACACCGGATGCCCTGGGAGAGTTCACCATACAGAAGCTGGTGAGGGATTCTGTTGGCATCCATGCGGCTGATATGACCGGTCCAACATAGTTGTGACTTCATAATCATCATTTCGATGCTTGTCATCTGGGCTTTCTCGAGGACCTCAAGATTGGGCACTTTGTCTTGCCAGCAGATCTTCATGATGTTACAGAGGTAGTACGTGTGGAATGCTTCGAGCTGCTTGATGTGACGCCTATATAGTGTCCACATTTCACACCCGTACAAAAGAGATGAGAGAACAACAGCTCTGTACACAAGCAGTTTTGTTGACATCCACATGTTATGGTGGTTTAGAACTTTGACACACAAACAGCCAAGTGCCTGGCTCGCTTTGGATATTCACACGTTGATCTCATTATCCAGTGATCCATCACTGGATATGATACCACCCAGGTATTTAAAGTTCTCCACTACTTTAAGCTGAGTGCCATCAATGGAGATACTCGGAACAGGAGCATTTGATCCAGGTGCAGGTTGATGGAAAACTTCTGTCTTTCCGAGTCTGATAATTAGTCTGAAAAGTTGTGAGGCCTCAGCAAACTTGTTGACAATGTGCTGAAGATCGTTTTCAGTGTGAGACATAAGGGCACAGTCGTCAGCAAAGAGTGCCTCAGAAAGGAGTTTCTGCACTGTCTTAGTCTTTGCATTCAGGCAACGGAGGTCAAAAAGTGAACCATCATGCCGGTATTTCAAGTTTATACCTCGGTCCAGATCTTTCATTACATGGTTAAGAACACATGCAAAGAACAGGTTAAATAAGATATGAGCGAGAACACATCCTTGTTTCATGCCGTTGGTGATGCTGAAGGGGGCTGAAGTGGCTCCATCAGACAGTACTTCGCCTGTCATGTCATCATGGAAAAGGCACATAATCTGAACAAATTTTCTTGGGCAGCAAAGTCGTATTAGAATGGTGCAAAGGGCTTCCCTATTGACAGTATCAAATGCCTTTGTCAAATCTATGAAGACAGCATACAGGTGCATGTTCTGTTCAATGCACTTCTCTTGTATTTGTCTGACAGCAAACACCATATCAGCTGTGCTCCGGCCAGGTTGAAAACCACATTGACTTTCAGATAGATTTGCCTCGGAAATACTAGCTATTAGGCAGTTCAAGATGATGCAGGTGATGATCTTCCCTCCAACGGAGAGAAGGGATATGCCTCTGTAGTTTCCACATTCTGCTTTGCTGCCTTTATTCTTGAAAAGGGAGACAATAATAGCATTGCGGAGGTCCTGTGGTATGTTTTCATCCTCCCAAATGCTGATGATCACACTATGGAATGCTGCTAGTGCTGCTGGACTTGCCGCTTTATATATCTCTGCTGGTATCCCATCTTTTCCAGGAGCTTTTCCTGAACTCATCTGGCTAACAGCTTTCTTAATCTCATCTATAGTGGGCGGAAAGTCAAGATCTGTCAGGACGGGTTGTTGTGGAATTTCATTGAGGACATTATCGGAGGGGTAGCCATGTTAGTCTGGATCTGTAACAGCAACGAAGGGTCCTGTGGCACCTTATAGTCTATAAGGTGCCACAGGACCCTTCGTTGCTATTGAGGACATTTATTATTCATGGTTGATGGGCTGTTAAGGAGGTTGCTAAAGTGTTCTCGCCATCTTTCGTTGATGCCCTCTTTGTCTTTGACCAGCGTTGTGTTGTCCGATCAGAGCAATGGGGTAGTCCTTGGTTTAGAAGGTCCATAGACAGTCTTACTAGCACTAAAGAACATCTTTGAGTTGTGGGTCTCAGCATAGTGCTCAATTTCTTTGGCTTTGCTCTCCCACCAGCTGTCTTGTATCTGACGGAGGTCTTTCTGTGTTTTGCTCTGAAGGTGCTTGAAATGGTCCCGTTTGGAGGCTGATGAGGGGTCATTCTGCCATTCAATAAAGGCTTTTCTCTTTACTTCCAGTGCTGAACATATTTCTTCTTGGTTCTCATCGAACCAATCCTGATGTATTCTTTTCTTTGGTCCAAGCGATGTTATTGCTGTGTCAGTCACTATCTGCTTGAACTGATCCCACTTTTCGGTTACAGTACCGATCAGTTGACCATGGGATGTTAATTTGTCATTGAGACTCTTCTGAAAATTGTTGAAACATTGGGCATCCTTCAGTTTGGCTGTGTTAAAAGCAGGTCACACATGCTTAAGGCATTTGTGCCGAGAGGGAGTGATGTAAAGTTGAAGAGACATTCTGACTAATCTGTGATCTATCCAGCACTCTGTGCCTCGAATTATTCTGATGATCAGTATGTCTCGGATGTCTCACCTTCTGACAATGGCATAATCTATCAGATGCCACTGTTTAGACCTAGGGTGCATCCACGTCGTTTTGTATTTATCCGTTTGTCAGAACAGAGTGTTGGTAATAGTCAGGTCATTTTCAGAGCAAAGGCTCAAAAGGAGTAGTCCATTGTTGTTCATTTTGCCTGCACCATGTGGCCCGGTTACTCCTTTCCAGTTCTCATTGTCAGCCCCGACTTGGGCATTGAAATCTCCAAGTAGGAGTAGTTTGTCTGTTGCAGGTGTGGCCTTGATCAGTCTGTCGAGATCTTCATAGAACTGCTCCTTTGAGTTGTCAGGGCATGTTAGAGTGGGTGCATATGCACTGCTGATGGTGGCATGACATTTGGCATTTAGTGGGAAGCGTAGTTTCAGCAATCTTTCATTGATACCCAGTGGAAGGTCTGGGAGTTGAGGCATCAATGAGGTTTTTATTGCCAGACCGACTCCATGTATTCTATCCTCTGTCTCAGGCTTACCCTTCCAGAAGAAGGTATAACTACTTCCTGGTTCACTCAAGAAACCTTCCCCAGCCAATCTTTTTTCACTTAATGCTGCTGTATCGATGTTATAGTGGGCTAGTTCACGAGCAATGAGAGCTGTCCTCTCAGGTCTTGCAACAGCTTCTTGATCCATGAGAGTACGAACATTCCATACACCAATGGTAAGTTTTCTCAAATTTTTCTTTTGGTTTCGACCGCAAGTAGGGTTGAACTGCCAGCCACGGCTTGCTGGCCAGTTATTGTTGTAGGGCAGGCAATTTTTAGGCCACCTGTTCTAGGCCCCTCCCTTAGTAGGGTGAGCAGTGCTGTCCTAAAGAGGACTGCTCAGACACCTGGGATGCTGCTGGGCAACTCTGCTGCTCCAGGTACAGAGCTGGATGACCACTTGTCCACAGGCCACCTACATGCGGGATTGGGACTAGGACTCCCAGTGGTAACCTCCACCTGTCCCTTTGCCCCTCCCCTATCGCCGCAGGACTTGGGTGATATGATGATTTGCACAGGACCTGTGCATGAAAGCTTTTTAAGTGGTAAAGCCGTTGCACGGGAGCAATCCCACTCTCTCGACCTTGGAAGCCAGGCACCAGTGGTACGTAGAATCATCACGACTGGTAACTTCTTTGGTTGCAGTGGATGGCCTTGACGTCTTTCGTGCCTTGTCAAGCCCTTCACTTTCCACAAAGCATTGCAGAACCGCCTTCTTGGCTGTTGGATCTAAATGATCTCTTCTGCCCAGTCCACCGGAACTGACTTCACATGCTGGGTAGGCACATCCGAAAATTCACCGAGGGTTTGAGCCCCATCGGTTACACTCACCTGGTTTGGCTGACCTGTCAAAGCCATTGCCCAGAGTGTGGCCGCTGCGCATGCTGCAGCTACTTGGAGCCACAAGTGAGAGCTGAGTGACAGGCGGGGATCAAAGTGGACAGACTACGCCCGAAGGGGTATGACAAGTCCCTCCAACAAAGGTAATATCCCTCCCTGTACACCCCATACACCCCGATAGACAGATTGATATTCCATGTCACCAGATATGCATAGCACTAACAAGTGAAGTGTTTTGTTCGTCGGTGACCCCTGCCATTTCGAAAATGGAACTCCTCGCTCATACAAAATGCTTATAGACAAGTTCAGTCTTAGTTTACATCCTTTATTTTTTGGTCCATAAGTAATGGAGAAATTAGTTAAAACCCAATACTGCAACTATATTAGTCATGACAGAGAGAGGCACATGTGTATACATAAGATTTTGGAAAAACTGTGTATGATATTTATGATATGAAAAATAACACTGGATTACGTGTCATGTACACAGTAGCACATCGGTGCAAAATGACAGTGAAGTATAGCTAAGGCTTAATTTTTATAAATCTTGCATTATTGCAAAAAGTATGTGTAATGAAAACACCAAGTCAGAAAGAAGATGCAAGAAAGGATGGCGCTAAAGGTGTGCAAACAACATTGCCATCTCCTGACATCAGAGTACTTTGCTTTGCCATCTTAATTCCCTGTAAATGTATGTTTTTCATTTTGTATGAGCTATTTTCCCCTTGTGTTTAATTCTCTGCTTTGTTAGATGTAATATGGGTATATCCACTCCCTCTGCTTTATAGCGTTTCATCGCCAAGGTCATCTTCTTTGGCCTGCTCTGTGGTGAAGGACTTTTATAGGGGAAGATAATGATTTGATGCATTTTATATTCCAAACCTCTCTACTGTCATGCTTTCACTGTGTGATCTTGCTCTGCAACGCTGACCTTCCACTATTTCCCTCTTTGCCTGTTGCTATTGGCTGTCAACCTGGTTTGTGATAATTCTTCACATGGCATGAGTGTCCTTCTCTCTCATATTGCCTACAATGTGGGCAAAATATTGCCTATGAATGCAATAGAGTGAGATTTCTCCCTCTTTAGGAATTCCCAGCATTCATATGTTTTTCACTTTCATATTTTTTTCTAAAATTTCTTTTGTACAATACATGATCTTCCCAATTTTAATTACACATGTGGCAAACTCTTACTGATCTAGTTTCAATTTCCCCAAGAAAGAAATAGTGTCTTCTCTTCTGTGTGTGTTGATTCTGTTACTGATTGCATTCTATAGTATAGTCTGCCACGTTTAAATGAGATATTTCCTATCTTTTCTCCTCCAGCAATGAAAACAATATTTAAACTTTCCCTATTTTCTGAAATACCAATCCCTGAAAGGCGCTGATGTAGATGGCCCGTTAGACTAGTTGGTTTCGAGTAGCCTTGACATCACCTAAATCTACCTTGTTCTCTGAGACATATCATACTACAGATACATTTTCAGGGCAAGCTCCAGACAGTAACTTCTGGGAGGTGTGAAGGGTTATGCCTTCACTCTGATATGAAGGAGGCTAATGAGTTCCTTTGTGCCTGTTCCATGCTAATGAGACACATCTGCAAGGCTTCAAGTATCAGAGACATAGCCATGTTAGTCTGTATCTTCGAGAACAAAATGAAGTGCTGTGGCACATTATAGACTAACAGATATTTTGGAGCAGGTCAGAGATCAAAGGTCAGAGATTTTTCTCTCTATTTGATTTTTGAAATTTCTATTTTAGGACTGCTACTTTTAAATCTGTTACTGAGTGTCCAGGGAGACTGAAGTGTTCTCCCACAGGTTTCTGTACATTACCGTTCCTGATGTCTGATTTATGTCCATTTATTCTTTTGCACAGAGACTGTCCAATTTGGCCAATGTAAACTGTAGCGGGGCATTGCTGGCACATGATGGCATATATTAGTAGATGTGTAGGTAAAGGAGCCCCTGATGGTATGGTTGATGTTAGGTCCTGTGATGATATCACTGGTGTAGATATGTGAGCAGAGTTGGCAGCAAGGTTTGTTGCAGGGATTGGTTCTGGGTTTAGAGTTACTGTGTTGTGATCTGTAGTTGCTGGTGAGAATTTGTTTAAGGTTGGCAGGCTGTCTGTAGGTGAGGACAGGCCTGCCTCCCAAGGTCTGTGAGAGTGAAGGATCATTGTGCAGGATGGGTTGCAGATCACTGATGATGCATTGGAGAGGCCTTAGGTAGGGGCTGTATGTGATGGCCAGTGGTGTTCTCTTGTTTTCCTTGCGAGGCCTGTCATGTAGCAGGTGGCTTCTGGATACCCGTCTGGCTCTGTCAATCTGTTTCCTCACATCCTTAAGTGGGTATTGTAGTTTGAGGAAAGTTTGGTAAAGGTCTTGTAGATGTCTGTGTCTGAAGGATCAGACAAGGCTTGTCTGATCCATCTGCAAGGTTTGTCAGCCTGGAGGGAGAGGAAATTAAACAAAGAAAACTTACCAGAGGCAAGGGAGATAAAAAGGGGTGAGGTTGCTCCATCTAAGGACTTCTAAGAACAGAGGAAATCCAGTCAAGGAGGAGACAGCTGTGAGACTTACCTGTCCTGAAGCCTCCCTGACTGATTGTAAAGAAATATGCTGTATGAAGAGAAATAAAAGGCAAACCCCATGAAGGGACAACAGACTCTGGGAGACCTTAAAGCAGACTCTCTAGGGACTGTCTCAAAGGCCTGTCCTTGTTTCAGCCAGACCTTCTTATTTGGCAAAGGGAAGGGAAGAACAGGTTACAAACCCTGACCTGTGGGTAGCTGCCTATAGAGAGATTTCCCAAAGGCTGCCAACTGGGAGAAAAAGGAGTGAATAACTAACAGTAGATGTTGGGGGGAGGGGGGTATCCAGAGAGCCTGTCTTTTCTCCTCCTCACCCCACAGCATGAATTTTCTGATCAACAAAATATTCTTAAGTTTGAACTTCACAAAATCCCGTAGCCATGATCTATATTGTCTGCTTTCAACCCTTCCAAAATGGTAGTATTTTGACTGTGTTAAATTGTTAAGTTAAGGCCCCATGTACGCAGTTCTGTATTTTTATTGTAGATGCACAATTTTTGTATTTCTCTTGTTACAGTCTGTTACTGAGTTGATTTACATGGCTAAATGATGTTTTATTCCTAAGAGGTTTTCTACTCTTGATGTTCATCCCAGTATTACCAGTTCCAAATGTTCAGAAATCCTGTCAGGTGTCATAAAACAGATAGAAAAATAAAGTTGGAGTTCTTTTTATTTAGTTTCCATATTTTTCTGTTGTTAGGGTTTGTGTTTTCAAGGTTCTTTTAGCACAATCACAACAGCCAGAAACATCCTCAATTTAAAGAAGAATCTGAGATTCTTTTGTAATGCTATTATGCATAATATAAAAAATAAAGTTTAAAAAGAACCAATTTTAACTATACTAATCCTCTGCTTTACAGAAAGAAATACTATACCATGTTATATATAATTTATATATATATATATGTCTAAGAGTAGGAAAAATGTATGTTAAGTTGTATGATTTGAGAAGCAGGAAATGCCACCCTGGTCGTAAACCAATATTTGTGCGCTTGACTTTGCAACTTTAACATTAAAACAATATGTTTGTTTTTCAAATAGAATAAAATGGTATTTTACTGCCCTTCATCACATATAATGAACTACATACACTACTAAAGACTGCATTTGTATGGCTGCATCACAGTATTTTAGGAAATATAATCATTCAATTGCATATGTTTCCTACAGTAGATATTTTTCTTATATTTTCTGTTGCTAATAAAATTGGCCATTACAGGGTTCCCCCCACCCATGGGTACTCTGATGAAGCTGTCATTACAAACTTCATACAATAAAGGAACACAGCACACAGAACTTAAGCTACTGTACAAACTCTGAACTTCCTGACTGTCAATGTGGAGCAAAGGTTCATGTTAACCTTTAATAGTTGAGCATGCCAGGAAACAGATTCTGATCCAGGAGCTGCCAAGAAGTCTGAGGGAGATAAATGTCTTATTTTCTCATGGCTTTTTATGAATGACAGTGCTTATGAATGGTGCGGATGGGGAGCAGTAGAATCTGAAGATCTATATTAATCACGTCTCTGGTTGTTCAGTATCAAGCAACATAGTATCTTTTGTACCTCTGCTAAAGTCATTCTGTTTTGGCTGAAATGGGCCACTGGCCTTTTTGGAGAGTGGTTGGAGAGTAGTTTAAACTTTGCCTGCTTTGTATATTAATAGAAAGACTTTTGTGTGTAGTGCAATGTCTTTGCTATGTGTTCTTCCTTACATACTATATCCCCTTCATATCTCCCTTTCTATTGTCCTTAAACTCCCAGAAGAATATTTTGAGGGCAGCAGGTATAACGGCTCCTTCAGACTTCTGAGGGGAATTTTCCTATGCCTAGAAGGAGTCAAAAGTGAAGAAATTAAAATTCTTTGACTCAGCATGAACACTAGATAAATAGATTATCACAGAGTCACAGAAGGCAAGCATAACTTTAAAAATGGGAACAGGAGGTAAGAATGTAACTAGTTTCATTAAATGGTAAGACTCACAAGGTAATTAGACAAAACACCATATCGCCAGCTTAAAAATCACTCCATTTATGATCTCAAAGGAAACATTCATAACACCTTCAAAAAACAAATCTGGGAGCTTAAGTTCATAATTTCGCTATGCTCTAAAATTATGGACTGAATAAAAACTTATGGCTTACTACAACAATTTGTTACCCATATGATTGCTGTGGTGTTAACTGGACATGTCAGCTTTAATGGTCTCTTGCATTATGTGTTAACTAATTATGTTAAACAATCTGTTCTCCACCTGTTTAGCTGTGACACTGGCTACCTTTTCCAGACCTACAAAAGCTCTCTGTGGAATATTTTTATTCAACGAGATCCTTCCTGATGGGGACGCTGGGTGTATATATATATAGGCATGGTCTAAATGTATATACTGGGGCTTTTTACCTTCCAGTTTTCTTCTTGTCCTGTATTATTGCTTGTTTCCATTCCTTCTGTTTGCCATATTAAATCACAGTTAGAATCTTTGTGATCAAGAGAGCTGAGTCACCTTCACTCCAAAAATGCCACTGAGGTGTTCTCAGAAGCAATACCTCATACATCATCCTCTTATCAGAGGCTGAAAGTTTCACTTCAGTCTCTGCCTAGTGTGCAAGTCAGAGTTTAGCCTTGAACCCAGGTCTCCCATAAAGCAGTTCGATGCACCAATCTATCAAGTGTGGCACATGATCTGTTTTTCATTATCTCTGCTGCATCATGAAGAGTAAAATGGAGACTTTTTTTGTATTTACTGATGGCACCATGTCAGTGGCTCAATCAATAGATATAGGCTAAAGAGAATTATACTGAATTCTTGCCAGTGAGACAAAAGATTTAGAAAGAAAGCTTTGTGTCTTAAAAGGAAAGCTGCTCTGCAGAAGTTGGCTTAGTAGATTAACCATCAGGCTTCAAATACTTAGGCTACAGTCACCCTACAATGGAAGATGAACCTGCTCATGGTTGATCTTCTGACATTTCAATTCATGCATGCACAAAATGATGCTCCTGGGGTTGTCGTCAACTCCTGTACTCCTCACAAGAGGCGAGAAATAAGGAAACATTCCTATCAGGCTTCCACAGTGTGGACAGACACAGAGATCTACCGCGGATAAGTGGATTTTAGCTACTCAGCTGACATAGCAAAAATTGAATATCAATGGTCGACCTCTATGTGTAGAGTAGACATAGCCTTAGACTCCCTAGAACCATAGTTCTGAATTCCACAAGAGTGGACCCAGCACTGCATTTTTAGGTACCAATGGCTGCCATTAAAAACTTTCTATTTACATAACTTTACTGCAACAGTCACAGTATTCCCTATAGCTGGCATAGGCATATTGTAAGTACCATGGTAATGATTATCAGAAATGAAACTGAAGGATGGGATGCATAGAGCCTGATCCTCATTAGGTAGAGCTCCAGAGTAATCAAGGGAACTATGCTGATTAACACTAGTGGAGGATCTCAGTCTTTTTAATATTAATCTGGGTGAAGGAAGGGTGGCAGTTTTAGCTGTGCTCCCATGTACCTTCCATGAAACCTTGCAGACAAATCTATGATATTTAAGGAAATACCTTACTTAATCTCTCCTGATACAGTATAGGAATCTTTTGCTTCAGCTTATTCAGAAAAGAGCTCAGCTTTTTTAGGGAAGTATTTTGCACTTGCAGTGACTTTGACTGACATTGTTTGAGTTTGTCCCAATTAGTTATAGCTTTCACGTGTATTTGTTTAAAAACATAAACAAAGAAAAAGCTCTCCAACATTCTTGTCCTGGAAGGATTTCTTCTTTGTACAAGGACTTTGCAACAAACACACTTAATAGCACACACTTAGCACCTTTCTAAATTAGGTGTAAGAAGCACACAAGTCCAGTGCCCACAAGAAAGTTTAATGTCATCTTGACTCTTATGATCAGAGTGTTTGGAAAGCCTTTCCTTCTGCTGTTTCTGCATCCCTTTTTATTTGTATAAAGGCAATGTGAGCCAGGATTTTCAGACACATCTGAACTTACCCGGTTGATCTACCCCTTTTGCCCTCTTGAAATCAAATTTGAAACATTGGAATCCAAATATCAATATTTTGAGGTTTATTTTTGGTATTTAACAAAAATCTTATTTTTCTGTGCTTAGCACAGAGCTCAGATTTTAATTTCTGGCCTGTTCAGATTACAACAGGACACATTACTTCAGTTTGAGTTTGGCTTCTCTCAGTGGTTGCTGCTTATAAAAGGTTATTGTCTGTGCCAGCAAGCAAAATTTGAGGTTTTAGGTTTTGAAAGCCACATACAGTACTTTGTTGGTGGGCTGTAGGAACGCCCTGAGAAACAAAGGGTTTAGTTTTGCTCTTCAGAGCTCTATACCGCTTAAATAAAGTTGTGAGTTGCCTAATGAATGTTAGCTGCAGTACTCCCTGTGGTCAGTGGGACTGTTGTTTAATGAATTGCTTAATGTGCCTGATTACTGTTACAGTGCAGAATGAGAGAAACAGCCAGAGAGATTTGAAAGACTCACTGGAGAATATGATGAAAATGAATTGGATCAATAAAAACTTTTTGCTTGTCCCTGAACAACACATTATGGGGTATACTGTTGGAGTTGGGGATAATGTAATTTTGTGTCATGTTGTTATTTTTATAATTCACAAATATAAATCTCCTTTGACATTGAGTTTTAGGGCTGGCCTTCCTGGAGTTATAAATGTTCCCCTGACTCCAGTCATGGTTACTCACATGGACAGATAAATTAATTAGGAAAACTTTTATGCCAATTACTTTATGCCCTTGGCTTTCATATGTTTCTGAAGAGCAGCAGCTAATTAAAGATTTGATTCATAATTACTGGTCGATAGAGTAGCTGAGTAATGGAATCAGGAATGGTTCCAAAAAAATTATCCATCACATTACTAATTGTTACATAATACCTAAGGATGTAGAATACCAATAAAAATTACTCACATTTGAAAGATTCTTCATTTAGGGGGTTTGGGCTATTTTTTTAATAATTACAAACAAAAAGACAATTATCACATTTTTAAAGACCAAAGGCCTTATCAATATTTATAGTTAAGTGAGGGCATAACTGCTAGATAGCAAAAGACTTAAGAGTGGAGGTTGGATAGTGGGTTAGTAGTCTCTCTTATGGAGACTGGAAATGAATTTCTCAGGACAAGTTAGGTCTCATGTAAAAATGAATTTGATGGCTTCACCCTCGTCCTCGTTTGTGTGAGTTAAAAAATCATCATCTGACAAGTATAAATAAATCATTTTCAAGAAGCCAAAAGGTTTGGAGTTTGTAAGAACTTATGTTTAACAGAGCAATGTAGAGAAATGTGTACAGTACTTGTCCACACACTTGTTTTTCTGTAGATTGCTTTCACAGGTACCACATTTTCACAATAAAACCACACTGCTATCCCTACAAAAGCAAATGTCTTTGAAGTTTTCTGCCTGATGTTGCAGGGATCATGAATTTAGGAAACAGTTCATCAAATCCTTTTTCGGTACATGTTACATATCACTTTTGCATTAAACTGGTCCAAGCAAATTCAAAAGGACCCTTGTTTCCCTAGAATAGGATATTGGATTTTAACTCTTTACTATGGGCTTGTGTCCAGACAGATAGCTAGAGGTATAGTCCCTGAAATGTCTCTGTATGTCCAAAGTATCTTGTCATTGCATTTTCTCTGAGCTATCACTGCTTTGTTCACTGTGATTGAGTCAAATGAAACCTGAAAAAGTGGGATATCTTAAAAATCATGTAAGTGGTTGCCATGTTATGCTGGGGAAGGAGTTGGGAGCTTGGTGGTCTTTTACAGTTTCAGATGGCTCATCATGGCTCTGCAATGGCTCAGCTAGTTAAAGAGCAAAAGGGAGAAGGACACAAAAATTTATCGAAACAATAGATGATGCTGGTGGAAAGACATGGAAGAAGGACTCCTTTGGTTAAATGAGAGAGGGAAAAAAGAAAAGAGCTGGATCTACACTTGCCCCCAACTTCAAAGGGGGCATGGTAATCAGGGCCATGGGAGATTACTAATGAAGTTCTGTGGTGACTACGCAGCATTTCATTAGGCTAATTTTCCCCTGCAGCAACGTCAAAGCTTCAAACTTTGAAGGGTTGGCTTGTGTGTAGCCGCAGGCACTTAGAAGTGCCTGCACTAAGTCAAAGTCCCTTTACTCCTCAGAATTTTGATTCTTTACTATAGCACTTCAAAGTGTCCGCGTCTACACAGCATGCCAGCACTTCAAAGTTTGAAGCTTTGAAGTTGCTCTGGGGGAAAATTAGCCTAATGAAGTGCTGAGTATTCACCGCAGCACTTCATCAGTAATCTCCCATCACCCTGATTACCATGCCTGCTTTGAAGTTAGGGCCAAGTGTAGACAAGCCCAATGAGTCACAAAGACAATGTGGTGGTAGATTTTTCTGACTGTTTCGGTTGGTCAGATACCTTATTGATGAATTCTGTATAAATATCAATACAGGAGAAGGCTTGAGGAGATCCCTGCATTCACCTTTTGCCCCAAGATCAGCCACAGCTGTGACACTAGATTTCATAACAGGGGTAGTCAGCCATTCTGACCTAGCCCAAAGCAGAAGGAAAGGGAATGTAATTCCCACCTTTTCAAGCTGCAGCAAAGCCCCCTCCCCTCCACACACTCCCTTAACATCCCCCTCCTCAAGGATTTCTGGCTGATATTTCTCCCCACCTAGTTATCCTATCCTTCCCTCCCTACATTTAAGTTGCTCAGATCTAAAAGCTTAGCCTGTTGACCTATTGTGTAGGCTCTGTGACTCATGTTGGTTATTGCTGTGATAGCACGTTAACCTAGCATTCAGCAGACTTATAGCATATGTTCTGGAGGAGGAGGATTAGTAAATGTTTTGCAGTATTTGACTGAGAAATGAGAGATGAATAAAAACAAACTTCCACTCCCTGCTTCCAGCTTTACATAAATGCTTACCAAATATCCAGCTGCAGCTATCTACAGGTACCACAGGCTGCATCTTGAGTGTCAGCAGGAAGGGCAGGAGAACCCAATTACGCTCCTACACTTTGGTATTAAAATTTATTACATGTATTATCCTCCTTGTTATAGTAACACTGAGAGGTCCGAACTGAGACTGGGGCCACATAATACAAATATAGTAAGAAAGATCCCTTTTTCCAAACACCTTTTAGTCACAGTCAACATCAACAAGTCAAATGACCACTAGAAGAAAAGCAGCATTTTCTCCCCATTTTAGGCATGAGGATTTGAGGCAAAGAGCAATTAAGTGTTTCTGCATTGTGTGGCATAGTGTGTTTGTGGCCAGGCCAGAGATCAAACCCCAAGGGCCCAAGCCCCACTCCAATACCTTAGCCATAATGGCCAACTTTCCTTCTTGTAGAGTAGGAATGTGTTCTAAGGAGCGCTTTCCTAATGGTATTTAATCCTCTAAAAATACATTTTAGATATTTAAGAGACAGGAACTTTTGTTTCATCCCATGGTGAAGCAATCACCCTCCACCACCTTAAATAGTCAGCTAAGCATACACACAAGGGAGTGAATTGTGACAGACTGATACACAGGAGAGAGCTCTGTGGCAGGATTAAAATTCACAACCATAAAATTAAATGCTGTAAAACATCAAAGCTAATATCTTAGGTAGCAATAAAGCACAAACCCACAATCATGGTATTATATTCAATAGGAAACCAACAGTGCACCAGACAGCCATGTTGCAGTATGGTTTCTGTTGTGACAAAGTCTCTTGAAAATGTGTGCATTCAGCAGCATGTTGTATGGATGTGAGATATGGGTGATAACAAAAGATTCGAAAAGAAGAATATTGGCATTCGAAAGGAGTTGTTATAGAAAGATTCTGAGAATAGGATGGAGGCAGAAGGTCACCAGTGAGGAATTATATAGGAAGATACAGCTGAAGGAAAACCTGCTGCAGAAGGTTATAAAACGGAAGCTACAACTATTTGGGCGCATTTGCAGAATGAACAATGAACAAAAAATCAAGACTCTGATATTCGGACATAATGGATGGTTCGAATAGGAGAGGCAGACCCCACAGAGAATGGATAGATGATATAGTAGATTGGTGCGGAGCTAGTCTACAGAAACTAAGCCACTCCGCATTGGACAGGGAAAGATGGAAAGAAACAGTGAGAGAGGCATCAGACACCAACAGGTGCTGAGCCCACGGTTATTGATGATGATGATGATGATAATGATGATGATGATGATGAATGTCTCAGGAACAGGTTTTTGGAGTGAACATTGACAACTTCTAACCCATCAACATTCTTATCAAGCAGCCCACTGCACTTTCCTGAGACAGCCGTGGACTGCCACTGAACTGTAAAGCACTACATTTAAATAACTTAAAAGGGTTGACTAAAAGCCAGCAAAACGCAGAAATTCAGAGCGACAGAAGAGCGTGCAGGCTGGTGCTGTGGTCCTAATTAATAGTGTTGTGACACTAAAAGGGCACTTGGAAATTAATTAAAGCCAATGTAGCCTCAGGAGTTCTCCGCTTCTGGTACCTGTAACTTTGTAAATTTGTCAGCATAAATTCTGGGGAGGTGAGTCTGAAGAGAAAGGAGAGAGTTTAGGGTTGGGATTGTTTTTGTGCATGAGCAGTTGGTAGTTTAATTTCTTGCAGTGTGAGTATTTGTTAGCAGTAGAACTAACCTATTCAGTTGCCTCTGAGTGTTTGTGAACAAGTGTGCACCTTGAGCACATGTCAAACATCCCCCAGCTGCGAAGGGGCACAATTGCAGGCCATCCAAAGCTGTGTATACTCTGCAGTAAGTCTTCCCTTTTTGCATGTTTGTATGGGGTAAAAGATAACATATGGCCCATTGTAAGAGATCTGTGGTGCAGGTCTGAAAGAACCATGTAATCCAGAGTATAATGCATAGCCGCGTCTACACGAGCCGGCTACTTCGAAGTAGCTGTGCCAACTTCGAAATAGCGCCCTCCACGTCTACATGTGGCGAGCGCTATTTTGAAGTTGAAATTGACGTAAGGTAGTGAGACGTCGAAGTCGCTATCCCCAACAGGAGATGGGAATAGCGCCCTACTTCGACATTGAACGTCGAAGTAGGGCACGTGTAGACGATCCGCGTCCCGCAACATCAAAATAGCGGGGTCTGCAATGGCAGCCATCAGCTGAGGGGTTGAGAGACGCTCTCTCCAGCCCCTGCGGTGCTCTATGGTCACCGTGTGAAGCAGCCCTTAGCCCAGGGCTTCTGGCTGCTGCTGCTGCAGCTGGGGATCCATGCTGCATGCACAGGGTCTGCAACCAGTTGTCAGCTCTGTGGATCTTGTGCTGTTTAGTGCAAGTGTGTCTGGGAGGGGCCCTTTAAGGGAGTGGCTTGCTGTTGCCCCGGAAGTGCTAGTCTGCCCTGTGACCCTGTCTGCAACTGTTCCTGGCACCCTTATTTCGATGTGGGCCGCTTTGGTGTGTAGACACTCCCCTGCAGCGCCTGCTTCGATGTAGTGCTGCCCAACGTCGACGTTGAATGTTGACGGCACCAGCCCTGGAGGACGTGTAGACACTATTCATCGAAATAGCTTATTTCGATTTCGCTACATCAAAATAAGCTATTTCAATGTAGCATCCCCATGTAGACGTAGCTCATGTGTCGTATCATCTGCTTAAATGGAAATCATAGGTTGTTTGTCCTTTATTTTTTCAAACAAGCAAAAGTGATTAGCATAACGGAACTATTTTAAGTATAAAGTAGAAAACAAACAATTTTTATTCATCATCATCTACCTAAAATTACCTTTTTAATTAATTTTATTATACAAGAACATGGAAATGGAGATTTTGCAATTGTGTAAAAGAGTAATCATGCCAAGGCAGAAGTAATGTATGCTGGAATGAAACTCTGTATTCTTTTTAAACACAAAGAGTTGAAACACAGGTATAGGTTAGAAACAGAAACAGAACTTCATGTATGTTGCAGTAATGTCTTCATGTTCAGCTCTTAGAAAGTTCTACAGTGACAGCATCTGACATATGATAAGGGTTACCTGTATCCTTCCAGCATTTCAGATATTCTGGGGTAATCCTTGAATAAAGGATTTACAAACAGCTCATCTTCTGACACACAGTGTAAAGGGGTCAATTCACTGCCTCAGCACCTCTGCTGGTAACACTGGGAATGCTCAGTTGGTTGGAGAGCATCATCTTCTAGATGGTACCTTGCCCATCACTGCTCAGCTCTCTACTCTGCTGTCTCCACCCTCTGGTTCTGGACCTGCATCACTCCCTGGACTGCAACACCCTCTTCAGGACACCACCCTCTGGCAGTGCCCACCACTCTGTTTTCTCCCATGTCTGGGGGTATCAGCAGTCCTCAGTCTGTACACTAGCCAACTGCAGCCCCCAAAGTCTAGACCCTTGCCTCAGGGGCAAGCTGCATGTACCACTATCTTTGGTGGCAAGGTATGATGCAAGGGGATTGGCAGGGGTCCTGCTCAGTACTCTGGGAACTGCTCTATGGAAGCTTGCCCTGCCCTCCTTCACTCTTCTTAACTGCCCTCAGTGTTCCCTGGGCCACTTCTCCATGACTCCTGCACCTTCTTGGACCTCATATTAAGGCCCTCAGTCTCAGAGGTATCAGACAGAAGCCTTTCTCCAGTTTCCCCCAAGCCTTCTCAGCACTGCTCCATCTTAAGTGTTTCTCCCAGGGAAGCGGTCTTTCCCCTTCACTGGTCAGGACCCACCTGCCCAACACTTTCCTGAGCACCTACTTATAAGCAGGGCTGCCCCAACAAGCCACCCTTTCATTGGCTCCCTAGAAGCCTCTCCCTGATCAGAAGGGTTTGTGCAGACTCCCTCTGGCTTGTATTAGACCTGTCCCTTGCTAAAGTAGGACAGTCACCCCACTACACCCCACTACGCCATAGTGGAATGTAAGAATGGGAGGTGTGGAAGAGAGAAACAGATAGGAATACAAAGGTGGGAGCAAATAAGAAACAGATTCCTCTGGGGTTATCTAGAATCCCAAGTTTGTTTCTGGTGATCATCCTATCACAACAAACAACACTAAATATTTACAAATCCATTAAAACTATTATTTCTATCTCCAAAATATTCCTGACTCAAAATTTGTGGAGCAACTTTCAGTCAAACAAAACATTTGTCATTTCTTGAATTTCAGCTAATAATATTCTTTCACTGAGAAGGTGTTATTTATTCTGCTTGGGTGGTCTTCCTCCCTGTGGAATAAGTATCATTTGCACAAATGCAAGATAACATGATACATGACACCCACGTGTCAAATATAATCAGCAACATTAAGCCAGACATACATCTAGAGAACATTTCATCATTAGTTTATCACCTTACTGATGTCAATGGCAAATGTCTGATGTTACAGCAGATTCCCAGTAATATCATAATAGGTTTCAAATACCGTAAAACTTTAATTACCAGCAACAGGAGCAGTGAAATCCTATGATTTTGAGATGTGCAGACTTGTGCCATGAGACAAATAAAATCTGAAAAGTGGAGTAAACTGTCATAGTCCCAGAATTTCTTAATTATCCACCAACCAGCGTAATCAGGTATAAAATGCAGCAGCATATCTGCAAGGACAGTTTGATGTGACCATATCACCCATATGCTCCCCTCCCTGCACTGGCTCCCCACAGAATACGGAGTCCAATAAAGGAGTATGTGAACATATTAAAAGACTCCATGAGATTAGCCCTATGTGCCTCATAATGTCTTTGCTTCCAAGACCATGAACTTCCATGGCAGCTGGATTCCTTGGGAGCCATGGACTGGCAGAGGAAGATCATGACTGCAGAAGAGAGAACTTCAGAGTAGCAGACTCTTGACTGTGGAGCTCACGTCTGAAAGAAGTGAGATAAATGACCACAGAAATGAATGCAAAACGCCTCTCTCCATCCTAGCTTTTCCTTTGTAAAGTTTCCATATGAGGTATACTTCAAACCCATTCAAAAATACTGAAGAAAAAACTGAGAGAATGTTTTCTATATGTTATCACAGATGTTTAGGTTCTATCATGACAGAGGAAGCCACGGCAGACTCCATAGCAATAAAAAGACAGCTAATTTCCCCAAAATGGAGACATGATTATTTGAATTATGATAGCAAGCAGAATGTGCTAGAGGATTTCTGACCATCTGAGAAGAGAGTCCTAGGCCCATAGAACTTACAAGACTAGATTCTTAGCAATAGAGTCCACAATTAAATGCCCCCTGTTGGCCACTGACTTCGATAGCAAATCCTTTCCAGGTACATTCAGAGGTCAGCTGTTCTCAGCCAAAACATCATCCCCGTAATCAGACAGATGCTTTAAAAAATATAAAAAAATAAAAAAGTCTATATTCTAACAGTAAATCCATTCTCACAGTGGAAAACAAACTATTAGGGAACCATGGGGAACTAAAAATGTTTATTTAAAAACACTTGGGAAAGATCAAACTCAATGTCTATATATTTTCCTAAAATTCTCTTATTGTTAGATAAAGATATACATGGGGCAGCGGGTTTTCAACTAGTGTGCCATGGCACACTGGTGTGCCGCAAGAACTGTCCAAGTGTGCCATGAAATTTTATCGATTTCCCTTCGCTGTGCCTCTTTGCAGAGCAAACATGGTGGGAAGGGTGGGAACTGATGATCCCACAGGATTCTGTTTGCACCAGAAGGCAGCTAAAACGTTGCTTCCCAGCTCAAACGAGCTGGCAGGGAGCCTGCCCCTACTCCCTGCTGTAACAAGGGGGAGGGAGGGAAGGAGAGCAGGAGCCTGTTTGAGCTGGGACACAGTTTAAATGCTGTGTCCTGGCTCCAAACGGCTGGTGGGGAGGGGAGCCAGCTGTCAGTGGTTACTTGTTTAATCAACATTCCTCCCATAGTGTTGCGCAGATTTTGAAAATGTGTCTGTGGAAACATTAATACATTTGATCCTGATTTAGCTTATTTTTATGCATTCCTATGTTGCAAACCTCTCTAGTAAGAGAGTAACCATAGTAAATGTAGGTAAATGTGATGTTTATGAGCGATCGATTTAGCTGAAAAAAGTGGGTGTGCCATGGAATTGTTTGTCTTGTTGAAGTGTACCATGTTACTGAAAAGGTTGGGAACCACTGACACAGAGTGTTCAATCTGAAGTGAAGAAGGTATATGAGTACCCAGGAGCAGGAGAGGTACTATAGGATTAGGATTCCTCAGTACAGTGAAGCGACTTTTTCCACTGAGATCAGTTATCAGTACTGGTTACACACATATATTTTCATGTAACAGAACTCCCCTTTCTCACAGACACATAACTTGCATATTGTGCTTTCATATTTGGCAATTGACTGCATACCCCAGCTCCACTGAGGAAGAAACCTCCACATGTGTATAATTGTTTTTAATGAATTAAGCCCTTGAAGTATAAAGATCCTTGTAGTCTCTTCTGACACTTGAGAATAAATATTTGCATTGTGTATTTCAAATTAGATGTTCAGTTCCTGTTAAAAATCATGGGAGCTGGAAGTCAAGTCTGTCAAATGATTTCCTTTTTGAGCTTTGAAAAAATACTTCAGCTGTATAGGGCAGGAGCTTGATTCACTACCCATACCAACAAGGACAGCTGAGTCTGGTGGGGGAATTCTTCTCTAGGACAACAGAGGCAGTGCAGGTGCTAAATCAATACATCTCAAAGGTGACTTGTTTCTGTCCTTTTCTCAGTCAGACCCACCCACTTTGTGACCTTCAACAGCCAGGTCCCCCAGCAAAATGGACATATGGATTGTTTGTTCCCTTCCACCTTTGCTCCAGGCAGTCTTTCTGCTTCCAGGGCCCTCCAGAATGGGTTCCATCAGATCTGATTGGCTAATCAAGCACACTAAATTTAAATTTAAATTACCTCGTTACTGCAGACATCATTTCTGCCTCAAACATTGAGTATGTATTGTATGCCTTAAAAGAGAGACAAATCTTTAAAAAAAATTGTCCTGGAATTTACTGTATTTTCTAATATACATAATTGCTGTAAGTACAGTCATACTCTTTGAAGCTCTAATCTAAAACTATCTGGTAATCAAGCCAGCTAAACCACTCCAGCAATAGCTTGGGGAGATGTTAAAGTGTGGGTCTGATCTGAAAAGCAACTGTGTGAAAATAATATTGAACTGCTGTTTGTATGAAAGGAGTTGTATGTGTTGACTTACCTTAGAAAAGTAAGTTTTACTGCCCTTTGGTCTTGGTAGAACCCTTCAGAGAACACAGCTAACAGAGAAAGAGCTAGATTCTATCACTTCTTATTTGTCAACAGAGGCACATTCTTTCCTGTGCCAAAAGCTGTTCAGAGCACAGGAAAGGAGGACAGGAACCCAGCTATGAGTTGCTCTGAAGCCACAACTATGTCAGTGCTAGCTGCATGATTGCTCTAACTTACACCAGCTGGACATATAACCTCTGAGATTTTCAGGGATAGCTGCGTTTCACCTATGCCCTCAACAAACTCCCTATTTCTGCATGGCAAATTTGGTGTAGAAAGGTGCCACTTTCAGCTGTGTGGCAGCAAGGTTCCCCACCAAAGGGAATCCTCATCTGGACACAGATACTAGTCCCTCTGAGCTAATAAACATATAACAACAGATTGCAAAGGTCTATCTGTTTGAATGCCAGTATGTGCAGCAGAGGTCTGCCCTGAATTTTGTTTTGTTTGTTCCTACCTCATGCTGTTGTATGTCTGTTTGATTTGTCATAACCATTTATGACTAGTTGAGCCAAGTAGTTCAGTATTGTGCCCACAACAAACACTTTTGTTGTGATAAAATACCTAATGCATCAGCAAGTGTGTGTTTTAAAAAGTGAAAGTGCCTCAATTCTGTAAATAATGATAGTACACCTACCAAGTTTTGTCTAAAATCAATAAAATAAACATGATTACTGCCCAAATGTTCAATAAACCATAATTCCACAAACTAAGTGATATACTGTCATTCATTGACATATGCTCAATTTCCTAAGATATATAAGGTTATTATTTCTAAAACAAAAGATTGTACAACTATATACAGTAGGAAGAGTATCTTTGTGTCTTATTATAATAGACTCAGAAGGAGAAAGAGAGCTGAAGAGTTAATATGTCACTAGCTTTGACACGTTGCAGTTGCTTGGTCTGTTGATTTGTTGAGATGGCTTTCACAAGCCTTTAGGTAACTAGAAACAAGGTGTGTGTGGGGAGAAGGATTAAGCTGAGGAACTCCTATCAATGCTAGATTTCCCCTTCTAGTTAAAAAATTGGGAGGGTTGGTTTTTTGTTTTTTTGTTGGTGGTGGTGGTGGTGGTGATGATAGGTTTTTTGTTTGTTTTTGTTTCATTTTGTTCTGTTTTTGCACTAATATTATCAGCCTGCACTTTATGGAAGAGAAAAGGAGAGGGAAGAATCAGAAAAAAATGAAACACCTTACTGTCCTGAAAAGAACAAGAAATCCTGTGACAACTTGTAGACTAACAGTTACTTTGGAAATTAAGCCTTCATGGCCAAAGACCTGCTTCGTCAGATGCATGAGTGGGGGAGGGTTACAGAGGAGAATTTAAAGAGGGGGTCTCAGTAAAGGGGAGGACCACAGCTGACAAGGTCTATTCAATCAGGGTGGATGTGGCCCATTACTGGCAGTTAACGTGGAGTTTAGAACTGACTTGATTTCTCCTCTCTTGATGTCCACAACTCCACATTAACTGCTGATAATGGGCCACATCCACCCTGACTGAACAGACCTTGTCAGCTGTGGCCCTCCCCTTTACTGAGACCCCTTCTTTAAATCCTCCTCTGTAACCTCCACTCAACTCATGCATCTGACGAAGCGGGTCTTTGCCCACGAAAGCTTATGCTCCAAAATAACTGTTAGTCTATAAAGTGCCACAGGACTTCTTGTTGTTCTCGAAGATACAAACTAACTCAGCTACCTCTCTGATACTTATCCCGAGAAGTGGTATTTTAAAATGGAGGCTATGGGTGGCTGAAATAAGGCTTTTCTATCAACTATACAAGGACTATTTGTGAGCCAGGTTTCAGGTTAAATTATGACTGTTTGAATGAAAGACTAAAGGTCAGTAATGAACCTAGATTTTGTGGGTGTGGGTGTGGGTGTGGGTGTGGGTGTGTGGAGAGTCAGTTAATGTCTGGCCATAGAAACAAAGCTGTGATTCCTTTCTCAGTCCACAAATTTGTATGGTGTACATTGTGAAAAAGCGGTAAGAAATACAGCCTTGTTCTGGCTTTACACAAGCCAAAGAAAGCCCACAGTCACCCTATACTTTTCCTTTTGGAGATGGAATAATTTATATACCAAGCTGTACATATGTACCAAAGGTTGCTCAAGGTAGCATAATATACACAGATGACTAACTATGATGTCGTTTAGACCCTTTGGCTACACTCCATTATGTCCTTACCTAGTTTCTTTTGTAAGATCTCTCCAAAGCCAATTAATTGCATATTTCCAGGGAAGTCTCTTTTGGGGTGGCCATCTCACACGCAATCCTAGATTCTGAGCATTGTGTTATGTTTTCCATAGTGCGGGAATATGTCCAATGCAAACTAACATTTGCACCATAATTTACAGTGGACTGACTGCGTTTTAAGACAACACGTTGAGGTCAAGTTTCAAGTGAAAATTGTAGCTTTACATGAGAGAATTTCAGATCACCCATATTCATAATTACCATTTGGTTATCCAGTAAGAGATTTATTTTATATTTCTTTTTTTTTAATGATAAAGACAAATTCAGCTACTCCAGGCACCTGTAATTGTGCCTTATCTTTGCTATAACAGTGGCTTTCTCCTAAAGCTACACCTGAGGTATAACAAAGTAAGAGATACTAGCTTAATATATCTGAATCAGGAAATACCAGGACAAATTGAGATGGACTCTTTCTTTGTGTCTATATTTCATTCCTTTTCAAACAAGAAATATGATGCCGCCAATTTCACTGATTACTAGTTTCAGTATCAGCCTTATCAAGACAATGATAGGCTCTTTACAAATGTCCTCCTAATGTTATTTTCCTAACAAAAGTAGGCACTGACCTATAGTGCTTAGACATAGTGTAAAAGAATATATCATGTTTTTCTGCTGGCTTTATCTGGCTGGCTAGCTAGCTGCTTAATTTAATGTAACTGAGAGCCTTTATCCAACGAGCACTGCAGGAGTGTTTAATACTGAGAGTTTACTGTGTTCTTTCTGTCAGCATTAGTAGTCATTTACATTTGCCTTATTCAATCCTGCATGTCAGCAAAGCTGATCCTAGCGTTAAGGCTAAACTTTCCGAAGACTTGTCTAGCTAGGACAGCAAAGAACAAAAATACTGTGTCTGCCTCTGACTGCATGTGACTAAGCTTGATTGGCCTTCTCATGCCCTCCAGAAGAAATGTTTCTTTCTTGCAAATTTATAAGCACTGTCGAAGTTACATAACTGAAGAACTGACAATTCTCAAGACTGTATTATTATTTTTATTAGTGAGTGTTCTGGCACTGACAGTTATTCTCATACTCTTCAAATGAACTTTTTCACTGACAACTAAAGAATACAGATGACAGCTTGCATTGAAGAATTAAGGTATTTTTCACGTCAATATGGAAAAAAAAGAGAACACAATTCTCAAAAGAGAATCATAAAGGTGATTTTATAGTTTGTTTGTATTTTACAGCAATTTTAATTTTCAATTGCAAATGACAATTCTTAATCATATGTGAGCAAACATTATTCTTGCAAGTTCAGCAATAAAATCCATATGATATCTCTAAATATATAACAGGTGCTTAGGAAATGTTTCCTAACTTGTGTCCCACTTTCATTCGTATAGGTCATCCCTAGAATAATTTCATTCAAGCCCATTTCTTTGTGATTCAGTTTTCACTTAAATCGCTCAATGAATGGTCTTCCATATTTTAGAATGTGCAAGAATGATGATGGCTTGAACAAGTTCATTCCTATTCTGATTAAACGCATCATCTTTGAAGGCATATGGAAGAATCTTTGATTGTTGATTAAAGAATGTGGCTAAAAACCAGAAAGACTTTTTATGACTTTGCTGTCATGAAGGCTTGCGTTCAACGTCACCCACAACAAAACACTTGGCATACTAAACACAGCAAATTGTTATTGTCTGCACCCAGCAAGAAACAGATTGTGTTCAACAGCAAAGCAGTAGAAATGGCTCCTTGGCAGCCCTCAAAACAATGGTGCCAAACTCTGGGTTGAATTACAGTGGGAGTGAATAGACTTTAAAATGTCTAGAGGTCCTTCCTCCTGTTTGAGGAGTGAGAGAAATTAGGTAGCCTTTTTATAGTTGTGTTGGAACTCTCATATTCTTCATCAGGTGGCTTCCTGGAGACTGATAGCGTAATACAACTCACTGCAGCATATGTGATTAAAAAAACATGCCATCAATAACAAAAGCAGCAAGATGAGAAGCAAGAAATCCTGTCTGTGCCAAATAATAATCTGCATGAAATCAAAACTGTTGCCTTACTTCCACTAAAGCCCACCCCAGGGTTATGCTCATATGTATTTTATTAAACGCCACTGTTGGATTAAAGAAACAAAGAGGAATTAGCTTTTAAGCACACCCCCCCGCATACTCACACCCTCCTGCACTCACACAAGTGAACTCACAGAGGTGAAGAATTGCATAGAGACAGTGGAGGAAGCCAAAACATAGTGGTCCAGTGTGTCTGCCTGCAAGCATAAGTCCAGGGTGGCAAGCTGGTTGTATGACCCTCTTGTCAGCTTGTGCTGTCTTGTCAGTATAGAACTCAGGAGCAGTCAGTACCATCCATCCTGGGAAGAAAGGGAGGGGCCCAGGACCCAGGCCCTGTGCCTCCTCCTGCATCCCCAGCCAGCTGAGACAAACTCCTGCAGAGTGCGGATGGCAAGAAGAACCCGCTGTAGCTTTGCACCCATCTTTTTCTATGTTGCAGTCCACAGCTCTTGTCCTGTCCCACTATCCCAGTATGCTCTTTGACCATGAATCGTCACTACTATCTGAGAATATCTGAGGCTATGTCTGGATGGTGGGCATTATTTTGGGGTGCAGTGGTATCCTAAAACAGCTGCCTGAATTTATGCAATGCACCCATTGTCTCAAAACGGTTTTCGAGATAACGGATGCACTATTCTGGCATCCCTGTACACCTCATCGCATAAGAAGTACAAGGGTGCCTCAAAATAGAGCTTTATTTCAGCACATGGTGCCATTTAGACAGCACCACAAGCTGAAATAGCCTATTTTTGAATCTACTTGAAGTAAGCTATGCAATTTGCAATTTCAAGGTTAAGGGTGCCATTTAGACATAGCCTAAATTACCATGAGTCATCAGCTAACAGCAGATGGGACTTTGATCTTCTCTTTATGTGGCCACTTTCTCTTCCTTGGGTGGGTTCTTTTGCAGGGCTTAGCTCATACTATTTGCTGGACATCATGGCACTACTGTGCACTGGTTGTCCAGCCAGGCTGGCTTCCAGGACTGATTCCACTGCACGCACACAGTCATCCAAATGAAATTGCGGACTCACCTAACTTTCTAACAGCCAGGATTTCTTATAGTCTTATGGCATCTATTACCAATTTCTTAGTAATTTATAATATTTAATAGAGATGGAGCAGCTGCTACAAAACAGAGCTTATGAAACAAAATGTAACTAATTAGAACAAAACTAATTCTATAAAAACAAAGCTACTGTTACAAAGATTAAAGATTATACAGACAATAACTGAAAGTTACATCCAAATTATACTGGGTTGGGTGGAGGCTTTCCATAACAAGAGTTTATCAAAACTAATGTTGACTGTGCATTAAAAAAAAACCCCGGAAGCAACATGGTTAAAAAAACCATTGAATATTCAGTTCATTTTAACCATTTTCTTTGTATTTGATTGTTCACGTAGCTGCTTTGATATAAGCTGTTTACACGGGCCCTTCAATCATGAAGTCAACAACCTATTCAAGCATTATTTTTAATAGCCCAGTCTCACAATATTTTGGCCTGTATTTACCATTGCTAAATTTACAGTGCCCTTTTTGATCTCATTGGATGATACTTTCAAGGCCTATGGACAACTTAAAACCTACTTAATCCCTCCAAATAGACCTTCTGTTATATCCAAATGGCACATAAATCTGTTGTGGTGCCTTTGTGTAATTTAAGCCATAGCCAGTTGTGAGTACTAATACCTGCACTTGATGACTAACTACCTGATTTGCACATCCAAATTATGAATACATACTGAGTGGCTACACATGTAACCTCTGAAAGGTGGAACCAAACGTGGGACCCCTGGAGCTTAATGTATGAGCTTCTACTGCTTGAGCTAAAGCCAGGTAGCTATTAGCTAAAGCTATAGAGAGAGGCTTGTTCTTTCCCTCTGTAAGTGGTCTAAGTACCACTATATGGGACAGTGAACCACACTCAGTAGGTGTGCAGGTTCCACATGCACATACACTTAGTAGGAAATGAGGAACTTCCATCCAGGGCTGCTCAAGGTTGGGGAAAACTTGTGACTTGTCATACATTCCCAAAGCTGATCACTGATATTTGGCCTTGCAGCTTCACCATCACAGTGGAACAAGGGCTGGGCTAAACACGAGATGCACTCTGAAACTGTTGCAAGTTACAATTGCACAAGAAGAGCAAAAGGACCAGCGCATGAGATAGGAATCTATGTGCTCTATGTGAGGTGGACTTGCTTTTTTTTAAGGGTATGGGTGCCTCAGTTTCAGATTTTGACCAAGCCTCAAGAAAACCTCTGTGCAGCCCTACATCTCTCCTCATACTTCTGTGTCCTCAGCACGCCCTGCTAGAAGAATTTATATGGTTCTGCTGTACAAAGAGCTAATAGAAAGAAAGAAAGAAAGAAAGAACGGGGGGACGTGGTTTCAAACTCCAGCCTCATAACAAGTTCTCCCCACTGTGAGATCTTAAAATGAAATACTACAGTCTCTGTGGGATGCGCAGATGTTCAGAATATGTTTATACATTCTCCCTGAGTATTATCAGATTCCTCGAGCTAGTGTCCCATGACTGGTGTTCAGATTACACCCATGGGCTCTTCTATGTTATGCAGGCTTGGTCGACCCTCAGTGGAGATCACATGACTTGCTAAGTGTCATCAGCACAGCTGTCTCTTATTTACAAGTAAAAAATGAGTGATACTTACCTACACCTGCCCTGTGCCAGAATTAGGGTTTGTGTATATGAACACTGAAGTCATGAAAAGCTAGGATGTAAATCTACCTTGCACTAGCTTCCATTCACTAAGTACCTGTGTGGACCCTGTTGCCAGGCACTAAAAGCTTCTTTGTGCTCTTTGCTCTACCCTGCCTTGAAACAGGAATGGGTCAAAGTTAATTAGGAAAATATTAGTCTGTACCAGCAAGGCCTACACACGCACTGCTATTCTACATCTAAACAGCTGCAGGGTTGCAGGTGAGGGATGAATTGCAGTGCTAATTAACATGCCCTGCACTAACAGCCCATGAGTATATACTGCAGGCATAAACTAAAAATGCCTCTTTCAGGTTACAACACAGACCTTTAGTGGGTGTTGCAGTTCACACCCCCATATTCCAAAACACCTCTCAAAGCAGCACGGAACCATGTTCAATCTACTGATATTGTTGCAGTGTAAATGTGTCTCTTGAACACGGCTGCCAACAACATGGGGGGTGGGAGAGAGAAGGAGCAGTTGCTTTGTGGTCCAGTGATTTAAAAGGGCCTGGAGCTCTGGGCCCTTTAAATCACTGCTGAAACACCACATGTTACTGTCCAGACAGTGATGGGGACAGGCTGGGGAGGGTGTTGTGTGGTCAGAGGTATACTGAGGGCTAGCTGCCCTAGCCCTGCCTCTTCCACCAAAGGCCCTGCCCCTTCTGGGAGCCTAGACCTGAGACCCCCACCTTGCCCAGGGTCCAGTGAGATCTGTTGCCAACCCTGCTGTTATGTGACCCATGTCAGTCTTACCAGTCCTCTTCCAGCTGTCTCACAATGCCTGACAGTGTTTCTCACCACAGCTGTGAACTCCACTACACAGTGGTCACAAAGACTGAGAATCACCACCCCTTTCGAACTTCCTGAGTATTCTTGAGACAACACACCTTTTCCTGATTGCTTATTTTTGCCAAAAAGTCTCACAGCTCTCGTCTGTTGCATGCAGCTGCCCTTCAACTGTGCCTGTTTCTTGCACTAGACATGCTCCTTCCTGGAGTAGACAGGAAATATTGGATATTCTGGATCTGTGGGGAGAAGAGGATGAGAAAGAGTGGCTATGGACCAGCCTTAGAAATGTGCACATCTACAAAAAGGTTGCACAGGGAATACAGATGAAATGGGGAAACGGTGATCAGTGAAAGCAAAGGAGCTGCAGTAGACATACAACAAGGTCAAGGAGGCCAACAATCACTTGGACGATGAGAAAAAGACCAGCTGCTTTGACAACAAGCTCCATGCCATTCTCGGTGGAAACTCCCCACCAATAATTCACAGGCCACTGGGGATACCTTGTGGGAGCCTGAGACAGGGACCCCTGACATGAGCAGCAAGGAGGAGGAGGAGGAGTGGGGAGACATGGCAGGGAGATCCAACAATACCACATGCCAGGACCTGTTTGCATCTCCATACTGACACCATTTCAATGAGTAGACTACCAATATACAGGAGCGGTAGTCTTTACACACAAGCAGCACATGTGCTATTTATGCCTTTGTTACAGTCAAAAAAAAAAATTGCCCAGGCTCGCGCCTGGAGAGGTACTCCAGCATTGCTTAACAGCGTTGAACCAACACAGGAGGTAACAGATACCAGTTATAAGCTCTTGCTTGACTGGCATAGAGAAAGAGCGCCAGGGGTTGCCTTCAACAGTGGGAGAGATCGTCGCATCTCACTGGACAGTCACCACCCACCTCAAGATGGGCAGCCCCCAGCCAGTAGGGTACTGTCCCGCCACAGTTCACCTGCCTCACGGGGCGCGTGAGGCTTAAGGTTCCAAAACTTGTCAGGTTTGGGCATCAAGTAGGCATTAGGACCCACGCAGAACAAGATGGCACTTCTGAAATCCAAATCTGGTGAAGTCATCACTGACAAATCCAAACAGATGGAGTGCTGGGTTGAGCACTACTCCGAGCTGTACTCACGCGAGAACATTGTGGTTGATACAGCCCTCAATGTCATTGAGCTCCTACCATTAGTGGACGAACTGGATCAGGAACCAACTGTGGATGACCTGAAGAAAGCCATTGACAGCATTGCAGTAGGAAAGGCCCGAGGCCAGGATGGTATACCACCAGAGGTAATCAAGTACGCCATGGACACCCTCCTGGAACCCCTACATGAACTACTGTGCCTGTGCTGGAGAAAGGGAGAGATTCCGCAGGATACGCGCGATGCTAACATTGTAACCTTATATAAGAACAAAGGAGACAGAAGCGACTGCAACAATTACCATGGAATCTCCCTCCTAAGCATCACTGGTAAACTGTGCACTCGCGTCATCCTCAGCAGACTCCAGAAGATTGCTGACAGGGTGTATCCCGAATCACAGTGCAGATTCCGCGCGAGAGATCTACCATTGACATGGTCTTCTCTCTGAGGCAGCTGCAGGAGAAATGCAGGGAGCAGAGGAAGCCACTCTATATTGCCTTCATCGACCTGACCAAGGCCTTTGACTTGGTCAGCAGGGAGGGACTTTTCAAACTGCTCCACAAGATAGGCTGTCCGCCACAGTTACTCAAGATGATTCAGTCTTTTCCACGAAGAGATGAGAGGAACCATCCAATATGACAGCACATTATCGGATGTTTTCAGCATCAGGAGTGGTGTCAAACAAGGATGTGTCCTTGCTCCAACATTGTTCGGGATCTTCTTCGCGCTCCTCCTGAAGCGCGCCTTTGGATCTTCAACAGAGGACATCTTTTTGCACAAAAGATCTGATGGTAAACTGTTTAATCTTGCAAGGCTGAAAGCTAAATCTAAGGTGTGGGGGGAAGTCCTCATCAGAGATATGCTGTTTGCAGATGACGCTGCTGTCGTGTCACACACAGAAGACCAGCTTCAGAAACTGCTGGATCAGTTCTCCAAAGTATGCAAGCACTTCGGGCTTTCCATCAGCCTAAAGAAGACAAACGTACTTGGTCAGGACGTTGCTGAACCTCCATCAATCAGCATTGACAACTATATACTAGAGGTCATCCAAGAGTTTGTTTACCTCGAGTCCACCATCACTGACACCCTGTCATTGGAGACTGAGCTAAATAGGAGGACCAGAAAAGCAGCCACAACTCTGTCCAGACTCAGCAAGAGAGTGTGGAATAACATCAAGCTGTACACCCACACCAAAATGCAAGGCTACAGAGCCTGCATCCTCAGCACCATTCTTTATGGCAGCGATTCTTGGACCCTGTACGCCTGCCAGGAAAAGAGGCTGAACGTCGTCCATTTGCGCTGCCTCAGGCGCATCCTTGGAATGTCATGGAAGGACAGAGTGTCCAACACCACCGTCCTTGAGCAAGCTGGAATCCCAACCATGCACACTCTCCTCAGGCAGCGGTGGCTCTGCTGGCTTGGCCACGTCCACAGGATGAATGATGGAAGGATCCCAAAAGACATCCTGTATGGCGAGCTAGCCTCTGGCAAAAGACCTCCAGGATGCCCCCAATTGTGCTACAAAGATGTTTGCAAGAGGGACCTCAGGGAGGTAAACATCGAGCCGGACAGCTGGGAGGTGCTGGCAAATGATCGCAGCAGATGGAGGCAAAAACTGCACAAGGGCTTTCAGAAGGGTGAGATGAGGATCAGACAGCTAGCAGAGGAGAAGTGAGCCCACAGAAAGCACAGTAAGGACCTGCCAGACGCCCATTACACATGCAACAGATGCAGCAAGGACTGTCACTCTCTTGTGGGCCTTCGCAGTCACAGTCGACACTGCAAATGATGATCCCAAATGGAACTACGAAGGGCACAATCCATAGTCTACATAGACTGAAGGATGCCTACTACTACTACTACTACTACTAGTTACAGTCAAGACAGGTATTGGTTAAAGTCCCCATCATTTGTTGAAAATAGTGTGACTATTCAGTACTCTTGCCCTGTATTTATACCCATGGAATTAGGAACCGACATTTTATTGTTTCAAGCAACTGAAAAATCTTAACAGCAACAAATGGTCCTGTGGCACCTTACAGACTAACAGAAAAGTTTTGAGCATGAGCTTTCGTGAGCACAGACTCACTTCATCAGATGCTGACCAGATGCTTACCAGCATCTGATGAAGTGAGTCTTTGCTCACGAAAGCTCATGCTCAAAACTTTTCTGTTAGTCTATAAGGTGCCACAGGACCCTTTGTTGCTGTTACAGATCCAGACTAACACAGCTACCCCTCTGATACTTGAAAAATCTTACTATCCATCTTCCCACCCCGGCCCCTTGCTGTCTGGGACTGGAGTTCATTGATTTGCCACATTCATTTTGAAGCTCTTTATCATATGACACTTGTTCTCTTTTCATGCATCCTTTGGTGAGAAGAGAAGTAATAATGTTGGCATTTAAAGTAATGGTAAAACCCATGGAGATGATGACAGCAGGAATTCACACCTCACAGAGCTACTGTTTCAAGGGTCCCTGCAAACTGAGGCAGATTTTGCTGTGATGCTACACGTTTTGCTTTGAAGCCATAAGAGTTGGTGGCTTGCTTCTGAAAGGGGGATCTGAGATTGTGATGAACATGACTGTTCGGCAGATGTACTGATGCACCACACTTCTGCATGCTGGCCCAACTCAAGCTCTACTGCTGCACAGTGGAATATTGTCCACCTTGTTGGTAGTCCTTAGAGGAGTGAAGGCCCACTAGAGAGGGAATCCCTCCATGGCAGCACACAGGCAGAGTGGGCACCAGTCCATGGATTTGCCAGTAGGCATGTGCTCTGTACCTCTCCCTGCACAGAATGCATATTTAGGCTCCACAGAGCTAAGTCAGACATTGGGCTGAAGTAACCTCAGTGCAGTGGCTTTGATACAGGTCCATAGTCTTGAGGAGAATATTCCTTCTTCCTCTCCCATAACATCAAGTTAGTCTACACCAAGCATGTTACTCAGCACAGGTGTGAGGCTGGATCCCAGGGTGAGTGCCAAGATGTAAATATTTACTCGAACAATATCAATAGCTACATAGGAACACATCTGTGCAATGCAGTGTGGCATACGGATACATTTACCGTGCTAAACCTTGTTTTTTATTTGCCATGTTTTGTAGGGTATTAATCCAATTTTGGATTACAAAGTGAAAGAAAATGACGGCACATGGACTGCAGGTATGTGTAAATGAACTTTTTTGTCAACTGCTCTTCCAAAAATAACTGTGCAAACACTGTAGGTCTATCTGTCATGAAAGTCTTCAAAATTAACATATTCAAAGCAGAACAGTCTGCTAGAAGCAAGCCTGCCCTTCCCTGCAACGTAGGCTCTATTTATTTACAGCAAAATAAAGTGGACCCTTCTGGAAAGAAACATAGCTCTGTGGCTGCACCAATGCTGTCGCATAGATGCTTTAAATCTTTTATATCTCCCATACCTCCAGGGGCTGGTGGTGGAAGGTATTGAGCCAGGGCCAATAAATAATTTATGCTAAGTAGCAATTTAGTTGTTTGGCTTGGGGTAAAGAAATCCAAGAAATTCATAAATAAAGTTCCCATTTTTGCTGCTCTCCAAAGTTAATTTATGTTATTCTGCAATTAACTAACATAAAGGTGAAAAAGGATGACAGGCCTAAGGTAGCAAGTAAAGCTCATAAATCTGCCATATCTTAACTCATGGTGCTTTAGTGGTAGTTACTGGGTGTACTGACTTTAAAGTTGATCTAATTCACCTGTATTTGCTTGACCCAGAAAAATGTAGTAATTGATTTCTAATTGATTCCCCTTGATATAATCCAGTAAACCATCAATTTATTCTGTTCTTTTAAATACAAATATTAGATTTCAGCAGATAGTTTGGGAAACTAACCGAAGTATGATATTTCTAAAGTGAGCTGCATTTTCTGAATTGATCCAGAATATATATGTATGTATATAAACTTCTCTTTGATAGTCCCTTGTTGCATACAATATTTGAAATCTATGCATGTCTCACTGGCCAATGTCATTCATACATGCGCACACATTAAGCACACATGTGCAAAGGGTTTGGATTTGATACCTAAATTCCTCACCTTGACCTACTACAAATATTTCCTACAGAAGACCTGACTTTCAATGAGAATCATTCATTAGTGTTTTTTCGTTGCCTGCACTTTCCAAAAGGACACTTTTCCATATGTGCCATCCTACATATAGGTCATAGTTGAACTACCTTACTGCCACTGACAGAATAAGGATTTATATGATTAAATATAAATATATTAAATATCTAGTATAGAAATACAAAAGTTGGGCTATTTGAAGTAATGAGAGTTAGCTGAGGTACTTGGGTTTTGACAGTCAAATACAAAAAGATTGTACTCATTTTTCTGCCTAAGGAAGTGACATAAGCTGCTAACCAGGACTTTTGCACTACGGCCGTGTTCACACTACAGAGTTTTGTCGACAAAACTGGGGATTTGTTGACAAAACTCATGGAGTATCCACACTACAAATGCATTTGTCAAGAAACTGTCAACAGAATGCAGCACTTTTCTCGGGAGAGTTAAGTCTTTCCCGTATGAGGCATAATGCCTCCGAAGACAGATTCAGTCAACAAAAAAATAGTGTAGATGCTCCTGGGGGCCCTCTGTCAACAGAGAGGGCTTCCAGTTCACCAGGCTTCCCTGCTTGCAGAGCTCCCAGTTAACTGTTTTGCCAGCAGTGGGCTGGGCAGACTGGCTGCTCTCTGTCAACAGAAGATGTCAATAGCAGGAGCCTCTAGTAGGCATGGATGCATTCTGTTGACAGAGGTTCTGTCAGGAAATATGTCCCAACGGTAACTTCTGTCGACAAAACTCTGTAGTGTAGACCTAGCCTAAGAGCACCCAAAAAACATTAAAATAAATTGTCCCATCTTCCTTCAGTAGGGTTTTTAAGAAAGAAAATAAAAATGAATCCTGGCAATTAAAGAAATATTTCTAATAGAGGGGGCTAGATCCTCTGGTTTAAATGAGCATAGCTCTACTAACGTCAATTAAGTTACACTGATTTTCACCAGGATCTGGCCTAGGACTTTTAAAAATCACCAATACTATCACCAGTAGTTAGAGTAAAGCCCATTCAGTGTCCTTCCTTTATGAGATACAAAGAAGAGGAAGCTGCTTTCTACCTTACAGTTTCACTCCTGCAGAGTGTAACTCTGCAAACATCTCTCGCTGAAATCAGTGCCATCCTAAAACTTCAAGGATTCTGAAAGCTTCAAACCTGTTCAGAGGTGAAGTGGCTCCAGAGAGTTCAGCCTCAGATGCTTTCCTATTTGCACCCTCCTGCCACAAAAAAGAGTTCAGGCCATTATACAGAGGGTCTGGTCATGAAGAGCTCACACTTGCTGTGAATAGTGAACAAATAGAAATCTTCTCTTTGGCAGTATCGCTGTCTACTGCACTCACTGTAACATTTTCATTTTCTTTCTCAGGCACATTCTGTATGATGCAGATAAACCCGGTTCTCTACTCCTTGACAAAGATTAAAGTTGTGATTCTTCCTCCCATTATCTGCAATCCAGTCTCTCAATTTTTAGCACTTATTTTCTGTTCCCAGAATAGTGCTTACCATATTGATATGTAGGAGCAACAACTGTAGGTTTCCACATGTGTGATTACAGCCTCAGCACATCTGTAATGGACTACAAGCCACAGACACAGGTAATCTAGCCAAACAGGATTGCCTTCCTTTCTGACACTTACCATTTTCTAGAAACAAACTTCAGATTTGCCACATAAGTAGTTGGAAACTGTAATTCATTTAATGCAAGACAAGGCATAGATCTACTCATTAAAATTCATAATGAAATGCATCTAGCATCTTAAAACTTTTTATTATTCTGCAAATAGACTTTGTTAAAGGCCATTTTGTTCTTTCTAGGAGAGCTACGTGGCATGGATAAACGGTTTGAATTGCAGAAATGAGAACACGTTTTCAAGGCTATTACCTACAATTTCCAGTCATTAAGTGAGTCAGTAGTAAAGTTTCCAAGTTAACTTCAGTGACCTATAACAGGGCTCCAAAACAGTAACACTCTGAAAGTAGAATGCTAAATCCAAAGTGCTGTATATTGTTGCAAAAACAAATAGCAGAGGTCTGAAACCTTCTTGGGCACCTTTGGACCTGGCTTAGATCAGGGTTTTGATCAGAAATGTTTCCCAGCAGATGGCCCTTTAATGTGCTATTGGAAATAAATTGGTGACATCATTCTATTTCTTCACCAATTAAAGAAAATCAGCATGCAGGTTTCATTGGTGCTGCTGACAGGCCAGGGGTCATAGAGGGACAGAAAAACATACTTACTCCTCCTCAAGGTAAAGTCCCCATCCTCATCAAAGTTAATGTCCATCGATACAGTGGGGAACTTCATGCTTCTCCATCCTTTTCTCAGTCATGAATCAGTTTCAGATTTCTATCTACAGTTTCACATTTCTATCAGTTTCACAGTCTGTAGGCTACCAGTACAATACCTTCCACATGGGCTAACATTTTCCCCATTTTTAAAAGATAACCTGGAGCCTTCAGCAAAAAAATATATATGGCCTTCCTTGGCTTTGCCCAGCATCCACCTGCTTCATCAGTTATTAAGTCACAAGCATAGAAAAACATATAAATGCTACTCTTACTATAGGATGCAAGAATCCAATATGCATGCAGTAATGCATTTCCATACCTAGACGTGGGTGAGATTTATAGTCTAGAGGCCAGACAGTTTTATAGTGCAAAATATTTTAGAGAGGTTTTTTTTTAAAATTACTTTCTAAAGATGGATGCTGTGCAGTATTTTTTTTTCTATTTCAGATACCTGTGATCTATTTTGTGATCTTGTCATACTAGAAATGTACTCCATATCCTACTAACACCATTTATTGAGTGTAGTAGAGCTATTTTATTCTGAAGATAGAAGCTCAAGAAGGGCTAGATTGCATATTCTCTTTGTTCACACTGATGAGCACTCACTCACTTGAGTAGGCCCAGATGATTGCAATGGAACTACTCTTTGGGATTAAGTGCTCACCAGCACCAGTAGGAGTTGCACAATACACATGAGGTTTAATAGACCTGGAAAAAAAGGTTACAGAAACCTTACAGTGAGGGGCAGAGAGCTTGTTAAAACCAAGATTCTTATCATACGGTTGAAGTGTACTTCAAATGACAGGTTTGTGCATCAAGAAGCTAGAAGATGTCAGTGCCTGTCTAATAAAAGGAGCTACTGAAAATCAGTCTGTCCTCCAAGATGAGACTGGCTCTAGCCTTGTCTAGAATGATCGAGCCTTTTGTTTGTGGTAATGGGCACATGTATGACACAAACCGCATGGCTAACTAATGAAATGGCCAACTATAATCTGCATTACCAACTACAAAAAAAATCACAGTGTGTTGATCTACGTATGTCCTCATTCATTGCAGCTGATGATCCCAATAATTTTCCTTTCTGCAATAACATCTGAATTTTTTACATACTTCTGTGTAGATCTGTGTGTTTTATACATCTCTGTGCCATGGATGAGGATTGTACTTTGGGACTACCTCTACACTAGAGTTTTGACGACAAAACTGGCATTTTGTTGACAAAACTCGCAGAGCTTCCACATTCCCTGGGCATTCTGTCAACAGTAAATTGACAGAACGTGGCACTTGTGTCAGCAGGTTCCTACCAGTCCCTCAGGAAGCAGAACACCTTTGTTGACAGAATCTGTCGACAGAATCTGTCAACAGAAAGGCAGTGTGGCTGCTCCGGGGGGCCCTCTTTAGACAGAAAGGGGTTCCGGCTCACTGGGCAGCCCTGTCTGTTGTGCTTCCACTTGGCCATTTTGTCAAGAGAGCAGCTGGGCAGTCTGGCTGCTCCCTGTTGACAGAACGGGTTGACAGAGTGATCCGCTTTCGTGTGTGGCCGCAATATGTTGACAGATCCTTTGTCGGAAGATCTCTTCCGACAGTAACTTCTATCAACAGATTTCTCTAGTAGAGGCGTAGCCTGGGAGATCACTGTGATGATATTCTTGCGGCTGTACTTTCCTGTACTGAACTACAGGAAAGTGAATGCGGTCGCTCAGAACAGCAAGATGTTTCCGCGAGTTGTCCTGCCTCGCTAGTCAGTTACCAAAGAAGATAGTAAATTCATAAATGTCAATCAATGCTGAAAAAAGGAGCCTTGACTAATAGAAACAGTGTTCATCATATTAAATGCTAGAAGGCATTTATGCTTCTGTTCAGAGTATCTCCTGTTCAGAGCTCCATTAGTAAACACTTTAAAAAGGGAACTCTCATGCCCTTTGGCCACTTTTTATGGCCCACTGTTAAACTAGTCTGTTCATTTTAGCAATTCCCTTTTAGTTTATATTCTATTTCTGCCTTCAACTTAAAAACCTCCAAAATAACAGCGTAGCCCTGATCGGTTATGGAGAAGGGTAAAACAGCATAGTTTACACAAGTTTTGACAATCAGATGTTGTCGACCAGAGATTTTCCTAAGCAGGGACTCAGAGACCAGGAGAGTATTTGCACTGGCTGAGAGCTGGCTGATCAGGAGAGGTGCATCTTCACAGCAGATTTAGCTCAGGCTATTGCCTGTTTCCACTATCCCTCCATTCCCTTTCTATCCATATACACACAAAAACTCTAACCAGACTTAGTGGTGTTTTAAGCCCAAGCTGAGTACAGCTGATGGTGTAAGCATAAACTTTGGTTCTTCCTCAGCCCAGGCTAGCAAGCCACCTGCTTTGCAGTGAGGGGACAAGGTAGTCAAGCCCAATGCCTCAATATTTTGCCCACTGAGTGGTATTTTCTTGTCCCTTCTTGTGCACGAGATGTTAATGTAAGTAGCAGCTTAACCAAAGAAAATTACATCCATGTGATATCCTGCCAGAGGTCTAGGCCATGATATGAGCACTGTTGTTGATGCAGCCAAGTAGGCATTTGCAGTGGCGGATGCTAGGCTGGCCCAGGCTAACTCTGCAATGCAGTTTTCCCCTTCATGATGAGTCCTCCTTGCCTGTAACAGAAGATGAAAACCAGGAGGAATCAGCCTATCCACCACCACTAATTAAAAATGTTATGGGGTAGGTCTACTCTGCACAGTTAACCCACCTGGAGAAGGAAAAAAAACATACCAACAAGCCCAGACGAATACCCATAAAATAACTACTCTAAGATAGGCCTAAAAAGACAATAACAGAACACCACTCATTATTATCTATCGCTCCCAACTCAAACCACTGCAATGCATCATTAAAGACCTATAACCTATCCTAAATCATGATGCCACACTCCAGAAAGCCCTAAGTGACAGGCCTTTTCTCTCCTATAGACAACCTTCTGACCTTATGAGGATTCTTACTAGAAAAAAACACAGGCTATACCACAATAACACTATTCCTGTAACTTTTCCTTGCAACAAGCCCCATTGCCAACTTTGTTCACATATCTGTTCTGGAGATACCATCACTGAATCCAACCACATTAATTTCAGAATCACAGGCACATTCTCCTATTCCTCAATTAACGTTGTATATGACATCATGGGCCATCAATGTCCACACCCTATGTATATTGGCAAACTGCAAACAAAAATGAATGGACACAGAGCAGACATCAAAAATCTCTAAATACACAAACCTGTCAGCCATCACTTTAATGGAGCAGGCAATTCTGTTAAAGACCTGAGAGTTTATGTTCTGAAGAAAAGATACTTTAGTAACAGTCTACAGAGAGAATGTTCAGAACTAACATTCATATTCTAATTTGACACATTAACACTTGGTTTGAACAGGGACAGCAATTACCTGACCCATTGTAAGGACTCTTTCGCATATTTTGGTGTTTGACCAACCACTTAACTTCCCTCCACACCCCATTTCTGCTCTTCTGTCTGATTTGCCAACCTTGATATCAATTTTTCTGATTTGTCAACCTTGATAACAATTTTTGGACCTCTGTGCTTTATATATTGAGTCTGTTCTGGTAAGGCTATAGATCTGAAGAAGTGGGTCTGTCTCATGATAGCTCATCACCTAATAATTATTGTGTTAGTCTTTAAAGTGCTACATGACGGCTTTTTTGTTTTGGTAGAACACAGACTAACATGGCTACCTCTCTGTTACTTAGCATATAGGTGGATTTTAGCCTTCGCTTGTCTTCCATCCCCACACAAAACCTTCTGAACTGTGTTGGGAGGTGTTTTAAGCCTGGACAAGCTTACTCCCTGGAGATGTGGGTTAGAGACCAGGCTCAGCTTTAACTCTGACTGGACCTTTGCAGTGAGGCAGGCCCACTGCTGGTGAGTGGAGGAAGGGCAAAGGAGGGAACTGACCCAGAGCCCAATGATTGTAAAGGGCCTGTGGCTCTCAGCTGCTGCCACTGCTTGTGCAACAGTGTCAGCGGCCAGAGCTCTGAGCCCTTTAAATTGCCACCAGAGTGCTGTGCAATGTGCTCTGGGTGGCCCTGTGTGCTGTTGGGGGTGGGAGCACACGACAGTGTGCTCCAGGCAGCTCTGAGAGCTATCTGCCACCAGCCCCACCCCTTCTGCCTAAAGCCCTGTCCCTTACAGGAATTCGGAGCCAATCCCCGCTCACCTGCACACACATCTTCACCAGGGTCCAGGCATGTTTATTGGCTCCTCTGCAGTGAAGATGTATATTAAATCAGAAGCGCTAACAGTCTTCCAGTGCCATTCCAACACGAGGGCCATGGGACCAGTCCCTGGCTATACTGACTGGTGTTGCCTGCCGCAAGCAGACAGCAGAGGAGAAAGGGAACAATGTGCAGAGGGACCAACTGGTGGGAAGGGATATTTATGGGAAATAGGGAAAGTTGAGCTATAAAACAGAGGAAATGGGAAAGGCAAAACTGAACTGCGTAATTAACTTCTTTCCAAAAATTATAAAGTGCTCATCTAATTAAAGACAAAAGTTACAAATACTTAAATGTTTTCTAATATTACAGCAACTGCTGTAATCACAACACTGTTAGTAAGCAATCAGGGATAAAATCTGGTGCCTATGAATGGGAGGGGTAGGCAAGGCAATCTAGCTGCTAAAATATGGATTTGTACTTTTTAAAGGTCTCCAAGACTTTTTTATTAAGCCTATCAAGTGCAGAAAATGCACTGACACTCTCACTAAAGTTGAAACTTGATAATACAACTGTGGAGGGGAGTTAAACAAATATTAAATTTGCCAAAATATTTATTTTAGGAAAACTGTCAGTATTTGAGAATTCAGAACAAATTCAGCAAATACGTTCAGCCAAAAATTGATTTTTTTTAAAAAAAGACATGGTTTCTTTTTATCATTTTGAAGTGAAACATTTTTGACTGAAATGACAATGAAAAACTGAAAAATAATAATTTCAGATTATAAACACCCCAACATCTAAATTAAATTAAAATTCTTTAAAAATTATTTTCTTTCGGTGTTTTTGTTTTACTTTGTGTGCATGGTCAATACAAAATTGAGTAGTTAAGTTTTCATTTTGGTGAGAAAATTTTAAAAACTCGGTGTCTGTTTGAAACTAAATGAACTTTTTTCAGATTTTTCAGTTTACTTTCACATCCTATTTGCATTATTCTGTAGCTGTCTATAGGTGATGCTAGTTAGATAGACCTTGCAGAGGAAACCATTGTAGTGTTGGTGAAGTCATGAAGGAAGAAATTTATTCTGTCAAAGCTCCTCAGGGCAAGATATTGTCGCAGATATCTTGCTCTTCAAAAAAGCAGCTTTTAGCAAACTCTGAGAACAGGTAGCTAAGGCCCCAAGAGAAAAAAAAAATCTAAGGAAAAAGGAGGTCAGAAATGCTGGCAGTTTCTCAAAGAGACAGTCTAAGGCACAACAGCAAACTATCACGTTGTGAAGGAAAGACAGGAGGAATAGTGAGACGCCGGTATAATTTTATTAATAGATGTTTAAATGACCTAAAAATCAAAAAGAATTTGATAAAAAGTGAAAATATGAACAAATGAGTTGGGATGAGTACAAAAGAATAACACAAGAATGCAGGCACAAAATAGAAAGGCAAAGGCACAAAAGTGAGTTACTCTACACAAGAGACATCACAGACAGAATCACAGGGCTGGAAGGGACCTCAGGAGGTCATCTAGTCCAGCCCCCTGTTTCAAGCAGGATCAACCCCCACTAAGTCATCCCAGCCAGGACCTTGCTCAGCCAGGACTTAAAAACCTCAAGGGATGGAGAATCCACCACCTCTCTAGGCAACGCATTCCAATGCTTTACCACCCTCCTGGTGAAGTAGTTTTTCCTAATATATAACCTACACATTTCGCTCTTCAACTTTTGACCATTACTCCTTGTTCTGCCATCTGACACCACTGAGAACAGTTTCTCACCCTCTCACCCTCCTTTTTAGAGCTTCCCTTCAGGAAGTTGAAGGCTGCTATTAAAGCACCTCTAAGTCTTCCCTTCTGTAAAATAAACAAGCCTAAATCCCTCAGCCTATCCTCCAGACCCTTAATCATTTTTGTTGCCCTTCGCTGAACATGCTCCAGGAAATCCACATCATTTTTATACTGGGCGGCCCAAAACTGGACACAATATTCCAGATGTGGCCTCACCAGTGCCAAATAAAGAGGAATAACTACTTCTCTAGATCTGCTTGAAATGTTCCTCCTAATGCATCCTAGTACGCTGTTAGCCTTCTTGGCTACAAGGGCACACTGTTTACTCATATCCAGCCTTTCATTCACCAGAACCCCTAGGTCCCTTTCCATTGTACTGCTGCTGAGCCAGTCGGTCCCCAGCCTGTAACAATGTTTGGGATTCTTCCGCCCCAGTTGCAGGACTCTACACTTCTCCTTATTGAACCGCATCAGATTTCTTTTGGCCCAGTCCTCCAATTTATCCAGGTCCCTATGGATTCTCTCTCTACCCTCCAACCTAGCTACCTCTCCCCCTAGTTTTGTGTCATCCGCAAACTTGCTGTAGGTGCAATCCAGTTCCTCATCCAGGTCATTAAAAAAGATGTTGAATAACACCAGCCCCAGAACCGAGCCTTGCGGCACTCCGCTTGAAACAGACCGCCATTCAGATATTGAGTCATTGACCACTACCGTTGGGCCTGACCATCAAGCCAGTAAGAAGAGGTTCCTTAAATACATTAGGATCAAGAGAAAGATGAAAGAATGTGTATATCTTCCGTTTAGTAGCGAATGAGGCTATTGATGAATGGCATCAACAGTACTAAGTAGTTTAATGGCTATTTTGTTTCACTCTTGGCTAATAAGATAAATTGTGACCAGATACTTAACACAATATTAAAACCAAATGGGAAGGAATACAAGCTGAAATAGCAAGTTAGTTATTTGCCCAATGTCATTCATCCCAGGGCACTTAACGAATTAACTGAATCAATCTTGGAAACTTTAGCAATCCTCACTGAGGTCTTTGGAGATAGAATGAGATCCCAGAAGGCTGGAGCAGAGCAAAGAGTGAACAAAAAGGAACCCAGGGCACTGTCATCTTAACTTCAATACTTGAAAAGATACTCAAACAAATTGTAAAACAATCAGTTTGTAAGACCCCAGAGGATGTGAAAGTAATAAGTAATAGTCAAGAACAAACTGTGCCAAACCAATCTAATTTCCTTCTTTGATAAGGCAAGTGGTCTGATGGATAGAGGGGAAATTTCAGAAGTGATATAGCTTGATTTTAGTAAGGCTTTTGACACAACCCTGCATGACATTCTTTTAATTAGGGAAACGTGATTTAGATACGATTATTATAAATTAAGTACATAGTGTGGAAAAACCATACTCAACAGTAATTAAATTGGGAAGGCATAGCTGTTGGGATATTGCAGAGGTCTGTCCTGGATGTGATACTGGTCAATATTTTCATTTGTCACTGGGATCATAGAGTGGCGAGTATGCTTATCCAGTTTTCAGATCACACGAACCGGAAGGGGCTGCTAGCAGAAAGGTTCAAAATGACCTCAACGTATTGGAAAATTGGTCAGAAATCAACAAGATGTAGTATAATAAACACAAGTGCAAAAGTGATACACATAGGAAGGAAAATGAAATGTATAATTACAAAATGTGGAATAATGGACTATGCAATTATGCTACTGAAATGGATCCAGAGTTTATAGTGGATTACAAATACAGTAGGAATCAACAGTGTCACATTGCTGTGAAAACAGCTAACTTTCTGAGATGTCTTAACAGGATATATTTATAAACGACACAGGAGGTAATTGTCCAGCTCTATTCAGTGCTGGTGAGGCCTCAGCTGGAATACTGAAGATGCAGACAAATTGTAAAAAGTCCAAAGGAGACCATCAAAAATGATAAAAGGTTTAGAAAACCTGAGGAAAGGTTTAAAAAAATGGGCGTGTTTGGTTTTGACAGACGACTGAGACAGGACCTAAACACGTTCTTTTAATGTGTTTAGGGCTGTTGTAAAGAGGAATATGATCAATTGTTCTCCATATCTACTGAAGGTAGGACAGAAAGAAATTGACCAAATTTGAAGCAAGAGTAATTTAGATCAAATATTAGGAAATCATTCTAATTATACAGGTAGTGTGGGAATAGCCTTTGTCCTGCCCCAGTTCAGAGTATTGAACTAGATGATCTCTATCAGGTGTACATGTCAATGATGCTATAGAATTGTCATAATTTTCATATTTCATATTTCAGTGAAGTCAAGGTTTCCCCTACAGCATGTACTTACTTTAGCGGTTGTTTTTAAAGCTATAGCAAACATACTCTATTAGAGGAACTTAATTATTTCAAACACTTCTGTCCAAAAGCCTTACTACAGTGGAACCTCAGAACTTCAGACACCTCAGAAATGGAGGTTGTCCATAATTCTGAAATGGTCCATAACTCTGAATGAGACATTACAGACTCAACGGGGGACTTAGAACTGCAGCCGCAGGGCTGGAGGCGAGGGGCATTCAGGGCAGGAGGAGCTTCTGACCTTATGGTCTGCCAGAGCTCCTGCTTGGGGACTCTGGACTTCTGGCCTCTGAAAATATGAGGACTCAGGGAGTTAGATATAGAGGGAGAACTGGAGTGTTAGCCCCGCAGCTCCATTCTGACTTCAGCCACACAGTGGATTCTGGGATTAAGGCTTCTGTTGTCCTGTCTCAGTTTCAGTGTGTTGGGGGAGAGGTTGCCAGGACCCAAGGCTTCAGCCCTGCCTTTCCACTCCCAGTTCCAGCCAAGGGAGGTGCTGGGGCTTGGGGTTTTAGCTATGTGGGGAGCACTGGGGCTGAAACCAGAAAATCTTTTGTAGCTAAAATCCAGATCATCCTCCGCAACCCACTGAAAGCAGGAACAGAGATGTAAAGCTGAAACCCCAAACCCCAGTGCTTTCCCCAGATCAAAGCCCTGAGCCCCAGTGCTCCTAAAAGTCAGATGCCGGTCACCCCCCTACCCAGAGCCTGACCTCCATGAACTGCAGCCCCAACCCCCAGTGGCTGAAGCAACACAGCCTTTTTTGTGTGTATGTCTGTAGTATTGACTGATTGAGGATGTCCAGTAGATTGGTACAGCCACAACTCTGGTGTTCATATCACCAACGTTCTACTGTAAGTAAGAATTCCAGGATTTCTTGTGAAATCCTCATTTCCAAATACATCTTTTGTTTCATGTCTGTCAAAGTCATATATTTCTTCTGGAGTTACATTTGGAAATCAAGGCAAGAATTATTAAAGAATTTAAAATGCCGTATTTAATAAAATCAATTTTTGTTGTTGTGTGTTTTCTGTGTTTCAGAAAACATAAATTGCTTAACAAATATGATAATCCACACAGTGTTGGCAGTACAGGATGTGACAAATGTGCATGTTAATAAAATATGCATTAAATAAATATGAGTATATGAAGAATGAAAATGTAGTTGTCAGGTTGTTATTTAAAGAGAAACCAACTTGTAAGTGCATAAGGTGAAAATATGGACACAGGTTAACAAACAGCTCTCCATTGTCTTCAGTGGGGCAAATGTGACCAGGATTGTTTGTCAACTGCAATGCAAACCAAAAAAAAAAAAAAGGAGATGAATATTTTCCCCTTAGTGGCTCAGCAGTTAGTTCTCTTCAGTTAAACTGTCCAGCCCCAGCGACTGATCTACTAAAATGGCCTTATTTTTCAGAAACATGTAAAGAGGAACCTGTCAGTAGGTTTGGACAGTTCTTTACAAAATACAAATTGCTTAACAACCTAGTTTATTGCAAAATGTTTTTCTAACCTGCTAGTTAGAATTCACTGTTATTGTGGCATGTCTTACAAAGTAAGAAAAGCCATACTGGGTCGCAAAAATGGTCCATCTAGATCTGTATCCCGTCTCTGAAATTGTCAGTGCCCTTATAAAGCTATATAGAAAGGTACTTCAGCTATCTATCACCAATGTTTTCAATGACGGAGCTCTCCCCTTCTGTGGGAATTAATATATAATTTCAATGAAACCAACAAAGTATAAATAACCATGTAATTACTGAGTAATAACATGAAAGTAGACCAAATATAAAGTAATGACATAGTTGTGTGTGCCTTGCAAATTAAGTATAAACCCAGACATGAAAAGCACAAGCTTCTTGGTAATTATACTTGATGTTAAATGATGATATCCAATTACTATCTCAACTCCAGGGCACCAATAACTGTGTAATAGATACATTATAATTACATGGCTGTTTGTACCCTGCAAAAGTAATATGATAAACTCAAAGTACTGTTGCAAATTTTATTCCAGTGTTCTTAAGTTCATAATGCAAGATATGAGTGCAGTTTGACCCTTAATGCTAATGAACTGTGCATCTCAACGCACAGTAAAGGTTTAACATTTATTCAGCTTCAGTCCTTAAAAACATGTATTTCATGAACACATGAGCTACTAGCCGCCATTTTTGGAAACTGAAAGACAGATTCTCAGTGAGTGTGAACTGTCCCAACTCCTCAGAAGTCCGTGGAGAAAAGGACCCGGGGATTACAGTGGACAAGAAGCTGGATGTAAGCCAACAGATTGCCTTTATAGCCCAGGGCCACGTCTAGAAGGCCCGTTAGCACAGTGCTGCTGCTGGCAGTGCTATGCTAATGACAGGTCATGAAACTGCAAATGGCATAAGGGACTGGCAACAGAAGCAGGGGAACCGGCAGGGGCATGTCCACAGCAAAATCTCACGCATGCTAATAAGTCATGCGGGTTTGCAAATGGTCCCTTATTTGCAATTTCATGGCCTGTCATTAGCCTAGTGCTGCCGGCAACAGCACTGTGCTAATGGGCCGTCTAGACGTGGGCAAGAAGGCTAATGGCATACTGGGGTGCATTAATAGGAGCATTGCCAGCAGATCTAGGAAAGTGATTATTTATCACTGGTGGGGCCACACGTGGAGTACTGCATCCAGTTCTGGGTCTGCCATTACAGATAGGATGTAGACACATTGGACATAATCCAGCTGAGGCTGAAAAAATGATTAGGGCATGGAGCACATGATTTAAGAGGACAGGCTTATTTAGTTTACAGGAGAGAAGAGCGAGGGGGAAGGGATTTGATAGCAGCCTTTAACTACCTAGGCAGGGGAGAGTGGGGAGAGTTTCCAAAGAGGATGGATAGAGGCTGTTCCAACTGGTGAGGATGACAGAACAAGGAGCAATGGTCTCAAGTTGCTTTGCTTAGCCTAAACAACCACTATGATTATTATTGCACTTGTCTTTAGTGCTAATTTAGGACTCAGTGCTTCCAGTGAAATTCTTGGACTTCAGTGGGTATAGGTAGTCCTCAACACTTTCTGGGGCTGAGCCCCTAGATTTTGGGGGCAAGGACAATTTACTCCTATATGCTTTTATGTTCACTGAAGGCACTCAACAGAAAAAAAAAAAAAGAAACAGCTATGAGGTCTTCAGTGTTGAGAAATGCTGTAGCCACTTTCCTATCTCCCTCATGGAAAATTCTATGTTATGCATTACCAATGGCATGGTCCAAAAATTGGGCCATTACTTGTCTGGAGTTTCCCCTCTCTTTTATCATCATTTTCTGTTGCACATCTGTCCAGATGTCTTTTTCTTTCCTTTAGCTTTTGTTTCCTGGTCCCCAGATTAAAAAAAAAATGAAATATTAGGTTTGTCAGGGGTATATCATTGTTTAAATTCCTGGAGATGGTGGGTTAAACAGACAAATCAATGAAATAAACCTCCAGTGTATTGCAGTTACTGCAAGTGATGTTCCTTCTGGCTGTTTAAGACCTAGCAAGTCAATAACCTATTAATATCATACTCTGCAGGGTCAGTTCTGAATAAGACAGGCATGCCTTTTTAAGGCTCGGCATAGAGCTCCTGGGTAGATTAGGAAGAAGGCTGCTAGAGTGTTTTGGTGGGTTTAAAAACGACAAACTTTGTGCTGTGTGAACTTTTTACAATATCACTCCTGTTGAGTAGAAAATAATGAAAGTACAAATGAATCACCTGGCTGAAGTAGCTAAATAAAACCACATCATGACAAAAGCCACAGCACCAGTAATTCAGGTAGACCCAACATTCCTGTTAGAGATCAGATTATATTTTACTTTTTTGGATGGTAAAAATTGATCCAGTAAGTTTCTTGTTTATTTTACTTTCAGTATGCAAACCAAATGTCTTATCTATTAACACATCTGAAGTCTTCTCTGAAAATAATAAATCCAAAACAGAGTCACCAGCATACAAACAGCCATATTCCCCATAAAGTCACTTATTTTTTTCATCACCTAAATTGCTTACTTTTCATATAGACTACTGAAGATCATCTCGCCTTTCCAAGCCGAGTTGTGATGATTGATGGCTAGATTTTGTCATTGGCTGCACATGTGGCTCCCACTAAAATCACTGGAAGATGCCTGTTGAAAGCAGATTTTTTTTCCTGAAATATTGAGTTCAGACCCACAGCATGCATCAGCACACCTTGCTGTAATTTGTACAAGTGAGTAATTTAAATTTATGTGATTTCTTCTTTTGAGACACTGATGTCCAGTTTGAGATCCATGGTAACAAAGGAAGGATCTTCCTGTTGTTGGAGAAATGGCCTTGTTTGAGAAAACCTCAAGAAACTTGTCCACAATGAAACTTTTTTCTGTGTTCTAATCCTGAAAAATAAATAATCTCTCCAAAAAGACTTGTTGGATTAATGTGTGCTTGTAGGTTTATTTGTGATATGAATCCTGGTTTTGATTTCTATGCCTCTTTTTGATTAGTCTTTATATCTACAGCTAAATACTTTGATTCTTTTACCTCTGTGCTCCAGTGCCTCCTGCCTTTCATTGCTTCTGCCTCGGGGTCAGACCAGCTGTGAGAGGGCAACAGAGCTGTTTGAAATAGTTTCCGCAAGCATCAACCCTCCTGGAGCAAGATGAATATGGCATGAGGGAGAACCAGGATGCTTTGGTGAAAAGAAATTGATTCGTCAGACCTGGAACTGCCTTGCCCATTGAGCTCTGGGACTGCTTAGGCTAAGTGAAAAAGCTTTATCAGTGAACTGTCTGATGCTGAAGATTACTCCACTTGTCAAATCTCACAAGCCCCTTTAGGTGTCAACAGCTGAAGTCACTGATTCTGAGCTCTAATTTATTTCACCAAGTATTGTGCCAAGAGAAATCCAGTTGTCCTCAGATATGTCACATATAAAGCCTCCAATTCTAGGTAGCTTTGCACTGAAACCTGTGGTATTCCCCCTTTTTCAGGTTCAGGTTCAAAAGATAGAGCCAGGAATCCTGAGGGGCAATAAGCACTCTGGAATACCTGCCTAAATGCTAGTTCTAGTGTAACCATATGTGAAGCAGTAATATGGCTCAGATAAAATGTTAAAAAGTAAATATTATTTTAAAATACTAGTTTGCTTTTCTTAGGATTACAGTCTGCTGTGTCTGATGGCACAACCCATTTTTCCCACTGCGGTCAGTCCAGAAGAAAACATTTGACTTCATCATAAATTGCCTCCATGGTGGCAGTCTCCTTTTGAATCATCCTACAATTGCATGTTCTTTGCTCACTATGCCTTCCCTTCCCTCTAGGTGGGATCAAAATTAAGACATACCTTGGGCTTCTGCCGTGAGGTAGCCTGATGACATGGCCAAACCACCACAGACATTTCTATCTAGTTACTTGAGTTTTTCATGTTGTTACACAGTAATACAATACAGCCATCCCATGAGTTATGTGAGGTTTGCATTCCCGTGCACCCTAGCATAACTCGAATGTCAATCAAGTTTGGTGGGCGGGGGCATTTTCCCCAGTGGAACGCACATTCTGCAGCCAGGGAAGCAGCAGGAGCTCTGGAGCTCCTTCTGAAAGGTAAGTCCTGGGGTTGGGGGTAGGAGCAGTTGGAAAGGGTTAAGATTGGCAGTTGGTTGGGGCCATGGGAGGGGGGCAGGGTGGTTAAGCCTGGAGTGGGTTAGTGCTGCAGGCAGGCCGGGGGGTTGTGAGCTGGGGTCACACAGCCCTTTGGGGGGTTGAGCCAGAGACACACTGGGTGGGAATGAGCCAGAGCCATGCGTGGTGGGGGGCAGACTGAGCCAGGCATGGGTGAACAAGGACAGGAGGTATTTGAACTGGGGCCACACAGGGTCAGGGGACAGTTGAGCCAGGGAGGAAATGATTTTGAATTGTGCTTAACTCTTCATTTCAAGGGTTTACTATATACAGAGATATACCTATCTCATAGAGCTGGAAGAGACCTTCAGAGGTCATGGAGTCCAGTCCCCTGCACTCACAGCAGGACCTATCACCATCTCTGACAGATTTTGTTTTAACCTATTTGCCCCAGACCCCTAAATGGGATCCTTGCAACCCTGGGTTTAGCAGGCCAATGCTCAAACCACTATGCAATTAATTCCCAAGATTCTTCTTAAAGAATACTGGTCTTTTTGGTATGCAGATGTATTTTCTTACTGTTCCACAGGTTTGACAAATCGGAAAATGAGCCCCTAGCTTTGTCAGTTCTTGCCACCACTTCCTTAGAGAGCTGGCCATTAATAGATATGCTAAATCACCAATTCTTTCTTTCATACTCTTCTGTTCTATCACTATGATCTTGGTTTTCCTCATACAGATATGAAGTACAGCCTGGAAATGTTCCATCCAATGTGCTCTCTGCGCTTTCTCTCTTGTTAAAACTGCACCACCTTCAGCCTTCGAGATATCTCAGTGCTTAAAGAATTGTGCTGCCAGTTGTTTAGATACTAGAAAAGCTTTTTAGAATACCCTCTTCTACATGCCTCTTCAGCATCTCTTGCTTTATTTTCCATCCACTTTTTTCTTATCTCTTCTGGCTGATCTTTTAGCTTTCTTGTCTTTGTTCACACAGGCTTCTTGCAGAATAGCTTTTTCACTGCTGTCTTATTCTTGTTACAGTCTCTTTAATTCTTTGCTCTGTTCAACAAGCCTCCATGTACTTGGCTGGAGCCATTCTTCTTGCTTAAATTTCTCACCCCCACTATAATCCTAGCTGCATCTACACTTGCTGCTGTGAAAAATTGCCCTTGTTCTTCTATGTCATCCATCAGTGTCTTTCATTCTTTAAATCAATTGCTAAGTTGCATCCCAAAATGAGCTGTCAGTGCTGGATCTACTAACTTTCTAGTCGCACACTTGCCCTCTACCTTGCATGGTGTTATTTTATTAAATTTATCTAGATTGTCACAAATAACAAGACAGGTGTTCAAAGGAGATCATCTCCCATGATATTAATAGAAATATAATGAAGCTGCTCCTAGGTAAAGTCGTAATTTGACTTTGATTTCAGTTTAAAGCTCTTCTTGAGGGGAAATAGTATACCCCAAAGCAAAGATTGTGTACATCACAGAGTTCTCCATTGTCAGTCTGTCCTGGGAAGCCATGTTTGCTCATAATGAATTTATACACACTATAATCACCATCAGTCTGTACATTTAGATGTTGCAAAAGGATAACAATGTCCTATTTACTGCTCATACCAAAGACATACCACAATCTTTCGCAGAAATAGTCTTTGACTTGCTCATTGCTATCATATGCTAGTGCATATCAGTGAACTGCTATCAGTGAATTGCATGGTCTTTTCCATGGTTTGTCAGAAAGTTGGCGGTCAATATTTTTGTGTTTACAGGTGTCCTTTCTTCCAGGGTCTTAATAGCTTCCCTGATTAATAGTAAGCCTACACCTTTCAGATATTTGTCCTCTCTTACAGACTATAAAACAGTCACATCTTTGAGTGGTATTTTTTCTTCTTCAGCACACCTCATCTCACTCAGTCCAAGTATACCTAGATCAAAGATTTTCTTTTCTCTGAAAATCAGATCAGACTACCTGTGCTCCAATGTGCTCTAACGTTCCAAAACTGAATTCTTGTCTTCATTTTAGTTGAGTTCACCATTACAGATGAACAATTTCCTTGCAGCTTTGATTCTCAATCATCACAGTATCTCTTGTGTTGTTGTTGTTGTTTTTGACCAGTACTACCTTGTGTTATGTCCAAACACTCTTGGTTCTTCTCAAACAATGTTTGTAGTTGGAAACCTGTGTCAGACATGTCTTGTTTCCAGGCTGTTTCCTTCAGTATTACTACCACCTATGTACTCTAGGCCCTGCACTTTTTAAAATTCACAGAACTATGCTTATTGACACATGATACATTGATAGTAAAAATGTTTGTCCTGTATTTATTTTCTATTTCTTTTGTCCCCTTCTCACTCTTTTAAGTACAAGGGAAATTAAAATATTCTTAACACCCATTTAAAGATGAATATTTGATTACATACATCATACTCATCATTTTACATGGAACGATATTTTTGGTCCCAAATACGAAATTAAATAATGGCACTAAGGGTTTACGGAAATGAGTGAAGGAATGAGAAGTGTGATTTAAGGGTGCCTAGGTGGTCAGTTTGAGAACTGAACTGTGAAAACATTTTATTTCATTCTAAGGAAGCAACAAGAACTTCAATAATCAATAAAAGTACATAGCTAGATGAAGGGTTTTATCCAGGAAAAAAAATCTCTTTTAATTCAATTATATTCTTAAGAGGGCAGGGCCACTGACAGGGCCAGGGGGCAAAAGGGGAAGCTGCCCCAGGACCCAGTGATTTAAAAGGGCCTGGGGCTTGCAGCCAGAGCCACAGATGTTGCAGGCCAGGCAGTGCTGAAGGAGGGAGCAGAGCCAAGGCCCTCTGCCATGCCCAGAGACCTGGCAATCCATAGGCAGCACTATCAACAGGGACAAAATGGGTGCCACCCTCAAGCTGCTGAATAGGATTCGATGCTCAGCCCAGATTTGAATAGATATGTAGTTGAGTCCCTGGCACTTCAAAGCCTGTCTAGAGAGAAGCATTTTTGTGCAACTCAAGTATTTGTAACTGACAAGAGGGAAAAGTAGCTGTTTTCTCCACAGCTTGTTCAGGGGATTTTTCACGAGCGAGGAGAAGTGTTATTTTCTGGTTTTGTCTGCTGTGATTAAAGCTCGTTCATTTCTTTCTTGAGAAAAGTAGCTAGTAAATATTTGCCTCATGGCAATGTGGCATTATTTTTCAAGTCACTGTCAGAAAATTTAGCAAGAGTATGAAGCCGCTGGGGAAAGTGTGTTTTGTGTGATGTATATATATTAACATGAACCCACAATTAAGCAAGCAAGCAAACAGCAGGACAGTCCTATCTTTACAGCAGGACATACTCATACTTTGATGCTTTGGCTTAAATTAAGCAGAAAAACTTATCCACCTTTGATTATAAAAGAACAATGTCAGGGCCTCTAGTTAGAGCCTCCTGGCAGCTAGAATCTTCAAAATCTAGGCTTTTTCTTTTCCGCTTATCTGCAAACACTCTTTGAAGTTCACTGAAAAGAACTCTTGTGTGTTCCCAGAAGCCACGTTCACTGCCACCAGCCAGGAGTTCCCACCGCTTCTGAATTAACATCCCACAGGCACTTCGAAGGAGCAGCACACCTATGCTTTCTGATAGGTAACTTATTTAGTACACAGGCCTGTGTTACCCACCAGTCCAAAAAGAAAGTCCTCACCTCTCGGTATTACCCAGAATACTCAAGAGAGGAGCAGATGTGTTCTGTGAACTATCAAATAACATATATTTAGGCACAATAGTTTTGGTATGACTAGACTGTGTAATTTGCAAAAGCCCTAAGACAGCAGGAGAGCTGGGGGAAATTATACAGTTATATCATGCTCTGTGCCTCAGGAGGGAGCCTCTTTAAGGCTGCACAGTGCGCATCTCCAATCAGATTGGCATAAATGCCTCCCTTTTACACCAGCTCCACTACAAGCCTGTGGCCTGCTGTCCTCTAACTGCTGTAATACTGCTGAGCTGGAGCAATCCCAAACCAGAGACTGTTTGAGCATGATGAGTCATCCCATAGCCAGGGAGAGTGATGAGGCAATTAGCAGCAAGGCTTGTGATAGGCTCAATACCATTCAGCCAGGAATGAGGACCTACCCAGGTGATCCCAAGGCAGGCATGTAGGCTGGGGATCATTCCTGTTGCCAGTAGTTTCAGCAGCCTGCTCTGGTTTCTCTTGCTGGCCCTTGCTGCTGCTGTACCCCTGCCTTTTTCCTTGCTAGCCTGCTTCCTATGCCCTCCTGATTAACATCTGCCAAAGCCAGCCACCTGGTGGCTCTGGCATGTCCCTCCAATTTGGAACTTTGTTCCCTACAGGGAGCAAGGACTAAACAGTCCCTGGTCTCAGGATAACTATTAGATCAGCCCATGGGAGCATATCGCTGCACTTTAATTCCTGTTCAGTTAGTAACAATCTGGCCCTGTGCTAGGCTGGATAAAATATTTGCATCCTTCAGCACAGAAACTGTGGTAATGAATCAGGCCAATGGTCCAGTTAGTCCAATAACTTATCCCCAAGAGTGACCATCATAGAAGCATCAGGAAAAGATTAAAAAGCCCTATCATGGACATTGATGAACTTGCCTACCCAAAAGGCAGGTTTCTTCTGAGCCCCAGGAAATTAGCAATTTGTTTATGTCCTGCCCTGAAGAATACAGATTTATATCCCTTATAAACAATTGACTGTAACTGCAGACATGTGAATATAAAACTGCTAAAATCTTGGACTTGATTATATCTTGTGGCAGTGAATCTCATACGTGTTGTGTAAAGAAAATATTGCCTTATCTCTACAACTTCTAAGGTGGGGATCGAGTCACGGTGTGAGGATTGGGCATTTGCTCAATAATAACAGACACAACTTTTACTTGTAGAAAGCCCTTGCAAATGGTTAGATGTAACTGAGACAGGCCACCTCTGCCCCTCTCCCCGAGGATTAAAAGAACAAAATTATCTGCATTAGTCTTCCAGACTGTAAAATTATCTCCTAAGGGAAGTGGTAGAAGTTGAATACTAAATTAATTAAAGCAACACAAAATGTGTTCCAGACCATCATACTGCAGTGTCATGGGTATGACCTAAAGGACCTAACAGGTATTTATGTTCTCAATTTTCTGTCATCATATGACACACACACCCCACTCAAAGGAGTCTTGGGAGTCTGAAGTCATAGGATCTATGGCCTGGATAAAATGCCTAAAAAGCACCTAATCTGGTAGACTTATTGGGACTATTTACCAAGGATCATGGTGAATTCTCCATTATTGACAAATTTTAATTAAAGATCTAATGTTTTGCTGAAAGATATGCCCTTAGAATTAATTTTGAGTAAATTATGGTCTTTAGTCTACAAAAAGTCAGATACAATAATCACAATGGTTTCTTCTGGTCTTAAAATGTGTATCCATGGTCATTATATGACAGATCCTAAGCTGGTTTAACTCAGGCTATCTCCATTGAACTGAACTTAACGAAGCAATACTGACAGGCTGATTCTCTATGTTTAGTAGCAGAAGGTCACTCTATTCAGGATTAAAACTATGGTTACCCCTACATCAAGGATTTTGAGCTTTAGTTGTTGATTTAGTTTATACTGTGAATAAAGTTGAAGCCTTTTAATCATTTCAAAGTGCTATGTCCTATGTGCACAATGTTGAACAGTGAAATATCGTCAAAATTTGTGCCTAGTTTTTTCAAAAGTAAAATCCCTAATTTCTATGACCATGGCTACACTAGCCCCTGCCTTTCGAAAGGGGTATGCTAATAAGACACTTCAGCAGATGCTAATGAGGCACACCATCAATATGCAGTGCCTCATTAGCATAATGGCAGCTGCATGCATTTTAAAAGTGATGCTTTTGAAATGCATGCTGCTTGTGTAGACAGGGGCCTTTCAAAAGGACCCCCCAAGATTTTGAAAGCCCTTCTTCCCAAAACCAATGGGAAGAAGGGGCTTTTGAAGTCCTGGGGTCCTTTCGAAAGGCCCCTGTCTACATGAGCAGCATGCATTTCAAAAGCAGAACTTTTGAAGCACACACAGCCACCATTATGCTAATGAGGCACTGCACATTCATGGAAGCACCTCATTAGCATCTGCCAAAGTAGCTCAGCATACCCCTTTCAAAAAGCACGGGCTAGTGTAGTCACAGTCTACCAGAAATAAGCAAAAAGGAAGCTGCATATAAAATCTCATTAAATCCTATGGGATCTGAGTATACAAGTCCCTTTCTTTGGCTCCTTTCTACATCCTAGCCCAAGTGCTTTGTTTCCCAAAACAGTAACATGTCCCATTGCTGGGGAGAACAAGACTCCCCCCTCAAAAAAAAAAAAACACAAGCCACTAAGACATCATAATTTTTTTCTCCCAGGTTAGAATCAACTGTCAATGGTGACCTCAGAGAACAAGAACAAAAAGTTACAAACATGCCATGTTGCTTTTAGAGATGCTGAAGAAACTGTATTGTGTACCTCTGTGTTGTTCATCTTGGGAGTTAATTTTAAACTTGTTTAATTGTACAGTTCCAGTCCACCCTCACTCATGAATTTCCTCATTCCAGTAAAACAGAAGCTCTGTCCTCCCCAACCGAAGGATCCCTTCCGAAGAGCTCCAAGGAAACATACAAGCCATTTTGGTAATATGCAAGCACATAGTTAACCCCAGAGTTAGGAAAGTTTACCTTGAATGATTACCATTGTCATGAAAATAGTTAGCCAATTTGTCTTAAGGATAATATCACAAGAACAGCACTTTTCTCCACTACCTGGATCTGGTTAAAGGTATTTTACAAGACCTAATTTCCCCCCATACACAGAAATTTATTCTACAATTTTTCGTGGATGTTGTATATGATTCCCTGCATTGTTGAAGGGAGTTTTAACCATATATCAGGAACAAAATCTAAATTTAAATGAAAAGTTTGGAAAAGGTTTCATAAAGAGCAAGCTGAAGCAGAACCTAGACAAATTGCTAAAATGATTGGTTTAGAGGTTGATTAACTGACACCTGAAGGATGTTACATGCATATATGTAAAGGAGATTCAAATTCATATTGACCCAGTATAAATCAATATATACTTAAGGGTTTTGCGTAATGTCCATTGTTTTTGAATGGAAGGTGGTATTTTGAAAAGCACTGAGCACTGGATTACTTGTGCTTCAGTTGAAGTCAATGGAAGCTTTATCACTGACTTCAGTACTATGGACTTACATTGTGCATGTGTAAGCGTGTAACATGACATATATACACAGCAGAAGCTGGTAGCAAAATCTAGTCTCTGGGTAAGGGTCACAAGCAAGTTCCAATATTCTTCTAACCTGTTGCTTTTCAGTGGCTTATAACTTTCACAAGCATGTGCTCCACCATCACCTACCCCATCTCAGTGTATGAGGGGTGAGGGAAAGGGGATGTGGATCAGAAGTTCAGGGAAAGGCAATCTGTGGAATCCTGGAAGGAGAGGGTATGTTTGACCTTTCCAAAGCCTTTGGCCCCAGTTTGCTCACCCAGAATGCACATGGAGATTATGCCTGGAAAGGATGGGGGGAGATGGCAGAGCTCTTTTCCAACCCTGGCTCCTGAGCAACCATGGAAGGAGCTGACAGGAAGTTTTTGTAGCACAGCCCATGCCCCCATTTGGGTTATATAAAACAATCCCAAAGCTTACCATTGCATAGGTACTGTACATATATTGTACTGAAAGAACTAAGGAGAAAAGATGGATTTCCACAGTGACCTTTCCAGTGTAGTGTTCTTTTCCATTGTGTCAAGTGAAGTATTTTTAATCCAATAATTTCCTGTGCTCTACAAGCTACAAAGGCATCATTTGGAAAAAGCCCAGTCCCATTTTATTGTTAAAATATTTGAAACATATTAAAATGTTGCTCCCCCCCCCACCCTGCAAGCCGTGAGATTCAGTAGGTTTTGGTCTGATGTCCTTTATATATATATATATATATGAACTATTGTTGTGTGTAATGACACCACTATCATTGTAATGCAGAAAGCATAGCTTCAAGTGTTTGCAACACTCAAGCCAGTTCCTTTCAAATTGAAAACAGGCCAAGGGCCACTCTGAATGCAACCTTTCTAGGTCCACGAATCTTGCAGCTGACACCTTTACAAACTGTTAAGCATTCACTGAAGTTGAAGTTTAAAATATAATTGCATGGTAGTGCTTTCAATTGTAAAAATAATACACAAATGGTGGGGAGGTTTCCCCCATAAATTGCATTAAAGAAAAAGATGGGTCTTCTAGTGAGAGTATCTTGATCATTTTCCAGGAGTGGAACACATCTGGTACAAACAGCATGGGATGCAAATGCACCACTATTTTATTTTTATCAGAGGGGTAGCTGTGTTAGTCTGTATCTGCAAAAACAACAAGAAGTCCCATGGCACCTTATACACTAATGGACATATTGGATGCAATTGACCAAGTAGGCCTTTGCTCATGAAAGTGTATGTTCCAATATATCTGTTAGTCTATAAGGTGCCACAGGAGTTCTTGTTATTTTATTTTTGGTAATTTTTAAACTTCATAACGTTCCTGGGAGAGAGTCTCTAACATTGTGCTTACCCCTTTACAAAGTGTGGTATGCAGATTATGCTCCACTCTGCCCTATGCATGGATGCAGCACTCAAAAAAAATGAAGTGTCTGCCTCTTTGATATGCTTCCTGGATCCGTGAAGAGCTGAAGCAGCTGATGATGATCTTTGCAGGATCTGTCATCCACACCACCCCGCCATCAGGGGGCCTGACCCTGGTGCCCTAGGGGTGCCCCCCCCACGCAGTTCCATGGATCGTCAAGAGGGAGTGGTGTTACATGACCAGCACTGACTGGTGGGACTGCCTTGTCATGGGCAAGTGGGATGACCAGCTCTGGGTGCAGAACTTTAGAATGTGCAAAGCAACATTCCTGGAGCTCTGCAACTGGCTCGCCCCTGCCTTCTGCAGGGAGAGCACCTGGATGTGGCCCGTCATTCCCATTGAGCAACAGGTGGCCATCACATTGTGGAAGCTTGCTACTGCTCGGTCGGGAATCAAATGGGGTGGACAGGTCCGCCATCTGGGCTGTGCTTATGCAGGTAAGGCACTATCAGACTGCAGGCCATGAATAGGGGGAGGTCATGCTGGGGAGACCCTCAAGGTGTGAGGGGCTTGAAGGGGAGCCCCATCCCCAGGGGACAGTGCTTCTGTCTCACCCTCACACAGACCCACTGCCTAGAAGCAGCCTGGGGTGGGGACACCAGAGTGCTCTGTGGGGGATGGGGGTGGGGGGGAGAAGAGGATCCCTCCAGATCCAGGGCCAATATCCCTTGGTCCCTTGTGTGTGCTTAGTCTCCTCCTCTTGCAGGTTGTCAAGGCTATCAATGACATCCTGCTCTGGAGGGTCACCCAGATCAGAGACATGGATGAGGCCATGGTTGGCTTTGCCACTCTGGGCTTCCCACACTACTGCACTACCCAGTATATAAAGCAGAAAGGCTACTTCTCCATAGTCATGCAGGCCCTGGTAAACCACTGGCGACACTTCACAGATGTCTATGTGGGCTGGTCAGGCTGGGCCCACAACATGTGGGTTTTCTGAAACTCCAGCCTCTGCTGGAAGATGGAGGCAGGGAGTATGGCCCCCAGTGGGAGCTTGCTGTCAGGGACACCGACACACCATTGTTCATTGTGAGGGACACGGCCAATCCCCTGCTGCCCTGGCTCATGAAGCCATATACCAGGCACCTGGACCCCACCCAAGACCTCTTTAATGCCCACATTAACTGGGTATGAACCCTGGTGGAGTGTGTCTTCAGTTGCTTGAAGGCCTACTTCAGGTGTCTCCTCACCCATCTGGACATGGTGGAGCCAAATGTCCTGCATATGGTGAGGGTATGCTGTGCCCTCCACAATACTTTGGAGAGAAAGGAGGAAGGCTTCCTCCAGGGTGGCTGGCCAGGCTTCCCTGGGTATGAGAAGCCAGGCACAGCCCCTAACCACTAAACCCACCATCACTGTCCATGCATCCGGAAGGCCCACCAGGACAGCTTCACCCCCTGCATAGTCCTCAAGCCCGCAGCCCCACCCATCCCCATCACAACCCCAACTACCCATCTACCCTTCACGGTTCCTCCCACAATTACGAGGAATGTAGGGATGTTAAACCACTAAAGTATTACTGAAAGAAATGAACTTAGAAATATCTGTAGTAATAAATGTTGGGGAGCAAAAACTATGTACAGTGTATAAGACAGTGAAAATATATACAGTAGGGGGAGCTTTGGACAGTAGGGGCATTAGTCCTGGGAAGGGATGGGGGCCCGCAAGCCCTGGTGACTGTGGGATCCCCTCTCACCCTAGTTTTAGGTTCCTATCAGGACTGGGATGGGGCCAGCTGCACAGAGAGGTATGGAGGTGGGGAGGGTTCGGTGGGTTTGGGTTTGGCAGACATGGTGGTGTGGGGGGCTGAAGGATAGGCTCAGCATGCATAGTGGGGAAGGCCTGGGGGAAAAGCATGGTGAGGAGGTGCAGGGTCTGGGGCAGGCATGGAGGGTTTGGGGGGGGTGGTAGCAGCCATAATCTACCCCACCAGATCAAGGACCACCTGGAGGAGGACAGGCAGGGTGGAGCCAGTGGGGCCAGCTGGGAGCAGGGGAGGGGGTGGCTGTGGGTTACTGGGATGACTGGGCCAAACTGGCACAGATGACTGCATCCAGATGGGCCATTAGTTTGGCCCAGGACCATGTCCACCACTCCTGCTCCCATACCTCCTCATCCCACACCTGCTGCTCCATAAGTTCATTTTGCCTCTGCCCTGCAGCCATGTACGCCAGCAGGTGGGACTGCCCCCATGCTGGTGGCATTGATGGCCTCCGAGGCTGGCTGCTGCCAATCCTGTGACAGGGCTGGCTGACCCTGGTGGCATGGGGGTTGGGGGGGCTGACCCTGGTCTATGACGGTGCAGCTGTAAGGAGAAAGGGAACATGGTGAATCCTTCTTGCAATACAGCCCCTAGAGCACACCTTCCTACCCACCACAAACAGTTGCCCCTTCCCCCAGGTCATTGGACAGGGATTTCCCAGGAGCACAGGCATGTGTGCTCTGCACAGCAGGCCCCGCTGAAGTAGACCAGGCCAACTGCTCCACCCCCCTGGCCATCCAGCCAAATAATCTGCCAGCCCAGAGGGTGCCTGAGCACACAGGAGTCCCTGCATGGGTGGAAAATGTTCCTGGAACAGGTCTGTCCTCCCAGCGTACACATATTGGCTAACGATGCTGTCCAACGGGGAGGGTACTGCCTGTGTGGCTGTCCCATGCCCAGCCAAGGCAAGGGAGGCCATCTCCCACGCCACTCCAAGGTGTGTTCCCATGGGGTACTCACCCTACAGTCCCCCAGACAGGTCCAGTGATGCCCTGGATGTCATCACGCTCAGGGTGCTCAAGTCCAGGGCAATTATACGAGTCCCCGGCTTGATTCAGGGTCAGACTCTGGCTTCCCCTGAGGCTCCAGGGAAGTGGCCTTCCCTGGCTCAAGCTATTCCTCCTGCAGGGGTGTGGTGGCCTCCTCCATGGTGTGCAGGGTGGCCCTGCCGGGGCACTGTCTTCACCCTCCAGGAACTGGTGTAGTTCAGCATAATAGGGTCAAGTCCCAGCCCCCAATTGCCATCTTGCATCCTGGGCCCTTATGTAGCCATGGTGGAGCTCCTTCACTTTAGCCTGCACCTGCTCCAGCATGTGGGAGGGTTGGCTGAGCTGTGCCAGGGCTGCTGTGAGGTGTGCATAGCTTAGGGCATTGTGGCACTTGGCTTCTGGGTCCATCAGAACAACCTTGCTGCTCAGAGGGCCAGGAGGTCCTTCTTTTCTGCATGGGAACGGGAGGGCACCTACTTTTTTGTAGCCTGGGGTGGGTTCTGCTACCCTCAGGGGGTTTCTAGAGGGTCCAGGGGAGTCTCCAGCCACCTGTGCCATTGCTTCCAGGTCAGGAAGTAGCTGCTGAGGCATGGCTGCAGACAGCATGTAGCCTGGGCTGCTTCCATGCTGCCTACTTCCTGCTACAGGGCTTCCTGGACTCTCTGTACCTTTACAGACAGCTGGAGGACCAGCACATTGAGCCCTGACTGGCGTGGAGAGAGCATAACACTGTCAGGGAAAGTGCTCATTTTTTGTCGAGAGGCTATCGACAAAATCCACTTTGTGTGTAGACACTTTATGAGTTTTATCAACAAAACCCCAGTTTTGTCAGCCAAACTCTGTAGTGCAGGTGTGGCCTACGGGCCCAAACCTGAAGGTATTGAACACTTCCTATCAAGGATGAGAGCCCTAAACTCACTACCAGTAGGTGCTAATGACCTTTACCAACTCGAAGGAACCACTCTAACATGACAGTAATAGTCTGTTACTATGACTTTAGCTCATTTTTGAGATGATGGATGAGAATGACTTGAAAATTATTTCTGATTGAGCGTCCACTGGCTAGAATCTCTACTACTTTCAATTCATGGAATCATAGGCTACGTCTACACATGCATGCTACATCGAAATAGCTTATTTCGATGTAGCGACATCGAAATAGGCTATTTCGATGAATAACGTCGACACATCCTCCAGGGCTGGCAACATCGACGTTCAACTTCGACGTTGGGCAGCACCACATCAAAATAGGCGCTGCAAGGGAACGTCTACACGCCAAAGTAGCACACATCGAAATAAGGGTGCCAGGAACAGCTGCAGACAGGGTCACAGGGCGGACTCAACAGCAAGCCGCTCCCTTAAAGGGCCCCTCCCAGACACAGTTGCACTAAACAACACAAGATCCACAGAGCCGACAACTGGTTGCAGACCCTGTGCATGCAGCATGGATCCCCAGCTGCAGCAGCAGCAGCCAGAAGCCCTGGGCTAAGGGCTGCTGCACATGGTGACCATAGAGCCCCGCAGGGGCTGGAGAGAGAGCGTCTCTCAACCCCTCAGCTGATGGCTGCCATGGCGGACCCCGCTATTTCGATGTTGCGGGACGCGGATCGCCTACACGTGCCCTACTTCGACGTTCAACTTCGAAGTAGGGCACTATTCCCATCCTCTCATGGGGTTAGCGACTTCGACGTCTCACCGCCTAACGTCGATTTCAACTTCGAAATAGCGCCCAACACGTGTAGCCGTGACGGGCGCTATTTCGAAGTTGGCGCTGCTACTTCAAAGTAGCGTGCACGTGTAGACACGGCCATAGAATACTAGAACTGGAAGGGACCTCAAGGTCATTAATTCCAGTCCCCTGCCCTTATGGCAGAACCAAGCACCATCTCAAACATCCCTGTTAAATATTTATCTAACCTGTTCTTAAATATCTCCAATGATAGAGATTTTACAACCACCCTAGGCAAACAACATTTTAAAGACATTTAATACAAATTTAATACAAATATAAATGTAGATCACTCATAGGATAGGGGACTTACATACTAGGAAAGCAATTACTCTAAAAATGACTTAGGCACCAGGATGGATAATGATGCAGGGGCTACAGTGAGATGATATGGTTAAGAGAGGCAACTCAGTCCCTGGATGTATAAAACCAGCAATAAAAAGTAGGAAGAGGGAGGTAGTATGAAGTGTGACCTGCATATACAACATTAGTGAGATCACTGCTAGAATAATATGTGCCCAGTAAAGCTCTGCTGTCCACACTTCAAATGGGGAAAAGGGTTCAGAAAAATAGAAGAACAATTCAATATCAGAAAATCTGTCTTGCACGGAGGCACTAAAGTTCAATCTATTTAGTGTATCCATAAGCTGGTTGCTAGTGAGAAAAAGATTTCTGATAGAAGGTGGCTTTCTAATCTAGCTAATAAAGATGTAATAAGATCTAGTGCCTGGGAAGTGAAGCTAGATAAACTTGAACTAGGAATAAGATGCAGATTTTTATCAATGTGTAATTAACATTCCACCTATTTGTTAGAACAATCTTTATTACAGGTTGTACCTGTCTGGTCAGGAACTCTCTGGTCCAGTAGAGAGCCAGAAGTAAAGGCTGCCAAGGTTGAGGGGCAGTGGAATCCATGGGGCAGCTGGAGTAGCAAAGTCCATGACGACAGCAGAGCCTGTGCGGCCAGCAGCAAAGCGGAGAAAGAGTAATGAAGCCTGGTGACTGGAGAGGGGAGCCCAGTGGGAGACTAGTGCTCCCTGCCCCACCAACCCAGAGGCCTGACTAGAGGGTTCCAAGGCAGGGAAGTCCAACCTGACCTGAAGTCTTTAATTTAAAAATTGGGGACGAAATTCTGACTCCATTGAAATCAGTGACAAAGCTGCTACTGATTACACCAGGATTTCACCCCTGATGTCTTTCTACAATACATGCTCTATCTATATCAGAAGTTATGGGCTTCATTATAGGAGCTACTGGGTAAAACTCTGAGGTCTGTGTTAGACAGGGTTTCAGATGACATAGTCTTAATAGTCTCTTTAAATCTATGAACAGTTTTTCTGTCAGAGCAGCTGTTTGTCTCTGCACCACTGGGTTCAGTTAAATACATAAATTATTGTTGTTTTCAAAACTGGAACAGCACCGATTTACATTGTGGTGTGTCCTATATAAACAAATATAAATGCACTATTTCTTAAGGTTAACAGTTTAGCAAACAATTTCTAAGACATAAGAAAACCCTTTCAGTTGTGAGTACATATGTCTGTTGTCTCTTCTATTTGTAGAAACAGAGGCCAAGATTATCTAATGTGACTAGTGATTTTAGGGGGCTCAGATTTGAGTGTCCAATTTAAGGTAAAAAAAGAGTTGCTTTTCAGAGGTTTCAACACTCTGTGATGATCAAGTATCTCATGACGAGTACCCAAATTCACAAGTCACTGCTGCAAATTTTGGCCAGCCTTTTTTAAAAGAAAAGTGCCTATTGAAACTAATCAATATATATGGAGATATAGCTATCTCATAGAACTATAAGGGACCTTCAGAGGTCATTGAGTCCAGTCCCCTACCCTTACAGCAGGACTTATCGCCATTCCTTTTTTTTTTAAATATATGGAGATATACCAGTCTATTTGACCTGATCCCTAAATGGCCCTCTCTAGGATTGAGCTTCCAACCCTGGGTTTAGCAGGCCAATGCTCAAACCACTGAGTGAATGTTTAAAATGTAAATCCAGTGAATGCAAGGGAGCAGGTTATAATCACTCTAGCCATTGTTAAACTGATGAATATGCCTCCAATTAGCTGAGTGAGGAAGAAGGAACATCACTGCACAATAATATTGATGTTTTGCTTTATTTTCCATGATGACTCTGAGGGATAAAGTAGCCACCATGCAAGCAACACTCCCTGCTTGTTTTGACTACACCATGAGGGTGGGATTGGCAGTCCACAGAGAAAAAAAGTAACAGGATTAGAAAATTGTTGCTCCACTGTCCGTGAGTGAAGAGTGCTCATTGGAAAGGGTCACCTACCAGACAGCATTTGTGGGGTGGGGAAATTGGTTACAGCTACAGCTGTGTGGTTCATTGAGATGTCTCCACACAATAAATGGACTTTGAAGTTGTCAGACTTTTCAAGTTAAGCCTACAGTAACTGAGCCATTGTTCCTCCTCCCCCTCTGGTCCTCTCATTACCAGCAGCAACGTGTTGCAAGGCTATTACCAAAGCCAAATCAAGGGAGTGATTTTTATCATTTCTTACTGGGTTTCATATGCTACTTGTTGATTGGTTTTTCATAAAGTATTAACCGAGCTCCAGTGGTATCAGGTACCCAGTCTTCAGTGGGTTGGCCAGCACTTGATGCCATTGGTCTCAGAACTATTCAGTAAGAATAGTCTTTAGTCCTTTTCTGTTTTAATTACTGGCATGGCTGTGGCTATAAGTTGCTCAGCACAGAAGGGTGACAAATAATGATGAAAGACACTAGAGTGCTCTCATGTGTAGCTTGGAGCTGGAGGAGAAAAGAGATTATTGCAGCTGAACTGGTTGCCCGGAATTTGCTGGACCTTCGTCTTTGCACCCCTTCGAAGGCCCCTCCGGAAGCAGTGTTCTTACAAGCTGAGAAAGATGCCATTGGCAAATAAATAAATTAATTAAATACACTAAAAATTGATCCCATTAACGACTTGCTAGAACTTTCAAGGACATAAAGCTGCTTTTGTAAAGCATAAACAGATGTATTGTCAAATAGTTGAAGAACAGAATTGCTCCTAGATCTGTCATCTACCTCTTTATGAGCTGGAGTGCCAAACTGTTAAGAACCAGGATAGCGACAGCAGCATGATTATACAGTCAAAGAGACGAATACTTCTGTTGGTCTTCTCGGCAACTGATATTTCTATTATATTTTTAATTAATGTTTTAATCCTTGAAAATCATTTTAATCCTTAGGAAGCATGTTACATTCTGAAATCGTTGCTATGAAAAGTGTCAAATAGATAATAGCTAAAATTAATGGTTTTGTGCTATATCAAGTTTTCAAATTGTTCTTTTATTAAAAGAGCGTGACACTTTTCACTGGAGCGAGCAGGAATCTCTGCATTAAAAAAAGTGAGTGTGTATCCCAGATTAGAGAACAGTTAACTATTTGCATGATAAAGTCTTGCTCTTGTTTTTCTGTCTGAAACAGTAGCTAGTTGACTAGATAAATACCATTTGTGTTAGCAGAGCTGAGAATAAACCAAGGTGTCCAGATCTCCTCCTCCGGCTTCTCCTTGTGTTTCTGTGAAAGCTCTTTGTTGACTTCAAAGGCCTTTCCCATGTAGCCACATTCCTTGCCCTTTGAAAACCTAGGGCTCTGCTGTGGGGGTTCACTGCGCACTGATCTCTGCTGACAGTCTTTATACACCAGTGCCAATGGCTATTTCTGCTTGTTCTTGGCTCAGAGTGTCATTGGCAGTTTTCTAATTTAAGCAGTTAGAGGCAACCTCTGAAAGGCTTCGACTCATAATAGGATAAATAACTGTGTGCATAATTGTGCAAACACTTCAGTAAGGGGATACTGGCTGCTACAGACGTGGTTTTTAGACCTTTCAAAACACACACACAGTTCTTTCTTTCTCAAGCAAGCTGCTGATGTATGACATTTCTCAATCAAGCTGCACTATTACACAGTGAACTCTGTATGTACAATCCTTAAGCCACCCTGTCACTGGGAGCTGTTGGTGGCTATATATTCAGATGCAAACTGAAAACAGTGATACATAACAATTGTGGGGGAGGTCTCAAAATTACAGGTCCATTGAGGTTAAAAATTCTACAGTGTCAGTGATAATTATGGACCCCATCCAGCAATGTGTCTCAACTTTCATATGATAATCTTTCAAGATTAAGGCTTAAATAACTACAGGCAAGTTTAGCAGAATCCAATTTGTATTTTCTTCATAATTTTGACTGATCATTTTAATGTTTATTTTAAGCTTTTGTTCTGATTTTTATCTATTTCAATGTTCAAAATTGTTCATCCTTATGGGTTTCAAGCAATTGTTTTCAATTTTGTATAGATTTAAGCATTCATAGGTAATTGTGCCTGGGGAAGCTGGGGGTCAAGCAAGAGGGTGGGTCAATCAATAATTATTTAATGACAGTAGATGCTGGTTTCTAAAACTTAATGTTGTGTAACCATTAAAACACAATGTCGCCATCATACGTCAAAATACACAAATTAAATATCCTTAAATCAAGCTCTAATAAGGTCCCAAGCATCTTTTTTCTTACTTTGCCTGCTCACAGATTTCAATTATTATCACCAGAAATACTTTTGCAGTTGGTTTGTGAACAGTGAAATTGATGTTTACCAATATTTACTGACAACAATCTACTTCTTCCAAGCCTCACACTATATGATGCATAAACATGATAGGACTCTGGCTAAGCTCAGCATGCCCATGTGCTGTACAACTTAAAAATCACTTCTGTATTTAGCATGGGAGGTTACCATCAGTTTTTCACAAAAATTAACCTGGCTTTTTCATGTAAATATTGAGATAGTTTAGTTGGAGAGTCGCATACGGCAAAAAACATTTCTTGGGAATGGAAGGGAAAATGTTTTCTTTGCTAGTAAAAACACACAAAAAAGTGCTAAAACAGAAAGAGCACTTGTTTATGATTAGCAAGTAGATCATGGGCTTTTTATTCTTTATTAGGACAAGGTCGTCTAAAGAAGAGTCTTAAACCTACATGTTATGCTGAGAAACTCCTGGTGTTGTAGCCAAACCAAACCATATTAAAATTACAAAAAGGAGCCAGACGTACTAGGCTGTCCAATATTTAACATCTGTGGGTCACAGAAAAACAGCAGGTTTTTCTCTTTCAACCAGAGCTGCGCTCAATATTTGCAATGAAACAGAACTGTGAATATGGGGCATGCGCTTGGCTTTGTGAAGTTCAGCTCTTTCAAAAGCCAGCTAAGTTAGTAAAGTTTCTGAGTACCTTTATCAAGAACTTATGTGGCTATTTTAAAATGTAACACCAGATCTGTGGGTGCTCCAGGCCCAGGAGAAAAATTAGTGGGTGTTCAGTACCCGTTGACAGCCTGCCTGCCTGCAATAGCTGTTTTGCTGCATGCAGGAAGCGCTGGGAGGAAGGAAAGGAGTGAGGATGTGCACACTCAGGGGAGGAAGCATAAATAGGCAGGAAAGAGGCAGGGTTGGGACAGAAAGAGGCAGAGTGGGTGTTGGGAGAGGGGATTGGGATAAGAGTGAAGTAGGAGCAGGGCCTAGGGCAGAGACGGGGTTGAGCACCCCACTAGCTAAAGTGGAAATCAGCACCTAGGCTTTAAAGCCCATCTCACCAGTGGGTTGGAGTGGGAAAGGAATGTAGAGTAATCACGTGAAAGGCTGTCCACTGATGTTTATTAATTTACAGAAGAAGGATGGGGTTGTGATTCTGCCACCTGACTGCTGCTCATGAAAGCAGGGTTTATTTCCTGGCCCTCCCACAGACTTCGTATGTAACCTCAGGCAAATCACTCTGTTGTACCACAGTTCTCCATCTGTAAAATTTAGATACTAGTGCTTCCTTTTCCCCATCCTTGGTCTGTCTTGTCTATTTAAATTGTAAATTCTTTGAGACAGGGTGTCTCTTTTATTACGTGTATATGAATTCTATACTGGTGGGTTCAGGGGAACACTGACAGGATGGGGGAGCAGAGGGACAGCTGCCACAGGGCACAGTGATTTAAAAGGGCCCAGGGCTTCTGATCGCTGTTGCTGCTACTGCAACCCCAGTAGGGACTAAAGCTCCAGGGTTTTTAAATCACTGCCAGAGCCCCAAGTGGCGCAGTCTGAGCAACACAGAAGGGATGGCTGCAGGAGATTAGTCCTAGCCCCGCCCCTTCCACCAAAGGCCACACCCCTTGCAGGTGAGGCTGGAGACAACCTCACCTACATTTGTTGAGTTTGGCCTTAGAAACCCTAAAGTAATTTAGCACCCCAGGTAACACAGAGGCCACCACTCTGCCCAAGTGAAGGCCTCGCAGGTACCATCAGGGCAACACTGGTTCAAACAGTATGGGGCAAATATCAGTTTCTTTTCAGTAAAGGGACACTCTTTCTGGAGTTCACAACCACTGCTATCTTCCAAGATCAATCTGCTGACCTTCAGGGCACGCTACAGGGCCCACATGTTTTCCCAGACTCTCTCTTTGGGCCAGGGTAGGATGTAGGGGGTAATAATGGAACGCAGGAGGTAGAATAATTTGTGGTGAGTGGCACATTTCTGCTTGTGGCCTTGAGGCATGTGTATAATATGCCTATTAAATTAGCATATTTGATTAATTGAAATCAATAGAAAAATAAAAATAGTAGTTTTATTTCTGCTAAGAATAACATACATAGTGAATAAACAAAACCATCATTAATAGACAGGCTCCTAAAGAACTAATTTGAAAATGGAACTCAAGAAAGCTCACTGTAATAATTTAAAAAATATATTAAAAATTAACCTAATCCACAGACATGCCTATAAAACTGTGAATCTGGATCTGCTTTAACTACAATAAAATACAGGGGAGAAATTCCTTTTAATCTAAACCATCTAACTCAAACAAGGGGAAGATTTCTTTATGCCCCAGCAAAGCTCTTGTATCCACTATGCACCCTTGCATTTTATTCTTCTGCTCCACGTAGTAAAAGAAATTTTAAGGGTTTGAGTGCTCACAAAAAAAAAATGTATTCTTTGCGCTGTTCTCTCTCCTGTTGTGTTACATGTTCCAGTAAAGAGTACAGGCACTGGAACCAGATAAAAAAATCAAAATGGATTTTACTATGCCTTCAGTAAACAGCATGCTACAAAAGTCCATTGTGCTATGAGATAACTGCCGAGATGAATGGAACTGGCTGTCATTGAGGTGATTGTTGAGCTAGTCACCAGTGGATCACAGTCTAGGCCTGAATTCCTTTATGGTTCATCAGGGCCTGTTGGTACCACAGAAAGTGTCATGATCCTTTTTTTTTCACTAGGGCCAGATGGTGTCCTTTTTGAGGCCTTCCTAATGCCCAGTTTTCCACATGTAAAACTCCTGGGAAAATGACCTAACTCACAGCTGCTTAGTGAGGCTTGAGCAGATCTTTAGAAAGACTTCTGTCAGAAACAAGGAGATTGTACCACTAGCTGGGAAAAGGGGGAGGCTGCTTCCTGAAATGTATCAATTACAAACTATTTTTTAAAATGAAATAAGAATTTGCATTGGGAGCTCATGTCCATAGGTTTGAATTGTCAAGTGTTGAAAAGGTAACTTACAAAAGCAGCTATCCACTGGGAATGACTGTTGTTCTTGCGGCAGAAGTTTTACCTTCCTCGACAGCAGATGGTGTGAATAAGAACATAGAATGTGGTCCAGAAGGGTCGGGAAAGGACAAAAAGTGAAAGATTCCCTAGATAGCAGCAAGATGCCTGGGGAGAGGGGAGGGGAGGGACCCATGTGTTGAAAGGAGTTAGAAGAAGTGGAAGCTTTTGATGTGTATGGGGTTGTGTTTATCAATTAACTGAATGATTCCCAGAAGACAGGCTATACTGCAGGTGTGATATTTAGAACTCAAGACGTTTTTACATTAACAAAATAACACTGAACTGATGGAGATATTATAAGATTGCAGGAAGAATATGTTCACATTCAATCCTGAAAACTACTCTGGCATTTTTCCTCAGCCAAGGGCATTAGGCACAATAATCTTTATAGCTTCAGCCACTGACACTGACCTTTCAGCCCAATTTCCAAATCAGTGTATTTCCCTGCAGTATTTTGATTTTTGCATCTTAACCAGTGAGTTTCTACTTCAGGTTTGCAAACTTGAATTTGTAGCCCTTTGTAGCTTAAAGACAGTGCTGCCCATATTATGTTTCATTTGTCAGCGTATCTGGAAATGTTTGAAACACATGATCACTGACAAATTGAGAGGTATCTCTCCCTGCAAGCTCTCCGAGGATAATTTTCACAAGTCTACATACAAGAACGCCAAATACCTGTATTAGCAATTATCTCTCTTGTATCTGTTGTGTAACTTTTTTAATCCAAGTAAAACAGTGTGATTTCCCTGTACGTTTATTTGTGTAGTATGAACATGAAGAGAACTTATAGCATTTATACCTTGGACCCAGTCTTTTGAGCTGGTATATAGAGATGATGAGAAAAATAAAAATATTTGTATTTTATAGGAAATATTTAAAAAATTCAGAATTTCTCATAAAACAGTTACAATTTTGTTTTAACAACTGAAATAATTTTGGTAAAAATGTTTGGGTTTTGATACATAAAAAAAATCAGATTTTGGTACAAATGCTCAGTTTCTGTACAAAGTTTTGTTTTTGAAAACCAAAGCCTGAAAAATTTTACCAATATATTTTCAGTTCCCATTTTTTTCATAGAAAATCTCAATCAAACAAAATGAAAAACCCCAGTACCCAAAGCACTAATTAATTAGGGAATATCAATAGCAGGTTTGGTTGAAAACGGAATGCAACATCTGGCTTTGTGCTTCTATTCACCAGTTAAACTACATTAACTTTAAGGACAAAATTTAATTTTATTGCAGAATGTACATCCAGGGCATTGGAAAAGGATGTCAAAGAAAACTGGGAATTTTGAGATCTTACCGTGAGTGTTAAAAAAAGCAAAAAATGGGCAAAACATATGTATTGATGCTCAGAGGTACTGTGAACAAGATGATTAGTTTCTGTTCTGTGTGGGTTTGGAAGTTAAATAAAAATAATCTGGAAAGTTCTTGGCCATTGTAATTCCACAGCCTCTGCCTTTGACCCCAAAATTACTGACATCCATGAGCCTCATTTCTTTTGGTAACTTGCAAATTATTGATTTTATCATTTGCCTGACATTTCACAGTGCATTGCTTCATTTACAGAAATGTTCAGTATTTATGCTATGATGTGAACTGTCATGAAGTGAGGTAACATTCCATTAAATCCTAATGGAAAAACCACTCTGCAACGCAGTCCAGCTTGGAAAGACTGTAGGCTTATCCCAGGCTGGTCTAGATCACTCACGCTGAAAAAACGTCTTTCAGAAGCAGCCAAATAATTTTAAATAAAGACTGCCCATCTAAAAAATGAAAATAGTAAATATTTTCATGTAGCGTGAATGAAAACCATTTACTGAGAATCAAAGTTCCGCAAAATACCAAACATTGGTTGTTTTACTCTGACTAGCCTGACAATCAAGTTTGTCAGAAACAGCTTGTGATTTATATTTTTGATATATTAATGTATCCTTTTGTTTTTGTTTAAAATGTTCTCTATCACTGAGCCAGAATGCCCTCAGAAGAACAAGCACAGTCACTCTGCATGTATTTAGGATCTGTGTCTTGCAACAGAAGGAGATGGAGAGAGAAAAAAACCAGCATTCCTCCTGCTGGGTCAGCCACATGCAGTCAGTCTTTTACATAGAACAAGCCTTCTGTCTCCTTTTCATGGACAGAGTAACATTTTGTAGCTACACAAAGAAATTCTTTTCTCTCGTGATCATAAAGACCTACAGCACTAGATCCTCCTAATCAGCTGTTCTTTTCCTATAGAGAAAGCAGTATATTTTATTTACATGTGTACTGACAGGATTCCTAGGGAAACTTAGAAAGTTCATATTTTGTAGACCATAAGCCCCTGTTGTTGTAATCGCCCCTGAAACTTTAGAAATCAACCATTACACTGCTTTGCTTTGCTTAATGTATTCCTCATTCATTGTAAATATTGTCATTGTGCTGGAGTCATATTTTAGTTTGGTTTTGTTATTATTGGGAAGGCATAAATTGCTTTTCAATTCTAATTAGAATCCTTTACTGATGAAGTCACTATAAAGATCTACAGATTTTTCTGGTAGCATTTTATGTAAAATAGTTTAGCCATTACATGTCATTAAAGGTGTATGTGTAACATATTTGTGCATGTAGATAGACACACATTATATTAATGTTGCGAAATCTCTCATCTGTATACAGACAGTTGTAGAAACACATGGGCTGGACCTATCTATGTTCCATAGGTTTTGTTGTGGTTCCTTGTATTTGCCTTGTGTTGCTGTTAGCACTCCATAGCTTACCAATGAGAGTTTCGCCTGTGGTAAGAGTGAAAGTAATAATGACATTGGGGGTTGCGGGGCAAGTTCTTGCTAAATGGATTTGTTTCTCAGTCCCTTCTTGGGTATCATTTTGAGATGGTTGGGGGAACTGAGCTTGAAATACATGCCTGGGGTCCCTGTATAGGTGTTGAGGTTAAGAGCTACTCTCATTGCCTGCAGACTTCAGGTCAGGGCCTGAACTTCATGGCTTGCTCCTAATCTCACTAAGACAGATCCGAGTTGAACATTGGCTCTGAGTTCATATCTACAGTTCATGGTGCTACCCCATTATTAAGAAAAAGCATCACTCAGAAATGGATTTCTGTATGCTCTATCTTATGGCAGAGACGGGGTGACCTTAGAAGATAGAGATGAGGTCCTAAGCACTAATTTCAAATTAAAAAAAAAAACCTCCATTCAGAGAGCAAACTGGTCATATACTGCACAGACGATAGACCTGCTCCAAAACACCTGCACTAAACTTCTCACTCCCCATGTATATCTGGGGCGGGGGGGGCGGAATTCATCACAGGGAAGTGGACATTTGGCATCAGAACACTAGTGATAGTCCCCTACGCACTGCACTTCAGAGCCAGGCTAGTCTGCTCTTCCGGCACTATACCTCCTCCTGTACTGAAGTGGCATGCCAGAGTGAGCCAGGAGCGGAGCTGAGATGGGCTTTGCAGAAGAAAGACGTGCCTGGTTAGGACAGGAGAATGAATGGTCGGAGCCAAACAGTCCCATCTTCCCCCCCGTTGCATATCTTTGTCAAGATTATGACAATGAGGCCCAACTTTTGTCAGCCTCAGGGCTGCACCACAAACTAGCATGCGCAACAAACTAAAACTGCCCTCTGCATCTCTGAATAAGAATGGCAAACATCACCTCCTCAGCAGCACAGTGAATCTGAGCTATAGATTTATAGCTGCCATTTATTTACATACGTAATCTCAGTGGTTGTTTACAGTATCACAACCTTCAAACAAATTCTGCATGCCATTTATGAAAACCAGAGCTTTTTCCTTAATAAATAAGAAATGCGCCCCATAACCTCTACCCAAAACAATGACCATAATCACCAACACCAATACAAATGCATACATTTTTAGGATCCTGTACGCCTCCAAAAGTGTTTACTAAGCCTGGAGACTGGCTGTTACAAAAATGTAACACCTACAAATTTTGGGGAAGTTTGGAGACAGAGCCAAACTTTATGAGCATCTGCCTTGGTTTCTCTAATGGCCAACACAAAATCCCAAATCTGAACACCTTTGGCAAGTTTGAGAAAGTCTGTTTTCATACCTGAACTTTGCAGGTCAGTTCCATCTATACTGAATATTGTGGATATGAGTCTCCCTACACACTGATAGAACTCAGAAAATACTGTGTTAAAGTCAGTAGAGTTAAACTAGTGGAAAACCACTGTCACAAGAGAATCAGGCCATGGAAGCGCATTTGATTGGAGATCCTGCCATACCATAGTACGGATTATGCATCCAGGTTAAAATGCTTTGCATTGCAGTTTGCAACAGATAAATGCCCCTTTCTCACTTGATAACCTGTCTTCTTGGTACCTTGCCCATGTGGAGTGCTCCTGTCCAGGTTTATCAGAATAAATAGTTTGATTTGGAATTTTATAACATACTTACATGTCACTCACATCCTTCTGTTGAGCTAAATTGATCTTTTTTTTTCTCATTTCCTGGATAGATTGCATTTGGTCTATGAGTAAACACAGTGTAGCTGCCCCCTCTTTCCAAGCCTTCTAATGAGAATGTGCTGTCTGATCAGGTGCGTGCACTCTGCTGTCATTTGCAGCCTGACCTGCAGGTCAGAGGTGATCTGAACAGGCTCAGGGATGCATACAAATCACATCCTCTTGTCTGTCTGTTTTGTTGACTGGTTCTCCTCAGGGTCATGGCTATCTTAAGTAGCAGCCTCAAGGATAAAGTGTGCCCTGTCTGAGCTGTAAAACTTTGACTTTGGACCAATTGCATCTGACATACAGCAGCATGAGGTTTGGTTTAGCCTTTGGATTCAGAACAAATCACTGGCTATCAATAGCTGATAGTGACATGCAGTTTACTGAATGTCTCCTTTTCTCTGGCAGCTAGATGTTCTTGGGAAGAAATGAATGTGGTTTTGAGTTTTAAGGTCATGTTTTAAATATGATGTCACATGTGTTTGTTTGAATTCTATCTGGAAGTTAGCCTAGTTAATAACTAGATAGAAAATGTTATTTTCATTATGTGAGGCTGTCCTAGAGCTAATGGGCCTCAGTGGTAGGTGATTTAAAGAGGAAATTTTTAGAATAGAAGAGAGCTAAGGGCTGGATTACCCCCACCTTAAAAAGATAATTTCTGTTTCTGTTTGTTTTTTAAAAATCTTTCCAGAAGGTGATGGAGGGAATGAAGCCCTGCAGAATGAAACTGTCTTTAGTCACAGGAAGGCTACGTCTACACTAGCACACTAGGTCGAAGTAGCCTATTTCGATGTAAGGACATTGAAATAGGCTACTTTGACACATATCACGTACACATCCTCCAGGGCTGGTGTTGTCGACGTTCAACGTCAAAGTAGCGATGGAGAATGTCGAAAGGAGCCGCCCCGGAAGGAAATGCAGAGCGTCCACACACAAGTGCTTCCCGTCGAAATAAGGGGTCAGCAAAGCCCCAAGCCGCTCGCTTAAAGGGCCCCTCCCAGACACACTCGGCCTGCACAGCACGAGATCCACAGAGCCAACAACCAGCTGCAGACCCTGTGCACACAGCACAGACCCCCAGCTGCAGCAGCAGCAGAAGAAGAAGCAGAAGCAGCAGCAGCCAGAAGCCCTGGACGAAGGGCTGCTGCACGCGGTGACCATAGAGCCCCACAGGAGCTGGACAGAGCGTCTCTCAACCCCTCAGCTGATGGCCGCCATGGAGGACCCCGCTATTTCGAAGTAGCAGGACACGGATCGTCTACACATGCCCAACTTCGATGTTGAACATCGAAGCATCGAAGTAGGGTGCTATTCCCATCTTTGGATGGGAATAGCGATTTCGACGTCTCACTGCCTAACGTCGATTTCAATGTCAAAATAGCACACAGTGTGTGTAGACACCACACGTGCTATTTCAACGTTGTGCCGGCTACTTCGAAGTAGCCAGCTAGTGTAGATGCACCTGAAGAGTAATGCATATGTCTTTTTCTCGGCCAGTATGCCTCACGTTAGTCAGGGTTGTACTATGAAATTCAGTCTCCATGGCCATTCAGTCTTCAGGCTCTCTGTTGAACTTGGTAGGGTACTTTTTTTGTGAAAAAAACATCTGTTCAGTAGGAGCTGAAATGAGAGAGTCAATGTGCTAAGGTTGCTGAACAATCTTCATTTAGTAGCAAACAGGGCCAGAACAATACTAGTGACCTAGGAGCAAAAGCCCCTTATTATTTACATGTGCCATCTAGCCTGCTAGCATTTAACTTATTAAAAAGCACAAGCAAAGATTCTAGAGCTATTTGTACCTGAGCAATGTTGCAGTAAAGAAAACCAATGTGGATTTTATCTAAAACATATCAACTACGTCTACACTTACGAAAAACTTTGAAATGGCCACGCTAATGGCAAATCAAAGAATGCTAATGAGGTGCTGAAATGAATATTCAGTGCCTCATTAGCATGCTGCCGGTCTCAGCACTTTGAAAGTGCCACAGTTCGCTCACCCATGGCTTGTCTACATGGGGGTCCTTTTCAGAAGGACCCTGCAAACATCAAAATCCCCATATTCCTATCAGCTAAAAGGAATAAGGGGATTTCAATGTTTGCGGGGTCCTTTCGAAAAGAACCCCCATGTAGATTATCCACATGTGAGTGAACTGAGGTGGCAGCATGCTGATGAGGTGCTGAATATTTATTTCAGCGCTTCATTATTATTCTTTGATTTGGCCATTAGCATGGCCATTTTGAAGTTTTTCGTAAGTGGAGACACGGCCTTCCTGTTTTAATAGGATGAAATACTACTGTAGTGTCCACTTACTACATGCCCCCTGAAGGTTATATTGCCTCTGTCAAAATGTTATCTGTGTCATTCCTTAGCTCTGGTATCACAGTACTATCTCAGCACTTTTAACAATCTTGCACAGCAAAATTATGCTAAGAAATAGTTTGTGTTCCCACTGTGTTAGGACTTGTTTTTAAAACATAACAAGAAGGGCAAGAGCATCACTATAAATGTGGAAGGGCTGGTTCTAAAACCTGCCATGTTACACCTCTCAGTTTATCCACTTACAGAGGGTATCTAGAAGGTGTACAATTTCCATATTGCAGAGTTCTTTTTTTGCAAGAAATAAGGACCATGTGAAAATGTTCAGTTGGAACAGGAATTATGGGTTTTTAGCTAAGTGACTTTTTTGACAAAAAGTTTCTGCTTTCCATGGAAAATTTCCAAGGTGTTTTTTTGTTTTTGTTTTGTTCTGTGGGTTTTTTTCACCAAAAATACAAAAAAGTTGGCAGTTTTTAGCCAGCAATTTTGAAAAGGACAGATGTAACAAAAAGTCAACACAGGGGGTCAGGGAAGATTTTTCTGACTAGCTTTGAGTATCAGCTGTCTCTATCATATTCCAATATTGTTAAGGCAGTGTTAAGGATTCTGAAAGTGGCAAAGCAGACATTATAGGCAACATCATAACTCAAGATCCCATCCTGAAAGATACTGGCTATGGCTACATGAGCTACATGAGCGAGTTTTGCTGACAAAACTGGTGGAATGTCAACGCACAACAGTCTTTGGACAAAACTCAGCACTTTTGCTGGCAGCGTTCTGCCTCTCAGTCATGAGGCTTAATGCTGCTGTTGACAGAGTCTGTTGACAAAAAAAGCTGTCTGGACTCTCTGGAGGGCCTTCTTTTGATAGACAGGGCATCCAAAACAATGAGCATCCCTGTGTGCTGTGCTTCCGCTTGCCTGTTTTGTCAAGAGAGTGTCCCGGCAATCCAGGCACTCTGTCAGCAGAGCGGAGTGCTCTCCCAATTGGCTTCTGTGTGTGGCCACACTCTGGCAGCAGAACTTTTTGCCAGGAAATCTTTTCTGACAGTGACTTCCATTGACAGATTCCTGTAGTGTAACTGTAGCCACTGAGAGCTCTCTGCTCACATTTATTGGGAACACTTTTTAAGCTCACAATCACAGTGATATCATCCATAATCACTAATGTCATTTCTGAAATGATGCTGCAAGAGGAAGAAATAGTGGCAGCATTTTTTAATGTGTTCCATTGCCCACTAAAGTCCAGGCTACAGAGGTAATAGCTCAGCACCAGGGGAAAAGGGTTAAAAACCTCTGGCCCAGAATGTCACATAAATATTGCCAAAAAAATCCCTTGACTGACAGTTAAATGCAAGACTAACTTAAGTCTAGTCTGAAATCTTTGCTGATAATTGCTGGGTTGAATGTTACGAGAAATGGGCAAGATGGGTGTCTCATATCAGCCACATGAATGTACATACTCCACTGCCTGAGCATCTCTAATAAGAATTGATGTAGTGTGTCATTTGTAATTTAATCAGCCACATTACATCTTGATAGTAAAATGAGTATCATGAACATTTTCCCAGTAAAGTAAGATTAACACACTGTAGTTAAGAAACATTTCACTGGTGACACAAACTGATAAATGGAAGGAATTGGAAGTTAAAGCTGACACTTGACCCATAACTTATTCCATCTTGCATAGCTATTTCAGTACCTATGGTACTTAATGCCATGCACTGATCATAGATCTCTTGAAATCTGAGGCAGCAAGTTAAGGAATGAGTGTCAGCCTTGACTTCAAAATTCCCTGCTTTTGCATTTCTCATAACTTTAATCTCACGTTGAAGTGGATATAGAGTCAAACTCCAGATCCAGGTTTATATATGCACGCCACTAGAAGGTGAGTGCATAACTGGTTGGAAAGCCATTCCCAGAGAGTTCACAGTCCAGCTGGAAGGGCACGTCAACTGAGCATCCACACAGATCAATCCTGGGTCTTGTTCTGTTCAATATCTTCATTAATGACTTAGATTAGCGTTTCTCAACCAGAGGTACATGAATCCTTGAGGGTACACCAAAGTCTTCCAGGGGTACATAAACTCATCTAGATATTTGCCTAGTTTCACAGCAGGCCACATAAAAACCAGTAGTAAGGTCAGTATAGTCTATAAATTCATTCATGCAATGACTTGTTTCTACTGCTTCATATGCCTTATGCAGAAATGCAAGTACAATATTTCTAGTCCAATTAATTTATTTGATAATAAGATGGTGGAAAGTCAGAAGTTTTGAGTAGTAGTCTTCTGTGATATTTTTGCATGTTTTTGTAAGTAAGTAGATTTTAAGTGGTTTGCAAAACAAATGTGACTCCTGAAAAGGGTATAGTAATCTGCAAAGGTTGAATGGCACTTGTTTCAAGACTACCTTAGGACCATGTTTCTCAACCAGTGGCACATATACTCTTAGGGGTATGTGAAAGAAGTCTGGAGATACTTTAATTTTTTTTTCTTTTTTTGAAAAATACTACTTTATAAAAAAAAGTTTGGGAAACACTGACTTAAATAATGGCATAGAGAGCACACTTCCAAAGTTTGCAGGCTATGCCATGCTAGGCGGAGCTGCAAATGCTTAGCAGGAGAGGATTAAAATTCGAAAGGGCTTCAATAAATTAGAGAAACAGTCTGAGATAAGCAGGATGAAATTCAGTATTGGCTAATGCAAAAATCTCCATTTAGGAAGACATGATCAGTTGCACACATAAAAAATGGGAAATGATTGCCTAGAAAGGAGTACCGCAGATAGGGATCTGAAGCTCACAATGGATCACAATCTAAATGTGTGCCAGCAGTGCAACACTGCACACAAAAAAAAGCAAACAGCATTCTGGGGCATATTAGCAGAAATGTTGAAAGCAAGACAATAGGAGCAATTCTTCTAATCTCTGCAGTGACCAGGCCTCATGTGGAGAACTATGTTAAGTTCTAGGTGCCACATTTCAGGAAAGATGCACAAACTGGAGAAAGTACAGAGAAGAGCAACAAAATGATTGGAGGTCTGGGAAACCTGACAGAAGAAGGAGGATTGAAAGAACAAGGCTTATTTAATCTGGAAAAGAGACGAATGAGGGAACACAATAACTGATGTCAAGTATATAGAAGGTTGTTATGAGGAGAAAGGAGAAAAATTGTTCTTGTTAGTCTCTGAGGCTAGGGCAAGAAGTAATAATCTTAAATTGCAACAAGGAGGTCTAGGTTGGACATCAGAAAAAAAATCTTTCTATCAGGATGGTTAAGCACAGAAACAAATTGCATAAGAAAGTTGCCTTTTTAAAAGCAGGTTAGACAAACTCCTGTCAGGAATGGTCTAATTATTACACAATACTGCCTTGAGCCCTGTGGAATAGACTAGATGGCCTATTGACGTCCCTTCTAACACTCCACTTCTATGATTCTTCAGCTGACTTTTTTCAAAGCTGGAGGCATTTGTCCCTTTTTTACTCACATTTAATTATTCATTTATTACCTTAAGGCCCAGCCCTTTCTATGTATGAGACAGGTTCTTCAGCTGGACTCCCAACCCTGACTCTTGCCCCCTAACCTCCCACCCACCAACTGTCTGCCTCCACCTTGAAGGACCTGAGCAATGCTGGGTAAGTCTTCTAGTTTCCAAATTAAAAGGTTTCAGGTTTGGTTCAAAGTTTTTCAGCTTTGAATTTTTTACGAGAAAGAAAAGAAAAGAAAAGAAAAGAAAAGAAAAGAAAAATCTTCTCAGAGTTAGGAGAAATTGCAGTAAACTCTACTGAAAAGGAAAGCCACATTAGAATAATGGAAAATATATTTATAAATTAATAGGGATGAAATCAATATGATTCTGTAGAAATTACTCTGAAAAACTATAAAATTCAGTGGTGAATTATGTCTTCTCTACACATTTTTGAGCTATCGTGTAGAATTCTATAGCAAGGATGTAAATCTCTTAAACCTCTTAGGTGATATAAGATAACCTACAGAAAGTTTAGCAGTTTTGTTGTGTTTTGTCTTGTTTTGTTTTTTCATTAAATTCTGCAGGACTTTCCCATATGGGTTAGCTGTTGTATGTATCCCCATTTAGCTAACATTATGCAGAAACCCACATATAATTGACATATAATTTACTAAGTCAGATGTGCTAATTGATTTCACACATTTTTTGTTTAGTATCTCTGAGTATCCATGAAACCTTTGATTTTCTCCAGCAGATTTTAAAATGTCACTTTATATCAATTTTATTGTGACATATTCCAAGTCTCCAGCAGCACAGTTGCTCCCTTCATTAAAATTATTCACTTCTTTTTTATTTGTAGGAGAAGCTCTCCAACATGACATGTCGATGAGAAAGTAAACTGATTGGAGGAGCAGGTGGTCTGTTGCCGCTATGCAATTCCCATTACATTTGTTTTGTGAAGTTATTCTGTAAACCTGAATCCTCCTCATTGACATTTGTGAAGTTTGCCTACCTCCACCTGGCAAGTACAGATAATCAGTCAACCTTAATTGGGGTGTATTTAGATCAAAGTGTGCAGCCCATGCTTGCTTCCAGTATCTGAGTTGCAATTGATAGTCACATGAGTGGCTTGCTCAAGTGGACGTGCTTTTTGTTCAACTATGATCATTGCTGGCAGGAAGCTTTTGAGTATTTGAAAGGCCTTTAGAATTCTTCTAATTATCACAGGGAAACTCTCTTTGCAAGGAGAAACTGAGTGTTACCTTCTTGCATTTGTAACCTGAACAGCCTTTCAGTGCAGAAATTACACTAATATACTTCATATCTATATGTGAGATAAGAAGCAGAGAGCTTGGGCCCATGAGTGCTTTTATTATGTTCACTCCTGGACTCTTGAAATGTTTTACCGGGTTGAATGGCAATACCTGATCCATACTAACTCACCTTTGGCTTCCTATTATACTCAGATAGTTAATCAATATATATTCTTGTATTTAAAAGTTAAAATAAAGCTAACATTGTCATTAAGTTATTTACAGGCTTTGTGATCCTCCTCTGCCTTTAATGCAAAACTATTCCTTACCTCTTTATTCTAGTCTAATGGATGGAACTAAGGTGTAATCTTTTGGGAGGTTTTCTTAGCCTGGTTAGTTTCCTTAAATATCTGCTACAGAATGCTTCTTTTGTACACTCACAGATATAGCCCCATTTTTCAGTGGTCTGAAAGTTACATGATGTCACAAAATTGTTGTTAATGTATGAGGTGACATCTAGAGATTTAAATTAAGAACAGCCCTATGCAAACAGAGCAAAAGATCATCCCTGGCATGAAGGATTTACAATTTGTTTAGGTTAATAAGACACGTGCCACACTAAATATTAAATTCACTGACACTTATATAACAATTATAATTAACTTCTACTGCAAATACAAATGATGGCCTCAGTCCAGCAAAGACTCCTGCACATTCTTTGCTTTTGGCATATGAGTAATCCTGATATATTCAGTAAGGGCATAAATCTTTGCTGGATCTGGCTGTAGGTTTTGTAGGCAGGCAGTTGACCAGCTGAGGAGGAAAGTTGTGAAAGACAGAGGGTAGAGCTGATCTTTGAATTCTCTGCATTTGAATGGTGCGTTGACAAAACAGTGTTTTGTATCTCTACAAAATCTCTTTGAAGGAAAAAAAGTATGTGAAGAAAGTCTGCCATCTAAAAATTCCTTGGAAAATTTGGGCTGAAAGAACTTGGCAGGCACCAAAACCACTTTTGTTTAATGAAATAACTTGCTGCACTTTTTCTTTCTCATATTTGCCTCAAGCACTGCTTCACGTCTTGGCCTGAATATGTTTGGCTGAAATTGTATATACAGACATACAAAAGGGGAACAGGTACAAATAAAGCATGTTGTACTGGATTAGTTTATTAACCCAAGCTATAGGTTTGGGATGTCTTTGTTTGGTTAGGCTTTTGGCTTAGCAAATTTGGGCTGACCAAGGTGGATATATTTTAGTTTCATTACTTATCCTTTTGAGGCCTGCAGGACTGATTTCTTGTACTCAGTGCCAGCAGAACTGTAAGTGCCCAATGCTTTATTCACTAAGCCATTCATCCTTTCAACCTTTGGCTTTTTTTTTACTTAATCCACGTCCCTTACTGAGTTTTCAAGTCAAGTGAAATGTTAAACATGTGCTTCAAGCAAGAGCAATGCAGAAATAACAGAATATGTGCAGAGAATTTCTGAATGTACTGCCTGTTTGCTCTTGGTGTGGGAGGAGGAAGTGGAAGGTATTTGGTTGCACCTGAAAGAATAAATCTACCAAGAGAAAGAAAAAGTACAAAACATGTATCCCAAATGATTTTATACAGAGGCAGAATAAACGCAGCAACTTTGCTCTAATATTTAAAACTAGCTGTCCCTTTGCACCACAGATATTTTTATGGACCATTCCCATGCTTAATACTGCTTGTCTGAAGCCTTGATGACTATTTCTGGGGCTGAGGGGAAAAGGAGGCTGGAGGGGACAAGAGGCTTATACACATAGCACCACTTCAAAGAATTTGCCTTCTATTATTTATGCTTACACTTCAGCACATTAAATTGTTCTCTTTAAGCTGAGAATATATTTTATCAGAGCATTCCGTCCCACCATTTTGATTCCAACATAGATTTCCTTATTTCTTTACTTCTCCCCTAATGATTGAAACTAAGGCAGGCTATTTGGCAGATTCACCTCCACACCAGCCCTGTGAGATAAAAAAATATCACATATGTGGCACACAGTGTATAGTTAGTCACCTGTTAATCTGTGCTAGTTAGCTGACCACAAAGGTGGGATATCATGAATACTGTTATTGGCTCTGGCACTGGTGGCCTTTGTGAGCTTGGAACTAAAAGCCTGGTCCAAGTCCCAATGAAACCAATGAAAAGATTCCCATTTGACTTCACTGGGAGTTAGATCAAGACTGAACTGAAGAGTAAGGACCTATTCTCCAAAGTGGTAGAGAATGCCTTTCCATCTCAATTTCACCATCTATAAAGCAGGGTTCATATTTACTTCAGCCATGGTATAAAGTTTATTTGGCTAATGCTGGTAATTTACAAAATTGAGACCACTCAAAAAATGCTCATTTTTTAATATCTTATCCTTAGTGCTAATTTATTTATTCCTTATAGTGGGTGCTCTTAAGCCACTAAATATATTCTGAAAGAAGTGGGTCTATCTCATGAAAGCTCACCACCTGATAAATTATTTTGTTAGTCTTTAAAGTGCTACTGGATAGCCTTTTTGTTTTGATAGCATATAGACTAACACGGCTACCTCTCTGTTACTATTCAATGGGTAAAGTGGAAGCTCTAGTACCCTTTAGGGAGCAAGAGAAAGTCTTTTGTCAATTATTTGCAAAAGGAAATCTTTTAGCACCATGTTCCAGAAAATTTTGCTGAGTGAGCCCCACAGCCAGACAACAGCAACTGGTAGAATGAGTTTGCTGGCTGAACCGGCAAGTAACTTTCTATCCTTCTATCACTGGTGCCAGTTAGCACGGGGACTTCAGTGTAATATTATTAAGACATTTTTTACAGAAGAAATTATAAGTAAAATTTGTTATGTATGAGGATAACTAAAACTCGATCATTTCACACTCTCCTGTCCATGCCTGAGGATATTTTGGGGTAAATAGATTGCTTGGAAACAGCTAGTGACTACAGCTAAAATTACATTTTACCAAGTGAGCTGAATGGCTTTTTAATTACAGCATGGATGTCCACATGCTGTCACCACTGTCTAATACCAAGATGGTATTGATTTGGTTTTTAACTTTGATACACGGAGGGAAAAATGCAGAGTAGGATTTTTTTCTGAAATCCCGCTTTCAAAGTAATAAAGACTCACAATTCTAAAACCACAGGGTTTTTCGTAGTTGGTCTTCTTCATAATTTATTTAGATCTGTGGATATTTTTGCATTAATTGTTTGTATTGCATGCAAGTGTGTTAGAATAAAATTGTGATTATCAGCACCTGGTAATCCTCTTTTAAAATTAGATATGTATCATATCAAGCTAATATTTATATAAAATAAGTATGTTTGCAAAGCCGCAAAATCTGCAAAGCTGTAGTCTCACCTAGAAAAGTCATTTATAGCATTTCTCATCCCAGGACTGCAAACCACTTTACAGGGGAGGATGTCATTACCACCACATTAAAGATGAGACAATGGAAGCCCAGAAAACTTAAGTAACTTGCTCCTTTCACCCGCAGCTAAAGTTCTCCATGTGCGCAGAAGAGAAGGTAATAATTGTCTCCAGGCTAGATTTTAATAATCTTCATAGCTCATTGTTTCCTTTTCTGAACACAGAAAACTTGCATGATGCATGATGTATGAATAGTTGCCTATGGCTTCCTCAATTAAAAGTCATAAAAGTGATATGTGGATATCTTCTTTTGCATGAGAGAGAGAAAGTTATGGCTGTAAGGACTTCTGCTGCCATTAAGCAGCACTAGAAGCCACAGAATAGTGGTGCTAATGGTTCTCCAGGTTTTCAAAAAGGAGAATTAAGTCCTCCATTCCATTTCTGCAAGCCACCCAACTTAAACCCACATACTTGAGTGGAAAACAGGGGAGAGGATTTGCTACAGCATTTAGCAACAAAGTATATTGTCAACAAAGCAGGTGGCGGTTCTAGGTTTTGGGACAGTGGGCTTGAACCAAAATCTGCTGACACCAATGACCATCTTTCCATTGACTTCCCAAGGTCACAGATGAAAATCTATGTGTATGCTACAGGAGCAGATACATTCTACTTGTAGATAACATGTTGGTCTGCACAGGTATTCCCTATATGTGGAGTCAGCAATACAGCTAACATCTTCAACACTTTAGCTAACAGCAAAAAGGTAAACAAGAATGTATTATCTGTATCCATGGCATGGCCATATAAACAAGCGTTCATTTTAGACTATGATATGCCCTTTGAATGAACTCAGGATTGTAGTCTACATGAGGGGCTCTACTTTTTGAGGACTTTATGAATGAAAGCAGAGTCCAGTGAGTGAATTACGGAAATGAGTAGTCAATGTAGCCAAAAAAGCTAGCGGCACAGAGAAGTGTCATCTTGAATACTGTGTCCAATTCTGGGGGCCCCATTACAAAAAGGATGTGAATGAATTGGAAAGAGTCCAGTAGCGAGCAACAAAAATGATTATGGGGCTGGAGTACATGACTTATGAGGAGACGCTGAGAGATTTGGGTTTATTCAGTCCACAGAAGAGATGAGTGAGGGGGTGATTTGAAAGCAACCTTCAACGATGTGAATGGGAATTGCAAAAAGCTTGGGGGCAGGCTGTTTTAAGTTGTCACAGATGGCAGAATGGGGAACAGTGATCTCAAGTTGCAGTGAGAGAATTCTAGGTTGAATATTAGGAAAAAAAATGTTACCAGGAGGATGGTGAGCCACTGGAATAGGTTACCTAGAGAGATTGCAGAATCTCCATCCCTAGAGTTTTTAAGGCCCAGTTTAACAAAGTCCTTATTGGGATAATTTAGTTGAGATTGGTCCTGCTTTGAACAGGGGGGTTGAACTTGATGACCTCCTGAGGTCTGTTCCAACCCTATGATTCTATAATTCTATGACCTCACTCAGTTGTCTTAAACCTATCTATTGCCTTTTATTGTCCCATCTTGTAGGAAGAATGGTCAAGGAAGTATTGCCCTTGTTTGGGCTTCAGGTGACCTCCATTCAGTTCTTGTCTCAGCCACAGACTTCCTGTGCAACTTTGAGTAAACCATTTAGTTTGGCTTGTGCCTTAGTCCCCTTCTGTAAAATTCCCTTCGGAAGATAACACTCTTTTACTTTGTAGCATTGGTGTAAGGGTAAAATCCATGAATGTCTATAAAGTGTACAGAGAGTGAAGACAGCCATATAAACAAATAGATTTGGGTTTTGTGACATTGTTATTGGGATTCGTTAAGAACAGACATGCTTAACTTTCCTTTTTGGACTGTATTAGTCTTTCTTGGGCCTAGACACCTAATCATGTACTAAAAGGGACAAACTCCAACATACTGTGTCACTGGTTTTCCTCTTACATATTTTGCTCACAACCAATGTGAATGAAATTGCAATAGTTGGGGGTTTTCCATTTTGGCTGGCTCCTTGAAATCTGAACCTATGTCAGTAGATCTATAGTTGTTCTTCCACAGTCACATGCAGGGTTATCCTATCTCCTTTGAGCTTGTCTGTACGGCCACACAGTGTAGACTACAAGCTTGTGAGCTGAAGTGTTGTGCTGTACCTGCCCCATGTAAACCTGCTAGCATGACCTGAAGGGTACCTAGTTCATGTTAAAGTAGTCCTGCTGCTTACATGCCTCAGGTCCATATTACAGGGCCATGTAGATAAATCTTGAGTTAGAGTATGCTGAAAAACAAGGAAGTTAAGCTGATTTACATCTGCTGAGAATCTGGCCCATTGTCAACACACAATCACCCTTTTTAACCCAGCAGTCCTTTCCACAAACATGTATATATGGTACAGTGCAAAAGGAGTCGGGGGGTGGAGGGATTCCTAACAGATGTGCAGCTGGTAGAGTCAGCTAGCTCTAAGGCCTCTCTTTCTGCACCCCACACTGAAGGAAATGTGTCAGGGTCTAGAAGGGGGATCTTGAGGCTCGGGGGGTGCGGGGGCAGGGAGCAAGATTTGGAAACATTTTCAGCCCCAGATATTGAAAAGTTACAAGTCAGGCCTGCAAAAAAACATGAGGTTTTGAAAAATAATCACTTTGGGGTTTTTTACAGTTGCCTGTTTTTAAGTCTTTAGGCCTCTACACTAGGAACTAACTTCAAAGTTAACTTCAAAGTTAAGCACTACATTGAAGTAGCCAGCAGAGAGTCCATACACATTTTCCCTTACTTCAACATGAACTGCAGGAGCCCAACTTTGAAGTCCTTCCTCCATTCCTAGGAATGGAGTAGTGCCCTACTTAAAAATTTAACTTTGAAATAGGGTATGTGTAGATGTCCTACTTCAAAGTTGTTTACTTCAAAGTTGTACTTTGAAGTAAGCACCTTCAAAGTTATTTTTGTAGTGTAGACACAGCCTAGGGATCCCTATCTTAAAGCTTTTCACCTCAACTATGAGGGTAAGTTACTTTAAAAAATGTGAAAGTGCTGAAATTCTCATGTAATTTCATGACTTCTTGAGATGGAGCTTTAAGAAAAATACCAAATGTTGTAAGACTCATGATGAAATTATCAGAATAAACTACACATACCAAGCTAGTAAAAATTAAAGCAGGGGCTCAAAGTGCTCAGACATGTGTTAGGAGAGGCACAGAATAAAAGAAACATAACCTGCTCTCTGATTACCTTCCAGGCAGAATTGTGAGGTCTACTCAAAATATGCTGACCTGGGCTGCCCAGCCTCGAAAATTCATCTCTGCTTAAGATGGTAACGTTTGTAAAAGGTGTTAACTATAATTCCATTTTTGTAGAATGTACAATAAATTCCATTATGGGCTTTCATTTGTTTATCTCTATCAGAAATGCTACCAGTGCTGTGTATGTACTATTACGTAACATGTATTTATACACTTTACTAAACAAGCTCTTACCAGTGTAATATTAGAACACAGTCATCTTCCAGATTGCCAGGAAAATGAATGCTAAGTAGGAAGCAGATACAGTATGTTTGCCTCCCTGAAGGGTTAATGAACGATGAGGAATTTGTGTATAGCTCATTAATTGTTATATTGCATCCTTTTATCTAAATTGTTAGTGGCCTGCTTAGTCAATTGAAACATATTACTTTGATATTAAAGCTGCAATCAAAATCTTTATTCTTGTGCATGTTCTACTTGAGAATACAAATCCTTCAGAACAGAGCAATCAGAATTATCTTGGCAAGTATTACAATTCAGTAAGCCATATGCTCAAAAATGCAAACATCAAATCCAGCCAGATATCTCGCATATAAATGCAGTAATTCTGTCTTTGCTTTCTAAATACACTGGTCAGAAATGAAAGGGTGGAGAGGGGTCTTAAAGTCTTGGATTCAAATTCTGGTTTTTCTATGCATGAAAATTAATGCAGTGGCCACACATACATTAGTCTAAATGTAGTCATCACACAAAATCAAGGGAGCCCAAGGACTTGGGCTGCAGTAAATGCAAGATAGTATTCAGGTGCACTGTCAAAATAACAATGTTCTTTACACACAGTTTTCATATGTGGGATATTACAAATCATAGAACTGAACATCCAACAAAAGCAAAAAAGGGAAAAAATAATTTGAGCTTTAGGATGGGCTTTCCAAAAGCATTCAGTGATCTAGCAGCATAAAATCCTCATTGAGTATGTATTATTTTGTTTTAACCCCCAATCCTCCAAGGCACTCTGTACCTGTGCAGAAGTCTGCTCATCCAGTGCTTCTTCCAGAATCAAGACCCAAGGACCTCGTGACTCCGGGGCTGGGAAGAAAGGAGGTGGGTAGGTCAGCAAAGACTCACTTAGGTGCTCTTAAACCAAATCCACCTCTCACATGCGAAAAAGTAAAGTCAAAGGCTATGTCAAATTTGGCTAATGGCCAAATCGGAGAATACTAATGAGGTACTGAAATGAATATTCAGTGCCTCATTAGCATTCTGCCAGCCACAGCACTTCAAAAGAGCCACATTTCAACCACACGAGTCTCGTCTACCCTGGGCCCTTTTCGAAAGGACCCTGCAAGTGTCGAAATTTCCTTATTCCTAAAAGGAGATTTCGCTGTTTGCAAGGTCCTTTTGAAAAGGACCCCGTGTAGACGAGCTGTGAGCAGTCAAAATGCAGCACTTTCGAAGTGCTGCAGCTGGCAGCATGCTAATGAGGCACTGAATATTCATTTCAGCACCTCATTAGTATTTTCCAATTTGGCCATTAGCGTGGCCCTTTCAAAATTTTGGACAAGTGTTGACACGGCCAGAGGGTATGTCTACACAGCAAAGATATTTCAAAATAACAGCTGTTATTTCAAAATAACTTTTCTAGCATCTACACAATGGCTGTGTCTACCCATGCCCCTCCCTTTTTGAAGGTGCACGTTAATGAAGCACTTCAGAACAGGTTAATGAGGTGCTGGTATGCATATTCAGCGCCTCGTTAGCATATTGGAGGCCAGACGTGATTCGAAAGTGCTGCTTTCAAAACACAGACTGGCTGTATAGATGCATGTGCTTCAAAATAAACACCCACACTTCGAAATTCCCTTATTCCCAATTTGGTTTTGGGCATGGGTAGACATGGCCAATGCAACTGCTATTCTGAAATGGTGATTGAATTATTTCAAAATAGGTAAACCTCATTGCATGAGAAATAGCACCTATTTCGAAACAGGGACTGTGTAGACAGGGAATAGAACCTATTTAGAAATAAGCCATAGTAAATCCAATGGCTCTTGGCTCTATTAAGTATAGACACTGTATTTTGAAACAGCTAAGTGCTATTTCAAATTTCATTTAGTGTGTAGCAGCTTTATTTCAAAATAAGCTATTCCAGAGTATCTCTTCTTGAATAGCTTATATTGAAATAATGCTGCGGTGTAGACATACCAGCCATGTCTACACTAGATAGTTTTGTTGACAAAACTCACAGAGCATCTATGCACAAAATGTGTTTTGTTGGCAGTCTATGGACAAAACGCAGGACTTCTGCCCACAGTGTTCTGCCTCTCTGAGAAGAGGACTAATGCCTTTGTCAACAGTTTCTATAGACAAAAAAGCCGTGTAGACACTCTGGCTATGCCTACATGGAGCTCTGTCCAGCACCGCTATGAGCAGAGCTCTGTGTAGACCCAGCCTCTGGGAGGCCCTCTGTTGACAGACAGGGCTTCCAGTTCACTGTGCAGCCCTGTTTGCTGAGCTTCCGGTTGGCCATTCTGTCGAGAGAGTGGCTGGGCAGTCTGGCCGCTATATGTAGAGAGAACAGATTGCTCTTTTGGTCTGCTTTTATGTGTGGATGTGATCTGTCTGACTGTAACTTCTGTCAACAGATCACTGTAGTGTAGAGGTGTATACCAGAGTGCCTTCATTCAGATTAACAAGTGAATTATGCCAATGTAGCCAACATTTGGCCCATACAGTTTACAGCCAGCCAGCTTATGAGAGAATGACACATTCTCATTTAGAGAATCACTGGAAGGAACAAGCTCCAAGCAGCAGATAGGGAAGGCTACATGAGAATAGACAGAAGACCCAGTGAAGTCAGTAAGTACCATTGATTTAAATAGGGCCAAGATTTCACCAAACGTCTGTAAAGAAGTTTTTAAAAAAGGATGCGGGGGTTGTATTCTGTACAGATAATCATGAACAGACAGAGCCTAGTGACCTCCAAGTGTAGGGAGTCAGGCTCTGGGAAATGCTATGAAAGAATATATTGCAATAGTTGAGACAGGAGTGATGACGGCATGAATAAAGATTTAACCAGAGATGGGATCTACCAAAGGAGCTAGTTAGAAACAGACTATTTTATTTCTTGCACATTTCCTGTAATTGCAGAAGAGATCTCTAGTTTGGAGTCATATGAGGGATTCCAACAGAACTGTCTTCAGCTAGGCAGTGTAAGCAAGCACTGTGGAGCTTCCCAGCACAGCTCTGCTTGCTAAAGTTATCTTTGCACTTTACTTGAGTGTTTGCAGGGGTTGGCCCTACCCTATCTCCTGCACACACATTAAATTGTTTTACCTGCACATGGTGATGTCTCACATCTGTATTAACCAGCCCAACTTGGGACATCTGCCAAAGCACAAATACTGCAGTGTCAACACAACCTAAACCGCTGGAGCTAATAGTATATTAAGGCCTTCCCACAATCCCCACTCCGCCCACATGCCAGGAAGGACACAATTCATTGGAACAGAATTACACAGTGGCTCAGCTTACTACCCCACTAAGAACCAGGGGGTTTGCCACCAGAGATCCTAGCGCCTCACAGAAGTGAGTATGACTAAGCAGGCGCACTTGACTATGGCTTTGCACTATGGTGCTCAAACCCACGCAGAACCAATCCATGGGGCCACTCACTCAAGTTAACTCAGCAGGTAAGGCATACCCTAAGGCAGTGGGGGCTTTTTGCCGGTACTTGCTGGTACTGAGTACTGGCACCTTGGCATCCCCAGTCATGGGATTGGCTGAGGGTGGGGGCCAGGGAGCCAGCTCCTTCTTTTTTTTTTTAAACAAAAAAGGTACTGCCGTAAGGTAACTAACATTTCTGGCTCGGAAGCAGAGATGCGATGGGAAGATTTTACAATTCTGGGCCATGAGGTCTAGCTCAAGGCCATGTTGAAAGTATCTCTCATAAGAAATCGCAACATATTCACACTAAAAGTTATTTATGTGTTGCATGTGTATGATTAATATATATATATATATATATTAATGGCCATTGCACAAGCTATATATACATTTAACAAACACTGTGTAATGACATATATATTCATAGGGTAGAAGAGAACGCAGATGAGCATAGTGGAAAGATACGCATTTTTATGCTAGCAGTCCATTGGCAGAAGAAAGACAGAGAATGGCACTGGAAGGGTTGTTTCAGCTGTATTTTTTTTTCTGTTTGTTCAAGTCTGTCATGATAAACTACCTAGATCTTGATGGTATGTGGCTGACATCCTTTATCACTTATATGCTACATTATTTCCATTTAGCTACAAGAGTGAGTTATTATTAGGAAGAAATGTTCTTTGCATAGAGAAATCATTTGTAAGGTTTTCCTTGGTGATGTTAATTTGTTTACTTAACATTCATTAAAAAATCAGAGCATCTCTAAAATAAATATTTTCCTATTACCACCCCCCAAAGAGTCTAGCTCTGATGCAACCTAAGAAAACAAACTGAATATAAAGATCATGAGTACTATTTTAACCATGTGTGCTAACTAGCTGGCCTAGACATCATGGCTTGATACCAGAAATGCCAGGATACCATCTTCCTATTATGATTCAGTGCAGGGTTGGTGACATTTATGCAGCTTTGAGTTCAGGAGAGGAAATATTTCATAATAAACAGCGCAAGAATGAATCCCCTTGGAATAGTAAAGGTACAAATTGCTTTGGTTTTCATTTTCATGGTACTAAATTTGTATTTCACGTGTGGGCTTGTAACTGATGATTGCTTCCTTGTCTGGATGAAGAGGAATGCAAAAATAAAAAAAATTTGATGATCAGGGGTGTTTGTGTTAGTAGCAAAAATAGTAGACATCATGCTGAAACCTTTGTAAGCAGCACACAGGCATTTCTTTTCTTCTTAAGCAAAACAAGAAAGGAGACAAAAAGGATTCCAAGCCAAAATATCCTTGTATCATCTGGCTGACATCTGGGACTGCAGTGTAAAAATCTTCCTGGAAATATGATTTCTATCAACCATCAACTGAGCAATCTCCAGAGTGTCAGCCACAGCGTCAGATCTTTACTAAAGCTTTGTGGGATTTGTGAAAACTTTAAGTACCAGGTATCCTCATTCTCTTCTTTGCTGAGATGAAACCAGGAGGGGTTTCTCACATAGCATTTCTTAGTAAATATTTTAAAATCCATAATTATTATTTCCACATGTCAACTTCTCATCTCTTTCCAAAACTCCCAGTTGCCTCTCATTATCTGAGACAATCCCAGCTCTAAATTTCCCTTGCTCCCTCATGGACATGATTATGTCCCAGTTAGCAGTACAATTCATTAGCATTCTCCGTGTTGAAGTGCTAAATTATAAAGGCAAAGGGGGAAAAAAAACTCCAGTAAAGAATTATTTTCATATCGTATGAGCAGAGGGATGGTGCTCTGGCTCTACTTATGTTTGCTGAGGGGTTTTTTTTTTGGTCATTGATCCCGCATGAGGGCTCTGATGAATTGAAAAAGAAACATTTTTTTCTCCACCTTCGCATCCTGTAATTTTTTGATCCACATTGTCTTGTGTACCATCCTTTGGCAAATGTTATCTTTTCTAAGGAGGGGCCCAGAAACTGACTGACTGATCAGGACTCCTTAGCTCTGCCATTGTCTCTGTATGACCTCTGTATGACATAACGTACAAGTAACGCACTCAACTTCTCGGTACCTCAGTGTAGCCATTTTAAAAATAATCTTGTGGTGAACTTACATGTTTGAAATGTCCTTTGAAATCCTTGCATGAGAAGTATCAGATGCACATAGGCTGCACCTACACTACAAACTTACTTTGAAATTAACTTCAAAGTAAGCAGCTACTTCAAAGTAGCCTGCAGAGTGTCTACACAGTTAACTTTGAAGTGAGTCTAACTTCAAAGTCACTACTCCATTCCTGGGAATGGAGTAGTGCCCTACTTGGAAGTTAAACTTCGAAGTTGGGTGTGTGTAGACACTCTGCACTCACTACTTCAAAGTAAGGGGTCAGCCAAGGACGCAGTGCCCCCAGAGGATGGGGACAGTCTGGCCAGCCCAGGCAGGCCTCTATGGTCCTTGCCAGCTGCCTTTAAGGAAGCAGCTCCCCGCATCCCTGGGAAGGAAGCTGACACTGTCGCACAAGCATGAGCTCTCCCTTGGACTGCCCTGCTCAATGCACCAGCCAGCCTCTGCACCCCCTGGCCACCATGGCAGCATGCCAGGAGCCCCTGCCACCCCCAGGGGCCCCAGATGAAGAGTCCAAGGGCTTACAGAGCCCAGGCAAGGGCCGTGCCAGGAGGGGACCCTCCTTGTCTGAGGCGGAGCTGAAGGACCACCTCGTTCTGTGGGGGTAGGAGGAGGCCCTTTGGCAAACTGGCACCCAGCAGAGAAACGAGGAGGCCTTCGACCAGCTGAGGCCACCCCGAACATACTGGCAACAGCATCAGGATCAAGATGAAGGAGCTGAGGCAGGCATACATCAAAGCTCAGGATGCTGACAGCTGGTTGCACTGCCCCCACTATAGGGAGCTGCACAGGCTTCTGGGGCCAAGGGAGGTGGCCTCCCCAGAGCACTTTGTCAACACTACCGGTACCCCCTTGCAGACAGTAATGAGAAAGCAGGCCCCTCCAGCACCACCAGCCCCCAGGCGGGGACCAGCCCACTGAGACCAAGGGAAAAGACAAGGGCTCCAGACCCCACACCTCCCCTCTGTGGACTGTTCCCCTCATGCATTGTAAATAGTTTCACACGTTCTGTTTTGTTTCCCAATTACATTTATTCCAAAGTAAAGTTTATTGTTCGCACCCTAACCCCAAGTCCCTGTTGCATGGTGGGAGAGCATTGAGGGCAGGAGCAGGAGGGTGGGGCAGTGTGGGGGGGGCCTGTGGTGTGGAGTGTGGCTGGGAGGATCAGGCAGGCCCTACATGAAAGCCTAGCACAAGACCTCCTGGATCCTGACCCCATCCTCTGGGCCTCACAGCACAGGGCGGCGGGCAGCTGTTCATAGCAGTCCCTGGGTGTGCAGCCCAGCCCTGCATAAAGGGATCCTGCAGCCCTGCACAAGGTTGTGGTGGGCACAGTAGGTGGTGATGACCAAGGGGATGTTTGGGAGGCTGACACCCAGCCTGGTGAGCAGACTGCAGAACCTCCCCTTCAGCCTCCCAAACTCCCACTCTAGTGTGCCCCTGATGTGGTTGAGGTGACTGTTGAAAGTGTCCAGGGCTGGTGTGGTGCATCCAGTATAGGGCTACATGAACCCTGGGTGCAGCAGGTACACAGTGTCGGCCACGATGCAGAGGGGCATCATGCTGTCCCCCCATGGGAGCTCCTGCTGGGGGACATATGTGCCCTCCTGCATCCAGCATCCCAGCCATGAATTCTGGAATACCTGGACATCATGGGCTATGCCTGGCCATTGCATGCACATGCAGGAAATTACCCCTTATGTCGACCAGGGCCTGGCGTACCACTGAGTGGTACCCTTTCTTGTTAATCTTGGTGCCCTGCTGTGGTCCAGAGTCTGGATTACCATGTGCATCCTGTCCAGGGCTCTGAAACAATTGGGGAACCCAGGTCTGCAAACCCAGTGAGGGCAGCTTCCAGGTCCCCCAGGGTGACAACGCATAGCAGGAGTACCGTGTTAATGGCTCATATGACCTGCAGGGGGCGGAGACACATCCATGAATACCTGACCAGGAGGCCCCCTTTCCTCTGCCCCCTCCTCGCCAGGGACCCCCTTTTCCCTGCCCCTCCCCATCAGTAGCCCCTTCCCCAGGGTGGGTCCGTGCAGTGGGGGCTGGACTTACCTCAATCAGCAACACTCTGACTGTGGCCTTCCCAACTCCAAATTGGTGGCCGACGGACCAGTGGCTGTCGGGGGTGGGCAGCCTCTATTGTGCGATGGCCACCCCCTTCTGCACAGGGATCCCTGGCCGCATCTGGGTGTTCCGGCACTGGAGGACTGGGTGAACCAGTGGCAAAGGTCCTTGAATGTCTGCCAGGTCATTCTGAAGTTCCTCAGCCACTGCTCATCGTCCCAATCCTCCAGCACCAGCCAGTCCCACCACTCACTGCTGGTGGTGAAGGCCCACCAGTGCCGGCTTGGGAGGGCTCAGGGGAGGGGCAGCAGGGCCATAGCCATGGCCTGCAGGCTGGGTCCCATGAGGGTGACCCGGCCATGCCACTGGAACGGCAGGGTGACCAGCATGGCCAGCAGGCTAGCCAGGGTGGAGAGGACATCATCCTCGTTGGGGGGGGCGTGTGAGCAGGCATATTCTCCAGCTTTTCTCCCAAGAACATACTCTGTTGCTGTCCGCAGCCTGGCAGCCTTGAGCACATGCAAAGTGTGGGTGTTGGGAGGGGCCCTTTAAGGGGTCGACTGGCTGCGAGCCTGGAAGGAGCTTGTTGGCCAAACAGCTCCCTGCCTGCCTCATTTCCTGGCCCCTTACTTCACAGTAGGGGCTACTGTGCATAGACACTTTACTTCAATGTGCAGGTATCCTACTTCGAAGTAAAGGAGGGCTGCTTTTTGTATCCAGGTGCTCTACTTGGAAGTCGCTTACTTCCAAGTTATACTTCGAAGTAATTTTGTGGTGTAGATGTGGCCATAAATTATTACTTGCTCATTTTGAATACTGTGATCTTCCGGCTACATCAGAAAAACATTTGATTTTGAATTATGTTGTTCAAGCTTCCATTTAGAGTGAGTAGATTATGAAATATTAAAATCCTCATGAATTTCCAGCTCCAAAAACTTCTCAGTTTTATTTTGATTCTTTTGTCTTATAAAAAGATAATTAATTCCTTTAAGTTCAAGCTCTGAATTAAAAAATAAATTAAACATTTAATGGAAAAATTTCTATATGTTGGGAAATATTAAACTGTATGCCGGAAAGGTCTCCATGATGACCCAGTACTATCTATATTTTTATTCTGAACTATGTATATTCTAACCCCACTTATACAAATAAGTGTGACTTGTGCTATGGCAAAGATACAAATGCCTCTCTCCATTGCTCAGCCTACCCTATTTTAGGAGTTTCAATGCTGAACATTTATAAGTCCAGAAAGCTGAGGCTAGCAAGGAAGAACCTGTCTTTGGCAACTGGTCAATGCTTAGTGTGCTCTTCAGAGCACCTGCATGGACAAAAGCCTACCTTACTCTGTAGCTGTCTTTGCAAGCCAGTGTAAACTACACAGGGGTATCTCATTTTTTTCCCAAAACAGCACTGTGCCCTGATTCAGCAAAGCACTCAAACATGTAAATAGTTTTACTGAAGTCAGTGGGGCTCCTTACATGAATAACATTATCAACATTCTTAATCGTTTTGCTAGATCTGGGTGTGCACGTCCTTTGATTTGAGCAATCCCTTTTATTTACTGGCCAGCCCTGTTATCTGGTAAAGCTCTGCCACCATCTCATTTCTTCCTTTTAAAGGTAGGTGCTAATGCTGTGGTTTTGCTTACAGGCATCAAACAAAATGGTACAGGTCCTACTCCAAGGACTTGTCTACACTAGCTCCCTACTTCGAAGGGAGGATGGTAAGTACGGTGTTGTAAGTTTATTAATGAAGTGCTGTGGTGCATATACAGCACTTCATTAAGCAAATTCTGCCCCCCGCAGCAACTTCAAAGTGTTAAAATTCAAAGTGCCGGCTCGCGTCTAGGAAGAGTAAAGGAAGTAAAGGGACTTCGAACTTCGAAGTACCAGTGGGTGAGCGCAGCTACAGCCAAGCCAGCACTTCAAAGTGTAACACTACAAAGTTGCCACGGAGGAGAATTAGCTTAATGAAGTGTTGCCCATGCACCACAGCACTTCATTAATAAACTCCCAACACCCTACTTACCATACTCCCTTTGAAGTAGGGAGCTAGTGTAGCCACGCCCCAAGAATGGTCACATGTGGCTGAGCAAGCAAACCACTGTCATCATAGTTGTATTATGTGTTTGGAGCACCACCGCTCATTTATTTCCTTCTTCTCTTGATTCATTAGCCTGGCATGATTTCAGAGCCTAACTGACAGATTTTCTATTTTTCAGAACTTCCAGTGGCAAACTATGGAGCAGTCACTTGCACTAACTCCTCATTCTGCCACCCAAAGTACTCCTTCCTCCCACCGCCTTGAACACAGATTCTCAGCTGGGGGGGAAAGAGGAATGAGGCATGCATTTGGACTTTCTGTAAGGGGTTTAGCAAGATTCTAATGGCTTTGTAGCTATCATAGAAGTGGTGGGCCCGAGTGGAGGTGGCAGCACCGCCCACCCAGCCATCCATCTGTCATGATGATAGGGCTGTTGGGCCAAATTTGAACAAATGGTGTTGCACACTGATGCAGCTGAGTCACAGCTCCGCTCAGAACTCGGCTGGCTGCCTCTGCCACCATAGGCAGAACCTGCTACCTCAGGTAGCTGCTCAATCTGCCTATAGCTACAGCTGCTCCTGCTGCTTCCCCTGCGAAAACACTTACCCCCTAATTTTTTAAGGAGAACAGCTCAATTACCCAACCAGTGGAATATTGAGCTATTTGCATATTTAAACTGGCAGCCTTACTTAGGTTATAGTGTTAAAGACGAATGGAAGGCCGTGGTCTGTACTGATACCTAAGGATCAAAGGAAATGTTCAAGTTTTAATTAGTCATAAGCAGGATCATTCCATACTTTTCCCTCTGACTTTACCTTTAATAGCATGGAGCAGTAAAATTCTCATAAAGAGCATCATCAATTATATTGCTGAAAGTCAGTATTCTGCCTTCACTTACATTCCTGAAATCCCAATCCAACTGTGCCACGACTAGCCCCATTCATTTTATTAATTTAACACTCACATAAGTAAGGACTTGAAGGGTTGGGCTCTTGAAGGGTGTTGGGAGTTTATTAATGAAGTGCTGCAGTGCATATAATCACAGGTGTTTCTTCTCCTGTTTGGGCTTCTAAATATGAGCCTGACAATAGGGCAGAGGTCAAAATCAACATTGTTTAATAAAAACTTGGCATTTGCATATTTTCCCAACAGTTCAACTTGGTGTGGCGAAACAACAAAAAGGAGAATATGTCCTAGCTAATAATGAATATAAAAATGGACATTACCACAAATGCTTTTTACAGCCATGTATTTGTCTTTTATCTTTCATGTGTTTGCTGTACCCACCACAGGAACTCTACCTGCATCAACCACTGACGCCACCTTAACCAGGAAAGGCCAAGACTAGTTAGCCTGGAGCCTTTGTGAATCCACAGTGTGTCAGTATGGAGCCTCTGGTCAAAAGGAACATCTGACTCCAATTAGAAGACATCTACTGCCTTTTCCTTTTCTCCTGGTTTTCCTTGCTGTTCTTTAAAACAAACAGAAAAGTACATTCCACACCCCCATGTTGTGTGAGAGTAGAACATGTGTTCTTCTGAAATAAATACTGCTCTAATGTTATTGCAGCTGATAACTGTTAGTAGGAGAGATGGAAACAACAGAGTGTAAGGTGAACAGGACAGCTCCATTGGTGTAAATGCAGAGGCTAAGTCTATACTAGGGAAATAAGTTGATTTCAGATATGCAATTCTAGCTACAGCATTTGAGTGGCTGGAATCGACATCTCAGAGACGACGTATTTCCTGAGCAACAACCTATCACGTATAGTCTCATGTCGACCTCCCTTACTCCATGTAATAGTGTGGAGTACAGGGGTTGACTGCTGACCCCAGAGAGATTGATTTTGCTGTGTCTTCACCAGAGGTGCAAAAATCAAACTCTGACCAGGTTGATCTCCAGCTTAGTATAGACAAGCCCAGAGAGATGACACAGCCGATCTGTTCTACCAAGAGTGAAGAGGCACTGGCTGGAATGCTCCAAAATGTTTCAAACACCATTGCTGCTGTCCAGGTGGTACTTCTTTTCATGGCCAAGCAAGCTCCATTTTCTTTTTTTTTACTATGTGTATGTTTTCTTGCCTTTCCAAGTAGTTTTTCCTTTCTAGTGAAAAGGAAAATAAAGTTCCCTAATCAGGCCTGCTAATGGGGGGAGGCCCGGGGCCCCTCTGAACTGCCACAGCAGTGCTGCTCCGGATGTCCATAGCTGTGATGAAGGGGTGGGCAGCTTGGCCAGGAACCTCTCCCACCTTGTCCTGAGACCTGTGGTAGCTGTTGTTGCCACAATCCCTACCCTATAGCCCAAGAGTAAGCTGTGCGTGAAGCGGATCAAATATGGTTTGACGGTGTGAGAGGGCAGGCGGGGTTGGGAAGTGATGAAATTCAGAGGTTGGCGTGTTAGCCTGGGACTGGGGAGATGCAGGTTTAGTTTCATGCTGCACTACAAGCCTTCCTGTGCGATGTTAGCATTAGGTAGTACTAATTCATTGGAGGCCCTGAGCAGGAATATTTGTCCCTCCATACTCTCACACACCACATACTAAAAAGGAAAATAGGAGAGGGGCACTGAGCTGCTCAGGGCCCTATGCAATTCCTTAGGTGGCTTATGCCAAGCACCAGCACTGACCATTAGGGTCCAGGGACAGATTAGCTTCCACCCCTCTCTGTCAAATGGGCATATTGGCATGGAGGTGGTGTGAGGTTAAATTCCTCAAAAATCTTGAGGTGCTCAGTTATTGTGGTAGCGTGGGTCAATAGAAATTCAAGAAGGGGACAGATCTGAATCCCCAAGCAAGGAGTCCATCCCCATGTGTCCCATACCACGTATTCCCTCCATGACCTTTGCAGTAGGCTGGGACTGATGGCTCTATTATTAGCTATGAAGCCACTGCCCTCTTCAGAGCCAACCTGAAGCAGCAGAGGCTACTGCAGCTTCCCAGCCTCTGCAAAAACCTACTTGTGCCAACAGCGGTTACTTACACTTGATACAGAAGACAAATAGGGGCCTAAGAGTTGTTTCCCCAATGAGGTTGTCTTGCATCTGACTGGCTGGCTGCTGTTATGCTCGCAGAGGTGAGTTGTGCACTATGCAGCAGCATTTCAGAGGCAGCAGTAATAATAGTGCTTAGTATTTACACTGTTCTTTCTATCTGTGACTCACAGAAAACAAAGATGGGTGAGCTTTCCCACCGCCTTGTCACAGAGACAATACTGAGCAACAGACAGGTTGGATAACTTGTCCAAGATTAAAAACAATGAAGAGTCATATGGTACCTCAACCACAAACAGATTTATTTGGGCGTAAGCTTTTGTGGATCTGACAAAGTGGTATTTACCCATGAAAGCTGTATGCCCTAACAAATCTGTTAGTCTTTAAGGTACCACAGGACTCTGTTTTTGCAAATACAGGCTAACTTGCTGACCAGTCTGAGACCTGTCCATCATTGTTCCATAACAAAGGCAAAGTCTACACTAGTCCAGAAGATCAGCTTTCTAGGATTGATCTTCCAGGGTTCAATTTTGCATGTCTGGTAGGAATGCTCAAAATTGAGCTCTGAGGGATCATACTTGACCCCTCTTGTCAACAGGAGAAACTCTCCCAATTCGTGATGCTGTAACTGCCCACTGGCAGACTCAAACCTGAGACCTCAGGAGTTTAGGGCGGGTAACTCTACAGCTTGAGCTAAAAACCACACCTTCTTTCTCTGTGAATTGGTCTAAGTACCACTAGATGAGACAGTAACAGAGAGGTAGCTATGTTAATCTATATACAAAAAAGCAATACAGTAGCACTTTGACAAATCAGAAAAATGCTACTGGACTGCTTTTTTGTTTTACTAGATGGGACAGTTAACCACACATAGGTGTGTGGATTACATTTAGCATGTACACTGTTATTTCTATCTGTGGGTCACAAAATACATTGATTCTAGCTATGCAAGTGCCGTAGCTAGATTTGCATATCTGCAGTTGACTTACTTTGCCTAGTGTAGACCTAGGCTGAGGTATAGTCTTTTGGCCCCTTGCAGTAAAATACTAGACACTAGCGGTGCATGCAGAGGTTGCTTGCAAGTGAAGGTTCTGCTTAAAACCAGTAGACAAAGTCTGGAATCAAAGGAAGTTTTCCTCCTAATAGGCCATAGTGGGACTCCACAGATTTCCTATCACATACTCTGGGCAGAACCAATTTGGCATTTCTGGTGTAATACTCATGGAAAAGAGTGATCAATAATGCACAGGTACCAGCCACACTGGCCCTACTTGGTAATCAAAGGTTTCTTGTGAACACTGAGAATAACGTAATTAGCAAGACTGTGGCATCGTACAGCAGGGAACAAAAGAAAATAAAACAAATTTATTTCTGTATAAAAGAAGCCAACACACAGCTTAATCCAGCAGCTCACAAGACAGAGGGTTTCTTTCATTCTGCATTCAGATGCAGTAGATTTGAGAGTTACAGCAGGTCAGAACTTGACATTACAGTGAAGTGATGTATTCTGTGGACAAAAACAGACAATGCAGTATATGGACATAGAATCACCAGAGGAAATTCTGTTGTTTTGCCATTTGTTATATAGAGCCTCCTGGTTACCGCCCACACAATTCAACACACATTTACAGCAAGACAAACCTTCTGGTTGTCTTCAAACCTAAGGTAAGCCTGATTTGGAGGGGAAGAGGGGATGTAGGTACAGAAAACCTTTTCTTGTGTCTAGATGTGATCCAGATGGGTTCAGATATTTTTAGTTTGCTGACTTGGATTTTTAAATTACAATTTATTTTTTACTTACCAACCACTGTTCTCAATAAGCAAGCCTGATGCAAGTTGATGGGCATTGTGCTGATTTTTCCATATGCTCATACAGTCTTATCAGGATGCCCAAAGAACCCTTACAAGAGGTCTGAAACCCCCTCTCCTCTTGAAGCTTGCTTTGTGAATAGCATTATCATTGCTAGTTTCTTATACATCCATTGCCCCTTATTAACATTAACTAATTAATTCACACCACCCATGCAACTGGTGAGGTAGACAAGTATCATCCCCCAAATCTTGCACTGAGAAACGAGAAAGAAAAGGGAGTAGCTCCTACAAAGTCACATAGTGACTTGGTGACAGAGATGCAAGAAGAACTAAGGACTTCTGCCACACACTTAGGGTTCATGGCCCCAGACCACATTGCTTCACATCACGCGATAAACTCCTGGGGTTGAAATGCACTACTTTCCCTCAGCCAGATCTGTTTTCACAAAAGGGTAAGAAATGTTTTGCAATAACTCTCCTTTTTATATTTCTCTCTCTTTCCTTGGCTCGTATGTATTCCCTACAGTTGTGTGGTTGTTTTCGAAGACTATAACACCACAAAAATGGACATAGCAGCTCAAACCAATGGTCCATCTAGTCCAGTATTCAGTGGCCAGCGTGCATGGACATATGCCTGTATCCGTACTTAGCTTTAAAATGCTTCAGGGCCTCTTTGAAGATTGCTATAGGTTCACACAAAGAAATGTATTTATAAAAAAGAATGATAAGCATAAGAATTGTACTGAAATAATGATCCCTCTACTCTGATACTGGGCCTCTGATGCAGAGGTTTATAAACTGTCAAGCCCTTGTTAACGCACATACCGTAATTTTACAATCCTATACCATTGGCAGAAAATCCTTCATGACCTCATCTTACGCCCCCAGGCAAGAGCAGCTTGTGCCCTCCAGGAAGAGGATTGATAGCCCTTGTAACTATTATCTTAGTTCTGTGCCTGCAGAAGCTATTCTTACTCATATTTGGCTAAATCCTGGCTCCAGCATGCTCTGCAGCCTGCAACTAACTAGAGTTCTGCAGCTCAATCTAATTAGAGCACCAAAAAAGCAGAAAATGAAATCCTACAGCAGAATTGGCCCAGAGGAGGAGACCCATGATGCAATTGGCGAAGCTGCATGTGTGCACCTTTCCCAAAGTGGGAAGCAAGTCAGACTAGCCAAGGTGGGAAGCATGTACTGATTAAGCTACAGCACAGGCCTTTAACAACATGTGGCTGGGAGGAAAGGGGAAGGACCATGTGTTAGTTTCTTGATGGGGGGAGTCTAAGCTTTCAAGCCACCTGAGATGCTCTGGGGTTCAGCATCCCACACCCTCTGAAAAGCTGAAAAATTAGAGCCAGCTACAAGCTCCAAAGAAGAGCAGTTTCTAGCAGAGAGTAGTATTCTCACCTCCAGATAAGGCAAAAAGATAAGGGGAAAGACATATCCAACCTTGCCCCCAACACACACACAGAGATCAGTATTTTGAGGGCGAGAGCTATAATTATGGACCTGGCCAGGTCTGTTTCTCTCCCACAAGGCCACAGTAATGATTTAGCTTTAGAATATTTTAATATTCAAAAGAGAGGATACCTCTGAGAGAGAGAGAGTGTATCAGCATCTGCCAACTCACGTCCAGGGCCTGATGCCAGGCAAGAGGAAGATTCTGAGGAAAGAGGGAGGCTGTTATTTGCATTCGGAGCCCACCATAGGCCAGCTGTACCTCTTCCACCCAGACTAGCTGCGGTGGGACATTGGCAGCATATGAGGAGCAAGGGGGTGGCAAGCCCTCACACCCTACTACTGACTAGCAGGATTCAGTTCTAAAGTATGTATATGCTTAAAAAAACACAAACAAACTTTTTAAAGCTATTTTCCTTCAAAAGGGTTCCTGTAGCAACAAGTTTTATGGGTTTGTTCTGTTTTCCACATTAGTATTCCCTTCTCTTTGAGAGTTGTTTTATCATAATTTAGTTCAAGTGGTGTGAAAGGACAGCTCCATTCAGGGAAGAAGGACAGAGATGGTAGGAAATTTAAGGGAAAGATGAAAAAAGGAGGCTTCACCCCATAAACTCTGTTTGTTCTTGTTTTTTAAATATTTAGGTTTTCTGCAAAGGAATAGCTAATGACATCGAAGAGCTCCATTCTCCTACAGGGAGGTCCAGAATTGCATGGCAAACTTGGAAGCAGGCTGATCCAGCCAGCAGAAAAGGCAGACAGCTTGTAGATGCTCCCCCCCACAAACACACCCCGGACCCTTTTTATGGCATATAGTAATTTCAAGTGACATTGATGCTGCCAAGGAAACAATAAGACAAACACCATAGTACAGTTAAATATGGAGGCCACCACTTCATTCAAATTATTGACCACGTGGAAAATAAATACACACACACCCTCAAACTACCCATCAGGGCTACTCCAGTGTTGACTTCCACTGACTGAAAAAGAATCACAGAATCATAGGGCTGGAAGGGACCTCAGGAGGTTATCTGGTCCAGCCCCCTGCTCCAAGCAGGATCAGCCCCTACTAAGTCATCCCCTCCAGGACCTTAGGGCCACTCCCCATCCCTGGAAGGTTCTACAGATCTGAGTGTGGCATGAGGGCATTGCACTGCCAGACCTGCCTGGGACCCTGGCACACAGCTGTTCCCCTTCTCCACACAGGAGACAAGTAACATAAGAGGAGGGGAGTTACGTGTCATATGTGACATGGAAGCAAATGCCTCACCAAGCTTAGGACCCACACCTAAGAGACACAAATAGCCACTTTCCAGGTGCAAGCAGAAACAGCTGCCATCCCAGCAGCTCAGAGCTAATCAGCTGGCCCATCCCAACCCTCAATGGTCAGTGGCAACAGGAGTGGGTAGGACAGGCTTTAGAACCTTGGTGCTGCAGGAAATACCTTCCTTCCCCCTACCCCCACATTGCAGTACAGAATGGTACAAGTGGGGACAACTAAGAAGCAGGACTCTCCCCCTCCGTGAAACACACCTGCAGCAGGCTGTTGGGAGAGGGAAAAGGAGCCAGGCAGAGTGCATTTTTAGCACTATACCAACTATTCCCATCTGTCCAAACCCATCACAGTTGCTCCCCCCCACCCGCTAAGGAGGACATCCTTGCTTAGCGGGGCACAAAACTCTTGCAGGAATGGGTCCTCCAGGAACCTCTTGTCTCAGATTTCTGTAGGTATTGCTGTGGGATCTGCTGCTTGGTGCTGCAGTTTCAGTCAGGAGAGTTAGTTCTCCCAGCTGCATGAGTACAAACTTCTCTAACTCCACCCCACCCTGTGCTATTTGGTCAGAAGGGAGACTGTGTAGAGGAGGGCATTCTCTGGCTACGTCTACACGTGAACGCTACATCGAAATAGGCTATTTCGATGAATAATGTCTACACGTCCTCCAGGGCTGACAATGTCGACGTTCAACATCGACGTTGCGCAGCACCACATCGAAATAGGCGCTGCGAGGGAACGTCTACACGCCAAAGTAGCACACATCGAAATAAGGGTGCCAGGAACAGCTGCAGACAGGGTCACAGGGCGGACTCAACAGCAAGCCGCTCCCTTAAAGGGCCCCTCCCAGACACAGTTGTACTAAACAACACAAGATCCACAGAGCCAACAACTGGTTGCAGACCCTGTGCATGCAGCATGGATCCCCAGCTGCAGCAGCAGCAGCCAGAAGCCCTGGGCTAAGGGCTGCTGCACACGGTGACCATAGAGCCCCACAGGGGCTGGAGAGAGAGCGTCTCTCAACCCCTCAGCTGATGACCGCCATGGAGGACCCCGCAATTTCGATGTTGCGGGACGCGCAACGACTACACAGTCCCTACTTCGACGTTGAACGTCGAAGTAGGGTGCTATTCCCATCCCCTCATGGGGTTAGTGGCTTCGACATCTCGCTGCTTAACGTTGATGTTAACATCGAAATAGCGCCCAACACGTGTAGCCGTGACGGGCGCTATTTCAAAGTTAGTGCCGCTACTTCGAAGTAGCGTGCACATATAGACACGGCTTCTGTGTGAGATCCCAGGCAAAGAAAGATCAGAGCTACCCTCTGGGCCTATTTAAAAGTATGACTGCTATAATTGGTCAAACGCTTAACTTCCTTCAGGTGTTACTTAGGGTGGAAGGAATCACTGGCTCTACAAACTGAAGTGGAGATTGAACACAGAAGCAAAGCGATGCCTTCCTCCTCCATCCTCCCTAGGTCCCCACCTGGGCAGCAAGAGAGGCAGGAGCTTATGTTTTAAGCGAGGAGAGTCTGTGCAGAGTGACGAATCGCTAGCATTGTCAGACACACACGTTATTCAGAAGCTAGGTGGACAAAAAGGAATGTTTCCCAAAGCCAATATTGGATTTTTGCATGGAGACCCATTCCTGCTGAAACCACATGCACATCTGCCTCTGCAGCAGCCTCATCTGTCTATTTTTTATTTAGCTATAAGGAGAGCAACGCTCTCAGCAAGGTGCGACCTTGTGACACTAACACATAAGCCCTTTTTTTTTTTTAGGAAACAAGCCCTGTTTTTACTATGATTTGCTCTTGCTTTACATCCCCAGAATGAGATTGTGCACTTCATCTCTGGTGCATTAAGGTGGCATACAGAAATGAGTATTCACTGATCACCCATGCACAGTGACGATTTATGGGCAAAAACTTAACATCTTCAAAAGTCTGTTTTTAAAAGAAGCAAATTCTGATGTTCAAATATAACATGTGTACTGTAAAAGGACCATACAGCACAAGTTGACATGAGTTGATATGCTCTGGAGAAAGAGCTGTTGGGCTGCTCCACAGGAGGTTCTAATTTCTGACCTTAGCATTGCCACTGACTCACCCTACCACATTGGTCAAATCACTTCACTTTTCTATCTTAGTTTCACCAGCTACAAAATGAGGTTGATACAAATATTTACCCACTATTGTTTTGTGATAGGTAATGTCATTACAGCGCCTTGCACATGAAAAGCATTATGCAAGTGCTAATGTGTTATTATTGTTGATCTACTGGCAATTAAGGTGCTCAACTTAAGCAGAAGCATGTGCAGACTTGCTTGTTGTCACTACAGCTAAAACAGAGAGTGAAACAACTCATAGTCGTGAGTGAGTGAATATGGTGACAAATTGGGAGGATGTATTTATATCAGAGACTGGTCTACTCTTCTGAAAACACATAGAGGGGAAATCTAACCCTGGGCGGTTGTGCATAGGATTTTCTGTTTTATTTTTCCCTTGTACTTTATCCAATTTTTTCTATGCTATTGATTCCAATTCACCTCTGATTAAGTACAATATTGTGGGACACATTCCTCTAAACATGCACCCAGTAAAGCTCTATCAAAGTAACAGCAACGAACGGTTGGAAGTAATATACATGTGTTAACCCATAAGGTGAATAAAAATGTAAAATAGTGCTTCTTATCAATGGATGCCTTTGGCCTTTAAATAGGTGCCATGTTGCACTGGCATATGTCTTCCAAAGAGGTTGGTTATTTAATTAAATTTACTTTGTCCCTTTTGGGCAGAATATTGTTTTAAAGCAGTATACATAATGGAGCATTGCTAGTTGTTTGTTTTCTTTTTAATTCAGCATACAGCCTGAGCAAAGCTTTTTAGTTCTTTGTTACACAGATTGTACACTATTGCAATGTGTATGTACGCGTGTCTGTTATTAGTTGCTAATATGATTCCTGATAAATTTGCAGTGTAAAAGCAAAGAAGAATCCATTTTCAGCATACCTTTAGCAACTGTTTCCTTTCTTGCTGGTTAGTTCATAGGTATTTATTTGGCCCATCCAATGGGCTTGGTTGTGCCATTAGGCACAGACCCAAGCAAGGGGTGAAGGTTTAAAGCATCTTCCCAAGTCTAACAAGCATTGTGCCTCAAACGCTTTTCCTTCCTGCTTCTCACTTGCTTTTGGTGGGTAATAATTGGCTTGTGATCATAGTAATTTTACTGCTTGTTATCTGACTGACTCAGCCGTGCTGGCTGATACATTGGAGAAGCCAAAGTATTGTCCAGTGCCTTTTTTGTGAAAAAAAAAAGAGAGAGAGAGAGGGAGAGAGCTAGTACTCAGCTGATTTCCTGCACACCCCCACCCACCCCCACCTCCTCCAGCCAGTCCCATGGCTGGGGCTGCCAAGGTGCCAGTAATCAGTACCAGCAAGTACTGACACCAAAAAGCACTGGTATTGTCTGTTCCTTACCTGACCTTGCCCGCCGACCTCATAGCAAGGGAGGAAGGAGGCACTGCTTGTTCCAGTGCTCTGGATAGCCCACACGGGTGTGCAAAGGGGGATTCCTACTCTCCTGTGCAGTCATAGAGTTAAAGTAACAGGCCAGGCGAGGCCAGAGCTGGCAAAGGCGTGTGATTTGCATAGAAGAGGCCAAATGAGCTTTTCTGACCATTTGCAAGTGACATCCACAAGGTAAAAATTCCCTCTTCTCTAGACTGTTTTAAATATCTTTCCAAAGCAAGAACAAAAGTTTAAGTTCCACCTTCCAAGCACTTATGAGGCTCGAAACAGTAACACACCAGAAGAGAACCCATAAGAAAAGTGACAAGATTAAAGCTTATTCCCTCCCCTTCCCACTCCCCCTTCTGAATGGGTAGCAAAATCAAAGTTAAAATGTATCTGTGGAAGGGACTGATGAAAGATTAATAATTAATTGTGGAGCTGTGCTACAGCATTTTTGAAATGTAAATTTGATGTGTGAAAGTGGCATATTATGATAAGCAGGAGCAACAAGGGAGTGGGAACGCAGGAGGGCCTGTTGCTCAGAGACAGGCTAGCGAGGAACACTGGTAGAGAGGGGCTTGCTTTCTTTCTTTCTGTGCAAACTTCTGATCTGAACCTGGGTGATTCTGAAGAAGTTCCTAAGCCTGAGCTTTGCGGCGCAGAAATATGTTAGTGCCTTTATTTCAGTTACAGTTTTTTCCTTGGAACAGAAATCTCCATTGGTGTCTTCCCATCTGCTGTCTTGCTGTACATTAGTTCTTCTGACCACTCCTCTCACAACTGTGCTAGTTGCTGGCTTCTATGTTTATGCCTTTCTCATTTGCTTCTAATGTTTGTATTTCATTTCCCTCATCCCCCTCTTCTCCATGGGCTAAACCTCTTTTGAACTATCTCCTTTTGTGCTTTTTTTTCTATGCACGATGCAGGCACAGTGCAGGGGTTTTACTCTTTTTTTTTTTTTTTTTTTTTGCCCTGTTTACATGAGGGCTTTGAGAGTGGCCTGACTATGCGCTCTCATGAGAGTCGTGCAAATTGCACCACTGCTTGAGTTGGAAGAGACACTCATCTCTGGTGCCCCATGCTGTGCAAGAGTGCATCAAGGCCAAGTAAGCCCCTTGATGCTGCTTCATGCTGTGATCCCCCTTTGCACTGTGTCATGTGTCATGATGGTTTTCCCACAATGCAGTCGTTAGTTCAGTGTCAAGGAAAAAGAACAAATAATCTGCTGCCACCACATGCAAATATGCTACCTGCATGGCCGGGAGCAGAGTGAAATTTCCTTCCACTGGATCAAATTCACCCATCTAAAGTCACCTTTACATTTTATTTTTGTCTGTGCAGTTTGTCCTGCCCTCTGCCTCTAGCCTTATGTTACTTCAAACTTTGTACCTAGAAGACAGACCATTTTGTTGTTTAGGAAACTGATAATTATGAAAAGTTGTTGAAAAGAATTCTAGCACTTCATTTTCTCATCTTACCTGAATTCTTATTACATTTATATATGCATATTGATAAACCAACACATCATCAGTACAATTAATTCCATATACATCATTTGTATCCTTTTCCTCTGACAAAGGCTATATCCCTATCTTAATTAAAATGATGACAACACACAACAGAGATAGTTCCCAAGTGCATCTGAAAACATCACCAAACAATCACAGCCTGTCTCTACTATTAAGCTGTACAAGCTTTTTAATCATCCATCAAGGAGGTTGTGTGTAACAGCAGCTAGGCATATGGATAGCTTACAGCTCAGCTGTAGGAATGAAATAAAGCAGAGCCCAGTGTAAGTACAGCATTCTGAGAAGGTTTAGGCTCTGCCATCCAGTTTCAGGGTTCTCCCACAGGGAGCCCACACAACCACAAAGCCGTTCTTCTGATGTCTGCAACAAAGCACCCACATAAAATGGCAAGTGGAATTCTCAAGTCTAAGCGCAAAAAAGAAAAAACAATATAAAAACAGAACTCTGCAGCAGAGTGCAAAGAGATCCTAATACTGAATATAGGACAGAGAACCCAGTTAAAGTTGAAAGCAAAGCCATTCCAAATTAGCAAATTATGCTGGCTGCTTAATTCAGAGACACAGATTGCAGTGTGATATTCTGTAGTGGGTAATTTAGCGAGGTATATTGTACAAGGATTGAAATTCCAACTATTTTCCCATGTAAATGGGCTAGTAGAATGTGTATGAGTCCATCACTATTGGTTAGTCTCTCTCTATCTCTTTCAGCTCAGAGGAACAAATTGTTATTTCTGTTTATTTTCTCACTTCTGGAGTGAAATTAGGCTTTGAATTCTTCAGGGCAGCTTGCCTCCCTCCACCCCACATGCAGTTTTATGAAGCTCAGTCTAATGTGTAACAATGTTAACTCTTCAAAGGATGTGTGAGCAATACCGTTGGTCATTTTCACAGGTAGGAGTGAACCATATTTCACAAATGTTGAATAGTAACAGAGAGGAAGCTGTGCTAGTCTATACACTATCAAAACAAAAAGCAGTCAAGTAGCACTTTAAAGACTAGCAAAATAGTTTATTAGGTGAGCTTTAGTGGGGCAGACCCACTTCTTTAGACCATAGCCAGACCAGAACAGACTCAATATTTAAGACACAGAGAACCAAAAACAGTAAGCAAGGAGGACAAATCAGAAAAAGATAATCAAGGTGAGCAAATCAGAGAGTGGAGGCGTGGGGGGGAAGGTCAAGAATTAGATTGAGCCAAGTATGCAGACGAGCCCCTACAGTGACTCAGAAAGCTCCCGTCACGATTTAAACCATGTGTTAATGTGCCGAATTTGAATATAAAAGTCAGCTCGGCTGCCTCTCTTTCCAGAACGGTGTGATAATTCCTCTTCAGTAACACACATACCTTTAGGTCATTGACAGAATGCCCCATTCCATTAAAATGTTGACTAACTGGTTTGTGGATCTGGAGTGTTTTGATGTCTGTTTTGTGCCCGTTGACCCTTTGTCTAAGGGAGTTAGAAGTCTGTCCAATATACAAAGCATCTGGGCATTGTTGGCACATGATGGCATACATGATGTTAGTAGAGGGGCATGAGAAAGTGCCTGTGATTCTGTGAGTAACCTGGTTAGGTCCAGTGATGGTATTTCCAGAGAAGATATGTGGACAAAGCTGGCAGTAGGCTTTGTTGCAGGGAAAGGTTCCAGGACTGGTGTTCCTGGGGTAGAGACTGTGGCTGTTAGTGAGGATCCTCATGAAGTTGGGAGGTTGTCTGTAGGAGAGAACAGGCGTGTCAACCAGGGCCTTCTGGAGTGTGGCATCCTGATTAAGGATAGGTTGTAGGTCTTTAATAATTCGTTGCAGTGGTCTGAGTTGGGGGCTGTAGGTGATGACCAGTGGTGTTCTGTTCTTGGCTTTTTTGGGCTGATCTTGGAGTAGCTGGTCTCTGGGTATTCATCTGGCCCTGTCGATTTGTTTTTTTACTTCTCCTGCTGGGCAATTCAGGTTTACGAATATTTGGTAAAGTTATTGTAGTTTTTGGTTTCTGTCAGTTGGATCAGAGCAAATGCGATTGTACCTAAGAGCTTGACTGTAAACAATGGATCTAGTCACGTGTGCAGGCTCTAGAAGAATTCCACAGCGACTTTAACAATCTACACCCCACCATCAACTTATGCCTCGATTACAACATGCAAGAGATACATTTCCTGGACACTACAGTACTAATCAAGGATGGCCTGATCAGTACCACACTGTACCGAAAACCTACTGATCGCTATACTTATCTACACCCTTCTAGTTTCCATCCTGCACACATGACTAAATCCATTGTTTACAGTCAAGCTCTTAGGTACAATCGCATTTGCTCTGATCCAACTGACAGAGACCAAAAACTACAAGAACTTTACCAAATATTCATTAACCTGAATTACCCACCAGGAGAAGTAAAAAAACAAATCAACAGGGCCAGACGAATACCCAGAGACCAGCTACTCCAAGATTGGCCCAAAAAAGCCAAGAACAGAACACCACTGGTCATCACCTACAGCCCCCAACTCAGACCACAGTAACGAATTATTAAAGACCTACAACCTATCCTTAATCAGGATGCCACACTCCAGAAGGCCCTGGTTGACATGCCTGTTCTCTCCTACAGACAACCTCCCAACTTCATGAGGATCCTCACTAACAGCCACAGTCTCTACCCCAGGAACACCAGTCCTGGAACCTTTCCCTGCAACAAAGCCCGCTGCCAGCTTTGTCCACATATCTTCTCTGGAAATACCATCACTGGACCTAACCAGGTTACTCACAGAATCACGGGCACTTTCTCATGCCCCTCTACTAACATCATATATGCCATCATGTGCCAACAATGCCCAGATGCTTTGTATATTGGACAGACTTCTGACTCCCTTAGACAAAGGGTCAACGGGCACAAAACAGACATCAAAACACTCCAGATCCACAAACCAGTTAGTCAACATTTTAATGGAATGGGGCATTCTGTCAATGACCTAAAGGTATGTGTGTTACTGAAGAGGAATTATCGCACCGTACTGGAAAGAGAAGCAGCCGAGCTGACTTTTATATTCAAATTTGGCACATTAACACATGGTTTAAATCATGATGGGAACTTTCTGAGTCACTGTAGGGGCTCGTCTGCATACTTGGCTCAATCTAATTCTTGACCTTCCCCCCCACCCCTCCACTCTCCGATTTGCTCACCTTGATTATCTTTTTCTGATTTGTCCTCCTTGCTTACTGTTTTTGGTTCTCTGTGTCTTAAATATTGAGTCTGTTCTGGTCTGGCTATGGTCTGAAGAAGTGGGTCTGTCCCACAAATGCTCACCTAATAAACTATTTTGCTAGTCTTTAAAGTGCTACTTGACTGCTTTTTGTTTTGATATTTCACAAAGGCTGAGGGTGAGTGCTCTGTGAGAGTAGTTGGATTTCTAGGCAGGAGGTCCAGATCCTGTGAAGTGTTTAGGCTCCTGTTGAAATCAAGTACCTAAATTCCTTTGAGGATGTAGGCCATCGTGACAGGGTTATTTCATGGGTCTTGGCTCAGGAAAGTATTCACAGTCAAAAAATATATTTAACCACATACTTAAATCCTATTGAAGTGAACGGGATTTAAGCACATGCTTATTTGAGCAGAAGTCTATGTGTGTTCATGGAGGGGGAGGGATGAAAGTACTTAAGCATGTACCATTGTGTGAGTTGATTCTCTTAATTCCTCATTTAAATTTAGTAATTCTAATTTTCTTTTACAGTGGGGTTTTAAAACCAATTCAGGGGAGGATTTTATGTGAATTATTTCACAACATTTGATTGTAGTCATTCAATGGCAGCTTTCCCTGATGCTTAAGGATCTTTACAAAATAAAGCAGGTGGGACAGTTTGTAGATCCATTCATTTTTGTTTTCAGCTGTAGCTAAGCAGTTTATTATCATATGTTCCATTCTGTGCTCATTCAGAGCTGTTTAGCCAACGGAGACATGCTGTCTCACTTGGTCATTAACGCCTACGAAAGACTCTCATTTATACCTTGAAACATGGGCAGGTTGGAATAAACTTTTGCCTGCCATTGTTCTGTTGTACATGTGTAATTGTTACCTCTAGTATAATTCAGTATGATTTGATTTAGGCCTCCTATAGGTTGCAGCTAGCTTAATGGAATGCCATAATAATATCACACAGCTCTTCCTGAAAAACAACTTCTAATTGTTGATATTACTTACTATAGCAATATTTATGTGAGATGCCTTCAGACTCTTGGAAAAAGGTTTTGAAGGTTGAAAGGTGAGTATACCCAGGAATTATGAGTAATGCTCTAGCTGGGAAGTGGAATAAAGTTCAGTGGCCTCTGCTTCTCTACACTGTGCAATTATTGTATTGTGTACTTGTGCGATTGCTTCTCCGTCTGGCTTGGTTTGGTTCCCTTAATTGCTGGATGATATTTCAGGAGAGGATTGTGGAAAACTCTTTCTTTTAAGTGATTCTCTGATATCTATTGTGTAACCCTCTCATCTGTAATACTGAAGTTGGTCTAAAGGCTAATGCTCATAATTCGAGTGATTGAAACATGATAATGGAGTTCATATTAATGTAGGCGAGGCATATGAATTCAAATGTTTTTGTTACACTGCAGAACAAAACAGAAGACAGAAAACGAGTGTGCATAAGTAGATCTGGGTGCATCCTGCGAAATTGTGAATTTGTTAAAAGCATTTGCTTTGATGGTATTAAAGCTTATGTTCATTTACAGTGATTTTTCATACCACGAGTTTACATTAGTATTTGTGCCAAACATGCACAAATGGTGCACAAATATTTTCCCTAATGTTCACATGAGCATGCGGGCATCTAGTTTGGTCCATGAGAGTGTAATGAAGCATGTAAGAGACCATCCTCATTAAGTAGCCTTATGTCTGAAGAGATGTTTCAATATATCCCCACACATACTGAATCAGAATTTCACTTTCATGTATGCACATTTTGACATTGTTCTGGCAACATGGAGCAAATGGGTGTACATTAGATTTCCGAATGCAATCAGAGTAGGGAAGCAACTGATTTTTGAGGGGTCCTTTGAATTCTTTCATCACAACTGTTTTACTATAAACTTTTCCCAGGTGACTCAGGTGACCAGACATGCAGCACAAATAGGCCCCAATCCTGAAAAGCACATAATGTTTATGACTTTAGCAATCTTTCTCATATGTTTAACATTAAGCACAAACTTAAGTGATCTGATGGATCAGGGCCATAATAAATTATGAATAGCAAATAGTCCAAGTGATAACTGTAATGAAGACATCGCAGAACCTATGCTGCCATAATTATAATAGCTTCTTAAAATTAAATTAAATTAAAATTAAAAATTTGTTCTCATGGACTACATTCATCAAACAAATTGTTTACTGCAAATATTTCAGTTTCTGCTCTATATGCAACATATCATTTGAGTGTGATAATCAAGTAGTGAAGGGAGCAAAACAAAATTTTTTCAGCTCCCAGGACACTGGACTGAGCTGTTACTGACCTAACCTCTGAACTCTGACCATGCTATAACCAGAACTTCTGGACACCATTTCCCACCCTGTTTAAAGTCTGGGTTGGTACAGAATAGACTTGAAACTCCTTTCAAAAGAGGCTTCTGGTGGTGTGATTTATACAGGCAGTTTGCTGGGCCAATAATGTGCAGGGTCTGCTCAATCTTTCAGTGGGACGTGACTGACTCAGACAGGAAAAACGCAAACATTATCTGTGGCCAACCACTGCCAACTGACTTGGTCTCATGTGGCTCAGGCGAAGGGGATGTTTAATTGCCATGGAAAAGTATGGGCTCAGACTGGAGCCCAAGCTCTAACATCTATACTGGAATTAAACCATTTTAGTCCAAACACTGGGAGCCCAACTCAGCTGGCATAGGCCAGCTGCAGGTTTTTAATTACAGAGTAGGCATAACCTATGAGCTTAGTTTTTTTTCACATCAAAGGCTTTTGAATTTGAGGCTGAGAGAGAAAAGCAGAACAGTTCAGAGAGTCTCTGCTTAACTCCCAGAAGTCACAATTCCCACAGAGGGAGACGTTGAGCTCTTGGAGAAAGTAGAATCTAGTGTGTGGTCAGACAGTGCCAGCCCAGTGGAGACCTTCATCCAAAGGGCAGAGATGTGACTTGGTTCTGGCAACCTAGAGTCAGGCAAAACAGGACTCCGGACTAGGGAGTCAGGAGAGGACTCTGTCCAATTCAGGGATGGAAACATTGTAAGAGGTGTCTTATATTTTCTTTAAAGTGGTCAACATGTGCAACCCATTCCTGGATTCATCTCAGGCACGCCATCTGCCCCTGCTATAATTGTTGATGGTGGAAGGCATGAAATTTGTTGTATTATTGGCATTATAGCCTTTTTGTTACTCTTAACACTATCCTTCTGTGAACCAGAAATCCCTTGGTGCCAACAGAGGGTAAAAGGGGTTCATAGGGTTTTACAGAAATCCCCTGAGTTGGATATATGCATAATAGTTCACCAAAATATTCATGTACGCTGTCTACTGAGAGCCAATAGCCCACCTGTCATCATAATGTACAGGTAATACTTAATATCTACACTGAAAATGTTCTTCTTATGGTCTTGAAGAAAAAGGATGTCAGCCAGAAGTAAGCACTTGGAGATGTCTTTTCAGGCAGGAGGTAACAAAGAGTGTTACAAGGAGAAGAGAGAAAAATTGTTCTCCTTGGTCTGAGGATAGGACAAGGACCAATGGGTTTATACTGCAGCAAGGGAGGTTTACATTAAACATTAGTAAAAGCTTCCTATCTGGATGGTTAAACACTGGAATAAATTACCTAGGGAGGTTGTTGAATCTCCATCACTGAAGATTTTTAAGAGCAGGTTAGATAGACACCTATCAGGGATGAGCTAGACAGTGCCTGGTCTGGCTGAGAGGGCAGGGAACTGGACTTGATGACCTCTCAAGGTCCCTTCCAGTTCTAGTGTTCTATGCTTCTATGATTCTAATATGCCTATCTCCCTGTCTGACCATTTGGTGATTGTGAGGTGTGCTTCACACTGTATGCCTGTTTGCATACTAAGCCAGCTGCAAAATGAGAGAAATCTGCAAGAAGTGACAAACAGAGCGTGTTGTGTTTATGGGTGAAGGCAGGACAGATATGTCTTGGACAGAGGCAAAGAAACATACTGGATCCTTCACCTAGGAGCAAACTGACAATGTAGCTTACCTAGTGAACAGAGTCATAACCAACCAGCCTGTAAAGCGCTTGCAAGGATTTTGTGTGATCATTGCAAGCCATGAGCATCTAGTTCTACACTCTAGAATATATGTTACAGTTTATTGCACCTGTCCACGCTTCTTCCCAATACTTTTACTTGCTGTTACTTGAATCTCTGCTTTGTCAAATGAACTTTCACTTGATCTCACTATAACCATATCTAAGTGTTGTATGCTAAGCAGATAAGTGATTGGAGGTAGATCTGGCAAGTTAGGCTGTTCTGTTTCTTTGGAAACAGTACATCTGTGTGTACTGCAAGTGTTCAGTGGGCCAGGAGCTGGAACTTCTGTGGGGTGCTTAGAGGGCTCCAGGATTGGAGTGTCCAATCACTGACCTGCAGAGTAATAGCAGGGCCTACAAGCAGGAGGACCTGTGTTGCAGTGGCCAGTGGAGCTGGAGAACTGGCCCACATCGATTATATACAGGCTTCCTTACAGTAAGAGCAGGTGTCCCTGAGATGCCTCATAACCCTGGCTACCTCTCCCGAGAACATTTTCTCTTTTTTGTCCTTCATTTCATTGTCACCTGGGAGGGGATGTTATTTCATTGGTTAGCAGTTGGATTTGTTTGTGTACTGGGCATATACTGGGTCTGTATAATCCTTATTAAAAGTGTTGGGCTGGATTTACATGAGCCCCTTCCTTTCGAAAGGGGCATGTTAATGAGCGGGTTCGAAAGATGCTAATGAGGCGCTGCAATGAATATGCAGCACCTCATTAGCATAATGGTGGCGGCAGCGATTCGAAAGTGCGGCTTTTCGAATCGTGCGCCGCCCATGGAGATGGGACCTTCTGAAAGGACCCCCAGTTTTCGAAAGACCCTTCTTCCTAACCCCAGATAGGAAGAAGGGCTTTGGAAAACTGGGGGAGTCCTTCTGGAAGGTTCTGTCTCCACAGGCGGCGTGTCATTCAAAAAGCCGCACTTTCGAATTGCCGCAGCTGCCATTATGCTAATGAGGCGCTGCATATTCATTGCAGCGCCTCATTAGCACCTTTTGAATCCACTCATTAACATGCCCCTTTCGAAAGGAAGAGGCTCATGTAGACACAGGGTTAGTGTTAGACATTTTTTCCCAGAGAACACTACCCCTTGTGTCTTGGGCACCAAGAGGTATCACCTTGACTGGAGGCACTGGGCATCACAACAAAGAACTCATGGATCCAACCCCTGTAAGGAGGTGGAAAAGCCACTTCGATTAGCAAATGTCAACATGGAGGCTTGACCTATGTCCCAGTGAAGAGGCTACAGGAATATGAAGTCTGTTCTTGAAAGTGATACAACGATGAAAGGGTTTACTTTTTTGTTTGTTTATTGGTCTATTGCTTGGGGAAAGGAGAATTAACCAATAGTCTGTCAGTAGTGATAAATGGTGACTTGGTGTAAATGCTTTCAGTAATTCTAACACAAAATACAATTTGCAAATGAACTTTTGAAATTAAAGACTTGCAACTCTCTGAGAGAGAACACTACTGCAAAAAAAAAGAAAAAAAAAGAAAACATCACATCTTTGGTGCCTTCCTCTTAGAGTATCTGAGCTCCAACCATACCATAAAATATGGTGTGTAGTGTAGAATATTGTTGTTAAAAGGAACAGTTCTGACTTTTTTAAAAAAATTCCAGAAATGGTTCTAGAAATTTAATATAATAAGCCCATTCATGTCCAAGTGCCTCTAGCTTTTATTAGATTCTCTAGTTTTAATTCTACAAAGAAATATGCCTGTATGATCAAATGAGTCTTCAGTCTATGTAGAAAGTTAACAAATTATCCTCTTTTTAAAAAGAAAGTGAGAAAATTGATGTACTTCTCCATTGTTGGTGTGTATGTGACAAGCCTGAACATGAAGCAGCAGTCAATGGGAAGATTAAAAGCTGAAGAAGGTTCCCCTCAAAGCTGCAAATGATCTATCCAAGACAGGTCAATGAAATGAACTGTAGATCTGGCAACATCCAATGGTAAAGGATCATTGTCAACAACTGGCAAATTGTAAAACCACCACTAAAAATAGGCTCTGACATGGGACAGTTTTGTAGATCATGTACCTTTAATAATATGTTTAAAGTGCTTGTAAACTGGCCAGCAGGAGTCTCTGCTTCTTTCTAAATCTGGAAGGGGTCCAGCTTCACATTGTACCTGCAGGATAACAGCAAGTGCTGCCTCACAGGAAAGTTAAAAGATAATGTCCATAGGACAAGCAATAGTTGAGTTATCTATAAACTCATTTTTCTCAATGCTTTAGGGAGACAAAATCCTTTTGACTTTATTGAACGAGCATTTCTCTCTAATCTCCTGCCAGCTTGTTTTTAGCATTACCAGTGACTGCAGAGGTGACCTCAGAGTTGACCTGGTCTCTCCCTTTGGAACAAAGTCACAACTTCTCGAGGCAAGATGTAATGATATTTCTGATCCTGGCTTCAAAGAACCTGCCCTCCATGTCAGTACATGACTGCACACAGAACCCTGAGGCCATCTGGGAGCTAAAGATAATTATTGCCAAATTATCATTTAAATGCCAAACTATCTGGCACATTTATATCCTCATTTGTAAGGGCATTCACTATGCCCTTGGTACCTATGCACTTGTGAAGCTTCTAAAGAAAGAGTTTTCCTTTGAAATTGTATATGTGTTCATGGATTGGCATTTTGACAAAATACATATTAGGATCCCATCACGTTCCTCATAATTAGGATTGTAGACTAAAAATTTTATCCTTCACTTAATCATAATTCATGGCATTTATGCCCCAGTTAAGCAAATACCTAACATCTGTTTATGTCCATCCCTATTCGCCACAATACTTATGTAATCTCTACCACCCAGAGCCTCCTGTATAGTTAGGTGCCTAACTCCCATCGAGTTAGCATTTAAATACCTTTGAGGGTATGGGCCTAACTGCTATGGCAAATAAGGGCAGACATCACATTTGGAAAGAAGGGATGAATGAGAGCCTAAGAGGCGATTCAGACAGCCCTGCTCTGCTCCAGCCATCCAGCAGAAGGTGTCAAGCCTGGAGAGAACAGGAGCTGAAAACGGCTGAAAGCAACTCAGCTGGAAGCTGACCAGGAAGGAGAGTGGTTTGCTGGCACTCATTCAGGGAGAGAAACCTGTCTGAGGTCAAGGAGCTCTGCTGGACTGCTGCCAGACAGAGCCTCTCTGAAGGAAGAGACACAGCAAAAAGCAGCCCAAGGCAGCCGGGAACTGCCTCCACTCAGGGTTCTCTGTGCTGATGGAGGGGTGGTCACGGAGCAGCAAGTCTCATGCAGGGTCAGGAACTGCCCTGCCAGGGAAGTGGAGAAAACTTTCTTGCAGCTGGATCACCTAGATCTCTAAAAGTGCTAAAGAAACCTACCCTGCAAACCTGCAGAAGGGGGCTAGCAAGAGATCCGGATGTCATCTGAGCCCAGGCCGGAAGCATCTCGGCCAGACTGAGGCAGGAAATGGTCCATGGAGGAAGCCAGGGGTTGGCGCAGCCAGGCCTTCTATGCTTAGCAGAGCCTCCCTGAACTAGAACCCAAAGTCGTGGCACGGCATCAGTTCCCCTCCCGGCCCACTGACGGAGGTGAAGTAGAAAACCCCTGAAACAAGAGTAAAGACTGTCAAAACTTTCTGACACCTGGGATAAGAACTAATGTGTTTCAGCTGATGGGTTGAGCCACAAGAAGAAATGGTGCACCAGCAGGTCTGTCATTTAGCATTTAAGCCCTTTCATTGTCTCTAGTGCTTCCTTTACTGATTATTTACAGGTTATTTACTGAAATATTGAGGAAAACTGAGCTGCTGATTGGAAAGTTTGAACCTGGTGCTTGTGTAAAGCTGAAGGTGGGATTGAACTTCGGAATTTAGCGGCTAAAGCCATGTGCAGCTATGAGATGAAAGCCAACTGGCTAAAGCCATGTGCATGAGATATAAGCCAACGGGTACACAACTAAGGCTGTAGAGCAAACTTCCCTCACCCTCCTCAGTGGGCTCAGTGCCTCTGGGTTACACTTGCATGAGATTCTACAACCACATACCTCATCTTCACCAGGAAGAAGGAAACCCTGAAGCCCCAGCTTGGATTAGCAGGAGTCTGACGCAATTAAGGAGACTACCCTAATTTCCCAACACTTCAGATTTATGTTCTATATGTTTTTTCTCTGTATTATCCCTAGCTAATAGGCCTTCTAGTCCTCAGACCCCATTTCCTCACTATTGCACAGGGATTTTCCTATTTCATCAGAAACCTGTCTTATTTGAAGAAATTAAAGCTATTTGCCTCAGTCTGTAGGACACCAAAGCCATGTCTACACGTGCACGCTACTTCGAAGTAGCGGCACTAACTTCGAAATAGCGCCCGTCACGGCTACACGCGCCGGGAGCTATTTCAAAGTTAACTTCAACGTTAGGCAGCGAGACGTTGAAGTCGCTAACCCCATGAGGGGATAGGAATAGCGCCCTACTTCGACATTCAACGTCGAAGTAGGGACAGTGTAGTCGTTGCGCGTCCCGCAACTTCGAAATAGCGGGGTCCGCCATGGTGACCATCAGCTGAGGGGTTGAGAGACGCTCTCTCTCGAGCCCCTGCGGGGCTCTATGGTCACCGTGGGCAGCAGCCCTTAGCCCAGGGCTTCTGGCTGCTGCTGCGGCAGCTGGGGATCCATGCTGTATGCACAGGGTCTGCAACCAGTTGTCAGCTCTGTGTATCTTGTGTTGTTTAGTGCAACTGTTTCTGGGAGGGGCCCTTTAAGGGAGCGGCTTGCTGTTGAGTCCGCCCTGTGACCCTGTCTGCAGCTGTGCCTGGCACCCTTATTTCGATGTGTGCTACTTTGGCGTGTAGACATTCCCTCGCAGCGCCTATTTCGATGTGGTGCCGCACAACGTCGAAGTTGAACATCGGCCTTGCCAGCCCTGGAGGACGTGTAGACGTTACTCATCGAAATAGCCTATATCGATGTTGCTACATCATTTCGATGTAGGCTTCACGTGTAGACGTAGCCCAAGGCCGTGTCTACACGTGCCCCAAACTTCGAAATGGCCATGCAAATGGCCATTTCGAAGTTTACTAATGAAGCACTGAAATGCATATTCAGCGCTTCATTAGCATGCGGGCGGCAGCGGCGCTTCGAAATTGACGCGCCTTGCCGCTGCGCGGCGCGTCCAGACGGGGCTTCTTTTCGAAAGGGCCCCGCCTACTTTGAAGTCCCCTTATTCCCATGAGCTCACGGGAATAAGGGGACTGCGAAGCAGGTGGCGTTCTTTCGAAAAGGAGCCCCGTCTGGACGCGCCGCGCGGCGGCAAGGCGCATCAATTTCGAAGCGCCGCTGCCGCCCGCATGCTAATGAAGTGCTGAATATGCATTTCAGCGCTTCATTAGTAAACTTTGAAATGGCCATTTGCATGGCCATTTCGAAGTTTGGGGCACGTGTAGACGTAGCCCAAAGGTGGTATAGCCCTTCAGCCAAGAAAATTCTGCTTCCCATCTTCTCTATGTTATATCTACAGCACTAACCACCCTGATTTCATGTGTCTGATAGAACACACGGCAACAGAATGTCCCTTAGTTATACTGTTTTGAATGTTATTTAATTGAGCTTTTTAATTCAAAAGCATGAATGCAGAAGTTGGTGCCATAAAAGACCTACCTCACCCATCTTTTCTCTACATTGCTCGTGTAATATGTATTGTGCACATTTCTGTGTTTAAACTTCTAAATCTGGAAAACAGAAATTAAAGTATTTTAAAAGTACTTCATTATATTAAAACACTCTTTATATAAGCCATAGAGAAGGGTAATCACAAGGGGAAAACTGTAAAGAGTGGATCCTCATGGTTGGGGGGATGGACAAAAGGGAGTGTTACAGATTCCACATTATTAAGAGTAATAATTAAAGACGCTTTTCAATAAATGATATCTGGGTGATTACACCTCTATTAAAATGCCTCTCTTTCCAGAAACTTGTTTGCTCTTTGTTTAGCTGAAGAAACAAGTCAACTCTTTTTGCTCAGAATCATTCTCTCTTGTTTGTAATTAACTAGAATGCTATTTGTTTAAAAATATGCCATTCAGATTCATGTCTAAGTCAATTCTGCTGCTGTTTCAGCTACATTATACCACTGTGGCAAATGACTCATGGTCTTACTTAGTAGCGTTAGGTCCAGCTGGTCCCCATCTTATGTCAGCTATCCATATAAAAAGACTCAATACTATATCTCTGGCTTTGGGTTTTCTTAACACTTGGTCTTTCTCTTACAAAACATGTTTATAGAACAAACAATTTATAGATGTCTGACAGTAGAGAAAAATCAAGAGACAGGAGAGTTCCACATTTTCATCATGTTGCAGACGTGATAGAACAACAAAAACAATACTGTTTTCCACTTTCTCTTTTCAGTCAAGATAAAGTTAGATCTCTTAGGAGGAATTGCAGGGAAACTTAGCCTATGTCTATATTACCATGGAAGATCAACCTGCTTAGGGTCAATCTTCTGGGGTTTTGTTTCACGCATGCACAAAACAGTGCTTTCCGAGGTCATAGTTGACCCCAGAACTCCTCATGAGCAGTGAAGATTAAGGAAGGTCTATGGGAGAAATTCTCCCATTGACCTTCTTCCAAGTAGACAGCCATAGCAGTTGGCATAACTAAAATTGTGTATCAGTGGTTGATTGCTATGTCTAGTCATAAGATACACCAGAGTTTTGCACCCCATTGAGGTGAAGTTTAAGAATACATTTGAATTTCAGAAATGCCTAAAACTCAATTATTTTATACTTTCCCACAAAATATCTGGTAAGACTTATTTTTTTGTGGCACAGATAAATCTCAGGGGGCAAATTCATCTCTGGAGGAAAGCAGGAAAAATTCTCTTGTCTTTAGTGAAGCTGCATCTTGTCAAGTCCCAAGTGAATGTGTCTCTGTAAACAAGAGTCTGACAGCCTTATTCACATTGAAAAGAACTTCCATCCATGAGTGTCAGTTGGGCTATTTGGATATGAGAATCCAGACCTAGAGGAATACTAGAGAGGGGGCTCAAACATATGATAGGCCAGCATACCATAAGCTCAGTCCCTCATTCGCCATATTACCTAAATTATTAGTTATAGTGCCTTCTGGTATACCTTATATGCCAAATTCTTCCTTGAGGGGTCAAAGATGTGTCTTCCACAGAAGTCAACAGGAGCCAGGCATGTGACACTGAGAAGGGAACATAGCCCTGCATGACTTAAAAAGGTACTTCAATCTACAGATCCACGGAACTCTTCATCAAACCTTTAATGCTAAAAATCATAGCTGTGTTCCCCAGAAACCTTCCAGCAGATTAAACTGTATCCAAGACTTTTGTTCTATTTCTGTGCGAACTTACTTTACTGATCATGGTAGGCTACATTTTCCTCACTGTGTGCAAGGCAGATGGTATTCAGCTCTTAATGGGAGCTGATTGCTTAATGACTGACACACTGTGCTGAAAATGCACCCCTGTGTCAATCTGGTTGGTGGAGAATAATACAGAATAAAAACTGATTTTATACAGCACCTTTCCTATCCAAATTATCCCAAAGTACTTTACAAACAATGGCTTGGATATGGGTAGTGCAGGGGCTGTGCAAGAAAATGTGGCCACCATTAAGCATTCAGCAATAGTCACACACAGCCTCTGAAACATGTCTTAAAAAACTGCACATCTTTTCCAGGAGTCATCCTTTAAACACTGTTACAGCCCATGAAGCATACTTAGTATGATTAGTTGTTAGCCAGCATGCCACACTGTCAATCACCCCTCTCCACTCAGACCCTTCCTATGAAAGAAAAACAGTGGTCTATTTTAAAGGAATTGTGCAGCTCTGACAGCAGATTTCTAGATGATTTACCAGGGAAAAACATGGAATGCTCTACAGAGAAATAAATTTCATTAGTGTTCAGTTTGCTAAGCCCCGTTTTTTTGTTGTTGTTGTTTTTTTCCCTAGAATAAGGAAGGAGAAGAGATAAATGGTCAGGAAACGGATGAAATAACAATTAAAGCTATAATTGATTTTTGTAGAATGTATAAGCCCTTTCTGTGGTGCTGATTAAACTGTGGAGGGGAAAATTTAACTTACCCTCCAATTTCATGGACAGCTATTTAGATATTCATAGAAGATGCTATTGATGATGAGCCATGTTCTGACACCTCTTCTCACAGTGAATTGCATGGTAGTCTAGCTGGCTTCAGTGGGCTATCCATAGAGTAAGGTACTGTTCAACTTGAGTAAGGATGTCAGTATCTGGCCCTAAATTAAAGCTATTAGAGTGCAAATAACTTAAGTGCATGAAATAAAGAAAAATGATGATGCTCTATTAAAGCACAAGCTGGTGAGTCAAAATACCTGGTTTCTTGCCCTTGCCATGGACTTCCTGGGTGTGACCTTGAGCTAATAATTCGGCTCAGTGTTCCCCTCTGTGACATGGAGCTAATAATTCCTACCTGCATCACAGGGGCGTTTACATGGCTTACCTCATGAAAGTTTGGAAGAAATGTTTAGACTCTCAGCTGGAAGCACCATGAAAGTGTAACTAGCTGTTGTCATCTTTACTGTGCAGAGAAAGGAGATTCCATTTTGTGGAGGATTCCCAATATTTTGAAATTTGGTTCTGTTCTGAATCAGAACATAACCACACATTTTGAAACAATCCATGAAAGAAATTAGAGCCCTGGATCTGGGGTGCTGTGCCTGGTGAGCTGTCTGTCAGGTGTTCTGAGAGATCCTGCAGCAGCATCTACCCTAATAAGCCAGCTGGGCTGCATGATCCATCACTCTGCCTGGTTGGCAGAGGCAGCTAGCAGACCAATCCTTAAGCTCAGCAGCAGCTCATTGGCTGCTCAGTGCATGTACCTGGGGCCTCTTCATCCTTGTTCTCCTCTCTAATCAAGCACTGCTCCACCTCTGTTCTTCCACAGCTGTAGCTACATCCTGAATCTTGCCCTGTTTCCATCCTTTCCCATACCTGATCTTCTTCAGAACCAGCCCTGCTTTTGCCTTCTCTAATTTCTGGTAATCTGACCCACAGCTCTGATTTCTGAGTCTGGCTCTGGCTCCACCCTGGGCTCTGACATTCCAGTTCAGACCTGCTTCCAAGGTATGGTCCTGCTGTGATCCCTGGCTCTGGCATTCAGACTCCAACCTTATCTCCTGACATTACCCCAGAACCATAAACCTGGAAGCCTTGAGGTCCTCAAATACAAGACAGTCTAACATGTGGGCTACTGGGGAGACTGATCAAGTGAGCTGCAGTAAACCAGGTAGGTTTTAAAATATGACTGGCAGCCAGGCTTCTATCAGAGCTTCCTTCAAACTGCCTCATGTGCACAAAAAGTTTTGATTGCAATCTACATTTTTGAGCCACTCTAGTCCTTTTATTATCAATTTATTATAAAACATAGAGCTGCGGGAACTAGAGGCACTTAAGACCAGTCTGCATAATTTCTGCATGCAAGAATTCTGCGAAGACTGAGACCTGGCATAGACCCACTTGCCTTGGCCAAAAATAATGCTCTATTGCTACAATTATTTACAGGGTAAACTTCAGGTGATGATGACACTTGTTGCTTGGTATGATTACATTTACACTGCTGTAATGATAATTGATGCTTAACTGAATGTACGGTAAATTTCACCCTATCTTGCCAGTTTTACTTGTACCTAATCACAAATACAATCATCTAAATGCAATAGCGGTTGATAATGTTGTCATCTTGTGTATGAGGTGCCTATATATCTTCCCGCTAGCTGGCTTCTTGGGCAAACTCCAGATATGGCATAAGCAAAAAAGTTTCTGCATCAAATGTTGTGTTGCTGTAAGTTGTTATATGAGTTGGTAAAATGACAGGTGTAATTCATAAAGCACTGTAACCTTCCCTATTTGGGTCTGCAGAGTGAGTAAGTTACACAATGAAGGTCACAAAGAGGAGAAGGACAGTTAAATTTTGAAAGTTAATAGGGGTCTTAATGGTACAATTGCTTCTGTCCATTGGAGTTTTCCTGTTCTGCAGGATGAATTCCACCCAATAACTCATAGCAGCATAGGTGCAGTTCTGAGGGTCCAGGAGCATGCAGTCATGGTGGTGGGATGGGTGCCAGTAGTTGTCTTCTATCCAATGCCTCTGCCTGTTCTGTGTATAAATCATGGAGCTGAATGTAAAAGCCATGTGATATACTTCTTAACCACTTACACCAACTTCCTTACCAAATTACAGTATACACAACTGGTATTTACAGCACTGTGAATTTAGACAACTCTGTTTAAGTAGGGATTCCTTTACTTTGAGTGGTTGGTGGGTATAACCTGTGTCTTCAATGCCTTACTATTATCCTCTGCTGCTCTATTATATGTCTTGGTGTTTTTTATAAACGTGCTGCCATCTGAGTTACAATCATGATCATGTAAAGGAAAAGTTTTGCACAAGAAGTAGTAGTAGTAAAGAAATCTTGTGTTGTCTTCTAGCTATAACATCACCGACCAAATCTGGAATTCCAAGAAGTGTAAATGAAGAGTAACTCAGCCAGAATGAATAGAAGTAATTCAAATTTACACCAGTATAATTACACCAATGGCTCTAGTGGAGCAACTGCATATTTTTACACTTGTGTGAGATCAATTTTTTTTCTTGTCATTTTTGTTCTCTACAATTTTTATTGTAATTTAATATCAATAATTTTAACTAGTCACAATTTCAGTTACAAGATTTTTCACACTTTAATCCAAATGCCCAACTTTTGAATCTCATTTAGCCATCAGTTTTCAATAGCCCATTGTATTTTAATGATTGATTTTTTTTCAGGAAGTGGTCTGATGGATGTACTTTCTAAACTAGACAGGTTTTAGATTTCTATTTGGGAATCCTTAGACACAAAGACTCAAATTCATATAAAATTGTTGGTTTCTTTGTTTCATTGATGTTTTTTTCTTGAAAAGGTGGTTTTAAGCTATGATTTTATTGGTAGCTCAATAACTTGAGTATTTTTTCTCTCAGTGAAACTTGGCTGTGAGTATCACCTGGATATACTTTTATGGTAGTGAAATCATCCTTGTGTGTTAAGAGTTCACACAAGCATGAAAATCAAAATGAGGTGTAGGATAGCTGCTTTAATCAAATTAACATTGGTTATCTCTTAGGGCTTATCTTACTATTGTTATTTGGGTAATCTTTTCTTCTCCATTTTTAAAACTACTCTTCTAACTAGCTCCAAAAAAGCTACTTGAACCTGAAAATTTCAGACTTCTCACAATCTAATTCTTTGTCAGGTTAATTTCCAATTAATAATAGTCCTGAAAATGACACTCAGAATCTTCATGTGTTTAGACTATAAGCTCTTGGGGGCATGAACCATCTTTTGTTACATGTTTGTACAGTGCCAAGCACAAAGGGGCCTTGAACTACGATTCATGTACCTTGGTGCTATTGGCAGTCATCATCACAGCTCCTGAACATTTTTATTTTGGATTGCTTCTACCCACACAGCATAGACTAGTCATCCTGCCTTGGATACCTGGGAAGTTGCTAGCAAATCAATTTGTGATTACCTGGATGATGAAAGGGTAATCACCTATAGCCAGCAAGAATTTACCAAGAATAAATCATGCAAAACCACCCTGATTTCCTTATTTGACTGATGGCTATGGGGATGAAGTAAACACAATGGCTACATTTACACTGTCCCAAAACTTTGAAATGGCCATGCAAATGGCCATTTTACTAATGGCCAGTTTACTAATGAAGCGCTGAACTATGCCGGTGGCCATGGCACTTCAAAATTGCCATGGCTCGCCGCCGCGGGGCTCAACTCGAAAGGACCCCGGCAACTTCAAAATCCCCTTATTCCTATCTGCCGATAGGAATAAAGGGATTTGGAAGTTGGTGGGGTCCTTTTGAAAAGGACCCGCATCTGGACAAGCCGTGCGGCAGTAAGCCACGGCAATTTTGAAGTGCTGTGGTCACCAGCATTCTAATGAGGTGCTGAATATATATTTCAGCACTTCATTAGTAAACTCCAAAATGGCCATTTGCATGGCCATTTCAAAGTTTTGGGATCAGCCAATAGCTGTGTCTACAACAGCAAGTTCTTTCAGAGAATTCAACCCTTTTTCAAAGGAACATGTGGAGCATCTACATACAAAATGCATTCTTTTGATCCGAAATCAAAAGAATGCAGCTCTTCTTCTGCACGCCCTCTTCTGCTCCTGGATCAGGAAGAGCACCTTCTTTTGAAAGAAAGTGCATGTAGATGATCCTCGAGCTCTTTTTTGGAAAAGCAGCACTCCTGGAACCATATTTTTCAATCCCTGGCCTGTTCTTTTGAAGGAGCAGGGACTGTGTGGACGCTCTCTATCAAAAGAGTGGATCTGTTTTCTCAACTCGCTTTTTAGTGTGTGGACACAATCTTTCAAAAGGAGGTTTTCCTGAAGAGATCTTCTGGAAAATCTTTCAAAAGATCGCTGTAGTGTAGACGCAGCCAATATGCCTCAGCACACTTTTGACACAGTCCCACATGACATTCTGATAAAGAAGCTGAAGAAATGCAGACTCCACAGAAGTCCCATTAAGTTTACACAGAAGTAGTTAAACAACCACAAATAAAGAGTAGCTATTAATGGAATGTCAGACTGGAGGGAGTTCTCCTGTGGGTTTCCACAAGGATTAGTTCTGAGTCTGATAGTCTTTAACATCTGTATTAATGGCCTGAATGTAGGTATAGAAAGCATAATTATCTTGTTGCAGATGACATAAAGCTGGGAGAGGAGATTGCCAATATTTTGGAGGGTAATAGAGAAGTAGCCATGTTAGTCTGTATTCTAACAAAACAAAACAGCAGCCATGTAGGCACTTTAAAGATAGGGTGACCCTCCGTCCCATATTGGGTGGGACGGTCCCGTATTTGGGACACCACAAAGGCATCCCAACTTATATTTTAAAATAGACTAATTGTCCCAAAAATTTGCGCCATCCGCCTCTGTTCACTTCCCTGATCCTTGGGGGAGCGCAGGCAGCTGCCACTTCCCAAGGGCTCAGGGATTGCCAGTGACTGCAGCTCCCCCAGGGCTCCAGGGGATTGCTGGCAGCTGCCACTTCCCAGGGCTCCCAGGGAGCGCCAGCAGCTGCAGCTTCCTTCCTGGCTCCCCTGGGCTTGGAGGAGTCGCCCCTCTCCCCCAACCACCATGTCTCCCTGTCCTGTATTTGAGCTAACAAAGAGTAACAAAATTATTTACTAGGTGATGAGCTTTCATGAGACAGACTACTTCATCAAAACTAAAATTCAGAGGTATCTACATAGATCTGGAAGAACTGGGCTATAGGCAACAAAATGAAATTCAAAAAACACAAATGTAAAGAGCTTCACTTAGTGGAAGAAAACCAGATGCATAAACTACAGAATAGGGAAAATCTTGCTTAGCAGTAAGTTTGGTGAGAAGGATCTGGTAGTTGCAGTTAGTCACAGCCATAGCATGAGTCAGAAATCTGATGCTTACACACACACACACGCACACAAAAAGAAAATTTAATTTTAGGTTGAATTAACAGAGGCATAGTATACAAGTCATGAGAGGTTACAGTACCAATCTGAACAGCACAGGTAGGGCCTCAGCTGGAGTACTGTGTCCAGTTTTGGTCATCAATATATAAACAGGATGTAGAAACACTGGAAAGGAACCAGAAGTGAGCGACAAAGATGATGAAAGGAATGGAATGTAAGTCATATGAGCAAAGGCTGAAGGAACTGAATATGTTTAGTTTGGAAAAGCAGAGCTGACGGGGCCGGGGAGGAGGATCTGATAGCCATCTTCAGATACTTGAAAGCCTTCCACCAAAGAGAAGAGCTTGTAGAATCATAGGGTTGGAAGAGACCTCAGGAGGCTGGTTTCTTTTGCCATAGAGGGCAGGACAAGAGGCAGTGGGTTCAAACTGCAGCATAGCAGATTGAGAGTAAACTCCAGAAAAAAATTGTTGACTGTAAGAGCAGAAGGAAAATGGAACATACTGCCTCAGGAAGTTGTGTAAGCTTTGTTATGACACATTTTCAAAAAGAGACTGGACAAGTGTATCTGCCTTAGATGAGTTAGAAACAACAAGTCCTCTACCTTGGCACAGGGTTTGACTAGATGACCCTTGCAGCTCCTTCTAACTCTATGGCTATGCCTACACTAGGCAAAGTAAGTCAACCACAGTTACACAATTCTAGCTATGGAAATAGTGTAGCTAAAAGCATTGTATCTGTGCTTGGCTAACTTGGCCATCCCTACTGTGGAAGGCTGACAGACGAGTTTCTCCCATTTACATCCTTTATTCCTAGCATCTCTCAAGGAATACAAGAGTCGACTGTGACCCTTGAGAGGTCAAGTTCACATGCCCATACTAGGCACATGAAATCAAGCCCTGGAAGATTGACCCTGAGTGGGTCGATCTTCTGGGGCAGTGTAGACATAGCTTTTGTTCTATAGTCACATTCAGTCTTCATTAGCATGTCTGAGAAATCTCTGCCTATCAAATCATTTTGCCTTCTCATCCTGACTCAAAGCCTAAACAGTTTTCCCAGGTTTGTAGCCTCCAGGCAGTTAGTAGAAAAGCTCAGGCACGCTTCAGTAACTTTGCTTTCTTGAATCCAATCCTTGTTGTAAATCAAAATTCCTACTGTATGGATTCTGTATTGTCATAAGAGAACGTCTATGCTCATTAGGACATCGTTCCACGATTTTGACGCTGTTGTTATCTTTTTGGATTTGATCTATATCCTGGGTTTTTGTCAGCAGAAACCTGTGACACTCTGGATACAGGCTCCTGGTTAGAGGAAGTCCACAAGGAAGTCAAAGTGGCATAAACCACTTGCAGTCCCTGATTCACCAGAAGGCCTGGATGGCTGAGCAAACTAGTGAGGCCAGCCACAAAAATGATGAAGACAGAGAAATCTAGAAAATATGCCGATTTAACATACCTGATAGGCAACCTATGTATAGGCTCCAGTGTATACCTCTAAGCAAAAAAGGCAAGAATAAAAACACCGTGATTAAATTGAACTGAAAATGTCAAAGAGAGATTTCAAGCCCAAAAATGCATATCCTTCCAAAATTCCAACCCCAAGAATATAACAGAAATAGGCATAGGCTAGGGCAAGAAGTAAGGGAGTAAATAGGAAGGTGGAGACATTTTAAGAATAAACAAACAAAGACATAAAAATAAATAGTAAATTATTAAAATGAGAAGAAGCAAGAAGCTGTAAGAGAGCCAAAGGGGTCTAATGTACAATGGACTTTGCAGGGAAACTAAATAATCTCTTTGCATTAGTTTGTTGGGGAGCTACCTATCCTCAGCTTACTCTTCTGAACTACTGAAAACTTAGGCACTATCAGAAACTGAGAAGCTAATGGAGGAGGTGCTGGAACACATTTCTAAATTAACAGCTAACCAAGACCAGATGGTATTTACCTGAAGTTCTGGAGTGAATTAAGAATTGTGTCTGAGCTGCTAACAGAAACAATCCATTAGTAAAACTAACTGTATTATCAGAAAATCAGAGGTTATCCATTGCCATATCTATCATCAGAAAAGGAACTAGGAGCTGGGAAACACACATGTAGAAGGGATTTTTCACATAGGAACAAGTAAGATAGTTGAAACAATAATTATAAATAGTTATACAGCTTGAACCTCTCTAATCCAGAACTCCCTCATCTGGCAACATCTGTTATTTGGCATGATATTTATTCTCTGGATGACTGCTTCTTATGGGTGTGGCCAAGTTTCCCACGGTCCCCTAAAGTTTGTTTACAACCACCAGTTCTGGCTCTCAGGGTACTATGCTGTTATTTAGCTGTAATTTATTCCTAAATGTCTTGAAACAACAGTCCAGCTCCAACAGACCCGTGCCGTCCCTGCCTCCCCTTGGCAGAGCAGGGAATGGGGGCAGGCTCCCTGCTAGCTCATTTGGGCGTATGGCAGCATTGCAGCTGCCTCTCAGCATGAACAGGAACCTGCGGAATCTGCATTTCCTCTCACAGTGGCTCTGCAAAGAGCCATGGCGGTAGAGGGGGAAGGAGGAATTGCTAAATACCTTGATAGGTGGGACTCAGCAGCCTTGCTACTTGAACCCCAGCTGGTGAGGGGTTATCAATTGACACACACACACACACACAAACACACACAAAGTGTGGCTCTGCAAAGAGCCCCAGTGAGGAGAAATTGCTTAATTTCATGGCACACGGATTGAATACCACTGACCTAAGCAATGAAGAAGTTAAGTTATATTAAGAAAGGGTTAGAGGGTACTACAGATAATAGCAAAACGATACTTATGCAAATCAATGTGAATGGTATTCACTCCACCTGCCTTATACATGTCCCTACAAAGTGTAATATCCAGTCTCTGAAGGGAGGAGGGTAGCTGAATCAAGCCAAAACAGGGCTACCAAAGTGGTAAGCACATAGCAAAGATTCAATAACGTGTCCACATAGGGCAATGCATTTGTCAAGGAGTTTTCAATTCTTAATCGGTTTATTTTAAAAACTGCCTTTATAAAAATAAATTGTTTTACTCAAGTTGTTGTTAACACCTTGGATTATCAGAACTGACATTTTACAAGCTTAGGTAGATAGATAGATAGATAGATAGATAGATAGATAGATATTATCACTTGTAACAGTGTCTCTAGACTATCATCAAATGTCATAAGCCTTCAGGAATCAGAAGTCAAAGGATTAACACAAGGAATGAATGTGGTCCTATCCTGAGTCCTTGTTTTGTGCATTTCACGTACAAAATGGACAGTGAAATCAGAGTCATCAGTTTAATTTTCTAATTCTCTTGCCTTAAGGGGCTACGTCTACATGAGAAGCATCTGTCAACCAAAGTGACTGTCAGAAGGGATTTCCCGGCAAAACTTCTGTCCACAGATTGCATCTACACATAAAAGAAGACCAAAAGAGCAATCCACTCTATCGACAGAGAGCGGCCAGACTGCCCAAGCTCCACTCGACAGGACAGTCAACCAGAAGCTCTGCAAACAGGGCTGCCCAGTGAACCAGAAGCCTCCTCTGTCAACAGAAGTGACCTGGAGTGCCTACATGGCTGTTCTGTCAACAGAAAACTCGAGAAAAGCTTTATACCTGAACATGGAGAGCTATAATGTTGCCAGTAGATGTGCCAAGTTTTGTCAACAGTCTGTCAGCAAAACACATTTTGCATGCAGATCTCTTCAGGTTTTTCTGACAAAATCCCAGTTTTGCCAGAAAAACCCTTTCATGTAGACGTAGAAAGAGTGAAATCCCAGATTCACTGAAGTCAACAGTATCACACCCTTTGACTTTAAGAGGCCAGTAATTCACTCTAGTGAAGTTCATTTGTGGGTGTGTTTCCAGCATTGCACAGGAAATTTTCTTTTTAATGAAAAATGTGTTAATTTTATTTTTCAGGACATAATAAAAAATCTATAAACTTAATCTACTTGGCAATGTCCCTTGAAGAAACCAAAGGAGAGTCACTGAGGAATCCTTCAAATTCCATTGAATTTTAAAATTGACAGAGCCCTTTCTCCTGATAAGTACTGCTGAAAAATATGCTTCTTTTTCCTGTCTTCTTTTAATCATGTGTATCTCTTTTCTTCCTGATCTGATTCTTACTTAATTGTTTGTTCCTGATAGGCATGGTCAGGTTCAGTTTGTTGTCTTAAAACCTACTGCCTCAATATTACAAAAATCTACACTTGTGTATAATTTTGCATGCATGACTAGCTCCTTGCCATTAATGGGGCTACTCAGGAGCATAAAGTTAAGTGCATGCATAAATCTTTGCACAATCAAGATCCAAATCACCCACAGGTGCAATCAATTCACAAATTACCTTGGTGGTCCTATGTCTTGTTAGTTGACTTTGTTTAACCTGCTTTGAAATGTGGAGGTGTTATTCAGTTGTCACAAATAAGTTATCATTATCTCCTAATCATTTTAAATTATCACCTCCCACTGCACCTCCCCTTCCTGTCTAAGACCTGAGAGAGAGTTATAGAGAGTCATTTGCCTGACTGTTTATCTCATAGCAAAAAAATTCCCCAAACTCCTGTTTGGTTTCCATAACACTATGACTGCCTTGTTTTGAATTCTTCATTATTAGTGTTCCAATTATGGCAATGTGAATAACATATTGCTTCATAATTCTTTCAGCTGCTTTTGATGCCACCAATTCTGACATTTTGCTGACCTGTTGAGATTCCTCCTTCAGTTTTGGCTCCAAGATCACACAGTAACAGTGTCCCTCTCTGTCAAAAGGGATTCAGATAAGGGATAGTTTCTGTCTGACGGGCTTTGGAAATGAGTGGGCCACAGAGTTTAGTCCTTTTCCTCTCCTAGAGAGGTGTACAGTTAAAAACCTTGCTTTGAATTTTTATCTTTAAGCCAATGGTTTGTAGATTTGAGGCTGTAGTAAATATAGGTACTTTTTAGACATTGCTTTGTGGGCAGGGAAAATAGACAGGGTGATAATTTTAACAGAGGAGCGTTAGCAAGATCAATATTTATTATGTGCAGCACAGCGCCCTACTCTGATACTAAAACATCACCATTTTCACTACAAGATGTGCGTGGGAGATTTTCAAAGACAGTCAGTGACGGAGCATTAGGCTCCTAACTCCTCCTTTGCATCTTTGAACATCTCCGTGTTTATTTGGTTTGTGTTTTGTGTCCTTAGAAGGTATTTTTATGTGATAGTAAGTAGACCTTTGGCACTAGACCTTACTCCATACATCTCATTCCCTAAGAGTTTACAGTCTAAAAAACAAAGATAGAAAAAGAGATGACAGAGAATATAAAATACAGTCATAGGATTGGGGTGATGAGTCACAAGGTCAGGCAACTTCAGTCTTCCCTCCCAAAGAGAAGTGGGATAGGAAGGGTGGGAAGAGAAACAAGATTATCATCAAAATAAGTACAACAAGGAACAAGTTTATCATGAAAATTGTAAAGAGTGCTGATTGTTTGTATTCCACAGCTTTCCAACCTATCTGTTGTTAGCTGTCTGTTTTCATGTAGGCATCATGAAAAAAATGGACATGGAGAAGAGATTTGAAGAGAAATACAGGGATGGTGTAAGAACACAGGCATGAGGGTCAGCAAAAGTGGATGCCAAGAAATCCCATGTGCAATTCAATGTCCCTGCTAACCTTTTCCATACAGGTGCAGAATACATGTTTATGTGTACTGAATCATTTGAGTCACTCAGTACCAAATAGGACACCTTCAGGTCACCCTCCATGTATCAGAGGGATAATCATGTTAGTCTGTATCTGCAAAAACAATTAGAAGTCTTGTGGCATTTTATAAGCAGATTTATCAGAGCATAAGTTTTCATGGGCAGACCCACTTCATCAGATGCATCAGATGCACGTGCATCTGACAAAGTGGGTCTTTGCCCATTAAAGCTTATGCTCCAATAAATCTGTTAGTCTATAAGGTACCACAGAACTCCTATTTGTGACTCAGGGGATGGCTGATCAGCTCTGTTCTGGAGCTGCAGGTGTTACCACAAAAGGGGCAGATGGTGGTAGCTGTGGCAGAAGCATGGGGCAGTTTTTGATGCTCTTTTCTTCTTATTCTCCTCTTCTCATCTCCACTGCAGCAGGACCTCTCAAAATGTGCCACCCCCTGGTGGATTACCACTGTCCACCGGGGACCATCCTGGGCAATGTTGTCTCAAGTGTTGACACCAATGCAGCACTTTTTCATGTGGGCTTTCAGCACATCCTTATATTGCTTCCTCTGGCCCCCAGCACTCAAATGCGTGCCACCAATGGAAACACAAAGCCTAGCTATGGGCGTTCTGCTAATCAGCTGAATGGCATTTGAATTTCTCCTGAGTGGCCACACAAGTACACATCTTACAAGGAACACTGGCGCCATTAGTGTGTAGTTTACTTAGAATGTGGCCTCACAATTACCATGGAAAACAGCCATTCTCTACACTCATGGGACCTCATTCATCCCTGTTGTGGTTACATCAAAATAAAGGAGATTACCCCATGGAGACACTTGCCCCATACTCTCCGACACAGAATATAACCTGCTTTGGTTCTCACTAAAATTGCCACCCGGAATGAACATGATTTTGGCCTTTCCCTCTTTTCTATGAACAATTGTTTGTATTTTATATTAACAGAAATCTTATGCAAAGTACCATTTAAAAATACGTAAGGACGGACATACTGGGTCAGACCAAAGGTCCATCTACTCCAGTATCCTGCTTTCCAACAGTGGCCAATCCTGGGTGCCCCAGAGGAATGAACAGAACAATTAATCATCAAGCGATCAATCCCTTGTCACATATTGCTGGTTTCTGACAGAGGTGAGGGACACCATTCTTCCTTTACCTGCCTGCTTTTAAACATTTAATCATTTCCCCTCTTGAAGGGCATTCATTTAACACTAAAACCAGTGAATTTAAAGACAAATGGGCTGTTCCTGCCTTCCCCCACAAACACTGCCCTCCAACCAAGTCCCTAAACTTGACTGAAATGTACCTACCTAACTCATCCCCTGTTGCACCACAAGTTAGAATTAAGCCAGTCTCTCCAAGAGACGTCTGGAGTTTTTCTTCATTGAGAAAATTAAGTATCACGCTATGATTAAAATCTGTGTGCCTTTTTAAAAATAGGTTTTAAGAAAAGGAACACAGTACGTGGACATTTGGGAGCTAGTTTTGAAGAGGTAGATGATGTAGCTCTGCATTTGAAGCTAATTGTCTAAGAACTTTTGACTCTGAGAAAAACACAGAAGGCATATTTGGAATTGTGTTGCTCTGAAATAGTTTTTCCCTGTCCTACTACGGGTTACATTTCAGAACACCAAAGGCTCTTTTTCCTCTTTGTAATACGGATGAATAAAATTTTCAAGGTGCATTTTTTCATAGTGAAGAAAGTGAAACCTTTCAACCCAGCTTATCAGCCTGACCATTGTTGAGTGTCCTTTACTCTAAGAAAACATATTAAAATGCGCTTATAATGCAACAGAAATGAAAGGATGAGGGTAATGAGTGAAGTCTGTTTGTATTAATGCAATGGCAATATTGTTTTCTGAGGGGTGATTATGAAGTGCTCGTGTTGAGCTCATTTCTATTCTTAGGCAGGGGTTGCCACTAACACATGAGCATCAGTAGTTACTAGTGAATTACTTGTGATCACTCTAATGTGTGTACCATACAATGCTGCAGTTGTCAAAAATGGTTTAGAAGTTTGTGAGTAGCCAATATGTGTACAAATGGGAATATATTATACCTCGCAAAACCAATCAGTGCAGAATATCAAATTTTACCTGATAAGCAATGGCCATCCATCATCTCAGAGCAGGATCAAGACCTAGAATGCTCAAAATGGAAAAGTCAACATGTTTTACCATTATACTCTCTTCAGTCAAACTCAGACAAATTTAATTGGATTTGTCCTTCTCTGACAGTCTTATCAGAAACACCAGATAGGGTGTGTGATGAGGCAGTTGCCCCTCCCTGCAGGAAAGGGGTTTGAAGCAACCTTCAGAAGGCTGTGCCAGAGACAGCCACTTAGAAAGGTGCTGAGAGGAGCAGCCAGAAGTGGTCTCACAGGCTTACATCCGAAGGGATGAAAGGCAGAGTTCAGTAGCTGCTTCGAGCTTAAGGAGGATCCTAGCAGGAGTGCTAGCACCCTGGACAGAGCAGTACTGGCTACTAAGATTGGCAGGTTGAAGCCCTGAAATAAGAGCCAAGAAGGTACTAGGCCATGACCAAGTGGCCCAGGGAAATGGACTCAGTGGTTGGACAGGATGTAGCAAATGACTGCTAACTTCAGGGTCCCCAGGTCAAGACTTGGAGCAGTGGACAGTCCCAGGCCCTGTTCCCATCTTTACCACTAAGTAGCCAGATAATTAGCTGTGATTACCACTGAAGGAAATGGCTGGACAACTGACTTTAGTTCCCCCAGAAGGCGGAAGAACTGAGTATAGCTCATGCACAGGGCAGTGACCTGAAGAAGACACCAGTTCCAGTGCAGAGGTAAAGGCAGACGAGATGCCACCAGAAGAGGGGGCAGAGCTAATTCCTAAGACAGACCTCAGGAGACGATGAGTAGTGAGTGAAACCCATTACAGAGTGCAATAACCAAAAGTATCTGACATGAGCTTGATATAAGAATTATATACTGTCTCCAATCCATGCACAATCCTCCTGAAGTCACCTGAAGCTGCAGAAAAATTACAGTATATGACCTCAAGAATTTACCTTGTCTTTTATTCTTGCTATCCACTATGAATTTATTAACTATTTCAACTCTTCATATACATATTAGCTCTATTTCATTTTATTTGCTTGTTGAGATAGCATTACTTTAAAATGGTGATGGCAGAATATGTATGGGAAAGGGACAAAGATTATGACTATGATATATTAGATATACACAGAAATTAGCAGAGAGTGGAAAGTGGGTGTATTAATGAAACAACAGAGATAAAGCAGATGACAGAACAGAAACTACAACCAATGGTTGCAGGACTTCTCTACCATTAATAGACTAGTTTTAGAGAGCATTACTCATTTTATGGCTCACAAGTGATCTGCAACTCTGACCGACAGTTTATTCCACAAAACTCTGTGCAGATGCCTATAATTTTTCTTAACTTCAAAAGAAAAAATCAGTGGATCTTGTTATAGTGGTGAAGGGATGTCACCTCACAAACGACATGAAGGGGTTAAGAACGCCTGGTGGGTCAGTTAATTCCCCAGCTGCACTGCGAGGAGGAACCAGGGACCAGTGATTAATTAAATGCAGCTCAGAGGGCCAGGATCAGGAGCAGCCTACATAAAGCCTAGGAGCTGAGACCAGGATGGGGCTGCAGCAAAATAGTGTTCAGTCACTCCCTGGGAGAAGAGAGGTGTGTTCAGGACTATAGAGATAAGTAGCGTACCGTTACTCCCAAGCAGGAGGGAGTTTGGGCTGACAAACCCAGAGAAGAGGGAGAGTCGTAAAAGTTCAGGGGGAAAACAGCAAGGGATTGGGTAGACAGACCTAGGTTGCTAATGAGAGAGCCCCTGAGCAGGACCTCATAGCAGAGGGCAACAGCAGGTTCCCCTACCTGCCACTGGAGAAATGAGGCAGACCAGAGAGCAGACTGAGGCAGACAGTTTGCATAGGAAGAATCTAATACCCGAAAGGGGTGGACTGAAGGCTAAGTCAGAAATAGGAAGCTGCAGCTCCTGAAGGAAAAGGGGCTTCAAGGTGAGAGAAGAAGATGAGTGGAGAGATTGCCTCTCAATCTGTGTCTACATGTGCACAAAACATCGAAATAGGCAGCCCTTTTTCGAAAGAGCAGGAAGAACGTCCACACGCGCAATGCTGTCTTTCGAAAGGAAATCAAAAGAATGGGGCGCAGACGTCAAAATCCGAACCCTGATCCCATATCAGGAAGATCGCTCCCTTTGGAAATACTAAATCAAAAGAGTACATGTGTAGACGCTCCACTGTCCACTTTTTCAAAATACGGGTCTGCCATGGCGCCAATCAGCTGGAGCACGGAACTGCTCCAGCCAGCAGCAGCGGGGCTCTATGGTCCCTGCATCTGGCTGCCTTAAAGCCACACGCATGCAGGAAACCCATGGGCAGGAAGGTGACAGTGTGCTAGGAGCAGCCTCTGGACATGTTCCAGCCCCACGCTCCAGCACCGCAGCATGGACAGCAGCTCCCACCCCCCACCCTCCCGGAGCCCCATGCCCCCGCCTGTGAGAAGAGAAAAAAGAGCACCCCCTCCTGGATGGAGCAGGAGCTGCGGGACTTCCTTGGCCTGTGGAAGGATGAGGAGGTCCTGCATGAGATGGGAGTCAAGCGGCGCAATGCCTCAGCCTTTGGCCACCTGGCTCAGGGCCTCCAGACCAGGGGCCACCCGGACCGTACTGTGGAGCAGGTATGCTCCAAGGTCAAGGAGATGTGGCAGGGCTATGCCTGGGCCAGGGACCAGGCCGGTCACTCCAGGGCAGCTCCAGCCACATGTCCCTTCTTCCAGGAGTTCCGGGGTATCGTGGGGCCCCAGGACAGCTCCCCACCCCCGGCATTCCTGGACACATTGGCTGAGAAGCTGCAGCTGGAGGAGGAGGAGCAGCCCAGATCAGGGACCTAGGAGGGCAAGGAAACCATGGAGTGGTTGAGTGAGGAGGGGAACCTTGCCATCGTCATCCCCTCTCACTCCTCCAGCCGGGCAACTGGGAGCCAGACATCCCCAGACATCATTGAGGAACCCTACGGTACGTACAGGGAGGGGTGCACACCTGATCCACCGGGTGGGAGCAATGCAACGGCTAGTTGCCCGCACACAGGACCAGTGGTCCCAGGCTGCGCATTGGCCACCCTCGCATGGTATGCGGCACCCCACGGTGGCCAACCAGTGATGCCCAGCACCTGCCTTCAGCGGACAGCACTGCAAGCTGCACGGGGTAGCAGCCGGTTGGTGCCAGACAGCACCTGGGGCCTGCAAACCTCAGGCCAGGAAGGTCCACCTGCATGAGAGACCCCTGGATGCACGCCCAGGCCAGGAGATCCAGCCCATGGGCACAGGTCGGTGTCCCTTGGGGGTCAGTGACCTTTTGGGGGGCAGGGGCCCCATAGGGTGGCCTCAGGCAGGTGGGCCACAGCCAGGTCCCCTCCATCCAGGGCACATTACTGACATGCTGTCCTCCTCTCCATACAGCCACACCATCCGTGGGCCGGGAGAGCCCTGTGCCGTCCCTCGTCCCCGAGAGCCCTCCCCAGAGCCCTTGGAGATGCCCGGGTGCTACCCCATGCAGCACGCCGTCGGGGCCATGGCCAGAGGGCCCCCTGCCGGGCCAAGGAGGACCCAGCCAGCCAGCGCTAGGCCGAGGTGGCCAACCAGCACATGAGGCTCACTGAGGCGGAGCTGGAGTGACAGAAGGCAGCCTGGGAGAGGCTGCTGACCACCCTGGAGGGCATAGGCCACACCCTTCGGGACCATACGACCAACATTGTTTGCCTCCTGGTCCCCCCAGCAGTCCCCCCCACTGAGCCCACTCCCTCCACCCCTGCTGAGCCTGCCCCCACGCCCTCGACCAAGTCTGCCCCCCCAACACCCACTGAGCCTTCCACCCCACCCCCACTGAGCCCGCCCCCTCCACCCTTCTGAGCCTGTTCCCACTGCCCCACCAGGCCAACTCTCCAGCCTTACCTGCTGGTGCTCCCCACAGCTTCTACTCCCTGCCAGTGACCCCACAGCCAGGGAGAGAGGGGCACCAGGGGCCAATGGGGCTCACGGCCCACCACCCCTGCCCCGGAATGAGCACCCCACCCTCCTCCAACTTAGGTTCCCCCCCTCCAAGCTAGGATCCCCCCACCCCTTTCAAGTTAGGTTTCCCCCATCCCCCCCTTCCAAGTTAGGGCCCCCCCATACATAGTTACCAACAATGGTCTCGATAAATGTTTATTTTAATGTTCAACACTCTATGCTGTGCTCCTCAGAGGGATGGTGGATGGTGTATGTGTGGGTGCGGTGCTGGTGGGGGTGGTGGGGACAGTGGGTTGCGGATGTGCGTGGGATGTGGGTGTGCATGCGAGTCAAAGGTGGCCATCAGCAAAGGCCTGCCTGAGGGTCTCCCGTATGCGGTGGCCTTCCCAGTGGGCCTGGCAGATGGGGGCAGTGCCCAGCTGCTCATAGCCAGTGCCAGCTAGAGGGTCCCCCCCTGGGGACATAGGCATCCCCCTTTCCCTCCACAACATTGTGGAGGAAGCAACAGGAGCCCACCACCTGGGGCACGTTCAGGACCCACACCGCCAGCCACATGTGGAGGCACCTCCACTGCCCCTTTTGGGCCTCCAAAGGCCCACTTCATGACATTGTGGGCATGGTTGAGGAGCTGGTTGAATGCCTCCTGGGTGGGGTTGACGTGTCCCGTGTATGGCCTCATGAGCCATGGCTGCAGGGGGTATGCCACATCTGCCACCATGCAGACCGGCATGGTGACGTCCTCCGCCAATGGGATCTCCCGCTGGGGGACGAATGTGCTGGCCACCATGCGCCGGCAGAGGCCGGAGTTCTGGAAGACCTGGGCATCATGAGTGCAGCTGGCCCAGCCCACATAGATGTCGGTGAACCAGCCCCTCATGTCTACCAGGGCTTGGAGCACCATCAAATGGTAGCCCTTCCTGTTGATGTACTGCAGCAGTGTGTGGCGGGGCGCAGATGGAGGTGTGCTTGCCATCCAACATGCCAATGCAGTTCAGAAAGCCTAGGTCCTGGAAGCCGGCAACAGTGTTGTCCAGATCCCACAGGCGAACAACCCAATGGAGCAGCGTCGCATTGATGGCTCTGATGACCTGCATGTGGGGGAGGGGGACACATGCTCTAGAGCAGATGTGGCAGCCATCTCCCCCTCCCACCTTGGGCCCATTTTGCCCCCCTCCCATCCAGCCCCCTGCCCCACTCCCATCCAGACCCTTGCAGTGGTGGGCTCCCCTTGCCCCAGCCCCCTCACCCAGCCATGGGGAACGCATGTCTTAGCCCTACCTTACCTCCATAAGTACAGCCCCAACGGTGGCCTTGCCCACCCCAAACTGTTGTCCCATGGAGAAGTAGGAGTCTGGAGTGGCCAGCTTCCAGATGGCAATCGTGACCAGTTTCTCCAGGGTAAGGGCTGGCTGCATGCAGGTGTCATGGTGCCAGAGTATGGGGGCGAGCCAGTGGCAGATCTCCTCAAAAGTCTGCCTCAACATGCGGAAGTTCCGCAGCCACCTTTCCTTGTCCCACTCCCCCAGCACCAGGCGCTCCCACTAGTTGGTGCTGCTGGGGTGGGTCCAGAGGTGTCAAGCCACCCGGGGGGCACCCAGCAGTGTCCTGGGTGGGGGAGCCCCACAGCCCCAGGGGGACCGCCCAGCCACCCGATGACATCAGATGCAGCTGCAGCGATGGTGCACAGCACTGCCAGAAGGGTGCCCATAATGAAGGTGTCCTCCTGCAGAAGCTGTTGCTGGGCCTCCATCGTGGGCATGAGTGGGCTCTGCCAGGCTGGGAAAGGCTGGGCAGCACTAGGCTCGTGCGGAGTGGAAGGTTGAGGGAGGGGTCCTTTGAAGGATGTGGATGGCTGCAGCCCCGGAAGGGCTTGTCAGCCATGGGACCCCATCCACGGTGTTTTCTGCCTCCCTTCTTTCAAAAGAGGGCTTGAAGCCATGTGGATGCTCTCTTTCGAAAGACCAGGGTGGCACTTCAAAAGAGCGGATCGAAATGCCAAACCACTAATGACATTGGGTGCTCCCTTTCAACGGCTGCTATTTCGACCACCGAACGTAGATTTTTGCCCTTTCGAAAGGGTTCTCACATCTACACCCAGCTTCAGTGATTGGACCCTGTAGGGGGGTTAGAGTAGGTGTCATTTTTTCTCCTTTCTTGTGAATCTTTTCTTTTGCTGCTATTTCTACAGGAATAGGTGTCAACAGACCACTAAAATGTTACTGAACATGCACAGCAGTTCTTATTTTGTAATGCGCCCATGTGAAATGATATTATTTGATGGTTCTTTTTAGATGATTAAACATCAGGCCATCAAAGAATACTAGTGTCCCTTGAAAAGTTAAACATGACAATGAATGTCTTTGTAATAGAAGAATGGTACAATGTTAAGGTTACAATGGAGGAAGAAAGGAAAAACATGCAGTTGACACTACCCCAGGCACTAAAGAAAAGGTAGAGTGATGAAACAGAGACAGTAAACAAAATATGCTGAATCACTTCATCCAAAGACTAATTAAAAGCATCTTCACACACAAAATTAACTTCAGTAATTCATGCCCAAACTGTATATTTAAAATGTCACCCTCTAAGTCTTTCTTCTTCGACTTTGAAAGGCTTCTAAGTTGTCTACTATGTGTATTCAGAACATTACAAGGTGGCTTATATGTATCTCTAAGGCTGTGCCTAGACTACAGGGAACTACAGGCAAAAGATACACAAATGGCGCATCGCCATGTGCGTTATCTTTTGCCAACAGTTCTATCAGGAGAGGCTTTTCCAACATTTGGCCCATCCACACAGGGCCAAATGTTCGAAAATCCCCCTCTGTCAAGACATCCCTTCTGCCCCATGGCACAAGAGTTACAGGGATATCGACACAACACTTCTGGTACGGCAGACCTCTTCTGAGAGATCTGCAGTCTGGATACATGCTTTGTCAACAAAACTTGCGTCGGCAGAAGTTTTGTCAACAGATGCCTGCAGTCTAGACGTGGCCTAAGTGTGCTTGAACAGTTACTTCTGCCTTGTTCAAATTAAACTATTCCAAGTGTAGTAACTATAGCTATTCCAGTGTTCTGCTTTCTTGTGCTTTCTTTTTTTACTTTCCTTCCAACCTGTGCTTACAAGTAATGACTGCAACCATTACTTTACAATTTCTCCTTTATCCCTCTGCATGCAATCACACTCCAGCTATGTCTACACTAGGTCCTTCCTTTCAGAAGGGTCATGGTAATGAGCAAGGTCGGAAAATGCTAATTAGGCTCTACCATGCATATGCAGCACCTCATTAGCATAATAGCTGCTGCAGCAATTTGATAATGCTGCTTTCAAATCGCGCGCTGCCCATGGAGACGGCGGCCTTTCAAAAGGACCATCCAGCCTTGAAAGCCCCTTCTTCCTAAGACCAGATAGGAGGAAGGGGCTTTCGAAGTTTGGGGGGTCATTTCGAAAGGCCACCGTCTACATGGGTAGCATGGGATTCGAAAGCAGCATTTTTGAATCCCCGCGGATGCCATTATGCTAATGAGGTGATGCATATTCATGGAAGGGCCTTATTAGCATCTTCCAATCTCACTCATTACCATGCCCCTTCTGAAAGGATGGGGCTAGTGTAGACACAGCTTCTGTATATCACAAATACCAATTATGGTATTGTTTCCTTCACCTTACCAGCTGATTGATGTATAGAATTAGAAAGCAATCATATGTCAAAGTCACAGACATACTGCTTGCCATAGCATAAGCGCTTAATACAATCCAGTCAATTTATATGGCATTTAACCCTATTGGTCAGTACTGGCTATTTAGGTATTTGCAGCCTTTGAGAGGGGATTGGACCAAGTTACTGTTTTGGGGTGCCTGGGGGTATCTTTGACTTGTTGTAGAGTTTGCTTCATTTTGCAGTCTTAGCAGCCTTTTAACACACATCCAAACACATTAATTATATACTGTAGATTCAGATGTGTGTGTCTATGTAACCCTTCCGCCAGTTGTAGTCAGCAGCAAAAAGGGTCAGGTTCAATATCTAGGGTTTCCTTTTCAAGAACACAGTACAAAGCCAGCTTGATAATTACATACTGCCCCTTGGTACCATTGAGAGACAACACTTTCCCTCTTGCAAGGACAGAAGCTGAGTGTAGAAAAGAAACTTTTAATAAAAGTAGGGAAGTAACCCATCATTAAGTTGGGAAATGCTGCAAGCAGAATTCATAAGCAGAAACCTCTGAAGAAAACATCCACCCTACCATTAGTTGGGTCAAGTCCTTTTGTCTGAGGTTCTTAAGTTCAGAAACCAAAAGTTCCAGTAATATGCATCTGTCTTCTCTGCACTCCACTCTGTTGTACTTGGTCAATGCAGACTCAGAGTTCAGAGGTGTATTCTCATGAGTTCAGCTTCCATCCAGCTGGGAGGGGGGATAAGATGGCACCTTGTTTCTTCAGCTGTCCAGGCACCCACTTGACGTTCTGCTCCTCCAGCCACCTACCAGCTGCTTACCACCCCTTTCCTCTCCACTGGCTGCTCTGCTGGCTGTTTGCTGCTCTATTCCACCAGCTTCTTCCCAAGCCTCTCCTCTCCACAAGCCACCGGGTTGCTGATCTCTGAAGGTCCCACCACTTGACACAGTTATTAGTGAACTCAGCTCTGTGATTTCAGCTATTAATGAGGCAACCTTACAGCTAATGTATACTGAGCAGCCTCTTGCATCAGAGACACTGTCACAAAGCAGGTCTAATGCTTACATGTGGTTATCAATGATTTCTGGTGTGTGGTCAGGGCTGTCTACAGGGAAGTCAGGGGTGACAGAGCAAATGCCCCAGGACCCGTTGATTCTAAATGGCCATGGCTTGCCATGATCGGAGCACCAGGCCCTTTAAATGACCACTGGGTCCCCATGTGGCATGCTCTAGGCAGCATTGAAGGCTGCCTGGGTAATGCTAGCCCCACCTCTGCCCCTTCTGATGCCAGCCTTCCCCTACCCTCCCACCTTGTCCAGGGGCCCAGCAAGTCTGTCGATCCTACCATCTGTGGTGTATAATATGACCCTTAAGTGAGACTTAATCAGCTCAGTTGTTGCACAGTAGAGAGAGGATGAGTCAAATGGTGACTAGAACTTTTGGGTGGGGCCTACACAACAAGGAACAAATATTTTTCCTTCTTTCCCTCTGTCTCCCCTTCTCTCTCAACTCCACTGGGAGTTGGCTCCCATATCCTGCCTAGCCAGTGCAGTTTAGCTGAGAACGTGCAAGCCAAGCACTGTTCTGCTTCCCTTGATCCACACAAGAATAATAAACCTTCTATTGGTGAGGGAGGCAAGCTTTCAAGCCAGACCTGAAGAAGATCTCTGTGTGGTTCAGAAGCTCATCTCTCTAAGCAACAGATGTTGGTCCAATAAAAGATATTAGCTTGCCCACCTTGTTTCTCTCATATCCTGGAACCAACATGAGTACAATGAGTACAACAGTGAGATTGTAATCTTACATGTGTTGTGGTGTGGTGGAAGAAGAAGGAAGAGGGGTGCAGATACATGAGTATTTCCAGTGTGGTCTCCAATACCAATCTGCTGGACGTAATATAGTCAGCTCTACTCTTGTATGTAGCAGGACCTTCCCGATTAACCCTTTAGCTGCCCACCAGCATAGCAAGAAATCTTTTGTTTTTGCAAGCTTCTTGACACAAGGACTTGTGGTGATGACTGAAGTTTTGCTGGAATAGCACTTCTCAGTACTGCAGCTCTTTGTAGTTACTGGAGAAACCTGGACATGGAATAAAATTCTACAAACTTTTCATAATGATAAAATAAATTTTGAGTCCAAATTAAATTCCAAAACAAGGCATGTAAGTACTCTTATTTTTTAAACATTCTTAGTATCCAGATTATTAGAGCTCCCTAAGAATGACCTAGTAAAATCAAGATATTGCCATTAACTGTTTAGTACTATGAGTAAATTATATTATTTTATTTTTATTCCAATTATACTTGAGAATATGATGCTTTCTTACCAAATTACTGTCTAGAACGTATGGCTGTCACTGACAGACCACTTGGGCTGATAACAACAGTATGAACTCAGTTATCTAACAGCCACACCAGACGAACGTAGAAAATCTTTGGCTGCTAGAAACAGAGTGCAGTTTTTAACAGTTCATGTGATCTTATCATAGTATAGCTGTAAAGCTCCTTTATGCCCCACCTGTGCAAGAAGGACCAAATCTGGCCCCAGCAACATCAATGGCAGTTTTGCTATTGATTTCATTGAGCCAGCATTTCACACCCATGGGCTGGGTCTATACGTGCCCCTTCCTTTTGAAGGAGGCATGTTAATGAGCGGGTTCAAAAGTTACTAATGAGGTGCTGCAATGAATATGCAGCGCCTCATTAGCATAATGGCGGCCACAGCGATTCGAAAGTGCAGCTTTTCGAATCGTGCGCCGCCTGTGGAGACGGAACCTTACGAAAGAACCCCCCGCCCCAGTTTTCAAAAGCCCTTCTTCCTACCTGGTGATTGAAAGATTCGAATCGCTGCAGCTGCCATTATGCTAATGAGGTGCTGCATATTCATTGCAGTGCTTCATTAGCATCTTTCAAACCTGCTCATTAACATGCCCCTTTTGAAAGGAAGGGGCACATGTAGACACAGGGAGCATGTATCTACACAGCCAATTATTTTGGAATAAAGGTTGCTATTCCAAAATAACTGTGTGAGCATCTGCACAGCAAAACTGCTATTTAGAAATAATTTTGCAGTAGCTGATGTTTTATTTCGAATTCTGTAAACCTCATTCTACAAGAAATAGCACCTATTACAAACCAGGTATTTCAGAATAGTGTCTGTATAGACAGGGAATGGGAGCTACTTAGAAGAAACCTATTCCAGAATAGTTTATTCCAAAGTAACACTGCTGTGTAGATATAGTATTTCAGATTATACCCCTTGGAAACAGTGCTTCCAAGGACTGTAATCTGAAATAATCTCTATTGCGTGTGGACACACTATCTTGGAATAAGTTTTGCTTGTTTTGGGGCTTCCCTGTAGCGTGGACACATTATTCTGGAATAACTCCAGAATAAAATATTCCAGAATAACTCTGCAGTGTAGACATACCCCCAGGGTCCAGTTGAAGTTTAACCTGAGTAAAACATGAGTAAAGATTGCAGGATCTTATATTCAAACAATTTTATTGGATGGGGTGTCCATTAATACATGTGGGAAAGCTGTTCCAATGTTTAATTATGTCAAGCCTTGAGAAGTTTCTTTAGATATCTGACATAACCTTTCCTTTATTTGGTTTAGTGCAACAAATTACTTGATAAAAATAATAGTTGTGTGTATTTTCCAAGAATTTTGAACATAGTGGATTACATGTAAAATAAGACCTATTTATAAATGCCCAGGTGAAGGGCAGAGCAGCAGTGCCAAATGTCATCATTTTTTCATTCGTCTGTTCACCTACTTTTATAACTGTTCTTAGTGCAAATGGTGCACTCGAAAGGAATACGCTGCTCTCAAACTCAGTTTTGAAAGGAATAAGATAATGAGAATGTACAATATTTACACATGGTTAAAATAAAAGTTATGTCTGCTCTTCAAAGCACTATAAAATGTCTATGTTGAAAATGAATCACTTCTTACCACATATAAAGTGTGGCCTGTCATTGACGTGCATCCTCCAATATTTGGCAATTGACAAAGGTGGCATCTTGCTGAAAAGCAACATTTTCAGAGGGACAATCCAGTATAAAAGTGAGCACCATCATCACTCTGCTTTTGATTGGTTTATTAATCAAGGGAAATATAGCAGTTAGTACTGTAATATTTATATGCCAATGAAAAAATAACAGCCTTATTTTCATAAGTGAATACAAAGCGAATGAGCCTCTTTAGCTCAGTGCACATGGTACTCACCGCCTACTACATAAGCAAAGAGTCTGCAAACTGGATGCTATCCAGAGTACTGGAGAATAAACCTAGTAACCTCCCAAAGGGTTTGGAAGTCCATAGTTGGTCTGCAGATCAATTTCAACAACAGGCCACAAGACCACATGTTTTGACTCAGATTGATGCATCATAACACACACATTTCCTCTCACCATTCTTTATGCTTATAAATTGGTCTCTTCTACAAGCAATTGCACAGATGTGGGAAGTAGAGAGTAAGGGGTGCTGCTACACCCCCAGGTTTTGCACCCAGTTTCCCCCAACCAGGGACAGGCCTTACTGCTAACCCACCATGAGCTTTGCTAGCCCCACATCCCAGCCTACTGGCAGCCCCTCCAAGGGCCCACAACCCACTGCCCTGCAGGTTCTGCAGCCCACCATCCCAGGGAGCCAAGCTGCCAGCCCTGGAGGCTCCACTGCCACTCAGGCTGCCACCATCATCCTGGGGCTCTGATACTGACTGTGGCCTGAGGCTCTGCAGCTGCATCCAGCTGCAGCTAGGTTGCCAGCTTTCCCAGACTGGACATAACAGACACCATTTGCAGCAATGGTGTCCAGTCTAGGAGACTGGACCAATGAAATGGGTCTTTGCCCACGAAAGCTTATGCTCCAAAAAAATCTGTTAGTCTACAAGGTGCCACAGGACTTCTTGTTGTTTTTGCAGATACAGACTAACACAGCTACCCCTCTGATACAGTCCAGGAGAGTAGGCAAACCTAGGTGTGACCCCAGCCTGGGGCGGTGAAGCAAACCAAAGTAAGTAGGGGGTTAGCTCAGCATCCTCACCCTAAAAATAGTTCCAGCACCACTGAGCAATTTCCCCCTTTTAGAACAACTTCAAACACATGACTCTGGCAAAGTAGGGACAATTCCTGTCCTCTAAACAGTCATGGCAGCTTTTTCCCCGCTTGAACTCAGAGTCTGAGTGCATTCCATTTAAGTTGCCAGTTTAGTTGGAGCCAATTAGATCTCACCTACAAGTGCCACCCAAAGGCCACATAAGGAATATATTTTCAGCAAGACTGTCATTGCAAGCAGTAGGTTCCTATGTTTAGAAATGAGAGAAAAGCAGGGACAATCTTCCATTAACGAGGAAGCATCAGTAGTTAAATGTCTGCAACACGTGTTGCCAATAACAATTGCATGTTTTCTTTCTGTTTTCAAGACCTTTAAACACCTCAGAATGAGCCATGTCTTTCCCCATGGCTGAAACGGATGCAATAACCACTTGACGAAGCTATAGAATTGGCTTAATGAAAACATCAGCACGTCCTGGGCAGTTTGAAAGGAAATCCAGCTTTTCTCAAGTAAGCTGAGAATGTTCAAATAGCTCCCCCTTCATAATATGTAGCACCAAAACACTGTAGACAGACATGAAATTTAGAGAGTTAGAAAGCTGAGTCCAGAAGCCAGTTCTGTGGTTTCATCTCATTTCTAATTAAACAGACATTTAAGTTGGAACCTGATTAATGCTGCTGGCTCCAGTCAAATACGTTGATGAATGTGCTTTACAAAATACTGAAGGATTATATAGTATGTTGAAGACATAAATCCTATATAAATGAGGACACTTGCTTGTAAATAGACAGTCCTAGAACCCAGTCCTGGAATTCTTCCTCACGTGGGTAAAGACTGCAGCACTGGGTCCCTTATGTGCAATTTCTATAGCATAGGTTTAGACTAGCAATTAACATTATGTGGCCTTAATGCTACAAAGACTCACTGAACCTAATTCCAGAAGAAGAAGGAATTCTCAGAGCCAAAAACTTGCACTCTGGGCCACAATTTACAAAAGAACATCCACCTATAGCTTTTATTAGAAGCTAAAAGGAGCCCTACCACCATAGTCTTATATTTAGTAAACAGAAGTCACCTCTGCTCAAAGTACATGATTAAGCAAAACCTTATATTTAAAAGGACACTGTCAAATTTAACCCAACATGTAAATACCACATAAACGAGCTCTTATAATACATGAGCCCAACAGAAGTCTTTTAATTTGTTTAATTTTAGGTGGAAACAGGTGTATTTGGACAAAAAAAATCATTCCCTGTGCCACCTATGATCCAAACATTACAACATTAAAAACCTGAAAGTGAAACTGACTATAAACAATCGTGACACTGATTTCATTGATTTTATTCATCTAAAATGAGAGAAAAAGCAAATGGCAACTTAAGAGCAAAAAGCTCATTGACTTTAAATGCCTTTTAAAAATGTTAGATAAAAAAGATTTTAAAGGTGGCAGGGTACCTTTAAATATTCTCAAGTTCAATATCTTCACTCCAAGATTATTGACATCCAAGCGCACATAGTATCTGCAATTACCTATAGAGTGAGCTACAAGTGACCAATCACTGCACACAGAGCTAAATCCTGAAGCCCTTGCTTAGAGCCAGATACTGCTTTCAGCCATGTTAGTGCACATTCACGGTATTATAACTCCACTGGCCCAGATCATCCTGAGATCTGTGCATAGAGGGAACCAACCTCACACTGTTCTCTCTTCCTGCATGGAAGAGATTCTCCCCCTCTCCCTCCAGGCCCCTTGAAGTGGATACTTTACAACTGGCTCCCAGCTCTGTGCTAGGGGAAGGCAGAGGAGACGGGGCTGGAAGGGGCAATGCATATTTTTTTCTTCAAGAATGTAGAGATTCACGGGAAAATATTAGATAATTTGTCTCCTGCCACCTCAGGGTCTCTGGTAACACAACTCTAATGAAGTGGGATGCCCAGGAGCTGGAGGCAGTGAGAATCACAGGAGCTCCCTTTAAGCCTTTCCATAGGTAGAGGCAAGTCCTGCCCAGACAGCCACATACTCTGTTATGACAAGGTGAGCCTCACTGGGATATCTTTGCCTACTTCCCCACCACCAGAGTCAACCACAGAAGGAGATGCTCCTGCCCCTTGACTTTGCTTGAGTTATGCTGAATTTACACCAGTGCAACTGAGATCAGAGTTTGGCCTTCCCATCCTAGACAGTCCTTACTCAGCTCAAGCTTCTGTTTCGAGTCATTGTGAGTTTCACCAGAGGAGATTCAGTAAAAATTGAATACAGACACATCAGGCTTGGGCCTAAAGTGGGTAAGAGGTAAATCTATTTGTTATATGGCACCACAGCCACAGAGTGTTGTAGATTTCTCATTTCAAGATGCAGTTACAGCACTGAACTGCAAGTCTGAGTTATCTGCAAAATGTTTATCCTGCTCAGAGCTTTTATCATACTTTGTATATGATCACATTAAATATTGTTTGTACAAAACCCTTTCGAGTGCTGGAACTGATCATGTCAGAAAACCTGAGTAAAGCAACACTGAGAATCTGTAAACAGGCTGAAGCAACTGCATATATTTGCTTCCACGCCTTGGCCAATCTATATTAAAACAACCTTTGTTGTTTAATGTTTGCCCCCCCCCCCCCATATATTCAAGTACAAACACTCTAGCAGAAATGGTGCTATAGAGCAGCAGGTCCATTGCAGAAGATAATGCATGTAATTCAAATGATTACACAAATGGCTAAAGGGGAGGCATTGTTCCCTATTTTCATTTTTGCAGCATAGCCACACCTGACGATGAACTCTTTCAGAGAGAACCTTGGCTGCTTTCTGTTGGAGCAAGCCCCTCAAAGAACTTTAATGTGACAGCAAAACTGGGAAATATTACTGACTCAGAGCCTTTAAGCAATCAAGAAGTGATAAAAGCTGTGCCTCGGGAACTCGAGGGAAAAATTTACATGCTCGGGGAAATGAGCAAAGCTTATTACCAGCTGATAGTCAATAGAGCCGGCAACTGAAAGTGTGTATCATGTGAAATATCCTTTTAATTGTATGCATTAGATTCTTGTACATACTGCATGCACAGAATCATCCTTGATTCCAGAGAACAGAATTCACCTAAACCTTGCTCTGGCTTGTTTATAGATAGCTGCCCGAAAGGTCATGAGCAGATAAGGGATCCAGGACAGAAGTGTTTTGCCACATTCTGGCTCCAGCCAACATTTGCAGAGAAGCAAGTGCTTCGTAAGGAGGATAAAAATGTGATGTGGAGAGTTAGAGGAAAGGTCTGTACAATTTAACGTGTGTGGCTGTATACAACTGCAGCCGCATAACTTCGTTCTCCTGCACAGATTAGTCCTCCCCTAGAAGCAGCAACCTACTAAGGGAGAGAGGGCAAGCTAGAATTTGTAATATAAACATACACCTGTTTTCTGGGCAGACTGAAACTTCTGCAGTTTGTCCAATTAATTTTGCCCTGAAAATAGTACACAACAAGCAAGGTTCTGCTATTATTTACACTAATTTGTCTGGAGTAACATCATTACAATAAACATTGAAACAATATGCATAGGACTTGGACTTTCAGCACAAAAATTTAATTGAAATCAAGGGTATTTAAAAGTTCACATGTAGTAACAAACAGCACATGTTAATAACTAGGTAATCTTAAGTGTTTAGCCTGGAACCACAGAAGCAGCTAAATGAAATCTAAACTGTTTCTTATATAAGAGGAAAGCTCCCTTTATTTAGGCCACTGTTTCTCTAGTTTATCAGACATTGCTAATAGAGGTCAGAGGACCATAGCCTTAGCCATAAAGCCAAGCTGTGGATCACAGAGGGTTTTCTGCTAAATAGAAAGTGGCAGCCATAAACTATGGCATGGCATGAGGAAAGAAAGATAATGGAAAAGGAAGATGTTGCCTATCACCAACTACCAATGAGAAACAGAGAAAAGGAAGCTTGAGAAAGTAATTTGCCTAAAAAGGCAGATAAGAGATGGCCCACAAATGAAACATCTCACCCCTTGAGTAGGATCATATTTTCCCTTGGTTGAAGATATTAGTTTATGTGTCTCTAGACTTTGTTCCCTAAATATAATTCTGTTCCGCTTTTGTATGATGCTGACCACCTCTGTCTGCCATTAACTGATTTTTTTGCTTTCCATTGACTGCCTAAGTCACATTTCATTGTATATAAAAGCACTGAATATGCCAATTATCCACTGTAAATGAAGCTACCTTCTTTGATGTTTTAACCTATTCCCAATAGGCTACGTGTAAAAAGAAAGCTCTCAAATGCTACAGTGTACAGGCCTGGGCAAATGAGAAGGGCACATTATTAGTGACTACGGGAAGGATGAGCTACAGTGACAGACATCAACTAGCTGTCTGCCGTAGTACCCCAGCATTAAGGTAAAAAGCTTCAGGGCACAGAAAGGATTTGATCTAATCACAAGTTGTCAGCTACTGCCGGCATTGTACATTCTTTTTTCCAACACATATTCTTGTGTACAGCCTAAGGGCCCGATTCTGCTCCTCTTGAAGTCATTGAGAGTTTTGCCATTCACTTTAATGAGAGCATGAGCAAGTCTTTAAAAAAGCATGAAAGGTGCCTATCTCTTCATTCTTTCTAACCCAGCCAAAATCATGCTTTCCTGCAAGAAAATATTCAAAATAGGATAGTATAGAAAGTGCTCCATGAAAAATTAGACTGGATAATTTTTTTTCCTCTTCCCAAAGGTACCTACCAATTTAAATTGGTTTCCACTGTTCTTCCTGGTTACAAAACTAGAAGTGGGTAGTAACAGAGAGGAAGCCATGCTAGTCTATACACCATCAAAACAAAAAGCTGTCAAGTAGCACTTTAAAGACTAGCAAAATAGTTTATTAGGTGAGCTTTTGTGGGACAGACTGAAGAAGTGGGTCTGTCCCACGAAAGCTCACCTAATAAACTATTTTGCTAGTCTTTAAAGTGCTACTTGACTGCTTTTTTTTTTTAGAAGTGGGTACATTGATTGGACAGCAGGACTGATCAAAGTACATGTGCGTTCACAAGATAGATTTTTATACATTTCAAAACATTCAATGTTTCCTTCTGAGTCATAAAAACAAATCTATTAAGTACACTAAAGGAACATCAAGGCTGAGTCCAGATAGTCAGAATATCTGAATATTTCTTGTAGCTAATTGATGGATTGTCCTTCTTGAAAGAATGTCTAAATACGGAAACCAGTGGTTAAGACGTAAGTTCACCCTTCATTTTGATTCTCGTTGTTTTATCCAGTAAAAAATACTTTCTGTATTCTATAGTCACCATTCAAAGTAGAATATCAGAATTCAAATTAAAAGATACTTTCTGTACCTTTTCCTAAGAAATAATGATAATTTAAGGATGTGAGCAGTGAACATTTCTAGAAGAGTTGTTTTCTACTTAGATTTATTTGTGCACAACTGGCTAGATCTAAACATCTGTTTATTCTTCGGAGTTTGTAATGAGAAAACAGAATAATTCTGTAACCCTCACACTGGCATTTTTTCTCTTGTGAATAATAACGATACTTAGTTCCATTGACTTACCTAGGACTGCTTGTAAGAGAAAGTAATATTCCTGTAAGGAAGAATTGCTGCACGAACAGGTCCAGGAAACATAAGATAGAAGGGACAATACTGACCAATATTAAGCAACTACATAAAAGTTTTTTTCTGATCACCATAGACACAAAGGAATTTCAAATACAAGTCACAGGAAAAGGTAACACTGACTACATTATTGTCTGTTCTTGTCTATGTTCCTGTAAGTAGTAGGGCCTGATCCTGCAAAGACTTACTCATGTGACTAGCCCCTTTAAATTCAATACTAAATAGGTAATTTTAGCTCAGGATAATCTTGGTGTGTCAATCTAATCTAATTTCTCTATTGTGGAACAAAAATGTGCATTTATGTGCTTCACATGTCAGAGCTTTAGTAGTAAGAAGGATTTTCTAACATAAATATCTTCTTTCAAATTGCCAGATCAGGATGACAGTCCCAGAAAATCTGAATTTTTTGAAGAAAATCCAGGGTTTTTTGTTTTGTTTTGTTTTGTTTTTGTTTTTTGGTTTTGGGTTTTTTTTTTTTTTAGTGGAAAGAAGCTTGGAATGGTTTCAGTTTTTACTCCAAGCTTTAAAAAAGACATACACATATAATTCCCACTTATAGCCATTTGCAGGTTATGGGTCAGTAAGCATTCTTCTGCTTTGGTGCTTTTCAGATGAAACTCCAAGATAAACACTGTCCTTAATGATGGGTCAGGGATGCAGGGGCAAATATTCCAAGATTGGCCTGGATTCATGCCAGGAACAGAAGAAAGGAGTCTTTGTGCCTGGACATCTGAAGGCCAGGCATAAACATGTTAGCTGATACTTACCACTGAAAGCCACTGCCAAAACCGTTAGACACCCTGCGTAATCCCCACCAGGCCTCCTTTGGGTTTCAACTGTCCACGACAATGGGGCAGACTCTTCCAATTACCAAACTTGGGTTTTATTCTAACAAACATCCTTACAAGTCCCAAAATAGCAGCTGTTAAAAACAAACAGCCTGCAATTCACTGACATATGCAAACCTTTTAATGTTTTGCTGGAGACCAGTTACAACTTTTGTACCTCCAAGACTACTTGTACATTTTTAATCATTACTGTCACATATTATGTGGTACAATTCCTTGCAGTATTTAGCAAAAGAGACTCAACAGCATCTGCACTCAAAAGAAACTGTTAGTTTTGCTGCAGGAAGTGCAGTTAATTTACGTAAGTGAATTGTTATACAGTTTTTCCCTGATTTCTCTTTCCTGCTGTCTTCTCCCTCATTTTTCTTCACTACAAGACATTCTAGTGTGCCAGCAGCTACATCCACTGGTGCTGGCTGCACTGAAAAAAGCCCAGACTTCGCTGCTGTGGAATCCAGCAACATAGGCTGCTACAGCAGTGTTTCTCTGGCCTTTGCCTTACCCTATGGCCAGGGTCCCTTCTAAGCTGAACACTTGGGCAGCTGCCGAAAAAAGATTTGGGTGCTGCCCAGCTGATTACCAGGGCATCAACAGCTGCCCACAGCTCACAGCATTTGTTTGTATGGTGGTGCACACCCTCACCGGCCTTGGTGCATATATGGCCCTATCTAATCGTCACCGTCAGTGAATTTGTGGGCATTTGCTGCAGTAGCCCATATCACACCAGCACGGGGTGGCAAAACGAGTAATTTATCTTCCCTAGGGAATATTTCCTTTCATTCAGGAACAGAGTTACTTCAAAGATAGCATGGTAACGCGGTCAAGGACCAAACAAAGTGAACGTTGCATTAGTACAATTTACACACCGAGGGGTGTGGTTCAATATCATGCAGTGGCACGTGGACCTCTTACACAAACAAAGGTTGGCTGTGTCTAGACGAGTCTCCAGCTTCGAAGGGGACATGGTACTTAGGGTGCTGGGAGATTACCAATGACGCGCTGCGGTGCATATGCAGCACTTCATTAGGCTAAATCTCCCCCACGGCAACTTCGAAGTGTGAAACTTCAAAGTGCTGGCTTGTGTGTAGCCACGGGTCAGCCGTGGGTACTTTGAAGTGCCTGTGCTACTTTGAAGTCCCTTTACTCCTCAAAGTGCCCACATTCCTTCAAAGTCCATTTTGCTCCTCAAAAGTTTGAGGAGTTTCACACTTCGAAGTTGCCGTGGGGGAGATTTTGACTAATGAAGTGCTGCATACGCACCGCAGTGCTTCACTGGTAATCTTCCAACACCCTAATTACCATGCGCCCTTCGAAGCTGGGGGCTAGTCTAGCCACAACCAATGAGTCTCTTTTTCAGCCTTACCTGCGCGCCAGCCGGCTTTTAGCTCAAACTGTAGACGCTCCTATACTACACTCCAGAGCTCCCAGATTCAAGTTTGCTTGTGGGCAGTTCCATTAGCTTAAAGGACAGATCCTCAGCTGATGTAAATCTGCATCGCTCTAGTGTCTTCCCTAGAGCGGCATCCGTTCGCACCATCTGCTTCAAATACTTGGGCATTACTGGGTGAAAGACTGCATGCATGAGGGGTCTTCTGAAAAGCAGCCCTTTCAGAAGCTCAGATAATAAGCATTCAAACAATAATCCTTTTTTGTGCCTATTTAAAGTTTCTACATAACAGCACCTCCCACTGACTTCAGCGGAAGATACATCCCAGTAATGACTTCCCCATCCATTTATTTAACGAGTGATGGGCGGTGACTGCAAGTCTCACCTCTAAGTACCTACCAGCATTCAAAAATCAAAATCAGATTTCCAGATATTGGCAATGCCTTCTCTGGATCACATGCAGAAAGCCGTGTTGCCCTAGACACCCTGCGTGTGTGTGAGGGGGAGGATGATAAGCATTGTAGTAGTGAAGGAATGGCCTGCGAGTTCTGGGTGACTCACCCCTTCATGAAGTTTGCTATATTAATCCAATTCCTGCATGCCAGAAAATGAAAAAGCACCACATATGCTTGGATACATGGCAGAAACTGCAGATTCTGGCCACAGATATAGTGATACCCCTGCTATGGGGCAGATACTGAGCTCCAGCACCGCAGCTACTGAACTCCTCTAATTGGAGCAGAGGTTGTCAAAAGGCTCTAAATTCAGCAGAACTATGGTCCAATGAGGATGCTGGTCTGAGTCACAGAAAACCTGAATTCAGATCCTTACTCTGCTGTAGACTTTTGTGTGATGTTAAACAAGTCACTTAGGGGTCCTTACAAAGTGATTTAGGTGCCTAAGTCCATCAGTCAGAATCCTCAGTTCTTTGCTCAGCTTCTACCTAACACTTAAATCCCTGCCAGTAAAGGCCCCTGTATTTCCTACCTAGAACTGGCTATGTTCATGAAGATAGGTCCATCAATGGCTATTGGCCAGGACAGACAGGAATGGTGTCCCTAGCCTCTGTCAGAAGCTGGGAATGGGCAACTGAGGATGGATCACTTGATGATTACCTGTTCTGTTCATTCCCTCTGGGCCACCTGGCACTGGCCACTGTTGGAAGACATGATAGTGGGCTAGCTGGACCTTTGATCTGTCTCAGTGTGGATGTTCTTATGCCTATGGCCATGTACAAAGCCACCTGCTTCCACAAACCAGTTAAGTACCCAGCATATGCCTAAGCCTTGGGAGCCTTAAATTAGGCAGTCCCCTGGATGGCCTGATCCAGCAAAGGATATGTTCAGAGCATACCTAAGTGGTGGTGGTAACAGACCCATGTCTGTAAGCCCAGTTCTGCCTCATTGGCCATGTCTACACTATTTTACAGTTTGAAAGCAACACTTTCGATGCAGCGAGTGGTCACAAATATGCAAATGAGTCACTGAATATTCATATTGGTGCCTCATTAGCATTTTCAGTCAGGCATGTTTGCATGCCCCTTCTGAAAGGGAGGGGCTGTGTAGACGCAGCCATTCAGAATTGGAACTTGTACCCAGATCTCCCACCTCACTGATGTGTGCCCTAGCCACTGCGCTAGAGGATATTCTGGTGGGGTATGACAGAACACACCCCTATGTTCACACACTATTGTAATCATATTTGTACCATGCACGTCTTCTACAGTATCATTTAAAACTGATAATTTGCTGATCAGTAATATCATGGGAAAATGCAGGTAGCCACATTATCTGCCAAGTTATCCATATAAGCTGAAATCATGACTAACAGCAGCTATGTCCACATTAGCACCCCACTTTTTGAAAGGGGAATGCTAATGAGACACTTCAGGATATGCTAAAGAGGTATTGCAATGAATATGCAGCACTTCATTACCATAATGGCGGCCTCAGCACTTCAAAATTGCTGTTTTCAATCACGTGGCTTGTCTACACGGTGTCCTTTTCGAAAGGACCCTATGGACATCGAAATCCCCTTATTCCTATAATCATTGCAGTGCCTAATTAGCATATCCCTATGTATCTCATTAGCATCCCCCTTTTGAAAGGGGGGTGCTAGTGTAGACACAGTCAGTATGTTTTCCAAACAAGACTGGGGAGTGGCAAAACCATTTCCCTGGAGACAAAGGGCAAGCTGATTCCTCAGTAAAGTCTAAATAAGGCACTGTGTATCTTTACCTGCAAAGTGGCTACTCATTGCCAAGATAGTGGGAGGTGCAACAAATGTACACCTAAGCAAAGAAACAGCATAAAGTTCCCTCTCACACAGGGTGCCTGTCACCTTGCTCCTAGCTGGAAATGTTTCTGAAATGGGGGACAGAGATATATCAAGAAGGACAGACATGCCAAGAAAACCTTCTCTTTCCTTGCCCATTGTTGCCCCTGAAAATACAAGGCAAGCAGCCCTTGGTGGGGTTCTGACCTTTGATTGGATAAGTAAGACTTCTGAAAACACATGATAAGAAAGCATTGCTTTAGACTGAGTAGAGTTTAAGGTTTGTACCAGAAAAATATTTAATCTTTATTTTTCTCATAACCCCTTTGGCTTTTGATGCCTAATTTTCTGACTTCACTTCAAATCTACCTCTTTATAATAAATAAACATGTTCTATTCTTTTATCTAATCTAGAGTGGTCAAATTGAAGACTGTGTGTAAAACCCCATTGGGGTAAAATTCCTTAAAGGAATAGCAGGCTCGTTATATTTATACTAGACAGGAGACAGCTGGTAATACAGGAGAGACTGGGAATCTCAAGTCAGAGAGAATGTCGGGTACAGTCCCTCAGTGATGAAGCAACCCAGTATACCACACCCAGTAGCAGTTGCTGGCACAGAGTGAGAGTGAGGTTTGTTTCAGATATGGTAATACTAGTGGGGCTCAAGCAGTCAGATTCTTCAAGCATACTTACACATACCTGTCATTCACCTTTCTTGTCCACACTCTCCACATGCAATGACAGGTCAGGAAGGGAAGAACTGAAGAAAAAGAGAGAGAAGACCATCCCCTGCCTGCCTCAGTGGCTGTGACTGCGGTCTACCTTCTTGAGTTCCTTAGTGGCTGTGTCTCCATCCATCAAGAACATGGTAGTATATGATCCCCTTCCTGTTGTATTTTGCCCAGTTGCTCTGCATACTTGGGATTTTGGCTTCCCGTCACTGTGTGCTTTGACAACTGGGTTTTGCTTCCTAGTCTGTTTCCTGTTATTTAGTTTTGATATTATGCAAAATAAAGATCTTAGTTGGCCCCAGTACTCTGTTGCGTACTTCATACTTGACTGATAGCTGGTGATAAAGGTATGGTATAGTTGGAGAACCTAATCTTGGGCCCTTCTGTCCCAGATGCTCTAGGCCAGACATGGTTGAGATACAGCCTATGGGACAAATCCAGCCTGCCAATCTATTTAATCTGACCCATACTGGTGGGGGGGAGATTGTGTGCTGTCTCCATCCCTGCAAAATCCTGGAGCTCCTATTGGCCACAAACCTACCAAATTGGAGCTGAATTTGTTGGCGGGAGGAGCAGCGCATCACAGATTCTCTGCTCCCATTGGCTGGAAACCGATCAATAGAAGGTGAGAGATTTTCCAGGGTGGGGGAGGAGGTGCAGTGCATAAAGTAACTCCCACAGCACTGTGAGCCATACAGTCTGAGGCTGCTCACAGGCAGGGTGGCCTGCCCTAGAGTGGGGTTAGCAGGGAGCTACTTAGGTAAGCACCTCCTGGCCAGAGCCTGCCTCTAGCACCCCATCCCCTCTTGCAACCCAGCTCCTTCCCAAACTATGCAGGACACTCCTACATCCCTTTCCTGGGCCAGAATAATTTCCTGTGCCTCAATCCCCTGCCCCAGGTCATACCCCCCTCCTTCACCCAAACACCCTCTCCTGCCCCACACTCTCTCCTGCACCCCAGTACTCTACCCCAAGCTCCCTTCTGCACCAAGCCTCCGTCACAGACTCCTCAACCCCTCCATAGAAACGTAAAGCCCTTGGCCACTTACCAAAATCTTGGCGTGCCCCCCATCAAATCTTATTCCCCATCTCTGCTTTAGTCCAATCTGCATAAGATCAAGTCCCTGCCCAAAGAGTTGAAACAATTACTGTCACATGGGCCGTGTCTACACGTGCCCCAAACTTCAAAATGGCCATGCGAAGTTTGGGGCACGTGTAGACGTAGCCATGGTTATGTAAGAACCCTTGGTTTTCTGTGGAGGTCTTTGATATATTTGCAAGACAGGCAGAAGCATGCGGCAGGGAGAGGCCCTGAATATAAACCGGTGCAAGACATTTTCTGAGCCATGGGAAAACATGAGCGTGAGATCTACATCAACTGCTAAGCTGACAAAGCAGAGAATGGCCCACAGTACAACAATATGCATTCTACCTACAGAGCCATCACATGCCTGGCTGGCAGCTTTCAACTGCTGGCAGCCTTCTAAACACCCCTATCACAAATCCACAAAGCTCCCCCTGTTTATTAATGGATGAGATCTTGGGTAGATGGAAACCACATTATGGAAGTGTGCTGAACCACACACCTTCTGATAATTGTCCAGAGCTGTGTGCCCTGGCAAACTGGACAGCTACAGACCCATGATGAATGCTGATCCTCTCATGAAGAAGTAGGAAGTATGAGGACGTATGAAAGATCTTCCAAAAGTTAGAGCATGGGTCTACTGCTGGACCTGGCTATCTCACAGAGCTAGAAGGGACCTTCAGAGGTTATCGAATTCAGTCCCCAGCACTCACAGCAGGACCTATCACCATACTCTTTAAAAAAAAATCTATTTACCCTAGATCCCTAAATGGCCTTCTCGCAAATTGAGCTCACATCCCTGGGTTTACCAGGTTAGTGCACAAACACACACCCCACACACACACAACTTGATGGCATTCCACTTGTTTTCCAAAGTTTCTTTGGAACCAGTGAGTATCAGCCTTCATTGTTAAAAGCCACCAGGTAAAGTACCCATAGCATGGAAAGATGACATCATAGCATCTCTATACAAAAGCAAAGGATCTTGTACCCACTATGGCAACTGTGAGCAGATCTCATTGTTATCTGTCTCCATAAAGATCTTCAGTCACATTCTCCTTGGAAGGATGCAGCTGATCCTTAACAGGCATTGTTACCCACAGCAATCAGATTTCCCTGTTGGGCAGTCAATGATGGATGCCATCCCTACCCTCTAGCTCAGGGGTGGGCAATAATTTTTGATGGGGAGTCACCCAAATATTCTGGTGAGTAGTATAGGATGCACTTTCCTATGGCTGTTGGGTGCAGAAGGGAGCTCGGGGTAATGGACTGGGACTGGGGTGTAGGATAGGGTGTGGGGTCCGATAGGGAGTTGGGTTGAAGAAGGGAGCTCTGACCTGGGGCAGGGAATTGAGGTGCAGGGTCCGGGAGGAGATATGAGTGCAGGAGAGGATTTTGGCCTGGGGGAGAGGTGTAGGAATGGGTGCAGGGTCTATGAGGCAGCTGGGATGTACTGCCAGAGGTGCACTTTGATGGGGAGGCACTTACCTAAGCAGCTCCCAGCCAGCAGCACTCTCAGGCAGGCTTCCTGGCTGCCTGCAGCCCCAGCCCACTGGCTGTTCCATGTGGCTCTCTGCACTGTTGGGGGAAGGCTTCCTGCGATGCCCTCCAAAACCTCTCAGCTTCTGTTCACTGGAAGCCAACCAATGGGAGATGGGAAATTGTGCTGTGCTGCCCCTGCCCACAGGGAAATCTCTCAGCTCCATTTGGCCTGTTTCCAACCAACAAGTGCTGAAAGGGGCAACAGGGGCAGGAGGCACTCCATAGCTGTAGGGCTGACCGAAGGCCAGATGAAAAGCCTTGGTGGGTCATATCTGGCCCCCAGGTTGTATCTTGCCCACCCCTACTCTAGCTTCTGGGTGAGTGGCATAAAGAATTTAACTGTCTTCTTCACAGGTGTATATCAAATCACAGTGCGCTTTGATTTGGTCATCGGGTCAGCTCTCTGGCTCCTGTGGAAGGGAGTTGTTGTTCCTGATGTTCTGCTAAATCTAGCGAGCGATCTTCATACTGGTGCCAGTGAGAGAGTATGTGTTTGTTCGCTGCTTTCTCTGCAGGTCTAAACAACCTCAGGTGTGTGGCAGGGACCTACTCTTGCCCCAGCACTATGCTATTGCATTATTGAGTAGATTCAAGGACTTGTTGTGCCATGCCTCAGAATCCAGATTTCTCATTGATGCCTTGCTCGTGTAGAATGAGAGAATTTCTGCCCTGTGGTCCAAGATCCTTCATGGAATCACCAACACTGTGAGGTTGTACATTTCATGGAAGAAAACCCAGGTCCAGAACTTCAGAATTGGACCACCAGAACCCCGCTTCCCAGGTCCAAGTGAGGTCATATATCAAGGAGAGCATTGACATATTCATCCACCTCTGTGACAAGCAAACTGACACAACAAATTGAATGTTCTTTGGTGAATAGGTCTCGCAGCCTCTTGCATGAAATCCATGTCTTACTTATGAATACAAAAACAACTTTGTGCTGAGACAAACTTCAAACCTGTATACTAGCTGTACGGTGCAATAGGTCAGAAACCTAGTATCTCTCAGAAGCAGATTTAAAGTGGCTGGAGGCATTCCATATGCACTGGCAGTGCCAAAGCCTGAGCATAAAGTGGTTTTATTTTATGCCAAGTGTCACACTCTTGTGGAGCTCTGACCTTTCTTCTATTCAAAACCAGCATGTAGGCTCTTCAGCCATGTTATCATGACGGACAAAAACACCACACCACACACACAAACTGTCCAGAATATACTGACCCTCCTTGGCACCACCTACTTCCTCCCCCTGGCCCTGCTCCCCAAGATTCAAGGATTTGCAGGACTGAGACAAAACTAAAAATTTAACTATATGACACCTGATCACCTGGTTATGCAGTGGTCCTCAGCAGACTGTGCATGTTTGATTATGATGATGCTTAGGCCACACCTCTTTCTTGAGCATTTCCTCTTGGTTGCTTTAGGTACTCCCCACCCAGCTTGCAGGCTTTTGTGAATTCCATGCTTAGTTACTGAACTCTCCTCAGATATTATACACAGCCCCAGGGCGCCTAAAATGGGGCTGCGGATTCCATTTGCTAGCAGGACTTTGAAATAGAGTTTCAAAGACAAGTCTAAGTCCTCTTTGCAGATCTAACCTTTTGGCTCTCTGTGCTTCAGCTCCTCAGCCCTTAAAAAGAGATAACAGCCCTGCCCTCCTTTACAGAAATGTTAAGAGGATAAATACACTGAAGACTGCGAGGAAGTCAGCTACTGTGATGACTGGGGCCAGTATGTCTATACTTACGGCAGGGGATGGGGTGGGCTTCGCCATCAAACCTAGTACTCCAGGCTGATGCACAGAGTAAGGGACATTGGCACGAGCCCTCAGAGCCCTGGTCTACAGCAGAGAAGAAAGTTGACCCTGATACATCAATTCTATCTATGCAAATAGGGAATCTAGAACTGCATATCTGGGATCGACTTTGATCCCTGGTGTAGACCAGGCCTAAGACAGAAAGACAGGATGCAGGTGCCCAGGCCATAGAGCCACTCTACGGGGTGGGTTCTCAGAAATTTGCTGCACAATGCCGGCTTCTCCATCATGGTTATGAGGGAGAGGAATAAGAGGAGGATTGAAGGGTGGATCTGCCACTACAAAGACTAACAGAGGGACAGAAGGACTGTAATCTTATATATTATTTTTGCTGTGTCCGTCCATCTGTCTGACCAGGCAAGGTTCTATCATGTTTTCGCCGCACACTGCACAGTGCTGGCCCCAGCCCCTCCCCCAGCCAGCATGGGGCCTGGCCCATGCACTTGGGATGTGTATTACAACAGCTTTCTGTCTGGAACTTTCTTCCAGCCCGACTTCAGCTTGCAAGCAGAGCTGCTACAGGGTCTCTAATAATAGTAATTATTCATATAATAGCAACACTTCCTATCAGCGATACAGGGGGGTGCCAGGTGCTAAGCCTGCCATTTTGGGGGCATTCAGCTCCAAGAGAGACCAGGCAGCAGTATCAATGAATTTCTGAATCTCCTGAAGGAACAGGCATGTGGGGCAGCTTACACCACTATGAGCACACTCTGGGTCGGATTTGCCGCCACCACCGGACATCTGCTGAGTTCAATTTAGTTAACAGATTGCACAGACTAGCTTATAATATCATCCTGTCATCTGAAATGTCAGGATCTTCAGGAAGCTTTTAGAACTTTGTCACAAGACAGCTTAGTGGCACAGTGGATGTTTATTTGGGATGGCAACTCCCTGAAAGATTCAAGAGATATAAGTAGGCAATTATTCTCGGGTTTCTCTGTGTGACAAAACTACTTAGAATGGACTCAGTGCAATAAACAATGTAGGGAAGGAGACCGTCTCTTGAGTTCTTTAGAAAAATCGAACCACTACATAGCAACGTTAGAACACCCAATAGCTTCCCCTGCCACCTGCTCCTCTTCTGTGCACCCTCCCCAAGACCCACTGTGAATGTTGTTATGCTACATGTTATTAACATGATAGCCCATGGTAGGTTATGTCTTTTCTTTTGACCCTCTTTCTGGAATCAACTGTTTCCCTTAGAATCTCTCATGCAAGTTTGCTGTGCGGGGAGATCATGGCAGACTTGATCAAATCCATTTTCCATTTCATTCACAGTAAGGAAGTACCACCCTTTCTGTTTGGGATCACCAGCAATTATGGAAAAAGTGAAAGCAGATACTGCAAATTTAACAAGTCTTTTGTGTTGAACTAATTGCATTAGAATTCATTAGTAAGGGTGCACATTGTAGGTTTTACATTTCATTAGAAAGGTCATCCTAGATTCTGGTGGAATAGTGAAACAGAGGGATCCATATGAGCATAGTCAGAGGGGTAGCCATGGTAGTCAGTAGCTTCACAGAAAACAAGCAGTCCTGCAGCACCTTAAAGACTAGCAAATGTATGTATTAGGTAATGAACTTTCGTGGGTAAGAGCAATTCTTCAGATTCAATATCCAGGATGGAAGGATGAATTTCTTTCAGGTTGTTTGCATTATATGATCACAAGTGAATAGGTCTCCTTTTCCTGAGCAAGTAGTGAAAGGCCTACCATGACTACAGGGGAAGTTTAAGGTCCTAAAGCCTTATTAGAATGCACTCATATTGTAGAACTAGACCAACCACTGCATAAGCATGATGACAGGTTGACTTGATTTCTATAAAATACTAACCTCTTCGGACAAGTCACAGTTATGTTTAAGAAGTCAATAGGGCTTCCTGCTTCTTCAAAGTGACCTCATGGCCCATTCTGCCACAGAAAGCACATGGCACCTTCCTGCCCAGAGAATCAGTCATAGCTGAAATCTGAAGTAGTGAACTGTAGTCTCCTGTGTAAAGAGGTAGAGCCCAAGTGATTGGAGCAGAGAGCCCAGCAGAGGTCTTGAGGACTGTAGCTTTCCCTTTCCCTGATCTATGGTTGGTGAACTGGGACCAAGCATACTAAGAATTTAGGGATTCCAACCACACAAACTCCTCTGTTTATGGCCTGCACACATGCTCCACGTTCTGCAGCAGTGTGGCTGGCTGTCATTGGCTCTGCTGACAGACATGCTCAAACCAACCCTCTAGAGTGACTCATGCTGCAGACAGAGGAATTCATGCTGTGTTAGCTTCACCTGTATAGACTGGGGTATTGACAAAGGAAGTTGAGTGGCTCTTCCCCAGTTATCTTCACCTGCATACAGGCCACAGCCCCTAGGCCTGTGCTGTGTGGTGTTAGTGATACAGAAGCTGGAAGCAGTTATGTGCTACCAGCGTAGCGGTATTTCCCCTGCGACCAGCCTCCTTAGTTTCTATGGGATGTAACTTATGCCCATCTGCTGCCCTCGGAGCATGTAACAGCAGACAGCATGTGGCACTAAAAGAATAAAGGGCCCTGATTTCTTATGCTGGTTGAGCCATTGACTTCCCGTCTGACCCCAGAAAACTCAACCTCCATCTGCCCCACTCAGCCCAGTTGTAAAACAATCAGAACTAGCCTTTCTGAAAAGATGCTCCATTTCAGTTCAGTTTGTAAACAAAAGACTATCACTTTCCATAATAGCAGAAGTTCAATGTCAGCTCAATTTCAAAGATGGGTTATTAAAAAAATTAATAAATTAGATAAATACCTACAGTTAAATCAATCCCTAAAAATACTCAGTTACGACTGGCATTTAGACAGGTAACCAAACCCCGTTTCATCCTTGCTCACAGCCTAGGGGCCTCATCAACACACAAACTACTAACTTTATTTGGAGCCCTTGATCTGTTTTCTTATGCCTTTTCTTTACAGGATTCTAATAAATTTATAGCAAATATACAATCTGGGTAGGACAGTTCCACCAGTTCACTGAATCACTTTCAAATACTGAAAATATAAAAGTGCCAGAACTTAATGATTCACTGCCAATATTTCAACATGAGGCTCTGATTAAAAACAAAATCCCCTCCCAAGTCTGATTATACCTAGAAGCCAGGGGAGCATCTGTTTGCAGACAGTGGGTGTGCGCATATAACAGAGATCATGGAACGGGCTGGGAAATCTCTCTGCTTTCTCACTGTAAAACATTAAAATACGTTGTCACAATCACATCCAGCAAGGGAAGCAACAACCATGCAAGGCATTTCTGGCAGGGTTAAAGCTTTGATCAGGTGATGCCCTCATACATTTAGTCAATGAGGCTAATCGCATATTTAAAGTATGTGCTTGTGCACTTTGCTGGATGAAGCTCTGAATGATTAGCGTACAGCAAGACAGGAAATTTCACAAGAGTCTGAGGCACCATCCCGACCTTAGCTTCTGCTATGTGGCTGAATTCTAACAAGGGCATTTTGAGATCCTTCTTCTTCCATCTGTGAGCAGAATAAATTTTGTTATGTGCACCAAAGCATATGTAGATGTGCACCACCAGTAGAAACTCTTGTTGCCGGATGCTCCTGGTTGTGGGTGCTCTGCTAGTCAGTTGAGTGGTACCTGCATCTCTCATTGGTGGCTGCCCAAGCACACAGCCCACAGAGAACACTGGCGATAACTCAGAAAATAAAATCTATTCAATTCTTTACACTTTAAACACCAGGTTATAAATCTCACACTCAAATTTATATCCACACCAATTACAGAAAATATTAGCCAAATTACTTACAGGCATCAGTGCCAGCTTTACCTGCAATACCTAAAATTATCTGACTGCAGATGACCTTGCTGGTCTGGTAAGACAAAGGTTAGTATATAATATTGGGCTAAGAGTATTACTTTTACTTTTTTGTAATTATATATTGGTCCAACTTTCAAAGCCTCCTTTTTGCTGCAATTGATGTATTTAGAAAAAACACACATTGGGACTTTTGCCAGGGCAAGGTCAGCAGGGTTGGATCCGCAAAGGTGTATAAATTTTGTCAGATATTTAATGGAGAAATGTAATCATTAGTATATTCTAACTTTGGGAGTATGTATTATTTAAAATTGTCTTCATCAAATATCTGTAATAATTTTACCAATGCTTTCAGAATGAAACCTTGAGGACGTTTTATTGCTACAAGCTATTTTAGTAATCTTGCAAATGGAACTTTCAGTGCAATATGACATAAATCAGAAACACAATATTTTTAACTGTTATTATTTTTTTTAAAAAACTTAGTCAAATATCCTGTTGATTTCAGTGGGCTGTGGATCAGACCAGATGGCTCCTAAGCAAGTTTTAAAACTCATCAATTACTATATCTGGATTGCTCAAATAAATATAATATTCTTTGTTAACATTCACAATGAGCTAATTCATTTGCAATACACTTGCACGGAATGCTATAGGACACTGGATTACATAAAAGATCTTTGTTTATCTCTGTGAGTAGGGAAACCGTTACAAGTTTGAGCATATATGGCATATGTCTTCAATTTATAAGAGTTTTTTATTTTCTATATCCTATTGTAAAGTTATTATTAGCCAGATTTACAATAAAGAGTCATTTTGTTTTCAGGCACTGATCATGCTTCCTTAGTGCACCCAATATGCCCACCAACTCCAAGGGAAATTTTGCCTATGTAAGAGATGCAGTTTTGGGCACACAAACATTGGTTAGCTTCTTTCAGCTCAGAAGGGTTTGACAATATTGGGGAACGAATTTAACTCATTCTGCCTTTTTTAAAGTATTCAGTTAAAAACAAATGTCCTTAAAATCTGGAAGATACTGAATAGAATGAAACACAAGCAACCTTAAAATAACAAATCATATAAACTAATTATAACTTTTTCATTATTTTCATTACATGACTGCACATTAGTTAGTGTCTGTAATATGTTTTCCAAGTTGCCTAGTCCAGTATGAACTCCTGAATTTTTGCAAACCAGTACAGACAAAGAAGATTTCTCAGTAGTAAGAGCTTTTGTAGTTATTTCTGGCTGTCTCATGTTAGATGATCCAATCATAAATGGAAAATGGCAGGCTGGTATAAAAATTAATTGTTTTCTTCTTACTGACCTAGTAGGGGAGGCCCACTAACATAACATGGAAAATATTTTACACAAAAGAATGTGTCAACTTCCAACACATGATTACAATTAGTTTTTTTCTGTTTAGATTAGGAAAAGGTTGATATAAAACATAGAAAGTTTGAAATTGTTTTTATTGTTAAACGTACATTTAAATGTTAAAGGAATGCATTATCCAGATATACAGTTTTACATTTCATAAAAAGTCAACTGTCTGACAGAAGAGCTAGAATAATCTGCAGAGCAGGAATGCTGAAAGCCATAGAAATATACTATGAAGCATTTGGATCCTATTAAATATTTCAAGCAAGGGAATGATTTCCCTACCATCTGAACAGAGAGATGAAATAATCAAGCAAAATGTCCTAGGTGATAAGTAATGAAAATAAATAATAATGGTAGCAGTAATAATAACAACATCTAAGAATGAAACTGTTGCCCACTAGATAAAGGTTTATGCTGAAAAAAAACACTTATCACTGACCCAGGAATTCATTCTAAAGACACTTAAGCAGGAGTACATTGAGACAGTCAGTTCAAATCCATCCAGTCCCTTCTCCAACATTCAGAACCTGTTTGAAAGTCTGGGAAACAGGTGCAATTTGCTACAGGAGTAGGAGGATGGGGGCCAAAAAGACTCTTCATTCCTCTGGCAGACACCACTTTTGAGGGGATCTGTCCAATGAATGAAGGTACTCACCAATCCACTGCTGCCATTCACAGCTCTTCTCCTCTGCCTCCTACAGCTAGGCAAGGAGGAGTACTTTGGGGTAGTGATGAGTCAACACCTAAGGTCTCTCTAAGATGTGTGGTCGTGCAAACCCACAGAAGGCTATCAGAGGCCTGAGGAGCAGAGAGGTGGGGGATGGGAGGTGGCATGCAGGGCTCAGGCCAGGAAGAGGCACTCCTCCCATAGCCCCATCTTTGGGGCTGCTGCAGCCAGGGAAAGAGAGGGACAGAGGGTCTCCCACAGCTTAGGTGCAGCTGTGGGGAAAAAGATCTGGGTCCTCTCTCCTCACCACAGCCTCAAGGCATCCTGCATCCTGAATCTTTCATTCCCTTTCTCACCCCAGAGCCCACACTCCCAACCAGAGCCCTCCCCTTCTTCCTTCCCCTGCATCCCAAACCTCTGCTTGAGCCCCAAGCCCTCTCCCATGTGCCAACCCTTCGGCCCCACCTCCATCACATTCCACATCATTTCCATATTGTAACAAATGCCTGGATTTAAGTTTAGGATTGATCATTCTTTGCCATCCTTCTTGCCCTACATAGAAGAACCACATCAGCTATATGTTATTTAGGGCCTCCCATGAACAAAGAGTAAAGGATCTTGAAAAAAAAGAAATGTATGATAAGAAATGAGCAGGAGAGTTTTTCAAAATTACACATGGGTGGCTCATAGCCACTCATGCCTTGGAATCTTCCCTTTAGTTATATTTAGTTTCAGGTCAGTTCTTGGAGCTATACTTTAGATTAACTGAAAACATGGGCTTTATCCTTAAAAGCTTCTAGTAAAGTGATCCAACTAGAGCTAGTCCAAAAATGAATGGTCCCCCAGAGAAAATTTTGATGAACAAAACAAAACTATGTTTCTCAAAACTGCCCACACAAAGTTCAACTTTTCAGGAAAAAAAAGCTGAAAATTTTCAATTAAAAACCAAAAATTTATAATTGAAATGGAAATCTGTAATTGGGAAATACCAACAAAGAACCTTATGGAAGCTTTAGTTCATGTTACGCGTGCCCATTATCTTCTACAGCTTGGGATCCTTAGGTGAAGTATATCTCCCAAGATGATGCACAGACCCATGTCATGCTGAACCATTATGATACATCATAAGTTATGAGGGGCCTGACCATGGTATATCATGGGAAATATAGTCAATGGGGAACCCCACCTAAAGAAAAGATGAGGGACAAGATGCACCCAAACTACAACTCACATAAAAACAAAAAAGCAGTCCTGTAGCACTTTGAAGACTAACAAAATAATTTACAAGTGATGAGCTTTCCAGATCTGAAGAAGTGGGTCTGTCCAATGAAAGCTCATCACCTAATAAATATCAAAACAAAAAAACAGTCCAGTAGCACTTTAAAAACTAACAAGATAATGTATTATGTGGTGAGCTTTTGTGGGATGGACACACTCCTTCAGACCAAGAAAAAGTGGGTCTATCCCACGAAAACTCACTGCCTAATAAATTATCTTGTTAGTCTTTAAAGTGCTACTGGACTGCTTTTTTGTTTTGATCGAATATATACTAACATGGCTATCTCTCTGTTACAACTCACATAAAGCATTGCAAAAGCATTTCCAAATAATTTGTGTCTGTTTGTTTGCTGCTGGCTATGGTTTTTCAGTGAAAATAGACAACTTTTTAGATGTTCAATTTTTCAACACAATTGAATTTTTTGTTAGAAAACAGGCCATTTTCACACACAAAAAATTCACTTGCTTGAAAATCCTCGTTTCCCTTGAAAAATAGTATCAATAGAAACAATTTGACCTCCCTTCCTATTTCTCCTGGTATATTGTGAATGAACTGCAGTACCAATACATATTACTGCCTCTAACTTTAATTATATCCAATAATTGTATGACTAAAAATAAACAGGACAGATTCTCAGCTACTGTAAATTAGCATAGTTCTACTGACTGTTGAACCTATTTCAATGTATAGCAGCTGCCAATCTGTACTAATGAATCCAGAAAAAAAATTATCCCCTTGCTTTCAGTCACAGTTTCTCGAAGAGTATTTTCATTGTAATAACATGCAGGGGTGTTCATTCAGCCCAGCACGCCTCTTCCAGTTTCAATCTGGGAGATGATTTTTCTTTTTAATTTCTCTGTCAGCCACATTTATTGAAGCGCACACACTTCAGACAGATGTAACCTGCAAATAGGTTTGAAAGACAGTGATTTATTTGCAGCAATCCTGGTTGGGGAGGTGAGGCAAGCCACACAAAAGTTTTAAAGCTGCTCACTATTGCAAAGGGTGTGCTGAAATATATTCAGCAAATGATGAGGTAAAGCACTGAGAATACACAACCAACTGTAAATATCTATACACTGCCCAAGTGCATCGTTGAATTATAGTCAGAGAGAGAATCATATCAAGCGTAGATGGGATGACATCACCTGTCAGCCTAGGGTACCCGCAATCCACTCAAACCCTCTACTTCAACCTCATGACTGCAGCAGAACCTGTTGCTTGATAGATAGGTCCCTATACATGTGTTTTGTCCAGTCCAATTATTGTTATCTATTTATGTTGCAATAGCAACTATACATGGCAAACAGGATCCAGGTTAAGTACAGTGCTAAGCAGCACACATATGTATTGTAAAAGCCTTGAAGAGGTAACTGTGTAATTTAAGATAAGTTGCAACAAATGGGTGCAATAAACAGAAAGAAAGGAAAGGAGAGAACAGGGTTAATCTCGATAAGAAGCGTGGTTAGACAGTCACTGTGTATGCAGGGAGATGGTTTCAAGACAGCTAAAATCTACTTAAAATTTAGTTATAATAAAAAGGATAAAAAGAAATATTTAAATAGGATAGATTTGTACATCCTTACTGGCCTAGCGATTATCAGTTGTCAGTCTCTTGTACGGCTTGCAACTGAAATGGTCTTAAGTGGGGATTTGAGGAGGAGAAGGTATCATAGAATAATAGAATTCTAGCATTGGAAGGGACCTCAGGAGCTCATCTAGTCCAGCAGCCTCCCTAAAGCAGGATCATCCCCAACTAAATCATCCCAGCCATGACTATGTCAAACTGGGACTTTAAAACCTCTAGGGATGGAGATTCCACCACCTCTCTTGGTAAAGCATTCCAGCGTTTCTCCACCCTTCTGGTGAAACAGGTTTTCCTAATATCCAAACTACATCTCTCCCTCTGTAACTTGAGACCATTGCTCCTTGCTCTGCCATGTGTCACCATTTGGAACTGTCTCTCTCCATCCTCTTTAGAGCCCCCTTTCAGGAAATTGAAAGCTGCTATCAATCCCTCCTCATTCTTGTATTCTACAAACTAAACAAGCCCCAGTCTCTTAGCCTCTCCTCATAGGTCATGTGCTCCAGCCCCTTAATGATTTTCACTGCTTTCCTCTGAACCCTCTCCAAAGCGTCCAATACTCCAGATGTGGCCTCACCAGTGCTAGTAGAGGGGAACTAATCCAGACAGGATGTTCTATGCATGAACATAGGCAAAGAAGACTATGTAGAAGCTTTATTGGGAGAGGTGGACAAACATGTTGCCGGGGGTAACATCACTGGCTGATGAGAAGGGAGACAATGAGTCATCCCTGAACCAGAGCCAGGTTAAGCCAAAGGAAGTTATGAATCATTTCTGTGCTGGGCCCAGCCAATCCACAAGTCAAGCACTGGTCTGATGACTCTCAGAACAGATATATAAGCCTCACAAGAGACACAGAAGCTTAGTGTGTTCAGTGTCACTTCAAGGCTTGAGGCTTTTCCCTGCTTGATAGCTCAATAGTGGTAACAGATCCTATAGGCTTTAGCCTGCTACAGCCTTGGTCCCAGTCTTGCTCTAATAATGTTGTTCCTCTGGTCTTGGTCACAGCCCTATTCATCCCTTGTTCCCACACTGCTCTGGATTCCTGATTCCAGCTCAGACCCTTCTCCCCTCAACCCCTGCCTCTGACCTCTAGACCCAACCACCAACCTCTCATTTACTGACAGGATCGTTACTCACTGGCACAACTGATGGCTAGTGCAAGAATTACTTCCACAGGATTCTGGATGCCTGGTATTCCACAACTAAAAGTGGGGCAGGCATCTCCTAAAGAAGGTGAAGAATAGGGTTGGGGGACCTCATGTCTGGTACAAGAAGAAGACAATTGCCTTTCTGTAGTCCCTTATCCTTCAGATGCCAGGGCAGAGAAGCTTGTCTCCACAAGGGGGTAGGGTGGAGAGGCTGACAGTAGCCCTCCAGAAAATGGAACAGATTGATCTGCTCCATGTGAGTTGTTGCCAGAAGAATACAGTTAATAGACCACATCTCTTCAATCTTGCCTTTCTTCTGGACTAACAGACATCAGGTAAGGTGAGGAGCTGCCATGCTGTCCCCATACATAGAGGCTGCATGAGTCAAAAGGGAAGATGATAAGAGTTTAGGGACACAGCCAGAAGAAAGGACAGGACTTAAACATATTCTGGAGGGAAAAGTGACAAGATTTGGAAACAGCCTGCATGTACCGGGCTAGCAAGATAGCATAAATAGGGAACATCCAAGGTACAGCATTGACAAGAAGCAACAAGAATAAAGGCAGTAGAGGCATCAACTGAAATCCATGTATCCACTGTCTGATAATACAGCTAGAAGACAGAGAAGAATTAAGGAGAGAAAAATGCACATCAATGCAAACAACTTGCTAAAGACATGCCATTCAAAAAGAAATATGCACACAAACATAAGCAGCTTAAAACAGTGAGCTATATCGCCTGTGCTTTCTCTTCCCCACTAACACAGTTAAATGTGAAAATTAGAACAAGAAAATCTTCAGGGAAAGACTGTGATTAACCAGGGTCTTGGGCTAGAGAAATACTATATGTTTTATCAAAAATTAAAGCTCAGCACCATCATCCAGCTGCATTATTTCTTTACTCCTACCTACAGTATAGTTCATAGTTGTGTGTCTGAATCTCCACTTGGGCTGTTACAAGGGAAAATGTTGAATGTTTCCTCAAAATAAAATGATTAATCAACATGTCACTGTTCTGATATTCAATCTATTATACATTAGTATAGCCTACAAAAAGAACCTTACCTATGTGATGCATCTTGTAAGTTTGATCCTATTAACAGAAGTATTTGAATCTTCACTGTACCAAAAATAGTTCTTTTTGAACAGGCAGAATCACTTATTCAAACCAAAATAATGCAACTTTTGAATGTATTGTTGTTTAGATTGTGAGTAACAAAATGCTACCACTTATTTTGAAATCTTTTCCTGTAAGATCAGTTGGACTTATTCTTATTAAACAATGTGAATAAACCACTCGAGCATATTTTCTCTTGAGGAACATAAAATGATGTTCCTTCTCACGGTATATTATAAATGGAGTCCTTGCTGCATATATTGGCCCTGATTAAGGATAGTACCTAAGCACGTGCTTAAGTTCCACTGAAATTGGTGGGACTTCAGTACATTCTTAAAGTTAAGCACGTGTTCAACACTGGTCTGAATAAGGTTGTATCTAAGTCTGTCCATAAGTGCTTTTGTAACTCAGTATCATAGTTAAGGTCACCCAAGTTTTTCAATTATAAATTCTCTTTTTTTATTGGTCATAAATTTTCATTTTCCAAGGCACCACAATGAGTGTCTGGCAGATGGCAAGAGTTTCTGAAAATCCAGCCTTTTTCAGTATCTGAAAAAATATACTTTTCTCATTATAAACTCAATTAATCTTATGACTTTTCTTTTGACCCACTGTAGCATAGAAACAAGAGAGGGCAGAAAGCTGAAATTTGACAAGAAGCTAGCCCTTGGGCACGAAAAGTGACTTTCTGTGTCTCAGTGAAAATCTGTTTTGATTTGGCTGAGTTATGTGGGTATGAAAATCAAAGGTTGCACCTGTGAAATAGTTTAATAGCAATGTCTGTAAGAATCTTTCAGCTGAAAGTGGAGTGAATTCTACAAGCATGTGGGTTTTGGTACCCAGAAATATTTTTTGAAAAATACATGGTAAATCAGGATCAGAGACATCAACTTCTGTGAGTAAGGTTTTGTACTTTTAAAGGTAAAGATACACAATACAGCAAGATCCTGCAAATCCTGGCCCACTGATTTTAGTGGTTACTTATAACAGTAAAGTCTATTTGGGAAAGGAAGGTTTGGAGACTGGACTCAAATATTGCAGTGGTTAAAAAGGACGAGGAGTAACATTTTCTATAGTACCAAACTCCAATTTTTAAAAGTGAAGAAGGCACTTCTACTCTTAAATCACTTAAGCGCCTTTGAAAATTTCTCCCTTGTCCTCTGGTAGACTTTCAGTAAAGTGTCCTGTGTTTTAAGCTGATTCTAACTGTATTTCATGTGCTTTATCCCTAGAGTAGCATAAACTGTTTATCAATTAACATTAGCATTATGACCTTTAACTAGATAACCAGTTCTCTCACTACATTTACCGTGACAGAGACTCTTTGTGTTGTGTGGTGCTGTATCAGTTTGAATTTTGCAGTTCTGTAGAAAATCTGGAGTTTCTTGTAGTGGTTTGCAGTGACAAAACAGAGATGAAAAAAAAATAATATCTCTCCCCATATGTATGTTGCCACTGTAGACTTGGATGATTTTTATTATTATGGGGGATTTGCATTGATAAACTTTAGCTTTCCCGAGCAGAACTCTGTGACATATCACTGCCAAAGCAAAATAAACCACAAAAAGGTCAAGACAAGCTTCCCTCCACCAATACATAGTTATTTGTAAGCATTTTGCCACTGAAGACAGTAGTATAGTGAAGAAATACACAAAATACCAGAAAATACTAATTCAAATAATATATATGCAACACAGTGTCATACATAGGAACAAGACTGGACATTCTAACCTCATTGGTGCTGACATGCTCAGATGGAATCATTGGGTCTGAGAGTGAGAAGTCCTGTCAAAAAAGAACGCAGAGACCTAGTGTCAGAAGACACTAACAAGGAAGAGTAACTTGGAAGATGATCCACATTTTCCTTCCAGCTTCCACCTATACTTAGCTTCCCTGAAATAAAAAAGCTACATAATACAAGGGAACTCTACGGACTCACTCTGGGAACTGTCCATTCTAAACTACTGATGATACATGGAGCCCTTCATGAGACTGTTTAAAATACAGAATGAGTCAGCTATCTGCACAGGTTTGAAATAAGTGATCTTTACACTTGTCTTTCTGGGGGTTTCCTACCCACTGTTCAGAAAAAAAGCCTGATTACCACTGACCCCCATGACTGTGTTGCTTCATTGCCCTTTTATTTTTGAGGGGGAAAGATCACTTTTCAGGAAGCTTCATGCACAGAAGCAGTAACAAACGGAGAAGAATCTGGTTATTTTACTATCTCTTACTGACTGGAGAGCACCACAAATTGTACATGAGGCTTTACAAGGCGTAATATGAATTCCCTGCCCTCAGAGGACTTACACATTTAGAGCTCCATCCTACAAATGCATTTGTCCACACAGACCTTTAAATGCCCTGAGTCCCATTGGCTTCAGTGGGTGTCAACATGAAACTGAAGGTCTTTGCTGATGGAGTCTTCTACAGTGTGGAGCCTGAAGTTGTGAGCAACATGAAATGGTAACAAGGAGAAGGGAAGCACAAGAGGACAATGTAAGGCTATGCTGGGAGGCTAATAATATGTCTTGAAAGTAAAATAGCAAAACATTCTTCCTATTCATACATATTTCTATATTATTTATTTATGTGCAGAAGAGGCACAGATGCAGTTTGTTCCTCTCTGGATCTTTGCCATAAATTTTCAGATAAAGGGGCCTCCAGAAGGAGGACTTCCTTCCGGAAGGTCCCCCAGGGGCCGTGCTTCTACATGCTGTTTTGGAGTCCAGAAGAGCTTCTTCGGGGCTCCAAATCATGTGACCTTATGCTAATGAGGCGTGGGGAATTTACATCCCCACCTCATTAGCATATTTCTGGCCATTTATTAGCATGCCACTTTCGGAGAAAGTGCCATGTGTAGAAATGGCCTTAGCGTGTAGATGCAATCTTCCAGAAGACGATTCTCCAGAAGCTGTCTTCCAGAGGATCATATTCCAGAAGATTGTGCATGTGTAGAAGATGCCTATATGCTTGTTCAGTGCCAAGCACAACAGGACACAGATGTGCTCGAGGCCTCTAGGTAAAACGGTCAAAAGTACCTAAAAGATTCTCTACTTGGGAAAATTCACCAACATAATTATACTGCAATGATAATACCGGTACTACTGTCCATGCGCACACTCCTGTCTACACTATGAACCAACATGTCACTCTTCTGGTATAACTGTAGCAGTATGTATTAGTAAATGCTCCCAGATAAACAAACCATAAGTGACTTCTAAGTCACCTTAAAAGTTGATAGTACTCAGGTGCTTTTGAAAATGTTAAGCCATGACCAGTGTTTCCTATAAGCTGAACATTTGGGCAGCCACCCAGAAGAGATTCAGGTGCTGCACAGCTGATTAGCAGCACACCCACAGCCAGCAGCCGATATGTCCACTGCTGGTGCACATCTGCACATGCCTTGGTGCAAGTAGCAAAATGTATTCTCCCCATGGATGGAAGGAATTAGAGGGAACACCACCCATGACAGTATAAATGTTGTTATAATAATTTTAAGATGGTTTTGAAAACCACAGAAAATCAAGGCTTTTGGATGTCGAGCTAACCAACCCATTCTGCCTTCCATCAGTCGACACTTAGGTATGTGCCTCTAGCAATACCACATAGTGCTCTTGTTTAAATTGGACTGCTAAAGCATGACCATACAACACCAAAGACATGTTTTCCTGTACAGAACATCAGATTGTAAAGCCCAGAAAGTCTTGATGTCACAGAGAGAGAATGGCATGTGGGATTAGAGGAAAAGTGATGGGTAGTTTTGAGACAGTAAATAAGAAAGGGTTATTTGCTGCTTCTGATAACACAAGAGCAAGTCACCAAAAGAAATCAGTAGGCAGCAAATTTAAAGGAAAGGAAATAAAATATTTCTTCACACTACACTCAGTCAACACTACACTCAGTCCTGCCATAGAATGTTATGAAGGTCAAGACTACAACAGGATTTGAAAAAAAAAATAGGTAAGTTCAAGGATGATAAGTCCATTGAAGGTTATTAGCCAGGATGGTCAGGGATCGTGTCCCTAGCCTCTGTTTGACAGAGCTGGGAAAGGGAGTCAGAGGGACAGATTGCTTGATGATTACTTGCTTTATTCACTACCTCTGGGGCACCTGCTTTTGGCCACTGTCAGAAGGCAGGGTACTAGGCTAGATGTACTTATGATCTGACCCAGCATGGCCATTATTATTTTCTTTTGAGTCATTAGCCTAGAAATGGTAACTCAAGTTGTGTGAGTAGATGAGACCACCCAGAAAGAAGACAAAAGAACAGAGAAATGAACAAAAAGAGAGCCCTCGGGATAAAGACCAGGTGGAGGAACCACCAAAAGAATGAATGAAGAACCAGAAAAATAGTAGCAGAATCCTGGAAAGAACAGTATTCTGACATCCCAGGGATGACAATATGTGGAGAAAGAGGATGTGATGGACAATGACAAACTCAGATGAAAAAATGAGAGCAAAGATGAAGCACAGTCCCTGAAATTTGGCCAGCAGAAAGCCAAATTAAAAATGTTAGTGGATGCAGTTTGTTGGAGAAGCTATGGTAGAAACCAAATTGAAGAGGATCCAGGATAGTGTCAGCTGAGAGGAACTTCTGGAAAAGGCTGTATAGGCTGCATCATTTATGAGTTTGGAGAGAGGCTGGTAGGTGAAGCAATACATAGAGCTGGGGGATAGCTTTCCAAGGATGGTGGCTAAAAGGCCATCCTGTACTTGGAAAGGAAGGACCCAGAGAAAAGTGAAAGGTTAAAGAAGGGATGGGAAATGCTGAGTCAAAAATGGGTAATTCAGAGATGTAGAACAAGTGAGAAACTTCTGTGTTATTGACAGGAAAGATCACAGAAAACATATTTAAGGTAAAAGGAAGGGGAGAAAGATTGTATTGATCCTATCTTTGATGAGGTTGGAAAGGGCCTGCATGAAGAGGGGGACAGAAGCATTTGGGTAAAATGAGCTAAGAAATGGGGGTGCAGTTTAAGAGCCCATATACATTATGGAGGCAGTAGGTGGGAAATTTATTGAGAACAAATTATTGAGAAACGTACAGAGGTTTTACTTTTTATATTTAGTTGATTCCTCGCTTCTCTCTCAGTTCTGCTTTAAAATTTGATTGAGAAAGTAGAGCGAGCCTATGAGCCACAGAATTTTCTTCAGAGGCATTCCATGGTGTGGTAGCAGGAATGAAGGAACTGAATTATTATAGATAGAAAGATCTAATACACATGGGCCTGAGGACCTCTGTTGTTTAATGCAGCATTTTGGAAAATTTCTTACATTATACATCTGTAGTTTACATCTCAGAGGATGAGGCTGTGAGCATGACTACCATGTAGAACTATAAAGAATCCCAAATACCAGATGAAAATTATGGAGACATTTTCTTCCAAGTGGCACTGAAGAGTAATACACAGCAAAATTAAAGAGATGTTTCATGACAGTTAAACTCCTCAACTAGAGGGTTTGTTGCATCTGTATCCTGCTAGACTGCCTATAGATGAGGCCAGAGACCACACTTACTTCCAAGTGCCTGGAACTCTGTAGGTACACCTATACTTACCAAAATTGATGTGATCACAGTCGATCTTCTAGGGTTCGATTCAGTGTGCCTAGTGGGAGACATGCTAAATCAAACCATCACAGATCTACCATCAATCCTGGTACTCCTCACTGTCTCAAGGAGTAAGGGAGGTTGAGAGGAAAGTTTTTCTTGTCAACCTCCCTCTGTGGGGACAGCCAAAAAAATTGATGAACAACGCATTGGCTCCAGCTATGCAATTGTTGTAGCTGAAGTTACATATTTTAAATCGGTTTTTCCACATAGTGTAGACCTGGCCTACATCCAAAAACAATTCTTATGTTCCTAAGCTTGGTATTGCTGTATATTGAAAACTGGGTTACAATTAAAAACTCTCTTTTTACAGTGCAAGGGGGCTGCTGGTCCTGCTTGCAGGCTAGGAGGCTCTTTAGGGAAGCCTGTGATCAGTCAGTCTGCAGACATCCTATGGGAAGGTGGAGTGAGCTGTGCCTGTTTTAGAAAGCAGCCTCCTTTGTCTCTGTCTGTCTGTCTGTCTGTCTGTCTGTCTCTCTGATTTTGGGTTCTTGTGCATGGTTGTTCTGAATCCTAAAACATGAAGTAGTGATAAATTACAGGTTGAACCTCTATAATCCAGAACTCTCTCTTCCAGTGACACCTGTAATCCAGCATGATTTTAGTTAGCCAAATGTGTAATTATCCTGGGTTGGGCCAAGTTTCCAGTGGTCCCCTAAAGTTTGTTTACAGCCACAGGTCCTGGTTCTCAATGTTCTGTGCTGTTATTTCGCTGTACTTTACCCATAAATGTCTTCCAAGAGCTCAGTAGGTAATGCTGCTAGACAATATTGACCTCACATAATCTGACAAATTCTCTCATTCAGCACTGGTCAAATCCCAAGGGTGCTAGACAAGAGTGATTCAACCTGTACAATTGTCCAACAAGAGAATTTAGTGGCTTTATCTGACTTCACTGTGTGTATGCCATGAAAATCAGAGGTGTGAGTCAGGCGCTACTCGAAAGCCAGCATGCACGTGTTCTGTTATAAAATAAGTCAGGTGATGCCATTACATGCAGTTAATTTTCATAGTATCACGGCCACCATTTAGAAAAATCAACAGCACTCACACCATGATATCTAATATACTGCAGTACCTTCGTATACATAGAAGGGAACATAATTACTAGTGTCTCAGATACTGCTGCATGGTGTTGATTTTTTTTTCACCATCAAGAATTGCACATTCACCAGATAGGCAGAATATTCTTCTTGATACATATTTGTGGGTGGTGAGGTGAGCCTTTCACTTTGTATGTTAAATGGTCCATAGTTTTGTTAGCAAATCCCCTGGAAATCTTAAAGTGATCTATTCAAAGATTAAATTAAATCAAAAGTGGCATTCACCCATTGAGATGATCAGAAGACATCTTCATATAAAATCTAAGTTTAATGTATAACAAGACAACACTTCACACATTTCTGGAGTGATAGAAAAGCAATCTACTGCTGCTGTCTTCTAGTATGGCTTAGTTTTCCT